>NC_090447.1:190010734-190658311 GCF_031143425.1 Pleurodeles waltl
CATTTAAACAGAACTGATGCAATATATTATAATTTATCTAATGTATTTATTTCCTAAAAGACTTCATTCAGTTTACCCTTCCAGAGAACGGGGGTGCCATAAATGTGGGTTGGGAACTGCAGATTTTTTGCATATGGTATGGTACTGCCCCAGGTTGATTTCTTTTTGGGTTGATGTGTCTTCCACGTCATTGATTCGTCATTCATTCGTTGTTCTGCATTAGAGAGTTTGTCAATAATCTGACTAGTGTTCGCTCTTAAAGTGGCAAGTTCCAACTGCATTGTGTCCTTATTCATAGATTTAGCCAGTTCAATGACATCATCTAGTGTCTTTAAAATAATTTCCATGGTTGCATTAATATCCGTTTTAACTTTTATCAGCAAATCTGGGCTTGAATAGTCTGCCTCGGAACGCATTAGTGAGGATTTAGATTTTTTTTCAGCCATAGTTCAAGGTTCGGTCGCCAAACAAGTGGGATAGTAGTTGAGAGATTTAGTAGTATCAGCCTCTGATTAATAACTGTTTTTTCATGTTGGATGTACTATTCTACTCAGCTCAATTTCAGTTTATGAGCATTCCAGTTTCCATTAGTGAAATAAACAAGCCCAATAAGGTTACTGAGCACAGTGCTAGATAGCCAAGGTAAGTATTGATAAATCGCAGTAAGGGTGACCAGATTGCAAATTAGTTCAGAACTGAAGTTGACGAGATCTTTAGGGTGTCGGAGTCCTCATGATAACTTCAACACACATGTAGTCCCACTTTTATTCTGTCAGGTGGTGGAAAGCATTTTTTTCCCTGTTTTATTAGAAGCGGCCGAATCATACTGCCATTGCCTCACCGTCCAAGACCGGACCCTGTAACCTCCATATCTTAAGCAATATATTCATTCCAAAGCATGTTTTAGTCGAATATGTTTGAAAGCATATTCAACCAGTTCCTTTATGAATGTTAAGATGATGTTGTCCTACTTCTCATCACAGCAGCGTAAAGAAATATCAAGCTACTGGATTCTTTGCGGTATTAGACATACTTTGCCTATAGTGATTTGTAAGATTCAGAATTAAATTGTTTCTATCGAACTAGTATAGAAGTAAAATGTGCTCTAAGACAGTCAATTTGGATATGTCATATTGCATTAATAACCATAAATGGCATAGAACCTGGGCAGGGAAAATTATTCTCATCAATAGCACTTTTGAGTTAATTATTCAGTAAAAAATATTTTAGCTTCTTATTGTATTTTCTTTAAACATATTTTTATATCTCCATAGGTTTTTCATTGGCATCAGTGGAAGAAGAAGGGGCCTATCGGCTTTATGTAAACCATATAAAGGAAACTGGGCTAGCTTTTAAGAAAGGTATGAGAATGGGAAAAATGTGCCTCATCATTTAGTAATTTCTACTCTGCACACAAAATATTTTGTTTTTGGACTCTTGACATTGTTTTCTGTGTTTCCTTAAAGCTATGTTAAAAAAGACTACAGTGCTGTGTAGGCCTGTTGTGTTTGCACACACTGTATAGACATAAAAGTGTGAACTAGATCAGAATGGAACTGGATGGATGCTTACAATAAACATTTTTGTTGTAACTTTTGTAGCAATATCTGTTGCCAGCTACCATAGTAACCAAAATGTTTTCTAGTTAAAAAGGTGCATTTTTGTCTTTCCAGACAGTGATATGTAATGATGTTGGAATTGGGTGAGCAAAGTTATTTCCTCTGCACTACAAAACATAAACATGCCAAAAGCTGTGATAACACAGCAGCGTGTCTGTCAGTGAATCAGATGAAGGAGAGTTGACATTAAATTAATTCAACTTTTTGAATGCTATTCTAAGGTTTCCTGCATCTGAATGATTTGGACAAGAAGCTGTAGAGTCACCAAGAGGAAAGTAAAATAGCATGTGTGTTTATATATGTCATATCATATGCAGCGCAATGCTCTTGGTGCCTGACAATTTGTTGAATGGGAGTTTGACTTGTACACTTGATGGTGCTTTTACGTCTGTGCTCCATGTAGACAACTCACTAAAAGAGGGTAGAGTGCAAGGCATTTGGTGTGTGCAGGAAGTTGGCTCTGTATATACTATCTCAAAGTGAGAGGTAGTGTGCACAGAGTCCAAGGGTTCCCCTTAGAGGTAAGATAGTGGCAAAATTAGATAATTCTAATGCTCTATTTTGTGGTAGCGTGGTCGAGCAGTAGGCTTATCAGAGGGTAGTGTTAAGCATTTGTTGTACACACACAGGCAATAAGTGAGGAACACACACTCCAGGCCAATAGGTTTTGTATAGAAAAATATATTTTCTTAATTTATTTTTAGAACCACAAGTTCCAGATTTGAAGTAAATACATAAAATGCAAGGTACTCCACACAGGTAAGTTAGGAACTTTGAATTAGAGCAATAACATATACAGTTTTTGTTAAAATGGCAATAAGCTATTTTAAAAGTAGACAGTGCAAAAATCATAGTATTGGTTAGATTGTGAGGTAAGTAAGACACTTAAAAGTCTCAGTTCCTGGGCATAGGCAGCCCACCATTGGGGGCTCAAGGCAACCCCAAAGTTACCACACCAGCAGCTCAGGGCTGGTCAGGTGCAGAGGTCAAAGAGGTGCCCAAAACACATAGGCGCCTATGGAGAACAGGGGTGCTCCAGTCCCAGTCTGCCAGCAGGTAAGTACCCGCGTCCTCAGGTGGAGACTAGGAGGGATTTGTAGAGCACTGGGGGGACACAAGTAAGCACACAAAACACACCCTCAGTGGCACAGGGGCGGCCGGGTGCAGTGTGGAAAGCAGGCGTCGGGTTTTGCATTGGTTTCAATGGAGGGACCCGGGGGTCACTCTAGCGGTGCAGGCAGGGCATAGGGGGGCTTCTCGGGCCAGCCACTACCTGGGCTAGGCAGAGGGTCACCTGGGGGTCACTCCTGCACTGAAGTTCGGTTCCTTCTCGTCGTGGGGGCTGCGGGTGCAGTGCTTGGTCCAGGCGTCGGGTCTCTTGTTACAGGCAGTCACGGTTAGGGGGAGCCTCTGGATTCTCTCTGCAGGCATCGCTGTGGGGATCAAGGGGGTGTCGTCTTGGGCTACTCACAGGGTCGCAGTCACCGGGGAGTGTCAGGTGTAGAGTGTGAAGTCTCACGCTTCCGGCAGGAAGAGTGAGGTCTTTGAAGTTGTAGAAAAGTTGCAAGTTTGTTGCTGGTTGTTGAGCAGAGCCGCTGCTCAGGGGAGTTTCTTGTTTCTGGGATTCAGGGCAGTCCTCTAAGGCTTCAGAGGTCGCTGGTCCCTGTTGGATGTGTTGCTGGTTGCAGGTTTTCGAGTCAGGAGACAGGCTGGTAGGGCTGGGGCCAAAGCAGTTGTCGGCTTCCGTCGTCTCTGCAGGGCTTGTAGGTCAGCAGTTCTTCTTCTTGTTTCAGGTTGCAGGAATCTGATTTCCTGGGTTCTGGGGTGCCCCTAAATACAAAATCTAGGGGTGTGTTTAGGTCTGGGAGGGCGGTAGCCAATGGCTACTGTCCTGGGGGATGGTTACACCCTCTTTGTGCCTCCTCCCTGAGGGGAGGGGGGCACATCCCTAATACTATTAAGGGAATCATCCAAAACTAAGATGGAGGATTTCTAAAGGCAGGGGTCACCTCATCTCAGGGTTCCTTAGGGGCGGTCCTGACTGGTGGGTGATTCCTCCTTGTTTTCCTAATTATCTCCTCTAGCCTTGCTGCCAAAAGTGGGGGCAGTGGCTGGAGGGGCGGGCATCTCCACTAGCTGGGATGCCCTGTGGCACTGTAACAAAAGGAGTGAGACTTTGAGGCTCACCGTCAGGTGTTACAGTTCCTTCAGGGGGAGGTGTGAAGCACCTCCATCCAGTACAGGCTTTGTTCCTGGCCCATGTGGCCAGCAACTCGTCTGGCTGTGGCGGGCTGGCAGAAACTGGTCAGCCCACACTAGAAGTCAGATTGGTATTCAGGGGGCATCTCTAAGTTGCCCTCTGGGTGCATTTTACAATACATTACACACTGGCATCAGTGTGCATTTATTGTGCTGAGAAGTTTGATACCAAACTTTCGCAGAATTCAATGTAGCCATTATGGAACTGTAGAGTTTGTGTTTGACAAACTCCCAGACCATATACTCTTATGGCTACCCTACACTTACAATGTCTAAGGCTTTGCTAGACACCATAGGGGCATAGTGCTCATGCACATATGCCCTCACCTGTGGTATAGTGCACCCTGCCTTAGGGCTGTAAGGCCTGCTATAGGGGTGACCTACCTATGCTACAGGCAGTGTGAGGTTGGCATGGCACTCTGAAGGGAGTGCCATGTCGACTTAGTCATTTTCTCCCCACCAGCACACACAAACTGTGAGGCAGCGTGCATGTGCTGAGTGAGGGGTCCCCAGGGTGGCATAAGACATGCTGCAGCTCTTAGAGACCTTCCATGGCTTCAGGGCCCTTGGTATCAGGGGTACCAGTTACAAGGGACTTATCTGAGTGCCAGGGCTCTGCCAATTGTGGAAGCAAAGGTACAGTTTAGGGAAAAAACACTGGTGCTGGGGCCTGGTTAGCAGGGTCCCAGCACACTTTCAATCATAACTTGGCATCAGCAAAAGGCAAAAAGTCAGGGGGTAACCATGCCAAGGAGGCATTTCCTTACAGTGTGGTACATTTGGACAGTCTGGAGACATGGGATGGTTCTGCCATGAAAGAGGCATATGCTAGCACAGCTTTGTGTCTTACAGTCTATTTGGCTTCAGTGCCATCCACCAGATATTTGTGACATTTGAACCTGCTACAAAGGGGCAGTAGCTCTCTAAACCATGTTTTATCTTGCTAGCCAGTGTGATATGCGTGCAATTGTGCTGTTAGTTACAGGGAAAGGAGGTAACAATTTACTTAAAAGAACAATCTACAAGGGCAAAGGGAGCAGTATTGCAGCTAGTTGAGCTGCTGCAGTTGGTGAATGTGCTTACTGAGCTTTAACTTGCTGTTTTACATCTGTACATGACGTTAATGCCTAGACGTAGATGCTCAGTAGAAGGCACCACATAGGACCAAAATGTTCATGTTGTTGGAGAATTTCATAATGAAATGGAAGCAGAAAAAAAATAGAAATTGACTTTGTAGTAGAAACTTTACATCAGCTCATCAGCTAGAGGCATCAAGTAACTATACACACATGTGAAATGTATTTGTAAATGAAAAAAAGTGGTACTCAGAAATGTAGCAGTATTTACCATGTTCACCAAGTTAGATGAGAAAAATAAAGCATGTGACATCAAAGTAGTCCTTGTTTGAGAATAGCCCAAGGAAGACACTGGGGTTGTGATAAGAATAAGCAAACATTTCAACACCTCTCGGTGTTCAGAGCCAAGGATACACAATAATAATATGCGAGTTAGCAGTAAATTGGGGTAAAGCGTAATGGGGTAGGAAGACAACAGAGACACTGAATATCACTGATTTGACTTGTCATTCTGCTATGACAATATGTCTCCAGAAAACAGCTATACATCATTCGCCAGGATATTGTTGGAACTTTGACTTTCATAGAACTAAGAGTTGAAGAATGTCTTTGTAATTGATATTATGAGGCTGTTGGCATCATCCAACCCTCTTTTTGCTCCAAAATCTATAATCTTTAATTGAGAACACACTCTCTGGTTCTGCTATATATATTCAGGATTGTTTCTTTTACTGTAATGCAAATAAATATTCATTGGGACTATATAGTTTATAGGGATTTCAGTGACTCACTTCCTAAGCACATACCACTGCCTTAATTACAAAATGTGCATCAAGAAAGTAGCAATAGTCTTCAAAACTGATGAGGATCCTTCAGCTCCTCACATAGATTAGTATTCAAATGAGCAACAAAATTATATGTTTATACTTAAAGGATTACCACTGTAATGGTAGATTCAAGTTTGTTTCCAAAATACAATCAAAATCCTTTAAATACTTCTCTGTACCTTTGAATACTTTTCTGTATTTACCTTCAACATCAAACATGCTTCCAGATTAAAAAAATCTCCATGATTTTGGCAAGGTCCTATAACAGCGTCTAGGTATCTTGATAGTCTTTCGGTCTAGGTGTCTTGATTGACTAGCAAGGATGCTCTGGTCCATGCTGAAACGTATTCCTACTGATTTCAATATGACTTTAGACATTTCCAAACATTGAGAGAGTATTGTGGCTTCATGGGAAACATAGTTTCTAACGGATGCATCTTCCAGAGATGCAAGGTCTTTTGCCAAGTGGCATCTTTATTGTGAGTGCAGTGCCAGCCTTTCTTTCCCTGGAATGAACATAGCACTAATAAAGTGTGGGTACTTCACTTGGCGGTCATGCAATCACGGGAAAGTGGGACTGCTCCACAGGGCATAGGAGATAGACTGCTTGGCAGCATCCTGATAGTCAAACAGCTCGATTAGGCATTACAAAAAAAAAAAAAAAAACATACTAGGTCTACAAAAGTATACTTAATACCTACCTATCATAGACACTCAATTGATCAAACCAAACAGATGCTCTTGGTGAGCAATGAATTTGTCTTTGACAAATATATAGTGAATGGTCAACTAATAATTCTTGGCCCAATCTTAAATCATAGGCATCCCTTATTTATTTGAATGCATTGGTAATGGGAATCTGGAATCCTTTGGATCAGAGGTCATTATATGAGCTCTTTCTTGTGCCAAACAAATTACATGATTTGAATTTTCAGTTTGAAGATGGTATTTTTTCAAAGGTTTGAATTCTGATATGAAACTCTCCTTTTGTATCAAAGACCACATTGAGTATACTCCCTGTCCTCTTTCTGCCAATGGTTTCTACTATATTGACCCATTTCTACGTTTATACATCTGTTAGGGGTGACCTATGTTCCTTTCACAGCATTTATTTAGCGCCCACAGTTTTCATAAGTTGCTCGTCTTTGCTGGCTAGTGAGATTAGATCAGAGGCACTTCATATTTATCTTATATAGATTATTGGCTAGGCAAAGGGAAGGCCCTTAGAAAAGGCCATTTGGGCATGAACCAACCTGGTCACCCACATGTTTTCTGACTGATGCTCAAGTTTTTTTGACTGAGAGTGCACTGAGGCCTGCTAATCAGAACTCTATGCCAGTGCCCTGACCCTAAGGTGTGTGTCGAATTGACTTTACTGAATTAGAAATGGTTAACTTACCAGTATGTCCTTAACAAATGTTACTCTGGTACCCGGGTATGTAAGTAGAGAGGTACCCTGGGGCCTAAGTCCTGTAGCACTGCTTTTGCAACCCCGGAGGTCCCTCACGTGAACAAGTATCTCAGTCGGCCACTGCAGACTGGTAGAGCAGCCCTGCACTGCTGGCCCGACTGTGCCATTGAAAGCAATGGCAAAGCCACCGCTTCCCCTCTACATGTGTGTAACTCACTTGTCCAGCAGGTGAGCCATAAATGCAGGGTGCAATACATGACACAGAAAGGACATGTATTTCACATTCCCTGACAGTAAAACATGACAAATTACCATTTTACTGTGGAAAGACTTGGTTGCCCAATCGCCGAGTACATGGTTACATGCTAAACCCTCAGCTGTGCTAACTCTTGAACGGTGCGACCAAAGTGGCCACTCCAAGGTATCAAACAAATGGTGACATTAAGCCCGAATTATGTTTTAAGTTGAAATTAATGTAACTTTTTGTACTGTACAGTTTTAGCTAAGCTGCCACTTTGTTGTCCTAAAGACTCTTGTGCCTTCCTGGGCTCACATTAAGTCTACTTCACAAGTCCGCTTTATTCCCTCTTGGAGAGATGGGCAAACAACTCTCCGGAAGAAGAACAATGAGCGACTGCAGGACAGGAAGGTGTCACCTCCTTCATGCAGAAAGCCACTTAGTTGTTAGTTCCAAAAGACCAGCTTCAAAGGTGAAGCTGTCTTTGAAGAGCAGATTGTGGACACCGGGGGTAAGGCTGCCCCATTGTTGAGGTACCCTAGCACCCAGACCTCGGATCTCAAACAACTTGGAAGAAGGACTGAAGGAGGACTGCCCTGCTGCAACGAAGGACCAGCAAAGTTTTAAACATACACACTATCCAGATGTTTTGAAAGGTATGGAAGACTGAAGGGGTTTATGTTGCTGTAGGCAGTGTTTGTAGTTATATCATGGAAATCAACTAGACCATAAAACAGGACCACAAACTGCCAAAACTGTGAACCACAAACTGACCTGTCAGACCACCCCTGTCAACCAGACCGATCCTGAAGAGGTCCTAGAAGCTTAGTTATTTAAACATAGAACCTGAGTGCATGCTCGTTTTAAAAGAAGCAAGAATTCCAACCACAAGATTGTGTTACTTTTAAAAGATACATTGATTGATGATCTTTTGTTTATCAAGCTGTATGTTCCATACAACAGGTTGGGTGAGTGGCATGGGACATTTAACTGGCTAGTGATATCTGTGTGCCCTAGAGCATATCGGGCTTCTGTAACTACTTGCACAGAACTGAACATTATGGTATTTTGTTTAAGATGCCTGTTACTAAGGCTTTCATAGAGGTAGTAAAAACACATTCAATCACCCACATTAAAACCATTTACAATATTGTCACTGCTCATTATACCACCATTTGGTTAAAGACGTGGATGTCATCTGAAGTAATAAAACTGTAAAAGTGGTGTCTTTCTTTGCTTTCTTCGCTGAAAAGAGTCAGAAATGTACACCTCTTGGCTTTTGAGGACCAGTTCATTCAATCCATTAGAGTGATGCATGCACATACACAAGGTTCATATCTAATGTACATCGTAGTTTCATGTTGAACAGTTGAACTTTCCTTAAATGAGTTAGGTACATACAGTTAAAAGAGTATTATCATTATTGAGATAAAACTAAGAGAGGCAAAGCGATTGTTTTTCTTCTTTGGAAATACAAAGTAGCCAATGGCCATTTCCAAGTCCTGCCTGTGCAGATGGATTGTTCACCTCATACAACTTTACTAGAAAATTAAGCTGGCAATTTATATCAAACAAAGCCTGTAGCTCACTCAACAAAGTCTCTAGGAGTTAGTGTCCCTTTTGTGTAGAGTATAATTTGGCCAGGTATTTGCTGAGTACCAAGTTAAGTTATGCTCATGCATTCACAGCACACTAATTTATTGAAGCAAGTACCAAAAGAACTATAAATGTGAGACAAGCAGTGCTTAAGAATTGAAAGCTTGGACAGCCTCTAATACACAACCTATCTTAAAATTACTAGAGCAATATAGCGTGTTATAGAGTGTTATGCCATGCATTAAAGCCCTCTCTCCTCTCAAGGTGGATGACTGCCACATGAGAATGAGAGCCTTTATAATGCTATTAGAACATTTACCCCAAAGAGGGAAATTGTAATTTTCATGATAAAGTAGTTTCAGAAAAGTTCATCCCTGATCCTAGTGTTATTGAACTTTTCTATTACTTGGCTGGAAGAAACCTTATGAATCCCTGTACAGTGAGCAGAATCCACAACAGAACCAGATTGGATCAGACTACCTATACTTAGTCAAGCAGGGGCAGAATTCATACCATTTTAAAAGTGTGCCTCCCGCAGTTCTCAAATAGAGAACTTAATAAATGTATTAATCCTTCTACCACTTATTTTCTATTGTTGTTTTTAAAAACTTCCTCTGTGTACATGCATGTATTGGATTTTTTATAGTGCAAACTTCTTTGACAAGCAGTGGAGCATAGCATACACACAAAATATGAATCTAGTTTGTGCTGCATTGGTTGCTTTTCTGGTTTGCAAAGTGATCGGGGGAGCTTGAGGTCCATTATTGATGTTGTGCTCATTGAAAAGACATGTTTTGGCTCTTTTGGATCCAAGAGAAGAAGCCCTTCTGATCTGTGGTGGGATGTTTTTCTCTATCTTAACTCAAAAGCCTAGTGACCACTATAGCCTCCCTCCTATTTTTGCTTTATGGTGAACATAGATGCTGCAGTGAGAAACAAATACAACTTCGACCATTGTTAATTAGTCTACATATGGGTTGTCAGATACATTTTAGGAAGACACATCATTAGCAGGGTTATGACAGGTTTTCAGCAGACACTGTGAACCAGAATGTTACATGGTCCAAATGCTCTGAACAGAGGCTCAAGAATGTAGATATGTATATAAAAGATGAAAGGAGTCATCCTTGGCGTGGTCTCCCTTACCTTTTTGCCTCTGTTTCCCACATTGTTGATGTGTGCTGGACTCTGTTTTTGCTGTTTTTGTTACTCTGGGCACTTTACTACTACTAACCAGTGCTAAAGTGAAAGTGCTCCTTTACAAAATGTGTATGTAATTGGTTCATCCATGATTGGCATATCTGATTTACTAGTAAGTCCCTAGTACAGTTCACTAGAGGTGCCTAGGGCATGTAAATCAAATGCTACTAGTGGGCCTACAGCAATAGTTGTGTCACCCACATAAGTAGCTCTGTAATCATGTCTCAGACCTGCCACTTCGGTGTCTGTGTGTGCAGTTTTAACTGTAAATTCGAATTGGCAAGTGTACCCACTTGCCAGGCCTAAACCTTCCCTTTTCTTACATGTAAGGCACCCTTAGGGGTAGGCCCTTGGTAGCCCTAAGGGCAGTGCATGGTTAAGGTAGGACATATAGTAATGTGTTTTATATGTCCTGACAGTGAAATATTGCCAAATTCATTTTTCACTGTTGCAAGGCTTGTCCCTCTCATAGGTTAACATGGGGGCTACCTTTAAATATGATTAAAGTGTAGATTCCCTTTGGGAGCGGATAGACATGTGGAGTTTGGGGCCTCTGAGCTCACAATGTGAAAATACAGATTTTAGTAAAGTTGATTTTAAGATTGTGTGTTTGAAAATGCCACTTTTAGAAAGTGAGTATTTTCTTGCTTAAATCATGTCTGTGACTCTGCCTGTGTGTGGATTCCCTGTCTGGGCTGGTTGCACCTCTCACAGTGACAGAAAAGGAGCTGGGATGTAGCCTGCATATCCTGATAAGCCATCTGTGCTGGGGGGGGGGGGTGGGGAAGGAGTGGTCACTCACACCTGAAAGGGCTGTGCCTGCCCTCACACAATGCAGTCTCCAACCCCCCCCCCCCCCCCCCCTTGTGTGTGTCTGGGGCCTGGTCTGGCCAAGGCAGGATTTCACAAACAAGAGAGACTTTCCTTTGAAGTAGGCCTACTTCAAAGGGAAAAATAGGTATAAGAAAGGCACCTAAAACCACAGAGTTTAGAACACTTCTGGAAACCAAGAGGAACCTCTGCCTGGAGAAGAGCTGAAGAGCTGAGGAAGAAGAGCTTCCCTGCCTGTGACTGTGCTTTGTGGAGCTATCCTGCAGTTGCTGCTTCTCCCTGTGTTAAGAGGACAAAGACTGAACTTTGTGTTGCATTCCTTCTTGTGAAGATCTCCAAGGGCTTGGTTTAGAGATTGGCTCCTGTTGTTTGAAGTCTCAGGGACAGCAAATAATTCTCTCTGCCAGCACCCTGGAGAGACTCCTACCCTGCCAAGTGGTGCCCATCCAGTTCCTGGGACCCTGAAATGAGAAGCTGGCAGCCCAAAAGTGAGAAATCCTCGCACACACCGGCGTGCAGGGAAAAGATCGATGCAACTCTGATCTGCGGCTGAAAAATCAACGCGCCGCCGGCTTCACGGCTGAAAATCGACACTCGCCAGCATCGCTGATGGAGGCTTGTGAGATTGCAACCTGCGCTGCGTGATTTTCGGATCATCGTGTGGCTGGATTTCTGACGCAAACACCGCTGGCCGTGTAAAAATTACTCCAGGCCTGCCCGGACCAGAGAGTGCTGACCGGATCAACGCATCGCTCTCCTGCGGAGAGAAGAAATGACGCATGCCGACCCGACTAAAGGAGAAGCAACGCATGGTCTCGCTTGTGAGTGATATCGATGCATCGCAAGCCCTTTTTGACACACACTCGCCCATGCTGGGTTATTTTTGACGCACCCAAGGTACATTTTCGTGCTAACAGCATTATTGTGTGTTTAAAATTACATGAAGACTCTTTTTGCATTTTTAGTGATAACTTGACTTGTGTATTGTGGATTTTTGGCGTTTTGGTCTTGTTTTGTTTAGAGAAATATTTTCTATTTTTCTAAACCTGTGTTTTCATTTTGTAGTGTTTTCATTAAGTTACTGTGTGTGTTGGTACAAATACTTTACACTCTGAAGTTAAGCCTACTGCTCGTGCCAAGCTACCAAGGAGGTAAGCAGGGGTTAGCTGAGGGTGATTCTCTTTTACCCTGACTAGAGTGAGGGTCCTTGCTTGGACAGAGGGTAACTTGACTGCCATCCAAAGACCCCATTTCTAACAAGGAGGAATGCCAGTATATGATAAAAACTCAGTTTCTCAAAGAGAATAAATGTAGTACAAAATGCAAGTAGTTTCCACCAAAGAGTACTTTTAAAAGCTTGTAGTTCCTGATGAGTTTGAAAGGGGTCAGGCTTCAGAAAAATATATATTTATACATGTGCAATCAGCTTTCCACAGAAGATCTTAAAAACATGTCAAAAATCAAAACAGTAAATGAAATGTAAACTTAAAAGGAACAGGGAAGCTGGAGAAGAATACTATTTAGCAAGCATGGCACTGTTGGAATATGCACTGGCTCTGTATGTAAATTGGCAGGAAACTGGCAGAATAGATGATGTGTGAATCCCATTAGAAGTACAGGTATTATTTACAAAAAAAGTTTATATCAAAGCTATAAGAGTGTACTGGTTTAATCAGTATATGAATAACTGTGTACAGTTTATCATGTTTTTCCTAACACATGGTTTCTTATTTTAGGTCTTAAAGTAGGTGATGAAATTATTGCGATAAATTCCAAAGCAGCAAAGAATCTGAACTCATCAATCTTAAAACATTTCCTTGCTCAGCCATCATTGTGCCTTACAGTGCAGACAGTTCCTACAATAAAGGATGGCCAACGATTATTGCAGCCTCCTCCACGCCGTTCCGATCAAATGACCGATGTGTCTGACAGTGGATATGATTTCAGCAGTCCAGGTAGGATTAATTGCCTTAGGTTTCCTTTCAATGCAACTTGTATTGAAAGTTGGGTATCATGATCTTCTGTTGAGCACAAATGAATATAAATGCATTCAGGTCATCGGATTTGTTTCTGAAATGGCAAACTAGTGCATTATGTAGCCACATTACTGCATAATTGTCGCATTACGGCATACTGTGTCTGCTGAGGCCTCTCAGCCATCCACCATAATAGAAACAGTTGAAAGATCTCAGACCCAAGGTTAAAACACTTTCTTCGATTTATTTAGTGCATTATGTGTTTATTTTATTTAATAACATATTTTATTAGGTTTTTCATCAAAGAAATAGTGCCTTGCATATACATTTTATCACTTCCCATTTCCAGCACCTCCAACAATCATGGAGCTTACCCCCCACTTACCACTCCATACTTCACATATGCCAAGGACTCCCCCATCCGACCCCCACCATACCTAAACAATTTGCCCCAACCATTTCCCCCATACTTTGTTTATGAGGGCAACCTCTGGCCTCATAGACCGACCTCTTCTGCACGGTGCACCAGTCCACTCCACAGTGCCATTATGTAACGGTAGGAGGGCCAGATGCCCGCCATTGGGCCACTACATCTCTCTTAGCCACTAAGAGGGCTGTTCCCAAACATCTATCAGCTCTCATTCCTCCAATTCCTTCCATCACTCCCAGCAGGATCGTCACTGGGAAGAAGGGAACTTCCCATCCCAGAACTCGTCAGCTCAGCCACCACCAGTGGCCAGTAATTTTTAATTGGGCCACAATTCAATACCAAGTGATAAGTCGGCCAAACCACTACGACAGCTGGGACAGTCAGGGGTGACATGTAGACCTGCGTTAGTCACACTAGGGAGAGGTATGCAGCATGGAGGCAGTAGAGTTGGATTAGCCATAGGCACGGGGTTGTAGTGAGCATTCCAGGTGCCATCAGAGCATCACGCCAATCCTCGTCTTCAAGTGTTCGCCCACACTCCTCCCATTGGAATCAAAGGATCTTGAGGTCTCCCAGGGTATTTAGGATGAGTGTATAATATAATTGAGATATTTTTCCTTTGTTCATAGATCCCATAAGCAGTTTGGTATCAAGGAGATTGAACTCTGGCGGGGGGTGTCTCTGCTTATCTGGGTATAGAGGGCATGGCGTAGTTGTAGATACTTACAGAACTGTGTGTTTGTAAGTGCAAATTTAAGCTATAGTTCTTGGATTGATTTCAGTTGCGTACCTGACCAGACATCCCCTATTAGCGACAGGCTGATATTGTTCCACTGCCCAAAACCCTGCAGTTGCGCCGTGCTTTGGAGCCAAGTGCCATTCCAGAAAGCATTTGTGTAATTTTGTTCAGCCATCGGATGTGACATAGAGCTATTCTCCAAGCCAGCAATGGCAATATGGTGACTGGGTCGGCTTCTCGAGGAATTGGGGCACAATAAAGCATGGATATAAGTTGGGGAAAGCTCATTACGGGCAAGTCTAGGTGGAAAGCTGGGTCATCCCATCTGCCGTTGAACCACTCATGGATTACCAGGAGGTGGGACGCCAGATAATACAGGTATAGGTTTGCCATACCCACACCCACTTCATACGTCGTGCGTTGACATGTCTGAAGTGCCAACTGGGAGTGTCTTCTTCCAAAGGAAAGAGATCACATATCTGTCCAGTAGACGAAACCAGTGCTGTGGTGTGTCAATTGGAGTATTTTGAAAAATATAGAGAAACCACGGCAGCACCATAATTTTAAACTGTGCCACCCGGCCCATAGCATTTATTGTTAAGTGTTGCCAGTTAGCCAGATCTTGTTTGGTTTTCCTAAATAGAGGCTCCAGGTTAAGATTCCATGTGAGCTCCGGAAGAATGGACACCCATATACCCAGATATTTTATGCTCAAGCGTCGGATAGGAATGTCGTTTTGCCACGCTAAGCATTCCCGGGAGGGGTCCAGTGGCACCAACACTAACTTAGAAGGGTTCGACCTAAGTCCCAAAGCTGCTCCGAAATACTGAAGAACGAGGCCTAGAGAGAGCAGGGTTAGCTATATATAGGAGGATATTGTCTGTGTATAGGGCGATCCGGTCTTCCTTCCCGTCTTCCCAATTCCAGCCCTGGATTGGGAGGGTCAGTACGAATCCGGTATGCCAGTGACTCAATTGCAGGCGTGAACAAAAGAGGAGACCGGGAACACCCCTGCTTGGTTCCTCGTGTGACTGGGAAAATGGCAGACAGGACACCATTGATTTGCACTCTAGCTGTGGGCCGCAAATAAAGGGCCTGAACCAATCTGCAAAATCATGATTATCTAATAATGGATATTTAATGCCATTTGTTGGTCATTTTGGATATTTTTCAAATAAATTCCAAATACTTGCTGATAGGAGGGGAAAGTTAAGCTGAATTGGAGGGAGTAGGTTAACACTGTCTAAAATTATTCCCCCTCAACCCCTATTTTCAGTTGGTCAGTCTGACTTGAATCCTCCTAAGAGGTTTCCTAAGCTTCATGGGAGTGGGTTCAGATCTCAAGTGAGGATAAAATGTTTTCCAGAGTCTTTCCTTGCACGCTCGGTGACCAGAGGTTGTGTTTGACCCTTTTGAGCAATTGTTGGTCAATCAGATGAGCGGACGTTTTACAAAGTACACTGGTGGGTATGCAGCTATACAGGGCCTTTGCTTCAAGATGTTTAATTAACAAGGTAGAGAACCTTACATTTAATTCTGGTATCTACAGAGAGCCAATGGTGTGCTTTGAGGGTAGATTTGGTGTGGCTTGCGAACGTTAAGGCACATGATGGCTGCCTAGACCTGAAGTCTTTCAGAAGAGCTGCATGTTCATACCATTTGCCACTGTGTTTAAGTGGCAAAGGTGAGATTGGCATCTAGGAGAATCCTTTGATCTCTTCCATACTTAAATGTACTAACTATTATTTGTTAGTTCATTTCCTAGACCATGTCCATCTGAAATGTATATAAAAACAATTTAAAACTGAAGTGTAAAACAAAATGAAAAAAGCTATTTCAAACATACTTTTTTTCTGTATCTTTAAATATGCCACTGAAGTTACTCCACATCTCTTACTGATTATAATGGCATTTATTTAGAGTGAAACACAAAACACTTTAAACAGTTCATCAGAGAAATATTAAGGCATTTGGGGCCTAATTACATAAAACTTGCACGCAAACAAAATGGGGCATGTGTGCCTTTGTGCTGTAATTTGTACTTGTACATAATCATTGTTCTCCTGTTGCAGACATAAAGAAAAATGTAGTGTGAGACAATAAGATTTTTGTAATTAATCCTTTATCTGTGGCTTTCAAGGGGTTATTATAGAAAAAGGTAATGATCCATGACTAAATAATCTTTGTGAAACCATGAAAATTAATTTTGAAACAAAGTGATAATGCATCAAACTAAATTTAGTCTTTCACATTTTAAAAGTTGAGAAGAATGATTTACTTTCAATCCACATGTTTTAAACAACAGTTTAGGTAACTGGTCTTCATTGGTTCTCTTTAGAACATGGCCTGATTGAGCCATTACAAATATTCTAGCATAAAAAATGGCTCAAAAGAGCCTTTGAGTAGATTTTGCTCCAGGGCAGAGTTTTTTTAAACTGGCACTTGGAGTGTCGTGGAAAATAAATTAAAAAAAATAACATTCATGTTTACCAATCTACATACACACTGCAGCAGATATAAAGGGCAATGACATTGCAAGACCATGAGGGGGTTGCAGTTCTGGGGTCAACCAAAAATGGAGCGACCTGGGTGAGAAGACCCACCGCTGCCCACCAAGGAGTGAAGCAGCAGTTCACAAAACTGCAGCGTCAGCCATTTCAGGGCAAAGAAAGGAGACAGCCTTCCAGAGAAGCCAACTCCTTCAGCAAGTGTTTCCACCTATCGACTGCTCCACCACATAACAACAGTGGATGGCAGGATAGAGGCCTTCCCCCAGTAGTGGAGGAGGGTCATGTTAGACAAAAGGATCCTCAACTTCATCCAACATGGGTACTGCATAGAACTTGCATAGAACTTGTAAAGACCCCACCCAGGGTCAAACCAAAGAAGAGATTCTACCTGGTGGAGGAAAAGTGCTATCTGCAACATGAAGTGCAGGAACTTGTACAAAAAGGTGCGCTACAAAGAGGTACCGGCCGACTCCTCCCCAAATTGGTAGTGACAATCCGCTTTTCCGTTGGAACTGTGCTTCCTTTTGTTTTTTCTATTATTGAGGAGATTGATGCACGGGACCATATAAATCTCCCAGATAAACTGCCCCTCTCTCTTATTTCCTTTGTTGCAATACAGAGAGTACCCACAACAGAAATCAGTCAAGGGAACTACTAAGTATGCTTCCTCGTTCCACAACTGGGCAAGTCACTAAGACCAAACCTGGAACTTCGCTGCTTAAACAAATTCATAAAGGCGCAACAATTCAAAATGAAAACACTACTAGAGGTCACGCAGCAGGAAAGGGACTATATGCCAATCTTAGACCGAAATGATGCTTACTTACACATTCCTATGAACTGCAAACACAAATGTAATCCATGGTTTGTAGTCAAGAGGAACCATTCAGGATTCTCCCTTTCGGAATCAAGTCGGCACCTAGGGTATTCACAGAATGCCTAGCCTCAGTGGTGGCCCACTTAAAAAGCAAAAAGAACAAATGTCTACCCGCACCAAGCCTACTGGTTAATCAAAGCAAGCGTGTACTCACTGTGCAAAAAGGACACCAGGACAGTCATGGAAATGCTTCACGGGCTAGGTTTCATGATCAACCTAGAAAAGTCTTCAACGAAACCAAAGAGAGAAAATACATTCCTGGGAGAGAGACTCAACATTGTGATGAGGAGAAACTTCCCTTGCCTTCATGCAACCATTTCCTACAGTGGGCATCACCACAGATGCGTCCCACACAGGCGTTTCAGACACAAGTGAAGGAAATGAAGATGTAAATACATATGGACATCGCAAACACTTTGTGCTTTTTCAACAAGCAAAGACTCTCAAAGCTAGCCAAAGTGATCCAGAGATGGGCCATTCTTTAAGGAATAATCTTGATAATTATACACTGCAGGCAGACATCTACATATTAGGCAGTTCCACAGTTCTTCAGTAAGTTGTGCAGACTGCTGGTGATGCCTTCTTACCTCCGAGAGACTGGCTGTCAGGCTCCAGCCCTGGATTGCATTAGCTCTTCCAGTGCTCAGCAGAGTGATCCCTTAAGTGGTCAAGAAGAATGTGGATCTGCAGCAAAGAGGAATGTTTAGGGTCCCACCTTTATATTGGTTTTCCAGACATGGGATGTTGATCCACTGTTACGAGTCAAGGATCTAGTTTGAACGGTTCTTGTTCAAATGTAATTTTCTACCAACAGTGCAGAAAGTCTTTATGCAAGTTGACTGCTCTCGCAGCAGGTACTGGCGATGGTGGCTCCACACAGGGCTAGCCAGAATATGAGCACAATGAAGTCTGAAGCTGCTGCACCTGGCTGTCATCTGCCTTCGTGAAGTATCACTCAAGAAAATGCAAAACGGTAGACCCTGCCTAGAAACTGCCTCGCCCCTAACAAAAAATTCTAATGACCCACCCACATTCTCCTATTATCAACCAAATGACAGCAGACATTGAGGGCTAATCATCAGGCCCTTGATAAAAGGCCCTCATAGTATTTCTAAGGGTAGCCCTGTCTCCATCCTCCCACGCTTAATTATCTGGTGCTCCTCCATTTAGCTCCAATGTGACTGTCATAATACACTTTCCGTCTCTGGCTAATTTAGTAGCAGACTCTTGAACCTGCAGAAGGAAACTCTCAGCCCGTAAAAAGGCAATGAAGCCCCTCATGGTGGTGGCAAAGAATGGGCATCTGGGATAAGCAGGGTAAGTCACTATAGTAACCAGGCCCTACACGAGTAGTAATTGTTACTATGGGTCTCCAGTCAAGGAGTGCAAGTCCCTAGAAGGAAATTGCAACAACCCACTAAATTATTATTTTAGCAAGAGATATACTGCAAACCAGTGCATACCTGGACCCAACAGGACACCTGAGTTTACACTGGGAGTTCATATAATGAGGAAAGCAGTACAGCAAGAAGGAGCGTTAAACTGCAATAATCCATTTTATATGTATACAAATATGCTATGTGTACATGGGGGCTACAGATAATTGCCATATGGTGAGGATGGTAGACAATAACCCAGCTAACTGACCACTGTTTACTGAACGAGATCAGGTAACAAACGTTCTGCTCACCCAAACAAAGAAAAATGGATGCATGGGTACAGTGTCCTAAAACACATGGTCTTCATGAAACATGCAACTGGGAGAGTCTTATCTTGGTGCAGTACTGTTATTGCCTGATCCAAATAGGCATATTATGAACACCTGGGCTAGAGCAGTGAAAAAAATTGTAATTGCAGTTTATTGAATTTTCTCCTGTCCATCACCACCCAAAATGTTCACCGGCATTCTGAAAGAGGTAGAAAATTAGTTTCAGAAGTCATCCAGCAGTAGACAATTGATGTCTGCCACTTAACGCTTTGATTCTCTCAAAGAAACTGCTCTGATACCATATAAAATGTGTTCATCACACAAAGTATTTTAAATTATTCTACTTGCTTTTTTTGCATCCAATTTATTTAAATTCATACTACTCTCCTCGAAAGCTACTGTTACAAATGTATGTGTATAATTTACCACCTAGAGGTGAAGATGGAAACTGCTTCTCAAAGCTGTTCAGTTCCCAAGTTTATGCAGACAGTACTAAGTACACAACATCTGTCCCTTCCCCTGTGCATTTGGCCCCCTTTGTCTGTTCCTGGGCTATACCCAGCACCTCTTATGCTCATTAATGCTTTGCCTCTCAGCTGTACTCCACAATCCGAGAACAACTTTTGTCTGGAGAAAGTGAGGTACTGTCCACAGTGGCCCTGCACCCATTGGTTGTAGGTTTCTCTCACTGACAAGTGCAGTCTCTGATAGTAACTTCTGTAAAGGTGACAGCATGGGGATTCACAACCATTTTCTTCTATTACATGATACCATAAATTACATGACCATGCTTTACTCAGTTCAAACAATTGTATTATCATGTCCAAACTACAACTCTGCCTATACATGGGGGTCCCAGTTAATTATTGCACCATGGGGCTGAGCCCCCCGCCTCAGCTGTTCATATTGCCCGAAACATGTTGAGCTCTCTTCTTCTTCCATTGATGTGTTTTGTGGTGGGCATCCACCTTTGAGTCCCTGCTTGACTTTGACTTTTTTGCTTCTTATTGCTGCCTCCAAGTGGTTGAGTCATATTCATGCATGTTGCAGGAAATAACTTAGAAGAGCAGGTCCATGTTAGTCAGTAGAATAAGAAGACAGCTAGTTCATTTAGCCATCATTCATCTGTTTCTAGATCTCAACTAACATGCTTTGAAAGAAGAGCAGTACCAGGAAGCACAGACACTTGCTGAACCCACCCTCTCAACTCGTCACATTCACAAATCAAAATGTATTGTTACTCTGCCTTTTACCTACATTTTCATACTTGCAAAAATCTGCATCCCACCATTCTCGCCCCCTCATCTGATCTTGCAGAACGTAGACTGTGCCTTTGTGTTCAACTGCCTGGCCACAGGGAATGTACTTTCCACATACCTTCGGTACCAGTGGTCCCCTTCCAATAGATTCTATCAAAATAAAGGTAAACATTGCCTTTCTACATCTTGAGCAAGTTTCACTGCATGGAAGATGTTTCTGGTTACTCCACAATCTCTTAATATCCATTGAGAGCTGAAGACTGGCGCATAATCTAGTTGAAACAGATCATGGCTCTGGCATCTATGGGGTTCCTTCCTCGTGGTGGACACCTTCTTGAATGTCTTCCTCCACACTTATGGTGTGAAATATGCAATATGGAGCCTTTTCAGTCCATGTCTTCATCAGCCATATCAAGAACCTATACTAGTCCCTGCACTGACAGAGGTGATGCCTGTCCATAAACCTCTACTTGCTGTACTGCTTTCCTCATTATATGAACTCCCAGTGTAAACTCAGATGTCCTGTTGGGTCCAGGTATGGCACTCTAATAGTGATCTTTCTGGCATTGGGTTTGGAACCATATACTTGCCCCATGTTGAAGACTTCAGCAATTTACACAAATCTTGCGGGACTGTCAGCCTATCACCTACCTTCTACCAATAGCTGGAAGTTGACTGTATGGTAACTGCTGCAGACCTTGATGATTCCAGTACTGGTGTTTCTTACTCCAAGTGTTGTGCTCTGAGACACTGGCCCTGCTAATGGAAAATGAGGGAATACACTAGTGCATGCTTTGACTTCCCATCAAAATATTCACCCCCGATTAAGCCACAAGAGCATGCAAGGGTTCTGCAAGATTTCTCCCTTTGAGTCTGAAACTGCCAATTATCTAGTCAAGAAAAACTCAGTCCAGAGCTTCAACACTATCTTTGTCCCTGGTGGCCAACATGATCTGGCTGTATTGATGATTTCTTTCTAACTCATGTAGGGCTTTGTGCTCCCACATGGAGTCAAAATATGAACTGTAGAAAGCATGCATTTAACCCTTAGGTGAAGTCTCATTGAGACAAGCTATTGCCTGTGTGATCATTGCAATTTATAGTCTTTCAATCATGCATGTTTTCAATCAACATATCCCCCTTCTGTCTGCACTTGTATGAACGAATTGTAAGGTTATGATCAATGTGGGAAATAAGTGTCAGAGCAAAAACTTTTGATTTTCAGGGATTTGTTTAACATCCCTGTCAGGACCATGAGTAACAGTCTTTTCATCTGCAGGAACTGGAGTTATGTCTTCGGAATTAAAATAGTAGATCGTGACAAATTAAATATTGGAATAGTTAGTTAGCATACCAAACTATCTAATTATTTGGAAACCAATAGGCTTCTTCATAACATCTAATCTGGTTCTGACCACATCACAGCATGGAATCAGCCCTCTGCTAAGTAAATGGAATTATTACATTTGTGCTGGATAAAAGGAGAAGTGTTGCCCTTATCCTGCTCAATATAAATATGGATCCTTAGACATGGTATACCATTGTTTGCTCCTGCAGAGGTTGGCAGATATTGGCATTGGGGCTTTGGCATGGTGCTGGCTTTAATCCTTCCTTGAAGGGAGACCACAAGAGATCTGATCTGTGTACCTCCCCTCCTACCACCCCACTCAACGCAGAAAAGGCTTGCTTCTGTAATGCCACAGGTCTCTTCCTGAGCTCTACCTTGTTTAATATCTATATGTCTCCACTAGCTTCTCTAATCAAGTCTTATGGGGGGTGCCATATCATATGCAGATATAACACAATTGCTTGTCATCTTCAATCATTCCACTCCCCATAATATTTCTTATTTTGCTGCCTGAAAGATATTTTTCACTGAATGCAGAAGAGATATCTCCTATCCTATCCTATCCTATCCTATGCTATGCTATGCTATGCAGTGCAATGCAGGCAAAGCATAGATTCTCTTATTAAATAAGCAAGAGGTCTCTGGACCAATTTTAATTGACCTTGGGAAATTATTTCTCTTACCTTCCCCATCATCACAGCTATAAATTTGTGGGCAAGAATCCACGGACATCCTGATTGGGTTAGTAGCCAGCACCTGTTTTGCTGTGCTGCATTCTTTAAGGACATGTTTAGACTTTTTACCAGTTGAACTCCATAGGACAGTAGTCCATGCTTTGATTACATCTAGGCTGGATTACTCTAATTGCCTCTGTCAGAGTGCCGAACTGCAAGATCAGGAAACTTCAGACAGTCTAAAACGCGGCAGCCCAGCTTATTTGAGACCTTTCTAGAGAAGACTGTCTCCTCTCTTTTGAGGGTTTTACATTGGCTACCCGTTAAGAAAAGGCCTTATTTTTGTATTCATCAAGACTTTCACAATCTGGGCCCGAGCTATCTGATCAGGAGAATTTGTCACCATACCCCTTCTAAGCTCTTCATTCTGCCATTGCTCTTTTTCTTATGATTCCCAATGCACATCGGGTGAAATCAAGAGGTTTCTCCTTTTTGGGGTTGGCAGACAATGTATCGCATAAACTTCCACTCTCTTTGCATTCTATTTGGTGTGAGCCCCATTTTAGGAAAGAACTAAAAACTTGTCTTTTCTTGCTGAATATACTGTGAAGAGTCTATTTCTGATCTAAGCAGAGTAGTGCTGTGACATTAAGTTTGAAGCAGCTGTGTTCTCTATAAATTGGTTTCATTCATTCCAAGACTGGTTAGGTTGTGTACAAATTACTGTGTTCAGTCCTCCCAGTAGCTACAAAATCTCCTTCTAATCAGCCAGGGCTTCCTGGAACAGGTTATACTTTTGCCTCACACCACCAGCCTCAGCCTCCTTTTCAAGTGCTTCCACATCACAGTCCAAGGGATGATGACTACTCATGGAACAACCACTGTTGAAAAGCACCCTACCTTACCAAAGACTGCTCCATCCTAAGTAATTCCTTTGCTTGGACTGCATGTGGGAAAATGTTCCCTCTGTGCAGCTCAAAATATTCTAATTTGTCAGCTCCTAACTCTTACAAGAAGGTTCACTGAGGAAAACAACTAGCTTCACCTTGGACACACCTCTGTAAGTCTTTACCTAAAACAACTGCTTCTATTGGCATTACTCCAGCTGTCTAATACCTGCTGCCTCCCCTGGCTAGATGGCATTCTGGAAAAAAAATCTGGTTCTTATATTCAGTAACCAAATGCAATCTAATTCATTGGACCCTTTCTAAACATAAGACTGTTGAAAACCCCCACTGCCTGTTATTACCTACTCAGCATCCAGCCAGAAAGAGTGTCCTTGTTCAGCCGACTTTGGATCCATGTTTGTAGTTTCCCGAGGATTCTACACCCTTGATTGTGCTTCCTTTTCCAAGCTAGAGATGTGATCCCTTAGAAAAACCTAACAGATCACTGGAATGAGACATGGACAGCAAGTCCAAATCTGTTTGAGTCAACCCACATACTTATCCAATCTTGTGATGGTGGGTCATGTCCTTGATGTGTTTGTATGGTGTCCTTCTGCCTGGCAAGGCCACAAACCACTGTCAATGCAGACTCATCGGAATACACCATATCTGTGGGGGCTTTTCACTTCAAATACCTGTCAGTGCCTTGTGCTACAAATCCAAATATGTATTTGTATGCATGTGGCTTTGCATGAACCTACAAACAAATCAGTGGAATGTTCTACATGGTGGGGATTTATCAGTAGGTAAATTCAATTAAAGGGAGAGTGGAGGGAGGCCCACATGAATGAGATAGGTTTAAAGGTAGTTATCCTGATATTGCAAGCCTTTCTCCCTGTGCTCAAGGCCAAGAATGTGATGGTGAAAACCTTGAGCACAAATGTCTTATCCTCCATCAGACAAGACGAACTAAACTAATTCTCTAGAACTCTGTTGGCTGGCAGAGAAGTAGTGTAATGAGCCATGTTTTGTCTGGCCTTTCCAATTGTATGTGTCTTTATCAGGCATTAGATGGCCTGAGCAGGCATTTCCACTGTTTCTATGAATGGTATCCAAATTGAGCAGACCTAGACACATGTACATTCCATTTGATGAACAAGAGCAACAATTAGCCTGTTTTATGGGCAGAGATCTAGGATCCCTAGAAAGAAAGGTTTTGTCCTGCCATGCCTCATGTTCACCCCTTCCAAAGTCCTCCAGAACATGAGTCCAAAGTGCTCACTCCACCTGGTGACTCCAGCTGACCACTCCCACCAGGTCAAGTATGTGGCCATCCTGCAGTTCGTTCCCAAGGAGGGGATATTACCTTTTCTGGTGTAACACTTTACTAGCCATAAAAAGGGAGAGCTGTACAACTTTTCATACAGTTTCACTCATTTAAGCCTCTATAACTATTTGTAGGTTGTGGCTTCTGCCAGAACATCACAACCCGGGGCTATTACAAAGGTATGCAGTTGCTGTTTGCAAATTAACATTATCCAAGGGCATTAGTGCTCTCTCACCTGCTCAGTGGGCAAAGTCGGGTGTTTTACCAAGCACCGGACAGACACCAGCAAGTCCTTTTTACCTGATGTCAAGATCTACTGAAAATTCATGGGAAAGTAGTTTTCCACTGCCAAACGGGTCATTAAACTGGTCTTATGCATAAATGAGCTGCACACCTCATTGTTTTCTACAACATGGTTGTATGGGCCTATCATTCATCATGAAACTCCTTACTCGATTTCATATAAAATTGATCTTTCTTAATTTTCTTTCGCCAACCACCTGCCTCCTCTGTTGATTTGTTCCACATTGTTGATGGTTGGCCTGCTCTGCTCTGACTTTAACTGAAAGAAAGGCTCTGCAATCTAATGACCTGTACTTCATCATCTGAGGTGATAAAGATGCTGGCAAGCATGCATCCAAAATCAATATTGTTCGGTGGATCACCCCCTGCATCTCCCATTGTTATGCTTTGCCAGGTTTACCTAGGACATCAGATGTCTGAAAACATCTCCCCAGAGCTAAGCTGGCATCTTTGACAATCTCCAGGCATGCTCAAGTCAGCGTGATTTTCTTGGCAATAACCTATGCCCTTTACACCCACAGTATCCACTAAGCTCTTGATGTTTCTTCAACAGCTAATGCACAGCTGGGAAAGAGGTCCTAAAGGACGTTCCTCTTAATCCTCTGGCTGCCTGATGCTGCTTTTCCTACTTTATATCCTATGCCGTGGAATATAGCAATATGCTCTGTTACTCTTATCCAGTGGACCATCTTCTCTTCCTAATACCGTCCCACCTGTATCTCTACCATCAAATCCACCAAACCATTGGCTACAGGCCATGCAAATCTTTAGATTGAGCAGTATTAAGGAGTAACCTCCATTTTATTCACTAGGCACTAGGATGTGCCTAACTGAGGTGAAAGCGCTGCTGCAAACTAAAAATAAGTCTTCAAAAAGTCAATGTATCAAGGCTTAATTTAAAAGGTAGGTGTGGGGGCTGAAGAAAGTTCTTAAGTGTGCACCGCTGGTGCTCCCAAATGCTGGGACTGGTGAATAACAAGGCTCCTCTTACCTTCTTTTTTCCAATATTTATTGGCATTTCTGAGATACACATAAAATAGAGAGCATCACAACATATTCATTTTATATCAACAACTCAAAATCAGGATAGTCTTGAGAGATGTAATCAGTATATGCATGCATCTTAGCACAACATAATCAGACATATAAAAGATTGCAGCAATTTAAATTGAAGTACCAGGGTGTATCGCCAAAAACATCTAACACCCAAAGATACATAAATCCAAAGTTACATACACAAACCTATGTCCCAACAATGGTTTAGATCCCCAAAGTCATCACACATTTCAAAGAACTAAAAAAAGTAGAGGGGGCAAGAGATCTATTACCTAGAGAAAGTGTTCCGGACTGTGAACCATTGGTCAGTCTCAATATTTCAGCGGAACATTGGTGCAGTTATACCCAACCAACAAACTCATTGACAGTATGTCTCCAGGGTATGAGGGGTCCGAACCAGAAGGCCGCGCATAAAATAACAGCACCTGTATAGGACAGCGCAAGGTAAAGGTCAACTTCTTCCACAAACAGTCTTAACAGGATAGAGGATGGCATATAATCACACACTTGGCATATTAAACAATCTGTCGGCACTCCTTCGGGGGGACCAGCACGTATTGGACTTTGACACAGAGCAAGAAAAACCAGAAGGGAACCAGGGGGATGGAGGATGCGGTAGGAAAGCACTGACAACGGACACAAGGTGTGGATGACAAAGAAACGCTAAGCGGGAGGTATGAGACAGGAAGTGCATGGTGGTGTCAGAAAGTCAGACCGCCCAGTTTATCGCGATTTTCAAATCGTATAATTACTGTGAAATTAGGCAAGAACTGCAATGCCCGCAAAAAAAAAAAAAAACTGTAACATTTACTTTAAAAACATTTACTTGCCCGTTCTATTTAATTTTAACGTAGGCTGCCTCTGTCTCCACATCCTTAAAGTTATGAGTGATCCTGCGTGCAGCGTTTCTCTTTACTGGCTGCCTGATGCCGATATGTTATCAGGGCGCAAGAGCCGCCCCCGCTCCTTTTCCGCCTCTCTGGACTGGACTCCCAAGGGGTTTGGAGAGAGCGAGGAAGGCAGGCTTGCCTGTGGTCTCCTGAAAGGCTTCCGCCAGTCGCTTGTTCTGCTGTATTTATTTATTTTTTTACTTTATTTGCGCAAACTTGTGGGCAATAAAACATAGCGGTGGGAAGCGCAAAGAAGCCAGGTCTGTCTCTGTATTCTCAGCGACTTTCCAAAGGCGACCTATTTTGCTTTTTATTCAAAGCCTTGCAACCACGTGGGCCAAGCAACGTATTTAAAGAGCTAAAAAGAAGAAGTTGCTCACTTCCAGCATAGGACCTAGTTAGTGGCTCAAGATCATTAAAAAAAAAAAATGTATTGTGATGCTTAGGTGAGTGGGGGGTCAAGAATCTATCTTAAAGAAATAAAATATTCTGTAGCTATTTGGTTGGGCTTTGACATTTAGAACAGAACATTTTCTACATGACATGTAGACAATAACGCACACACTAAATGCAAATTAAATGCACCTTAACAAAATCAAGCAGTGGGGAGTGCGCTATTTTAGTTGGATATTTACTTGGTTAATACAGTCATGGATGTCTCTGTGTCTAACCAGAGACTCACAGAAGGAATCCTGGTAGCACAGTGGGGAATAGCGGCTTCAGTATTTATAGTGCTACGAGGTCCAAGCCTGTGACAAAAACCACCTTGAATATGTAAGTCATAATTTTAAAATTGGATTACACAAGGTACAAGATAGGCTGCCATATATTCTGTTAAAATATTTAGGGTGTAATGCGTGCATACGTTTGTAAAGCATCTCCCAGTCCATCATTCTATATAAAAATGTAACCTCCCTCCAGAATATCTGCTCAGTCCACATCCCTTTTTTAACAAAATGTGATCACCAGCTGCATCCGTGCAGTCCACTATCCATAGCAATATGAAAGTTTGCATAGCTATTGAATAAAGTGCTGAAAAATGCTGAAAAAATGTCATTTTTTGTGTCGCAAAATGTCCTTTTATTGTGCCACAAAATTTCTAACCCATGCTGCAATACGCGGGGGGAGGGGAGACATGGTTGAAAAGTGGCATGAGCTGCAATCAAGAGGATGGAGTAATGATGTACAACAGTGCAGGTCTATTGGTGTGTTTCTAATCGAGAGAATGCAGTCTGATGTACAACAGTGCAGCTCTATAGGTGTGTTGGCAATCGAGAGGATGCAGTCCTGATGTACAACAGTGCAGCTCTATAGGTGAGTTGGCAATCAAGAGGATGCAGTCCTGATGTACAACAGTGCAGGTCTACAGGTGTGTTGGCAATCGAGAGGATGCAGTCCTGATGTACAACAGTGCAGGTCTGTAGGTGTGTTGGCCATCAAGAGAATAGAGTCATGATGTACAAAAGTGCAGGTCTCTAGATGTGTTGGCCATTGAGAGGATGGAGTCATGATGCACAACAGTGCAGCTCTATGAGTGTGTTGGCAATCGAGAGGATGCAGTCCTGATGCACAACAGTGCAGGTCTATAGGTGTGTTGGCCATCAAGAGGATGGAGTCATGATGTACAACAGTGCAGCTCTATAGGTGTGCTGGCAATTGAGAGGATGCAGTCCTGATGAACAGCAGTGCAGGTCTACAGGTGTGTTGGCCATCAAGAGAATAGAGTCATGATGTACAAAAGTGCAGGTCTACAGGTATGTTGGCAATCAAGAGGATGGAGTCATGATGTACAACAGTGCAGCTCTATAGGTGGGTTGGCAATTGAGAGGATGCAGTCCTGATGCCAACAGTGCAGGTCTACAGGTATGTTGGCCATCAAGAGAATAGAGTAATGATGTACAACAGTGCAGCTCTATAGGTGAGTTGGCAATCGAGAGGATGCAGTCCTGATGTACAACAGTGCAGCTCTATAGGTGAGTTGGCAATCAAGAGGATGCAGTCCTGATGTACAACAGTGCAGGTCTACAGGTGTGTTGGCAATCGAGAGGATGCAGTCCTGATGTACAACAGTGCAGGTCTGTAGGTGTGTTGGCAATCGAGAGGATGCAGTGCTGATGTACAACTGTGCAGGTCTCTAGATGTGTTGGCCATTGAGAGGATGGAGTCATGATGCACAACAGTGCAGCTCTATGAGTGTGTTGGCAATCGAGAGGATGCAGTCCTGATGCACAGCAGTGCAGATCTATAGGTGTGTTGGCCATCAAGAGAATGGAGTCATGATGTACAACAGTGCAGGTCTATATGGGTGTTGGCAGTCGAGAAGATGCAGTCTGATGTACAACAGTGCAGGTCTCTAGGTGTGTTGGCAATTGAGAGGATGCAGCCTGATGTACAACAGTGCAGGTCTCTAGGTGAGTTGGCAATCAAGAGGATGCAGTCCTGACGTACAACAGTGCAGGTCTACGGGTGTGTTGGCAATCAAGAGGATGCAGTCTGATGTACAACAGTGCAGGTCTACAGGTGTGTTGGCAATCGAGAGGATGCAGTGCTGATGCACAACAGTACAGGTCTATTGGTGTGTTGCCAATCGAGAGGATGCGGTCATGATGTATAACATTGCAGGCCCATAGGTGTGTTGGCAATCGAGAGGATGCAGTCCTGATGTACAACAGTGCAGGTCTATATGTGTATTGGCAATTGAGAGGATGCAGTCCTGATGTACAACAGTGCAGGTCTGTAGGTGTGTTGGCAATCAAGAGGATGCAGTGCTGATGCACAACAGTACAGGTCTATTGGTGTGTTGGCAATCAAGAGGATGCAGTCATGATGTATAATAGTGCAGATCCATAGGTGTGTTGGCAATCGAGAAGATGCAGTCCTGATGTACAACAGTGCAGGTCTATATGTGTATTGGCAATTGAGAGGATGCAGTCCTGATGTACAACAGTGCAGGTCTGTAGGTGTGTTGGCAATCGAGAGGATGCAGTCTGATGTACAACAGTGCAGGTCTCTAGGTGAGCTGGCAATCGAGAGAATGCAGTCCTGACGTACAACAGTGCAGGTCTACGGGTGTGTTGTTCATCAGACTGCATCCTCTCGATTGCTAACCGTGCAGGCCCATGGCTGTGTTGGCAATCAAGAGGATGCAGTCTGATGTACAACAGTGCAGGTCCATATGTGTGTTGGCAATCGAGAGGATGCAGTCCTGATGTCCACAATGCAGGTCTATTTAAGTGTGTTGGCCGTAAAGGAAACTCCGGGCAGTTTCCACGTTTTCTTTTTGCAAATTAGGCACTGATAGAAGTTTTGCAAACCTCATGTGTACGGAGTACTTGAGAACGTTACCAAACACCTTTCGCGTCTCAAAAATGTAGAGCAGCGTCAGCAGGCTTCAAGGTGCACTCAGAAAGGTTTCCCTTCCCTCCCAAGCTGTTGGGTTCCGATCATACAGGAAGGGGGAGATGAGGCAGATAAACTGGAAGGGGCTAGGGAGAGTGCCTCTCAACAAGGCTTGTTCGGGTTCAAGAGGCGTTGTACAGTTAGAAGTGCCCCGCGGTGTTCTGGACTTGTGTGTGACGTTTCTGTAAATGCTGCTGTGTCCATTGTGGTGCCCGCTCATGAATATAAAAGTAGGACAACCGACACCGCGCAGCGCTCTGCGCGCTCCTCTGCCTCTCTGCGCTGCAGCTGCTGACAGGCCCGCCTCACCTGAGAGGAATGCATGATCCTAATCTGGGAGGGGAGCTCCGGGTTTGGTTGCATTTTCTGTCTGTGCTGCGGCTGCCTGAGGCGGCCACATCTCTCCGTGCCTCAAACTTGTCCCATTCTCTCCTCTCCCCGCGCCTGGGCATGCAGATTACACCGAGCCGGACAGCAGCCCTGAGACCACCCCCGAGGACGTCGACGTGCAGCTGGACCTGTCGGACGAGGGCGAGAAAATGAACAAGGTAAGGACCCGGCGCTTAGCCTTTCACGCCTCTAGAAAGTCTTTCCGTTCAACAGCGATGCGTGCGTGTCTGGAAAACTTCCACTCATTTAAAGTTTAGATTTGACGTCACTCTGTGGGTTTTATAGTGCGTTCTGATGTGCTGTGATGATAAACACCTGTTTTGGGATTTTGTCTCCCCGCATCTTTTTTTTTTTTTTAAATTCAGAGTAAAAACAATGAGTCTATTATCCCATTTTGGGCTGACTTCCGCCTACTGTTCAATGTCATCCCGTGACATAACCTGCACGGTTTAATGGTGCCTTGACCCACCTGTACAACTCTTCTGTGCGCTGCTATCTGACCGTATGTGCGGGTTCGCGACATTTCAGTGGGGTAGGTGTTACTCATATGAGTACTGCATTGAGTTCGTCTTAGAGTTAACGTATTGCTGAAAGGGGTCTGCTAATGATTGCAGGGCATAAAAACTGCGTTCCTGAAAGGGGGAGGGACTTCAGGTTGTGCATAGCTGAAGAATTCGCTCTCCAGCTGATGCGTTCGTTCAAAATCCTTGGCATCTGACTGCAGTGTTCTTTAACATAACCTCCTCATACATCCTATATATCGCTTTAAGTGGGGTGAAAAGAGTACGGCGGGGGTCTCTAGAAGGGGAGTGGCCTATAAAGACTTTAGTACCTAAACTAAATTACTGATTCTCGTATTCTGCCAACCGAACGACATTTTGGTGTCTCTCTGAGCTTTCCGTTATTGCATCCAGATATAACACAGTAACTGACGGACACCTAAAACCAGCCAAGACTATTGGCTTTGTCAGTGGTTTTGTGTGCTATGGAAAAGAGCCGAGGATTGGATGGCCATGTATTCTGAACACCTTTTTGATCCACTGACCGATACTGCGGGAAACTCTCACGGCCTTCACCCTCATCTCTAGGCCTCTTATTCGTGGCTGTAATAAACACCTTGAGGCGACTCATGGGAAGCTTGCACTGTACAAGAATAAGATGCAGAACGAACAAAAAATACAAAAACACCACATTCCTGGCAATAGATAACACTTTAATGGAGTGAGAGATTCAGTACAACATGTGAAATATGAACGGGAACTAAATTACTGACCTGGATTACCTCAATAATTATTACATTAATTCCAAAATGTGTGTTTTTCCCCAGTAAATTTAAGTATATGGTTATAGGGCCCAGTAGGACCTATTTTAAGGTCCTTTATAAAATGCTACCGGGTCTGAGACCTGGAGGGCCCTGACCCTATGAGATTCAGGTTGTGTGAAAGATTGAGAATTCTTTTGTTGCTTTTTTTTTTTTTTAGAGGTAGAGAGGCCATGTAGCATGTTCATTGTGCTAGATGGCAATTAACGAGAAGTACAGACGTCCTATCAAAGCATGTACCCAGTGCTCGATGGAGATCAGCCTGGAGGTACCAGGTAATGTCAGAGTATGGGTAGGTCAAGTCAGAGCCTGGGTAGGTCATGTCAGAGCATGTTCCTAGTTCTAGACTGGGATTAACAGGAGGTACAGGGCTCATATCAAATTGCTAGGTAGGGATTAGCCAGAGGTTAAGAGATCATGTCAGAGCATGTTTATAGATCTACACAGGTACTAGGGAGAGGTAAATAGGTAGTCAAAGCAAGTTCATAGTGCTAGACGGGTATAACTAGGAGGCTCATAGGTCATGTCAAAGCATGTTCATAGAGCTAGACCGGAATTAGTGAGAGGTTACGATGTCACGTTAGAGCATGCAGAACAAAAGGATGATGGACGGAGTGCTGAAACCTTTCAACCACTCATCCCTAGTCAAGGACCTGGGTTTAATCTATCATTCTGCTCACCATGCCACCTCAGTTTGGACCCAGCCATATGCAAATCAGTCTTGACCCTGTTCCCCATGGGAACAGTCCATCTCGAACTGCCAGGCCAGGTCCTCCACCTCAAAGCATGTTCATAGAGCTAGAGGGAGATTAACAAGAGGTAAAGAGGTAATCAAAGCTAGTGCTTTAAATGAGCAGCTACTGAGTACCTGCACTTCTTTATTTTAGAGGTAGAGTACCCGCACTTCTCAGTGGGGGGTGTCAATACTTTTAAGGGGAGAATACCGGCACTTTTGACTAGTACTCAGGTACTCTTGGGCAACGAGTACCTACACTTTTGTAATGTCATTTCAACCACTGACCAAAGCTTGTTCATGGTGTTAGATGGGCATTAACAAGAGATACATGTCAACGCGTGTTCATAGTGCTAGACCGCATTTAGCGAGAGGTTGTGAGGTCACATCAAAGCATGCTCCTAGTTTTAGACCGATATTAGTGCCAGTTCAGAGATCATTACAAGGAATAGTCACAGTATTAGAGGGCGGTGTGTCCAGTGACCTCGCAGAGCAGTGGTGGGACAGCTTGCAGCGCAATCTCCTGTTCCAGGTTAACACAGTGGTAGTAGCTAGAATACTTTTTGGGACTGCACTCTTAGGTAGGAAGGCAGCGGAAGATGCTGCTGGGGCAGATATCCTGTGTGTAATTGAAATCTCACTAATTTCCAAAGACGACCCCACTCGTTTTGCGTTACACTACTGTTGGTAGCAAACACATTCCATAATATTTCAATGCGTTGGATGGATTGCTTTGTTTTAAACAAACTTTTTGACAACGTATTGCTTACTAATGGCAGCATGCTTCCTAAGACATCTTCCATGCTGAAATCTGTCCAGTTAAAAAGTTCTTTCCACCGCTTTTCGTTACATATTGTCATTTTTTAAAGACTTCAATCTAGTTTTTGAAAGGATTCTAAACTATCCACTGAGCACCCTTGGAAACATCGCTATGGATACGATACAAAAGTCCAACTCGAATTAAGTGGCTGCTTAGCCCCCATTGACAGACCTCTTTGTAAGCTTGTGGCTTGTTTTTTGGAGAGCTTTTCGGCTACAGAAGCACAATAGGAACTCTGAAAAGAATTGAATGTATTTCTTTTTCTGCCAAATGCATTTGGAGAGCGCTTCGTGATGGACTGTGTCCATTTTTGGAGAGCTAAATTTACTGCTGGGGCATTGTTTTTCTTGACACGGTGTCTAGGTTGTGAGGCCTTGCAGCTGCCACAGAAGTGGGCGACCAGAGGAAGGAAGAGTCCTGGCCTCCGTTTCCTGGCTGTGGCATTCGTGCCTTAGGAGCCTCTCTGCTGACAGCAGCCACTGGAAGCTGGAGACTGCAGAGTCCTCGTGTCTGAAATGCTCAGTGGTTTCTGATGCTGCCCCGAAGGCTTTGTCTTCTGCAGGTTTACTGAAAGGTGCACTCGCGGTAGGTGGGCAATGCTTCTTAAACTCCTTAGACTTATGGTGTTAGTAGATCAGGCAATTCATGCAGATTCCCGGAGACCGTCTTTGCCCTTAGTGTCAATATCTCCGTATGGATTTCCACCCATTTCGAGTTAGACCCTCAGAATGTGTAATAGCCCTGCAGCCACGGATTTTACCACTCGGATTTCCACACGGTGTTATGTATTCCGAGTTTAATGCTCCCATTGTCCGCCTGCTCGGAGCAGGTGCTTAATGGTCACAGCGGGACGGGGGCGGCCGAGGAGGGAGAGAGGAGTAGGTTTGGCGGGGGAGAGTGTTGCATGTTCCCCCCTGCCCCCCCCCCCCCCTTCGCAAAGAAATCGCTTACAGGGACGAGCCTCGGCTGCTGCAGCATTTGAAGTCTCATTACAATTGTACCGAGTGGAATTTCAGGCGTGTAAAATCGGGTCTGATGATGGGCATAGGAACCCCGGGCGTTTCATGATCCCGGCTAGCCATGATTACCTGACCTGTAGAGTGCTTTTTTTGTGACCGGTGCGCTTTGTGTGTTCAGATGTATAAGTTGTCTGCCCACAGTTGGCTAAAAGTGTAAGTAACTGAAGGGCGGGGGCAGGGGCACTTGCAGTGTTCTACTGTTGCTCAGGACGCGTATAAGCATGTTTATTTGAGTTTGGTTCACGCCTGGGGGAAGAAAGCTACCCTTTGCGCTCTCTGAACCCAGGTATCTGTGTCTGAGGCTAACACACCTGAATCTGCTTTTGGCTGATTCAGGGCAGAGCATGTTTTATCTTGCCTCCCGCCTACCTCTCCTTCCCTGGCCTGGAAAGATCACGTAACAGCGGAGTTCCCATCCGCGTGTGCTCGTGGACTACTGTGCAAAGTCAGGTGGCGCGCCTTTAAACCCGAAGGTAACCGTAAACAAGCAGTTTAATCTGCACTGCCTGGCTCCATGCACTCTACATATCCCTGAAAGTGCCTGCAGGGTGCCTTGTTTATGTCCTGTTTTCATTTTAACGTCCTGCATAACTTTTAAGCCACTGAACGGAAGAAAATAGGTGAGAGGCTGGCCTCCCAGAGAAGGGGCTTGCTGTTAGACAGTGGCAGTCACAGCATGGTGCACAGCAGCAGTGCACTTCTCCAAGTTGTGCTGCCACCTCCGGGGCTTGGTATCTTTGCATGCTCAGTGAGTGTCTGCCAAACAGTTGCTGCAGTGTCTGCTTCTGTCTGATAACTGCCGAGTACACTGCATGTACTGTCCTGAAGCAAGGTGACTATTTATATATCCTTATTGCATTTATTGTCCTCGGATGTCATGTTTTTGTGGTTGACCGTGTTATAACGTTAGTGATGATGTTTGGGTGTGGTTGTGTGCGTAGTTAAGACTTGAGGCGAGTCATAGGCGATCTCTTCCATCTGAATCTCAATTTAAATAACATTTGGAGTCTATGCTTAAAAGTAACGTTTTGGGGAATTTGAAAGACCTCGAATCATACGATATATGTATAATACATAGTACAATCAGGGCTTTAAGTGGGCCGGGTCCTGCCGGTGCTCAGAACTGTCAGTTTTAAAAAGAAGGTGCTAAGGTCCTTATCGGCCTCTCCACTTTTGCCCTTTCCCATAGGATGGTGGAAAAAAACTTAACTCGACAGCAGTTCCAACCTTTCACTGCCTTTTGTGTAACTTCAAAAAGACTCGTTATAGTTCTTTCAGTCTCCGCATCATTTTAAATATTTTATACAAGGAAGCCATTGTTGTTCATTATTTATCTTATGCAACTAACAGCAGTTGAGAAAACCAATAGTCCTGGCTTGTTGTAGATATATTGTTACTTGTATTAAATATCTGAATGCAATGACCGAAAGAAGCACGAAAATACCAGTCGATCGGCCCACTGTTAAGCACATTTTTTAAGCTTACATGTTTTTATGCCACGCTCTTAATTACATCGGCCTCGCCCCTTAGAGGGACCCCCAGTTTTTTCATCCCACTTAAAGCCCTGCATACAAATAAAGAGAATAGTTCCACAAATCCTCTTATAGAAACTGTAAATTGCACTTGACATTAAGAAACAACACTTTAAATGTTCTTTTGCCATGTTAAACTCTTCCAATACATGTATAATACTTCTGCAACCAATTTGCACTGAGCTGCCCCCGTCATACAAGTGGCTTTGAAACTTGTACGGGATAAAGTGATTCATTTTTTGGTACGCACGCACGCACGCGCGGGCTGAGAGTACAGTCTCTGCTGAGTGGAGGACAGGGTGCAGTTTTATGCGTGCAGCGCATCACATCATCATAATGGAAACTATTGTGTTAAGCGTCGTTTCTTGGGGGCTGCAGATGCAAAGCACTTTTTAAACACAGACACGTCTGTTCCTTGCTTTTATTGTGGAGAAGACGATTTAGTATTGCAGACACTGCAAAAGTTACAGATTTTAAAGTTGTTTGTGTACAATTAATAGTTTTCTTCATCTGGGTCATTAGGTGCATATTCACGCTGAATTAGTTATTGGGTGATATCAGTTTCCACCACTCGAGGAACCTTTAAGAAAGATGAATTGCATTTGGCTAGACAACCCCTGATGCACAAGCAAGGATGATTGTGGGCCCTATTGGTGAAAATCTTGATGCCTACATTGGGTGTACTACCTTTCACCACAGTGGCTCCAGTCTCTGGTGCATCCTTTCTGCCTTCTTCTGGATGGTTTTACTTGGGAACTGCAGTGCTGTACTGGTCAGTTGTGTACCATAGGTACTGGGGAAGGCAGTTGGCAGAGCCAAGAAAGCATTGTAGTCCCTTTAGCTCCGATCGGAGTGCTTTGAATGTCCGCACTCGCCAATGAGTGCCCTGTTCAAATGATGCATTCCAAAAGAGTCGAAGGACTTCTTCATTGGCCAACAAATTTTCAGCGTACCATGTGCATTTCTCAAATTCACTTGCTAGTATTCAGGGATGCAGTTGGTTGCAGCCTTACAAAGATCACACTGCAGGCTGACATCAGAGGCTTGAGCACATGCTCATAGTTGCTGAGTCTTCAAACATTTGTATTGTTTATGATGCTCTGGCTTGACTGCACATTTGTCACAAGACAAATATGTAAGAATCATCAGGAGAGGAGCTTTGGTCCCGTCCACATTCTGGGAATCAGGAGTACATGTTTTGATTGGGCAGAAGTTGTGTGCTTCCACAAAAAAGTGCTTGCCCTTCACACAGCTGTGGTCATTTTGTTTATTTTTCAATCTGCCTGAGATTTTACTTTCCGGGGTTCACACATGACATTGCAATGCTATTAAAGTGTCTTAGATAAATAGATAATCCCATGGGCTTTCAATAGTCTATATACTGATGACACTCAGATGGTGATTTCAATATCTCCTAGTGCTAGCTCTTCTCACCCCATTCTCGCTCCAAATCTCTATTAAGTAGCCAGATGGATGGCCAATTTCAAGCTGAAATTCCATGAAGACAAGACTGAGGTGATGATACTGGGCAACAATCTCAACAAGTTCTCCCCCACCCTTGTCCCTGTATGTCTGGAGAGACTACCCAACTCAAAGTCTGTGATAAAAAGCCTTAGTATGTGGCTTGATTCCAGCCTCACTATGGATCACCAGGCTAAGCAGCTTGCTGCCAGTTGTTTTGGGATCTTGAGATTGTTAAGAAAGGTACTCAGTCTTCTTTCTTTCTTAGCAAAAATACTTCCTTTCAAGGCCTTTATTAATTGAGGGATCGAGTATGGAAATGCTCTGTACTGGGGTTCTCTTCAATATGTGATTAAGAGGCTATAGGTCACTGAGAATGCCACAGCTCCCCTCCTATAAGCCTCCCATGGCACTTATCAGCAAAAATGCCTTGAAAGAGCTACATTGACTTATGTAAAGCAGGAAGTGCAATTTAAGGGCTTGTGTATTCTGCATAGAGCACTCACAAGAGAGGCCTATGCACTCCTGGGAGGCTGCTTAAATCTTTGGCCGCTCTCTTACTCCAGGTCCTCAAGTTCAAAAGATCCTCATTGGGCGGCCGCTCTTTCTCGCATTTGGCTCCGAAACTCGGGGAACATCCTTTCACTCGCATTGCTCCAGATAACTAACAAATGACTTTTTCCTAAGGCATTGAAAACTTGGTTATTCAGCAAATAATTTTCCTTCCATGTAGCATTCTGGCTGTATGATGACTATTCCAGCGCTGGGAGGCCTATGGGTAGCCAAGCACTATAGAAGTATCATAGAACAGATTTGAATATCATAGAATAGAATGTTCTTTTTTTTCTGGCAGCAACACAGGTGGGAGGAGAGCAGTGATTAACCTACATGGATTTTTAGGTTGACTGTGCAACTGTCACCTGACCTTTCAACCTACTCCAATATTATTAAACAATTCTTTGTTTCCACACAAATATATGTATAAATTCCCATGCTATTAACTTGTGATGCTAAACATTACAACACAATTCTCCATTCGAGCTAGAACTTTTGGCATTGCGAATGTTTGTATTCGTTTTTGAGTGCCCACGGAGTACCTCTTGGCCCAAGGGACTTGCTTCTCTTATTCTCTCCTCCCACTCACCCTCCATACTTCCTGCCCGCACTTTGCTATTGGGATCAACATTTACTCAGCTGCTACCAGTGTTTCCTGTGGGACCAGACAGAGGAAACATTTTGGCAACAAACGCTTCTCCTATCAAACCCTGTGCCGCCATACATCACCTTCCGTATCATACTTCCTCTTCCACCGTCTCTTACACAACCCTTTTTCCACAAATACTTTATAGCAATACTTCTGCTGACTGCTGCTGCCTGTGTCATCATTTTTGAAAAACTGTCAAGCTGCAAAGGCGCCAACTCTCTGTTCCAGTTTTCTGTGCTACAAGGAACAGATACTCCTGTGCATGTGCTTACTTCTGCAAGGGTAGTAAATTACTGTTTACCACTCATGTTGCAAACCGAGCATTGGCAGCACAATTTTTAAAATTCGTATCGTCCTCAAGCTTACCATTCAAATGGGAGTCTCCTTGTGGAACTTTTGGAAAGAACATTGCACCTTGACGGTGTTTCCTCTTGCAGCTGCCATTTCTTTGTAGACCGTAACCCCCTCCATTTACTTTGTGGTACATGGTGGAGTGATCTAGGACAGGCAAGAAGAACAATTTCTCAGAGTTCTGACAAGCAGGGAATAAACTACAGAACCAAATGCCCATCTCTTCTCTGGCCCTGAGTGGCATAGTGGTCAAGCCTTAGAGTAATGTTGGTGCACTTCTGTTTCAAATGTCTGTTTTTTTCCTTAATGGTCACATTATTAATGATGTTGGCAAACCAATTTATATCAGCATAAAAGATGATGAGGATGGAGTGAAGCAAAGTATGATCAGAACTTGATCATGTAATCGTTCTGCATGATTTGTTTGAGCTTTGTTACACAATACATGGAAGCAAGTATTAACTTTTAAAATCCTCTCACTGATTGTATTACAGCCTAGTTGTCTCATCAATAACCAGTCATAACACGGCTTCTGCACTGTTGTAACTTACAGCTGAGGTCAGAAGAACTGTCAGAACCAGCAGGCAGAGTGCAAAACCGGTCTCTGATCCACATTACAGCTGCTGATTAAGAAGTTGCAAAGGACAGCTAGCATTTCATCTTCCTTCTGCCCCAAGGTTTATCCTGAAAATTCAATGAGTTGAAATGGTGACATTTATTCACACTGAGTTAATTACAAGAAAGCAATAATCAATCTGCTTGTTACCAAATATGTTAAAATACACCCAATTTTGAAAGTGACTAACCTTTATATAAATTTGAAGCACATATATATGGGATGAAGTTCCCCCTGCACTACTTTATAAGGATATTGTATGTCATTGAGGAGTTCAGTGAAGTTATAGTGAAGGCAAGCTGTTAAATTCCTTTGTGAGGTTATAGAAATCCAAGGGGACTTGGAGCAGTCTTTTAACATACAGCAGAGGGCATTTTATTGCTTATAATACATGGGCACACAATCAGCCATGTTCACTCCTTAAATACTTGATGTCTTGCTCTTTCATTTGAAAGTCATAGTATGGTTGCAGATGTGAAGAATAAAAGCAACATTTGTGCCGTGAAATTAAACGGAGCAAAAAGCAATGGTATTATTTTGCAAAAAGATAATAAAATCAGTTTTATATAAGTTATATTACTAAATGTTGTGGCTCTGCATGCTTAGAGAAATGTTACAAGATATTGCTTTTTCTGTATTGCCACACAGTGTAGAGAAATAAACTTGTTGGCATAAATAGTGCCTTTCGGCTGATTACTGTTCAATCAAAAAAAACAGAAAAGAGTGAAAAGACAGTTTTTATTTTTATAGTTTAAACTGTAGCTGGGGGGTGTGGCCTGGCAAGTTCGCAGAGCAGTAGAGTTCCCCTGAGCTCCCGCCAGCACCATGATTATCCAATGGTTTATGCTTCGACAGTCGCTCCTAAAGAAAGGCATCCTTTAGAACCTCCCTACTCAAGATAGTTCTGTTCCCCCCCTCTGTCGTCCTGCATACCTGTTCACCTGGTGCCGTGTCAATCAGTTGGCATCCAACTTGGAGGCCGCGCCTGGCATTGTTTGCGAGGGACCCCAGTAAGCGGAGTGACGGCAGTCCTCAGGCCAGCGCTGCCAGAGCCCTTGCAAGGAGGCACCACTGCCGCTACTGTTGGGAGCTGTGGAGCGTGGCGAGCAGCAGAGCCTTGGACTGGTGCTGCGACCTTGCAGGCCTAAAGAGCTGCATGATTGGGCCTCAGCCGAGGCTGCGGAGAAGCGTGACAGCGGTCAGGGGGACTACAGGGAATTACATTGAATGGCGAGGCGGCTGACTGGAGCCGGGGCCTCATATGTTGCCTGGGGACCTTCTCTGCACTGCCCTGGTTGTGCGCCGGGGGTGCCCTGCTGCTGTGATTGGTTCTGGTGGCACTGTGGGCTGGTATCCAGCTTCTCAATGGGTGGCCATCTGCCTGCATTTACGACCCCTCCCCCCCTCCACAGCAGTGGAACACTGGGGAGCCTGCAAAATGAGTAAAAAGAACTAGATTTTACTTGGGAGCCCTTCAAAATTGCTGAACTCTGCCCCCACTTGTGGCCCTGTTGCAGACTCCTATCATGACAGACTGAGACCCAGGTAGTTTCGAGGGAAGAGTGCAGCGTTGTGGGACATGTTTATATCAGCCCTGGAACTACCTGCAATTTCCCATTGCACCCGAGGATTGTGGTCTGTCACAGCCTATAGAGCTCCACTGGGTGGTCCCCAATGAAGTTATCTTTATACATCCATGTATAACAATGCTGGAATGGGGTTTGATTGAATAATTGCTGGTCGGAGGGTAAGGGTGGGTGGCGGCTATTTTTGGGTGGTTAGAGTGTGATTAGCATCACCACTCTGGGCGATGCAAGGCTCACAGGATGAAGCACTGGCTTTAGCGGAGGCTTTGGCCTAGGGGGGCTGGGGTGGTGGGACTGTGTAGTTGGCCCGCTGTTTTAGGGTCCAAGTTGTTTGGATTTGCTGCTTTGGGAGGGGTATACCATTTTTCAACTTTTAAGGATGTTAGAGTTCAAATGCTGCATAAGAGTTGGCTTCAGGATGCTAATGAGTCTGATTTCCTATGGTACTGAATGCATAGTGATTTATGGTGTGAATCGCAAGGATGACACTTTCATGTGAGAATGAGTGATAACTATGACCCATGGCTTCTCAGTGGAAGTTTTTTGACCTGGAACGTGCAGTGTCTTGATCGTCCTGAAAACCGAAGGAGAGTGTACTCCTATCTACAGTGCTATGGGGTATCTATGGCATTCTTGCAGGAGACCCATACCTGGGAAACTGTATTACATCCCTCAGATGGAGGGGGAACATTCTTGTGACTTCTTACTTATTATTTATGTCAGGGTTGTTCTCTTGCTAAGGGAGTTGCCTTAGATCCCCAAAGAAGGTTTGTTATCATTTCAGGTGAACTGGATGCACAAGATATTTGCATGATCAATGTATATGGACTTAATGTTGATGACTGGTCCTTTTACGATACAGTGATGGGTGTGACTGCGATTCACCTGGGCTCTGAAGTCCTTATGGCAGGGGATATGAACTTTGTTCTAGCTGGGAGGATAGACCACCTTCCCCCTAGGTTGGACGTAAAACCGGCAATGTCAGGTGCCCTGCAGTAGGTCATGGTAGGTGTGGGTTTACTGGATGTTTGAACACCAAAGAACCCTATAGTTAAGGCATATTGTTGCTATGTGCCTGCCTGGAGGACCTTTAGTTGTTTAAATTGTTTGGTTTATGGTGCACTGTTCCAAAATACAGAGGCCTTTTCCTGTTTTCCCACTGTTGGTCTCCTTCAGGATGCTTAGGGAAACCGCGAGTGTACCCCTGTGGTGAAGGCAGGCATAGGCCCTGACGGATCCGGTGTATAATGAGGCTGTGAGAGATATGGTTGTTAACTACTTTGCCAAACACTGGTTGTGCATCGTCAAGGGCAACTGATTAGGACGCAGTGAAGATGGTGGTGCATGAGGAATACTTGAAGATCACCTAAGGGTTTAGACAACAACTCAGTAGGTCACTAGATACCCTAGAAGGGAAGCTTGCACTCATGAGGCCGGCTTATTGGAACAGCACGTAAGACTCTCGGAGTGGAGGGACTGTAAGTTGGAGTTATCAGAAACATGGGACAGCATGGATAAATTTGCCCATACTGCCTACCCACAGTGTCTTCATATAGAGGGAGCTAAGGCGAGCAGGCTCCACATCCTTCTCCTTTGTGGTGAGATGCACCTCCTGCCGCTGTGTGGGATCTGCTATAAGGCAGGCCGGTTGGTGTGTACACAACATGGTATCTTGGCGGTCTTTGCCTCTCACTAGGAGGACTTGTATACACCCCTGCCCCTTTGGTCCACTGAGGAGGGTATTTGGATTGCCTGGGGATGACATCCCTAACCATGGAAGAAAGGAACAATCTAGATGATCCCTTGACTAAGGATGTGATAATAACAGAAGTTTGAGCACTAAGGACAGCTAAAGTCCCTGGCAGCCATGGCGTGACAGCAGAATTCTATAAATGTAGAGAAACTTCAGTGGCCAAGCTATCCTTGAAGTCTACTCTGTAGCTTTTGAGTAAGGGATACCCATAACATTCATGAGGGAAGCACTCATAGTTATGTTGCTTATCCGGACAGTAGAGGAAGTGTGTTCCTTTCACCCTCTTTCCATGCTGAATGTGGATTCAAACCTCTTGAGTAAGGCTCTACCAATGCGACTCCTGCTATATAGTCCCCGATTGGTTGATGAGGACAAATGTGGCTTCATCCTCGGAGGAACACTCTCTGTAACTTACATGGACTTGCATTAGTCTGGCATGAGTTGGTTGCAATAGAGGAGTTGTAGGCTGTAGCCGTCCTTGACATCGAGCAAGCTTTTGACTTCCTCTCCTGGGAGTATCTATGGGAAGTGCTGCGCAGGGTAGGCATTTGGGAGTCCTTCCTGAAATGAGTCCAGATACTGTATAAAAAACCAGTGGCAAGGGTTAGGGTTGGGGAGATGGTATCTCACCCAATTCCCTTCACATCATGGCACTAGGCAGGGCTGTCCCTTGTCCCCTCTATAATTCACGTTGGCAGTGGAACTAGTGGTATGTCGATGCGTAATGCCATGTGGAGTTGGGGAGTGCCATTAGTGGGGGAATACACACGTAATTGCCCTCTATGTTGATGATGCCCTACTCTACTTATGCCAGCCTGAATATACGGTCCCCATCATGTTGGTGCTTTTTGCCAAATTTGGCGGAATATCCAGATTAATGGTTAACCATTGTAAATGTATATTGTTCCCAATGGGAGGGTTGGCTGGTAAGCCATCGGAAGCCCTAACATGGACTGATCTGGCTTGGGTGACTACAGATACTTGGGGATTAGATTGGCCCACGGTGAGACTGAGTTCGGAGCTGCTAACATTGGGAGAGTGCTGGCTAGATTGAAACCTTCAATAAAGTTTTGGTGCACCCTATGCCTGTCCCTGATGGGAGAGCTGGAGATATAAAGATGATTATACTTCCTTGCTGTCTTTGCATGTTTCAGGGCACCCAATATGAGAGCCCTAGTTTTTGTTGGACCTAGATAAATGGCTCCAATATGTAGTGCATTGGTTCGACGACGGAGCTGGGAGAGCTAACTGCTGCGGGGTGCATGTGGAGGCACAGGTCTCCCTGAATTTTTGATAATGGGTGCTAGGGTCTCAGCTATGGTGCCAACGATAGTGAGACAGATATGTAGGTCCTGATAGCAAGCAGTCAAGATGATTTTAAGCGAGCCCCCTTTGTCTATGACATGTCAGTGTGGGCTCTTCGTCCCTTTTTTAATGATTGCAGCCACAATATCTATCAGTAAATGGTGTGGGGCTTTGTGAGACCCTATAGGATTTAAACCCAGGTGACCGCTTCATTGTGCTTGCTGACTCAGACTTCTTTCATCACAGGGCCGTTTCTTCAATACTCCAAAATAGCAGCAACAGTCCATTGAATCTGGCCCTCCTTCCCTGAGGCTCCTTTGGAGTCGCGCACATTAGTGGCACTATTAAATTTCCCACTGGTACAGGGCCGCGAGGGACGATCTGTCATTCAGTAAACTTTTCGATAGACGGCATAATATATTACGGACCCCCTAAATGCCAAGGACTATGTGGTCATACATGAAGGGGGTAAGAACTGCGCTCAATAACGCCCGTTTTAAATTGACACAATTTAATGTTGTCCATCAGGTGAACCTGACCCCAGCTACGTTACATTTTATTTACCCACGCAGGTCCTCTACATTTCCTTGATGCAATGCTTTTGAAGCAGACTTTATACATATGACTTGGACCTGTCTATGTCTGAGTGGGGTCCTGGGCTCCCTGGGGAGGGCCATGGGATGTCCAAATTACCCTGCTGCTGCGTCCCCTGCGGCCCCTCCTGCCTCCCCCCTCCTCCTCACCGTCTTTCCTTTTTCTCTGGCCAAATTCCCCTGTGGGTTCCGTCCACTGCATCCCCTCCCACCTCCTCACCGTCTTTTCATTTTTCTCTGGCCAAATTCCCCTGCTGCTGCATCCCCTGTGGCCCCACCCCCCCAGCCTTCCCATTCGTCCAGCCCTACCTCCTCCCAGCTGCCACTCCCTCCCTCCCCCAGCACCAGTCCCCCTGGCCCTCTCAGACAAACCTACTCCCCCCTCACCCTCCACTCACTCAACCTAGGCCCTCGCCCCACCTGCACCCTTTCCAACCCCACACACACTCATGGCCCCTTCACTTGCCTCACCTGTCATTTCTCTTGCTCCTCATCCCTCACACCACACACCAACCATAACTTCCCCCCCGACAACACACACAACACCCCCAATGCAACACACACCTGCTCTGCCCCCACCCCCACCAACCAGCCCCATGGCACACCACCCCACAACCAGAACACACCCGCAACAACACCCTCATGCACCACACCAGCACCACCCACCACAACCACCTAAACTGCCTGCTCCTCAACACCCGCTCCCTCCACAAACATGCCATAGAACTCTGGGACCTCATCACATCACACTCACCTGGCATCTCCTTCCTCACGGAAACCTGGACCAACCCCTCCTCGGAACCCCACATAGCCATCGCAACCCCCAAAGGATACAAACTCCAATGCAAAGACCGCCTCAACAGGCCAGGCGGTGGCATCACCATCCTACACAGGGACACCATCAAAGTCACCACCAGCTCCCAAGACACTATCGACAACACAGAACACATGCACTTCCTAATCCACATTAACAACTCCAACCTCAGAGATACACTAATCTACAGACCACCAGGACCACACCCCGCCTTCTGCGACACCATCGCCGACACCATCAGCTCGCACGCCCTCACCTCCACAGACTACATCCTCCTCAGTGATTTCAACTTTCACCTGGAGAACCTACAAGACCACAACTCTACCTCCCTCATAGACAACCTCACCAACCTCGGGCTCAAACAACTGGTCACCGCACCCACCCACTCAGCAGGACACACGCTCGACGCAATTTTCACCTCAAGCCAACACATAGCCTACACCCACACCACCGAATTCCTCTGGACTGACCACCTCTACGTCCACTTCTCCTTCACCAAACCCCCCACACACAACCATCAACACACCACACCCTACCGCATGTGGGACAAGATCCCCACAGAACGCCTGAACTCCCAACTGGCTCACAACCACCACCACACCAACGACCCCAACGCAGGGGCACACAACCTCTCGAAATGGATCTCTAACTGCACAGACACACTAGCCCCCCCTCAGAAAACACATTGCCACCCGCAACATCAAGAACGCCCCATGGCTCTCCCCCGAACTCCAAGACTCCAAGCGCAAATGCCTCCAGGCGGAGAAAAAATTACGACAAGAACCCTCTACAACCAACTTCTCCACCCTCAAAGCCACCATTCGCACCCATCACCAACTCATACGCACTGCCAAAAGAGATCACTACAAGACACGCCTTGACAACAACTCTCAAAACAGCAAAGAACTCTTCACCATCATTAATGAACTAGCCAAACCCAAAGCCTGCAGCATAGACCCCTCACACACACAACCCCTATGCAACGCCCTCTCCAACCACTTCCACCACAAAATCCTGGACATCCACAACAGCTTCATACAACATACACCCACCACACACACCCCTCACTCACCCAACTCAACCCCCACTCATGACCCCCCCCCCCACCACACTCACCACCTGGGCCCCCACCACACACGAAGAAACTGAAAAAACCATGAACTCCATCCACTCCGGATCCCCCTCCGACTCCTGTCCACATTGCATCTACAACAAAGCCAGCACAACCATTGCCCCCATACTCCGCGACATAATCAACTCTTCTTTCGACTCCGCCACCTACCCAGACCCCTGGAAGCACGCGGAAATCACCGCTCTCCTAAGAAAAAAAAAACAAAGCCGACCCAGAGACCCTCTGCAACTATCGCCCCATCTCCCTCCTCCCTTTCTTCGCCAAGGTTGCTGAGAAACTAGTCAAAGCCCGCCTATCCCACTTCCTCGAAGAATACAACACTCTTGACCCCTCACAATCCGGGTTCTGCAAGAACCACAGCACGGAAACCACCCTCATCGCATGCACTGACGACATCTGGACCAAAGTCGACAAAGGCGAGACCGTTGCACTCATCCTCCTAGACCTCTCCGCAGCCTTTGACACTGTCTGCCACCACACACTCCGCACACGCCTCCACAACATAGGAATTCGCCACAAAGCCTTAGACTGGCTCGCCTCCTTTCTCACCGACCGGACCCAGAGAGTCTGCCTTCCTCCTTTCCAATCCACCGCTACCAAGTTCATCTGCGGAGTCCCCCAAAGGTCCTCCCTCAGCCCCACACTCTTCAACATTTACATGATCCCCCTAGCCAACATCCTCCGATCACACGGAATCACTATCCTCTCCTATGCAGATGACACCCAACTCATCCTCTCCTCCCCCGCAAGCCCACCACCGCCAAAACCAACCTACACGCTGCTCTCCTCGACACCGCCAACTGGATGTCAAATAACCACCTCAAGCTTAACTCCAACTAAACCGAGCTCATCATCTTTGGCCCCAACAAAACCATATGGGACGACTCCTGGTGGCCCACCGCTCTAGGGCCCCGCACCCACTCCTGCAACCCACACACGCAACCTCGGCATCATCCTGGACCCCTCCCTCTCCATGACACAGCAAATCAATGCTCTAACCACCTCCTGCTTTCACACACTCTGCACTCTAAAAAAAAATCCTTCAAATGGATTCCCCCAGAGACCAGGAAGACAGTCACCCATGCACTCATCAGCAGCAGACTAGACTACGGTAACGCCCTCTACGCCGGCACCACACTCAAACGCAAACTCCAGAGAATCCAGAACACAGCTGCACGCCTCGTCCTTGGCCTCCCCCACCACGAACGAATCTCACCACACCTCAAATCCCTTCACTGGCTCCCCATAGACAAGAGAATCACATTCAAGATCCTCATCCACGCACACAAATCCCTCCACAACACCAGTCCAACCTACCTCAACGACAGAGTGAACTTCCACACTCCCACCCGTAACCTCCGATCAGCTGACCTCGCCCTAGCCACAGTCCCCCGCATCCAACGCACCACCACACGAGGCAGGTCCTTCTACTACCTCGCCCCCAAAACCTGGAACTCCCTCCACACCAACCTCCGCAAAACCAAAGACCCCATGCTCTTCAGAAAGAACCTCAAGACATGGTTGTTCGAACAGTGACCCTCCCTGCCCCTCCCCTTGAACCCCCCTAGCGCCATGCGACCTTCACGGGTGAGTAGTGCACTCTATACATTTTTATGATTGATTGATTGATATTGGGACTGATGCAGTCCAAAAGAAGAAATAGTTAAGTCATCATTCTTATTTCGGGGCCTCAATTTGGGTGAACGTAGACTAGCCATTTACCGTTTGTCCCCAATGGCCCCCAAGTATGCTGACTGGAGGTAAGGTATGGCTGAATAGGTGAATGCGGAAGAGTGAGTGCCACATGGGTAGAACTCGTAGGGACAATAAGCTAATGGATGATCTACAGGCTGGGGCTGTGATGCTTTGAGGCTTACTGGAACCTCCTGATGCGTGAACCCCATGAACTGTATCTGGCAGGGGGTGGAGTTTCTGGAACTGGGGTGGGGGTCAGTAGGGCGGCCCTACCTAGTACTGAGGGGGGATAACCATGATCGCACTGTTATTGTTCATGTTACTATCATGATGCCTGCCCGGTTGTGAATTGCTTGGGACCCAGGGCATGCATGTGAAAACAGGGCTGTAGTGGGGTTCATTGATGGTGAGTTTGTCTCTGTAATGTCGGTATTATTATAATGCCACTTTGTATTGTCACTATTGCATTCTTGATGTTTGAAATGGCAATAAAAACCTATACACAAACAAAACTGCAGCTGTAGTCATGCTCTGTGACCTTTTTCACTTTGGCTGCTGGCTGTGTCAGCTGGGATTCCAACATCACAACTCGGCTGTAACAACTTACTAAAGTTGGGCAGCCACGCCATTTCTTTGTTACAAGTGACTAGATACATCACAACTAGTTTGCAATCAAAGACATTACAGACCACCTTTAATGCAAGGATTGCAGGCCCCCCATATTGGCATGTTTTTTTTCACAGTACAAATTCCATATTTCTTATACATATCTGCACCCACTGTACCTTTCATTAAAGGAGCAGGAAAGTAGAAATTCAATAAAAAAGTGGTACTGTTTAAAAAGCAATAAAGGGAAAATGTCCCAGCTATACGCAACTGAGTTATGTATATCTTGCAGTGCTATGATGCTCTGCATACGAGCTCACATATTACATAATTGATGAGATCTGACATCTGTGGTGGTGCATATTCTACCTAGGTCAGTTATATGTCCTCATTGCTGTCTTTTTATATATTCACTCATCACTTAAAATAAGGAAATAACTTCTCAACTCTAATATTTTTCACTTGACACACGAGGTCATGTGGATGCTTCTGGGCCCTGCAGACTGAGGTAAAAAAAGCTTTCTCATCCCTTAAAACAGTTAAAGGGCAGACAGGCTTGCTGGTTTATTTACTGCACGGCTGGAGTTGACGATATTAGGGCATATGTTCCAGTCTGTAAATTGCCATATTTTTTAAACCTCAAAGTTGTCTGAACATAAGTTATATTAAACTTCTTCAACTGATTGTTTTCCAGAAATGTAATGCTTCACACTGGTTTCTATTTTCACAGTACTATTTCCACATAATTTCTACATACTGGCAGCCGGCGGATCTCATTTATGAAAGGGCGACCCACTCAGATTACTATAGGAGTTCATAGAAGTGTGCTATTCTTGCCAGTATTATGTTGAATAGAGTTCCTTAATGAAATCCAGATGGATATTGCATGTCATCTCAGAGTTATGGGATCTTGGAAAGGAACTCTATGTCCAGCCGTCTCCTTTATATCTACCTGAATGACCTTGGTAGCTTGCAATATCCTTATAACATGGCAAGAATTACCCCATGCAAACATGGCTAATGAAGGATCATTAGGGCTGGATCCATACCAGATTTTTAGGACATTGTCTAAGTATTTAGCTCCATTATTTGTGTGTAAATATTTGTTATGTAGGCATTCAAAAAATATAGCATAGATCCAGCCCTCCTGGACCTATATTGGACATCATGATGCTGTCAGTTTGCATCCTACTGACAAAGTGGGACTGAAGTTCCATATGCCAGTTTTAATACTTGGGTTGATACTGTATGTGGTGGTGTACGTTTTTAAACGATTCACTGTTTGTATTTTTCTTGAATCCAAAAACCTGCTAGGTTGGCAAAGACTGCGCTATTTACTGCAGAATGAATCCACCTTTCACAAAATGACTAAATTAGGATAGCAGTGCAATCATATGTTCCACAGAAATTAAGCAAGAAAGCATCAGGGGTTTCAGGTGAAACATGAAAGATGAAGAAAAAAATAACCCTTCAGGTTCTGCTCACTTGCTGCAGTACTACCAAGCTGCACAGAGAATACTCTTGTAACAGTGTCATTGTAACAAAAAGTCTTCATGTCTTCAGGACTAGGTCTAAGGACTCCAGTTGTAAGAATGTGCCCACAGCTCTACATTAACATTTCCAGCCCCAGTTCTCTGGATGCCTTTGCAGAAGCAACAACTTCTTCTATTCACAGGACCTCTTGCACCCCACATGCCAGAGGATGGAGAGTTCATAAAGGCATAATGGAAAGATGTTGTATTGTAAACAGTGAAACGTAATTAAGGACTACATGACCGACCCCCACTGGCTCTTAGTGACCACCTATTTGTAGCTTGCCTGTTTGCGCTCTTTATCTTTTCCTAGTATTGCACATTGCGTGTTGGTACCTATCTGCATTAATTGTAGAGCACTCCCTTACCCCTCTTGTTTAGGTTCAGACTACACAAAAGTACAAATAAATAAACGAGTAAGGACCAACGAATTCCAAGATTTCCGACTCCGTTTCTGGCCTGTGTAGGTCCTCAAAGGGGCCAAGACCAAACTTTCCTGCTCTCACCGAGTAATGTGGGCAAAGGTCCGCCTCCTTTCATTGTTCTCTGTTCTTCTTCTTCAGTTTCCACTTCAGCATGAGTTTTGCAGGCATCAGTAGAACCCTACTGAGTCCTGACACCTAATGTTGCTCATCTGTGCAAAACGATAAATGAAACATTTTCATCAACAGGCTCAAACTTGCTTGTGTATTTAATGAGGTTGTTCCTCCAAAAAGGTATTTCGTTTCTGAGTGTTTGCACTTGAGGAAACGTTGTAATTAATTCTATTTAAATACACACCATCTTTTTGCAGGATATCACACACATGTTATGTTTGAGCTGTTGGGTGGCTATGCTCGGACGCCATTTTCTTTGTGCTAAGAACATTTGATTGGTTTTAAACGACTTGTCGCAGATGCGTACATTTTAATTTTGTGTGCCCTGCCTGCTCCCCTCGCGTGATTCCTCTGTTAAAGAAAACAAGAGCAGGTGACTGTTAAACAAGTGCGAAAAGAAAGGGAAATTCCTTTTCTTGAAGCATTGTCAGTCTAAACACATTAACTTTACAGGGTGAAGCTTGTGAAAAACTGGCTCCATACTCGTCTGGTTTAAGGTGTGTTCCTTTTTAAAAGTGCTTGCATTTAATATTGGGTCTACAACACAATCATGCCTGTCTTCTTTTCTAGTCCTTTTTTTTAAATTGAGAAAGTCTGCAATACACCACAAGACCCAATACGTGTAGTTCGTAGATGCCTGCCCTATTTGTTGTTTCCAAAAAACACTTCAGAAAAATAGCAGATCATAAAGCACACATTCACATGTCTATATGGGATGCAATCTAAAATGAGGGAAATGACGGGATGAAGAGGAAAGCACAAAGTGGATAATTAAAGCACAGGAGACCTGAACGCTGCCATAATGTGGACCACAACATCACACAGGATATAGATACGCCATGAAACCCAAGGCCTTCATATTGGCATTCCTCTGCCCAGTTAATTTGTAGTCATGCCGTACAGTAGTGTGGCTGTTATGAAGCATGGTTAAAAATGATAATTAAAAAAAGACTATGATGCATCCCGCACCATTGAACTTTAAAAATGATGGATTGGGTGCTTGGAACATAGCAAGCTTGTAGTAGCTAGAATCACAGCACAGGCGAGCAGTCCTACCTGCAGCTTCCAATGGTGCGTAGTGGCGGCCCACCTCCTCTGACTCTCAGCTTTGGCATTTGAGTATGGTGGGTCTGGGCAAGAGCAGTGCAGTACCTGGAGGATCCCATGCTTCTTCACCAACAGGAATATTCCCACCAGACGGTGTTGGTTGTTTGAGCACAAGGCCTTATGTCCTAGCACCATTGAGACCATTTCTATGGCCTCTAGCAGATGACAGGCATGTGGCACTTTCTCTGGCTGAAGTACTGGGGACATATGGTGATCCTGCTCACTTGGATTGTTGTGGAAATTTGTTGTGAGGCCAGGACTCAGGTCACCACTGGTTATTCTTCCAAGTTGTCTGTTTGTTCTGGGCTGTTACGCACTCTGGACTCAGTGACTGGGCGTCTCCCCCTTGGGCCGCCTCTTCCTGCGGGGTCAGATACTCTTTGTGGTCTTTTAGCAGTCCAGACCACAGGCTGACCTATCACTCTTCAGCAAGATGCGCACACTTTAGGTGATGTCCTGTAAACTCTGGGAGACAGGTTATGGAAGATACCAGCCCTGAACCTAGGCCAACCTTTTAGTACTCTCTAGAGCACCCCATCAGTGAACAACTCTAAACTAAAAGTGGGATAGTTTGGGTCACACTTCTATAAACATTTTCCAGACAGCAATGTTTATCCCTCTGTCAGTTCTCAGCAGGAACCAGTTTGGAAAAATTCCTTTTGATAGCTCATTTTTTCTCCTTCAGAGCAGACACATTATTTGTCAAAGGTGCTAGCTCTCGAAGAAGGTAGTTATGATGCTGGTTCTAGGTGAAGCTCTTAATATAGAAGCACAATGAATCTTGCCTGGCTGCATCAGTCTTTTGGAGAGCACTCATAGGAGAGATAAAGTGGGCAGTCACTGCCTCGAAGATCCCTTTTCCCTAACAACAGAATCTGCTGACGCGCCTCTCCTTCAAACCAAATTTATTGACAAGCAAGAGATAATCCTCAGATACTTGCTAACAAGTCTCAATCGAATAATTATGAGAACCCTGTGTAAGGAAATGCCTCCTTGGCATGGTTACCCCCCGACTTTTTGCCTTTGCTGATGCTATCTTTTGAATTGAAAGTGTGCTTAGGCCTGCTAACCAGGCCCCAGCACCAGTGTTCTTTCCCTAACCTGTACTTTTGATTCCACAATTGGCACACCCTGGCATCCAGGTAAGTCCCTTGTAACTGGTACACCTGGTACCAAGGGCCCTGATGCCAGGGAAGGTCTCTAAGGACTGCAGCATATCTTATGCCACCCTGGGGACCCCTCACTTAGCACAGACACACTGCTTGCCAGCTAGTGTGTGCTGGTGAGAACAAAACGAGTAAGTCGACAGGGCACTCCCCTCAGGGTGCCATGCCAACCTCACACTGCCTATGCAGTATAGATAAGTCACCCCTCTAGTAGGCCTTACAGCCCTAAGGCAGGGTGCACTATACCATAGGTGAGGGCACCAGTACATGAGTACTGTGCCCCTACAGTGTCTAAGCCAAACCTTAGACATTGTAAGTGCAGGGTAGCCATAAGAGTATATGGTCTGGGAGTCTGTCAAACACGGACTCCACAGCACCATAATGGCTACACTGAAAACTGGGAAGTTTGGTATCAAACTTCTCAGCACAATAAATGCACACTGATGCCAGTGTACATTTTATTGTGAAATACACCCCAGAGGGCACCTTAGAGGTGCCCCCTGAAACCTTAACCGACTATCTGTGTAGGCTGACTAGTTCCAGCAGCCTGCCACAACCGAGACATGTTGCTGGCCCCATGGGGAGAGTGCCTTTGTCACTCTGAGGCCAGTAACAAAGCCTGCACTGGGTGGAGATGCTAACACCTCCCCCAGGCAGGAGCTGTCACACCTGGCGGTGAGCCTCAAAGGCTCACCCCTTTGTGCCAGCACCGCAGGACACTCCAGCTAGTGGAGTTGCCCGCCCCCTCCGGCCGCGGCGACCACTTTTGGCGGCAAGGCTGGAGAAAATAATGAGAATAACAAGGAGGAGTCACTGGCCAGTCAGGACAGCCCCTAAGGTGTCCTGAGCTGAAGTGACTCTAACTTTTAGAAATCCTCCATCTTGCAGATGGAGGATTCCCCAATAGGATTAGGGATGTGACCCCCTCCCCTTGGGAGGAGGCCCAAAGAGGGTGTACCCACCCTCAGGGCTAGTAGCCATTGGCTACTAACCCCCCAGACCTAAACACGCCCTTAAATTTAGTATTTAAGGGCTTCCCTGAACCTAAAGATTTAGATTCCTGAAACTACAAGAAGAAGAAGACTGCTGAGCTGAAAAACCCCTGCAGAGGAAGAACAGAAGACACCAACTGCTTTGGCCCCAGTCCTACCGGCCTGTCTCCTGCCTTCCAAAGAACCCTGCTCCAGCGACGCTTTCCAAGGGACCAGCGACCTCTGAATCCTCTGAGGACTGCCCTGCTTCAAGAAAGACAAGAAACTCCTGAGGACAGCGGCACTGCTCCAAAAGAACTGCAACTTTGTTTCAAGGAGCAGACTTAAAGACCCCTGCAACTCCCCGCAAGAAGCGTGAGACTTGCAACACTGCACCCGGCGACCCCGACTCGACTGGTGGAGAACCAACACCTCAGGGAGGACCCTCCGGCGACTCCGAGACCGTGAGTAACCAAAGTTGTCCCCCCTGAGCCCCCACAGCGACGCCTGCAGAGGTAATCCCGAGGCTCCCCCTGACCGCGACTGCCTGAACTCCATTTCCCGACAGCTGGAAAAGACCCTGCACCCGCAGCCCCCAGCACCTAAAGGAACGGAGCTCCTGTGCAGGAGTGACCCCCAGGAGGCCCTCTCCCTTGCCCAGGTGGTGGCTACCCCGAGGAGCCCCCCCCTTGCCTGCCTGCACCGCTGAAGAGATCCCTTGGTCTCTCATTGAAAACCATTGAAAACCCGACGCGTGTTTGCACACTGCACCCGGCCGCCCCCGCACTGCTGAGGGTGTACTTTTTGTGCTGACTTGTGTCCCCCCCGGTGCCCTACAAAACCCCCCTGGTCTGCCCTCCGAAGACGCGGGTACTTACCTGCTGGCAGACCGGAACCGGGGCACCCCCTTCTCTCCATTGAAGCCTATGCGTTTTGGGCACCTCTTTGACCTCTGCACCTGTCCGGCCCTGAGCTGCTGGTGTGGTAACTTTGGGGTTGCTCTGAACCCCCAACGGTGGGCTACCTTGGACCCAAACCTGAGACTTGTAAGTGATTTACTTACCTGACAAAACTAACAAAACTTTCCTCCCCCAGGAACTGTGAAAATTGCACTGTGTCCACTTTTAAAACAGCTTATTGTGTTTTATGTAAAAAGTATACATGCTAATGTAATGATTCAAAGTTCCTAAAGTACTTACCTGCAATACCTTTCAAATGAGATATTACATGTAGAATTTGAACCTGTGGTTCTTAAAATAAACTAAGAAAAGATATTTTTCTATAACAAAACCTATTGGCTGGATTTGTCTCTGAGTGTGTGTTCCTCATTTATTGCCTGTGTGTATGTACAACAAATGCTTAACACTACTCCTTTGATAAGCCTACTGCTCGACCACACTACCACAAAATAGAGCATTAGTATTATCTCTTTTTGCCACTATCTTACCTCTAAGGGGAACCCTTGGACTCTGTGCATACTATTCCTTACTTTGAAATAGTGCATACAGAGCCAACTTCCTACACCCTGTCTCCATCCACCTTCATGTCATCGTCTGAGGCCACACCCTCAAGGCTTGAAATGCAAGCATTACTCTTTGAGAGTCTGAGGAAGCTGTATTCTACCTTCATCTTGTGCTGTGTTTTGCCGAGCATATCCAAAATGTATCCCACTGGTCTTTGCAGCCATGCACTCACAAACCATATGGAGTCCTGCTACCACTCACCACTCACACAGCAGTCAAACAAGATGCCAGTGAAAGGTCTGGACATTACATTCAATCAGAACTTTGCCTATGAACACCTGCAGGCAGCACATGTAGTCTCTGAATAGGACAAGCATCAGCAAAGCCAGTATGTCTCCGCTTTGGAAACTATTGGCTCTGCCAATGCCTTTTGGTGATGCTGTTCATTACTGACATGAAGCAAAACATACAGAAGTGCAGAGACACAGCCACATCCTTTTGTATGTGCACACATGCATCATTATAGAAAAACACAAGATAGTCAAGCTGGGACAAAGAGAACCATTGCACATAAAGCAAGCAAAGTGTCTGATGGATGAGCTGTTACCCTGTAAGTTCTTGGTAATCTGACAATAGGTCTTTTGCAACCAAGATAGCATGTGCTCCCTGGTACGCTTGAGCTAAAAGAAGGGCTAATCAGTAATCATCAGGAAAATGATTCAGTGCACCACTGCTCAACTTATGTGACCCAAGAAATGAACAGTAGAAGACCCATTTTGACTGGAGAGCACACGTGGTGCACCCCTGTAGGCCACTGAGATATGCTCTGAGTCTCCTAACCATCATGAATGGTTTAGGTTTCAGCACACACACTTGAGTGTCCTGTTATTTCTGTGCCAAGCAATATCTAAATACCAGAAAACGTCTAGCTGGGATCACTTAGGAGAGGAGTCTAAGCCCGTAAAACCACGCAGATAACAGTCCTGTCCAAAGATTTAGCAATTATGACTTAAAACCATCCTCTACATTTCACCTCTTTCTGTCCATGAATCACACTTTGTAGGCATTTGGTGATTTTCCCTTTCTTTTGCTTACTGTCACTCACCCTCCCAAGCTCTGTGATGGTAACATGGCTGAAAAATAGAATGACCTGCTCTTGGTCCATGCTGTTTTTTTTGATTGGCTCGACTGACTATGTATCTTTACTGGCCTAAGGGCTTTGTTTTCATTATACAGCTACACAGGATGCAGATATGACATATGACAGTTCCGTGAGCACAGAAACCCTCTACACCATGTTGTCAGAAATGCTAAATAATTGCTGTTCTCTAGATGTAATGATCTTTTCCTATTACAAAGCTTGTTCTATTTTTTTTAGCCAAATCAAAGAGATGGCTGTTGGCCCACAGTATACAAGAAATCTCTAAAGGTTAGGTTTGGCCTAACTGAGCATTGAGAGTAAGTAGATTATTAGTTGGAGAAGATGCAAATTCTCTCCTAGTAATAATGCACAAATTTCTACGCAGACCAGTTAGATCCCAGTAACGTAAACCTGAATTCTATCACAGAACAGACAAGGTTAACTTAGGAGAAATGTGTAAATCATCTTTCAGTACCTAAACAGTTTAAATAGTAGAAAACACAACTCTAACAATCAAATCCCACTCCACTTTATGAAAGTAAACTTTAATTAACAAATAGACACCAAAATGGTGTAAGTCGGATGTAAGCAAAAGGTGATATTATTTTTACAAGTTTTAAGTCAAAATAGCGGTTGAAAACTATAATGGCAGTGCACCACCGAAATAACAGTAGTTTAAATATAAAAGGTCCAATTCTCCTATGGTAAGGATGAGACAAAACGTATTTTATTATTATTACAGTGGCTGTCATTACAATGCTGTAATAAGATCTTTGTGAAAATACTCTTTGGAATTGGAAGGAAACAATAATAATAATAAAAGATTTGTCTCATCCTTACTATAGGAGAATTGGACTTTTTATATTTAAACTACTGTTATTTCGGTGGTGCACCGCCATTATAGTTTTCATTATTAGGGTTCTATGTACCCATTAAGCTTCTTTTGCAGCAGGAGCTTTGGTTGTGTTGCACACTACTAATAATTTGATGGACTGTCTGTTTTACTTTTGTGGTAGATAGTTGGGAACTTGAAAGGATTGGTGCGTTTCTTATGAGTCTGCTGCATTCCCTTTTGTCTGTATAGCTTCAAAATAGCGGTTATCTGATTGCACTTAACTGGGTACAAGTCAAAAGTTCAGGCCAACCTTGAGATACTGCTGGTTGGGTACAAGGACCATGTATTCTGAAGAAGGTACCATGGGGTGCCACATTTATGCCTGCCACCACTTTGTGGGTGGGGAATACCTCCAGACCAATAAGTTAAAAAGTTCCAAGGGACAACCCTACCCACATCATTTCCTTTGGGTTTGACTCCAAACAATCCGCCAGTCCACTGTTGTGCAAAATCCAACACAGCAGACATTTATTTCCCTCTGTAGAGCTCTTGGCATACCCGTGATGTGTGTCTAGGGAAATTAGAAATTCCTCTTGCGAACCAGTTCTCAAAAAGGTTTTCCTCCTCTGGAATTGGTGCCATCCTGACTACCAGGACAATTGAAATGGCAGGTCTAGGTCTGATTCACATCTTCCTGTGTAAGGAAGGTGTGACTTTCTACAATGCTGGGTTAAGCCTGGCAAAAAGATGATTGAGAGATCAGTACAGCAGTTTTAAAACTTTTAAGTTAGGCTGCTGTGCCAGGCATAGAGACATGATTTAAATAGTCACTTTAGTAAGTAAAGTGTCATAAAAGCATGCAAATGCCAAACGGCGTCTTGCCACTAGCGTCCTATGAGAGACCATGAAATTGGGCCTACTTGGAAATGGAGAAGAAAAGCCATGTTTTTAATATTTTCCTGAAATGTGTCCGATTGGGTTGAGAGCTCATGAAAAGAGACATGGTGTTCCAAAGCTTACATGCCAAAAACGAAAACCTTTTGCCTCCCCATTTAGCCTTATTATTTCTTGGATTGGCCACTAATTTATCGCATTTCATCTGAGGTTGCGACTGCAGACATGCCAGGGGAAGATTTTTTGAAAATAGAGAGGGTCAGTCTTGTAAAGTACCTTGTGAACCAAACACAAAGCCTTGAATTTCACCCTCTTACAAATAGGCAGCCAATGAAAGTTAAACATGTTCTATGAAACAGGACTGAATGTAGGAATCTTTAGAAGCAGCTGAGCTGACACATTTTGCAAAGATTGGAGCTTTGATTGCAAGCGATTCTGAATTCCTAGATGCAACGCATTGTAATAGTCAAATTTGGAAAGGACAAGAGCCACAATAACCAGTTTTTGCAGATATGAAGGAATAGAAAGGAAGACATTTTTCAGGATCCTAAGAAGAGAAAAGCAGGAAGAGGTGACATTTTAATTGATTTGCTCAGAGAAACATAGCTGTCTTTTTTATATCACACCTAAGTTCTTCACTTTCTGAGCCGGAGATAGAAGAAGGCCAAGATTAGAGAGCCACTAGGAGGTATTCCAGAACTAGATGTAATTTCCGAAAAGAAGCATCTGTTTTCTCGGCATTCAACTTGAAACAGTTTTCTTGCATATTCATTACAGTATGTGCCAGACAGCTTTTAAACTCTTAGGCAACCTCATCTACGTCAGATGAATTAGACAGAATTATTTGTGTGTCGTTGGCATAAGAGAGTGCAGAAAAACCATATGACCGAATATGTTTGACAAGGGGTGACAGATGTTAACCCCTTCGCTTCCAGGCCTTTCCCCCTCAGGTGCCAAGCCTTTTTGTTTGGGTGTTGGGGGCAGTTTGCTCTTAGGCCCTCATAACTTTATGTCCACATAAGCTACCCTCGCCAAATTTGCGTCCTTTTTTTTCCAACATCCTAGGGATTCTAGAGGTACCCAGACTTTGTGGGTTCCCCTGAGGGAGACCAAGAAATTAGCCAAAACACAGTAAATTTCGTTTAAAAAAAAAAATCATTTGGGAAAAAGGGCTACAGAAGAAGGCTTGTGTTTTTTTCCCTGACAATGGCATCAACAAAGTGTTTACAGTGCTAAAATCACCATCTTCCAGCTTTCAGGAACAGGCAGACTTCAATCAGAAAACCCCATTTTTCAACACAATTTTGGCATTTTACTGGGACATACGCCATTTATACTATTTTTTTGTATTTTCAGCCTCCTTCCAGTTAGGGACAGAAATGGGTATGAAACCAATGCAGGATCCCAGAAAGCTAAACATTTCAGAAAGGTAGATGTAAAGAAATGGCTCCCTGTTGCAATTACCCCCCACTTTTTGCCTGATACTGATGCTGACTTGACTGAGAAGTATGCTGGGACCCTGCTAACCAGGCCCCAGCACCAGTGTTCTTTCACCTAAAATGTACCATTGTCTCCACAATTGGCACAACCCTGGCACCCAGGTAAGTCCCTTGTAACTGGTACCCCTGGTACCAAGGCCCTGATGCCAGGGAAGGTCTCTAAGGGCTGCAGCATGTCTTTTGCCACCCTAGGGATCCCTCACTCAGCACAGACACACTGCTTGCCAGCTTGTGTGTGCTGGTGGGGAGAAAATGACTAAGTCGACATGACACTCCCCTCAGGGTGCCATGCCAACCTCACACTGCCTGTGGCATAGATAAGTCACCCCTCTAGCAGGCCTTACAGCCCTAAGGCAGGGTGCACTATACCACAGGTGAGGGCATAGGTGCATGAGCACTATGCCCCTACAGAGTCTAAGCAAAACCTTAGACATTGTAAGTGCAGGGTCGCCATAAGAGTATATGGTCTGGGAGTCTGTCAAAAACGAACTCCACAACTCCATAATGGCTACACTGAATACTGGAAAGTTTGGTATCCAACTTCTCAGAATAATAAACCCACACTGATGCCAGTGTTGGATTTATTAAAAAATGCACAGAGGGCATCTTAGAGATGCCCCCTGTGTTTTACCCAATTGTTCAGTGCAGGACTGACTGGTCTGTGTCAGCCTGCTGCAGAGAGACGAGTTTCTGACCCCATGTGGTGAGGGCCTTTGTGCTCTCGGAGGACAGAAACCAAAGCCTGCTCTGGGTGGAGGTGCTTCACACCTCCCCCTGCAGGAACTGTAACACCTAGCAGTGAGCCTCAAAGGCTCAGGCTTCGTGTTAAAATGCCCCAGGGCACTCCAGCTAGTGGAGATGCCCGCCCCCTGGACACAGCCCCCACTTTTGGCGGCAAGTCCAGGGGAGATAATGAGAAAAACAAGGAGTCGTCACTGGCCAGTCAGAACAGCCCCTAAGGTTTCCTGAGCTGAGGTGACTCTGACTTTTAGAAATCCTCCATCTTGCAGATGGAGGATTCCCCAATAGGATTAGGGATGTGCCACAAGAGGGAGTAGCCACCCTCAAGGACAGTAGCCATTGGCTACAGCCCTCCCAGACCTACACACACCCCTAAATTCAGTATTTAGGGGCACCCCAGAACCTAGCAAACTAGATTCCTGCAACCTAAGAAGAAGAGGACTGCTGAACTGAAAAACCTGCAGAGAAGACGGAGACACCAACTGCTTTGGCCCCAGCTCTACCGGCCTGTCTCCCCACTTCTAAAGACACTGCTCCAGCGACGCGTTCCCAGGGGTCAGCAACCTCTGAAACCTCAGAGGACTACCCTGCATCTAGAAGGACCAAGAACTCCCGAGGACAGCGGCTCTGTTCCTCAAAGACTGCAACTTTGTCGGGATTTTAGAGTCAGGCAGTCGCGGTCAGGGGGAGCCTCGGGATTCCCTCTGCAGGTGTCGCTGTGGGGGTTCAGGGGGGACAACTTTGGTTACTCACAGTCTCGGAGTCGCCGGAGGGTCCTCCCTGAGGTGTTGGTTCTCCACCAGTCGAGTCGGGGTCGCCGGGTGCAGTGTTGCAAGTCTCACGCTTCTTGCGGGGATTGCAGGGTCTTTAAATCTGCTCCTCTGGAAACAAAGTTGCAGTCTTTGTTGAACAGGGCCGCTGTTCTCAGGAGTTTCTTGGTCTTTTGGAAGCAGGGCAGTCCTCTGAGGATTCAGAGGTCGCTGGTCCTAGGGAAAGCGTCGCTGGAGCAGTTTTCTTCTGAAGGAGGGAGACAGGCCGGTAGGGCTGGGGCCAAAGCAGTTGGTTTCTTCTTCTTCTCTGCAGGGGTTTTTCAGCTCAGCAGTCCTCTTCTTCGTAAGTTGCAGGAATCTAAATTCTTAGGTTCAGGGAAGCCCTTAAATACTAAATTTAAGGGCGTGTTTAGGTCTGGGGGGTTAGTAGCCAATGGCTACTAGCCCTGAGGGTGGGTACACCCTCTTTGTGCCTCCTCCCAAGGGGAGGGGGTCACATTCCTATCCCTATTGGGGGGATCCTCCATCTGCAAGATGGAGGATTCCTAAAAGTCAGAGTCACTTCAGCTCAGGTTGCCTTAGGGGCTGTCCTGACTGGCCAGGGACGACTCCTTGTTTTTCTCATTATCTCCTCCGGCCTTGCCGCCAAACGTGGGGCCGTGGCCGGAGGGGGCGGGCAACTCCACTAGCTGGAATGCCCTGTGGCGCTGGAACAAAGGGGGTGAGCCTTTGAGGCTCACTGCCAGGTGTTACAGCTCCTGCAAGGGGGAGGTGATAGCATCTCCACCCAGTGCAGGCTTTGTTACTAGCCACAGAGTGACAAAGGCACTCTCCCCATGTGGCCAGCAACATGTCTCGAGTGTGGCAGGCTGCTAAAACCAGTCAGCCTACACAGGTAGTTGGTTAAGGTTTCAGGGGGCACCTCTAAGGTGCCCTCTGGGGTGCATTTCACAATAAAATGTACACTGGCATCAGTGTGCATTTATTGTGCTGAGAAGTTTGATACCAAACTTCCCAGTTTTCAGTGTAGCCATTATGGTGCTGTGGAGTTCGTGTTTGACAGACTCCCAGACCATATACTCTTATGGCTACCCTGCACTTACAATGTCTAAGGTTTGGCTTAGACACTGTAGGGGCACAGTGCTCATGCACTGGTGCCCTCACCCATGGTATAGTGCACCCTGCCTTAGGGCTGTAAGGCCTGCTAGAGGGGTGATTTATCTATACTGCATAGGCAGTGTGAGGTTGGCATGGCACCCTGAGGGGAGTGCCATGTCGACTTACTCGTTTTGTCCTCAACAGCACACACAAGCTGGCAAGCAGTGTGTCTGTGCTGAGTGAGGGGTCCCCAGGGTGGCATAAGATATGCTGCAGCCCTTAGAGACCTTCCCTGGCATCAGGGACCTTGGTACCAGGGGTACCAGTTACAAGGGACTTACCTGGATGCCAGGGTGTGGCAATTGTGTAAAACAAAAGTACAGGTTAGGGAAAGAACACTGGTGCTGGGGCCTGGTTAGCAGGCCTTAGCACACTTTCAAATCAAAACATAGCATCAGCAAAGGCAAAAAGTCAGGGGGTAACCATGCCAAGGAGGCATTTCCTTACAATGTTTTAGTGTGCGGGGGGAGAGCTGAAAGACTGTTAGCCCCTTCATTTGGGGTGGGGGCATAACCAGGCCCCTACTGATTGGTAGCCACCACCGCACTATTTTTTATTTTATTTTTAATTCCCTGGCATCTAGTAGACTTTCTGCCGGCCCCCGAAGTGTGTATTGGGGGTAATTGCCCTATCTGCCCACTGGTGGGCAGAACAGCTTTGGCCCAATTTATTTGGGGTGGGGGTATGGCAATACCCCCACCCTCTTAGTTTGGAAAAAAAATATTTCCTGGTCTCTGGTGGGCTTTGTGCCCCCGTTGGGACAGATTGGCCTTCCAAAAATAGGCCGATCTGCCCCCATGGGGCGCAGATATGGCCAACAGGAATGTGCCCCAAGGGGGGGGCAGAAATGGCCTAAAATAAATTTTCTCCCGCAGGGGAGCGACCCTTGCGTGAAATTGGTGCAAAAAAAATCCCTGGTGCTGCAGATCGGCCTATTTTTATTAGCCCGCTCTGCCCCCAAGGGGGGAAGAAATGGCCTAAATACAATTTGTCCCCCAGGGGAGCGACCCTTGTCTAGGGGTTTCTGCCCCCCCGCTGGCGCAGATCAGCCTAATTATAATAGGCCGATGTGCCCCCAGTGGGCAGAAAAGGCCTAAACATATTTGCCCACCTGGGGAGTGGCCCTTGCCCAAGGGATCCCTACCATCATTCAATAATATAAAAAAATAATCCTTGGTGTCTAGTGGTTTCTAATAAAAATAGGCCAGGAGCAACTCTTGCCTAAGGGGTCGCTCCCCACATATAAAAAATAAATTAAAAAATATATATATCCTATATCCTTGGTGTATAGGGGGTTTCTCCCCCCCCCCCCCTCCCCCCCCCAGGGCAGATGGTCCTAAAAATATTTTGCACCCCTGGGAAGTGGCCCTTGCCCAAGGAGCCGCTCCCCTCATGACAATAACCTAAAAAATTGCGATCGGGCTGCAGAAATGCTGAGAAAGACATCAAAGGAAAGGATGCCTCTCTCTGCCCCTCCACGTTAAATGCAAAAGAATTTCTCCTCCGATCACCAGCGCGGAGGGGCAGGCCTCTGTGCTGACTCATCAGATGCCAAGAGAAGGTCAGGGTGGGAGGGGGTTAGGGGGTTAGGGGTGGAAATGCCAGAAAGTCATACAAATAGATGAGTTGAATACATAACAGTTGTGTATTTATTTTGGGTCTGATGGTGATAAGCCAATAATGAGAGAACAGCAGAATTCATGCAGATGAGTTAGAGGGTGATCCCACAACACATATTATAGTGTCCTGATTTAAAGATGTGTGATGTCAGTGGAGGGAGCAAATGCTTGCAAGCAGACATTCATATAGTGTCTGAAATAGGCGTGTAATCCTGTCAGAGGTCGTTTGCTTCGAGAAATGATAACCTGTAGATGCCCTAACGGATAAAATTAAAGCATGAAAAATGGGCCCGTTGACCATCAGTGAAACAACCTGGAAAATGTATGTGGCCACAACTGTCTTTCTGTTTAATATGTTAGTGAATTATTTAACATGGAGAGAAATGGTCACTGATGGTGGGCCCACCCACTCTCCAAAGGGGCCTTGTATTTGGTGGATGCACCAAGAACACTGTGACTGATCTCTCACTAATGGTGCATATGGCTAATTCATTCATCCATTCATGAAGTCTAATACCGCTCCCCTTTAATTGCTAGTCCTTGAATATCATGCAGACTCTGCACTAGCTGGCATTAATGCCCTTTTCATTGTGCTCGGTTTATTTTTACTTTGATTGGGAATTGGAGTGAATACTTGTACTCCAGTTACCATTAGAGAACATCCTTTGTCCCAGGATAAAAATAATTGTGTTGCTGAACATTTTCTTACCATTTATAACACATTGCTTGTAAAGGATTGTGAAAGCAGGAGTCGCAGGCAGTCTAACATAGGAAAGGTTTTATCTGAGTGGTATCAGCAAAACCCCTACTGTGTGCTTTTGTAGAACACGTTCTTTTTTTTAAATTAAGGAATGCGTCAGGGGCCTTTGTTATACAATGGCCTAACGAAATGTGGACTTCGAGAAAATTAGATTTTCTGTGTTTCTCCAAGCAAAGTGCCTGTCCATTTATAGGATCTTTTGTTAGTGATGTAGGACCAGATGTACCAAACAGTTTTGCCCATTCTGTGTGTATGGGAAAATGTGTTCGTACATACAGGGAGTGCAGAATTATTAGGCAAATGAGTATTTTGACCACATCATCCTCTTTATGCATGTTGTCTTACTCCAAGCTGTATAGGCTCGAAAGCCTACTACCAATTAAGCATATTAGGTGATGTGCATCTCTGTAATGAGAAGGGGTGTGGTCTAATGACATCAACACCTTATATCAGGTGTGCATAATTATTAGGCAACTTCCTTTCCTTTGGCAAAATGGGTCAAAAGAAGGACTTGACAGGCTCAGAAAAGTCAAAAATAGTGAGATATCTTGCAGAGGGATGCAGCACTCTTAAAATTGCAAAGCTTCTGAAGCGTGATCATCGAACAATCAAGCGTTTCATTCAAAATAGTCAACAGGGTCGCAAGAAGCGTGTGGAAAAACCAAGGCGCAAAATAACTGCCCATGAACTGAGAAAAGTCAAGCGTGCAGCTGCCACGATGCCACTTGCCACCAGAGCTGCAACATCACTGGAGTGCCCAAAAGCACAAGGTGTGCAATACTCAGAGACATGGCCAAGGTAAGAAAGGCTGAAAGACGACCACCACTGAACAAGACACACAAGCTGAAACGTCAAGACTGGGCCAAGAAATATCTCAAGACTGATTTTTCTAAGGTTTTATGGACTGATGAAATGAGAGTGAGTCTTGATGGGCCAGATGGATGGGCCCGTGGCTGGATTGGTAAAGGGCAGAGAGCTCCAGTCCGACTCAGACGCCAGCAAGGTGGAGGTGGAGTACTGGTTTGGGCTGGTATCATCAAAGATGAGCTTGTGGGGCCTCTTCGGGTTGAGGATGGAGTCAAGCTCAACTCCCAGTCCTACTGCCAGTTCCTGGAAGACACCTTCTTCAAGCAGTGGTACAGGAAGAAGTCTGCATCCTTCAAGAAAAACATGATTTTCATGCAGGACAATGCTCCATCACACGCGTCCAAGTACTCCACAGCGTGGCTGGCAAGAAAGGGTATAAAAGAAGGAAATCTAATGACATGGCCTCCTTGTTCACCTGATCTGAACCCCATTGAGAACCTGTGGTCCATCATCAAATGTGAGATTTACAAGGAGGGAAAACAGTACACCTCTCTGAACAGTGTCTGGGAGGCTATGGTTGCTGCTGCATGCAATGTTGATGGTGAACAGATCAAAACACTGACAGAATCCATGGATGGCAGGCTTTTGAGTGTCCTTGCAAAGAAAGGTGGCTATATTGGTCACTGATTTGTTTTTGTTTTGTTTTTGAATGTCAGAAATGTATATTTGTGAATGTTGAGATGTTATATTGGTTTCACTGGTAATGATAAATAATTGAAATGGGTATATATTTTTTTTTGTTAAGTTGCCTAATAATTATGCACAGTGATAGTCACCTGCACACACAGATATCCCCCTAACATAGCTAAAACTAAAAACAAACTAAAAACTACTTCCAAAAATATTCAGTTTTGATATTAATGAGTTTTTTGGGTTCATTGAGAACATGGTTGTTGTTCAATAATAAAATTAATCCTCAAAAATACAACTTGCCTAATAATTCTGCACTCCCTGTATGGCCCGTAATTCTCTAAATCGGGACTGCTTCTTCCTGGTGGTGATGGACAGGTCAGTAGAGAAGGGAAGCGCAGTGGGAGTCTCGGAGCCACAAGAATCTGCAATGGCCTCCTGCACACCTGCGTATGAGCAGCCTTGCACCACTCACATGCCTTGTACCGAAAGTTCCCTTTGGTTTCTGTTGGATTTAGGCCCCTCTGAGTGAACTCCTCCAAACGTAAAAAACAAGGGTGGCCTTCGTAATGCCACTCCCCAAAGGGACATGTGGCAAGAGCTTTGATTGCTGTTTGTAAGGCGATCTGCGGGGAGTAGCTGATGGAAAGGGGCAAGGGTGTACAGGAGAGGGACCCAAAATACCACTGCAGCCTCTTGAAGGCGCTCGAGTTCTTCAGACTTGCCCCCCGCTTCAAATATTCAAGAGCAGTTGTTGCAGGTCTTTGTACGCACGGCTGTTCAATGTGATTAAATGGGGAAAAAAGTTCCATTGAGCACAAATGCCAGGCAAGAAGCACAGAAGCAGGATACAACAAAGCCCTGAAGAGAGCTGGGGCTTTGATGTCTGACTCACTGAGCCGAACATCTATCTTCTAATTATTATGACTTCCATGAGCCACGATCAGTACCTATGCTGAAGACTTAATAAACAAGGACAGCGCTGGCAGAATACTTTCCAAGAGCAGATTGGTGGAAAATAACGACCTTTTGTGTTTCTTTTGGCAGAGCACAGAGCAGGTTGCTGCATTCTGCCGCAGTCTCCATGAGATGAATCCTCCCGACTTGAGCCAGACGCCTCAGGACTTCACGGGAGCCCAGTTGGCAACCATGAGGCAGCTGACGGATGCGGACAAACTGCGCAAGGTCATTTGTGAGCTGCTGGAGACGGAGCGCACCTACGTCAAGGTACGTCCTCCCGTGCCTCCTCTACAGACGTAAGATCTCCAGTGCATGTAGGACTTTAGGAACGCACGGCTATAGGGTGCATAGCCTGGTCAATGTGCTGCTTGTGAAGTACTGGTGCAATTCTGACTGGACTCAAATGGAGTTTTGTGTGTGCATCACATCATATTGCGACGTAGGCTATTCACAAATGTTTGGTTATTGATAGTATCTAATATTTTTAGTTCAAGAGACTCAAAAGTAATCTGATGAGAACGTGTGGACGTACTCAAGGACTTTTCATTCTATTTATATCACACATTTATTTGCTTTCTTTTAGTATCCTGCTGTCAGTCTTCCACGTCTAAAAGCTGTGTCCGAGTGTCCCTGGTTCTGTACTGAGTTTTAAACAATATACCCCTGTCACCTTGTTCTTTACAGCTCAGCACGCCTTAAAATAGGAGGGACTTAGAAATGCATGACTTGCTTTGAATCCCACTGAGTTGGCTGCAACATTATTACACGTGGGAAACCTAATAATTTTCAGTACAGTTTTTTGTGTTTGCACACGTCTGTATTGACTACCAATTATTGTCTTATGAAAGTATAGTGGTGTATCCATTTTATACATGTGAGAGAATTTTACCTAACAGCATGGGAGACGTTGGACTCATTTGTATGGTGTGAAAGTAACATGATCACAACTTCAAGAAGAAACTAGCTACGGTAGACTTAGACGTATTCGGAGTCTATGGGGTCCTGAATTAGGATTGCACTTTGTGTGCGAACAACCTCGCATCCAGTACGTTTTAGCCATTCCTATTTTACGAGAGAAAGCCTAACGAAGTGTGAATGGGGTAAGCTTCTTGAAAAGGCAAGCTTGCTGTACTCAGTTTGCAAAACATTCATTCTGCATGTTAATCCTCATTCTAAGCAGGACAACTTGGAACAGAAACTGATGAATCAGTGAACTAATGCTTCCACACCCGAGAACTGTTCTGACCAAATAGTCACAGGTTTGATTCCCGGTCCCTCCAAGAAGTCTTTCATCCTTCCAATGTCGATAAATTGAGTACCAATGTGCTCGGTAACAATATTGATCTATTTTTTTTTAAGTGCCAAGGGACCCAAGGGTGAACATGTACTTTACAAATATACAGTGTTATTTTATACCAGACCTGAAAATTGTACATCATGTGGTGACCTTTGACATGTGTCTACATTATGTGCAAGTGGCTTGATGCACTCGCCCCTTCCTGCAGGCGTTGTATGTAAGGTGTGGGGCCCTTGGCGAGCATGCCCTTCACAGTACCTGTTTCTCCTCCCTACGCTCAGAAGTGACTCACATTGATGACATGGAAAGCACATCGACTACGCAAAAGGGTAGGTGACACTAGCATTCCTTACATACATACATTTCATCATAGTGCCCCAAGGCATGCACATTACAAAGCCCTCATTAATATCAGACCTGTTTGTCTACTTTTGCAACATCTCCTTGATGTTGCATGATTTGTTTTGCCACTTTAACAATAGTTTGTCTTTTTTATCGTCTGCACTTTTTCTCATTATTCTAAGCCAAGTTTTTCTTTTAAATAAAACGTTAGAAATATGTTCCCAAGTGCGCGTGTGTACATTTCCCTATGTTGGGACATACAGATAAAAGCGAAAGATTATCATCTCTAGTAGATCACCTTTTTGCATATTACTTCCGTTACAGTTTAGCCATACATAGTTACTGCTACTTAGAGCTTTCTTGGCGCTAGCAGCAGCCAAAAATTACTCCCAGTCTTTTTTTTCTTCAGTTTTATTCCAGTGTTAAAAGACAACACATCAGGAAGCCAAAACGCCTACTTTGTGTTTTATGCAAAAAATAGTCAGCAGCACAACAAATAAAAGGCATTTGTCATTTGAGCCAACCAGTGCTCTCACCCAAAAACAGACAGAGCATGTATGCTAACTCTCATGAAATTTTAGTTTTTTGTATTCTCTTATGACAAGTCTACGGAGCCTAACCTCATGTCTGAAACTTGCTACTTTCAGAGGAAGTGGCGTGATCTTCTCCCCAAAGAAGCGCGAGACGTCCTTACAGAAAAGCTATTCTTGCATACAGTACTGAATTTATTGTCCTGAAATCCCACCTCTAGTTACTAACACTGAAAACGAAGTTACACTTTGCAAAAATGTGCAAATGTACTATGAATTGAATAGCGTCTGGGCCTACCAGATCCATGAAGGTTAGCAAGTACAACTGAGGCTAAAGGTCACCTCAGTTCTACGAGAAATCTCATCCACATTTGATTATAAAATATATTGGTACACATAACGATGTGAATTTATATACGTATGAAAAACAATAATTTTGACATACATAAGAATAGATGCTTATGTTTTCACACCAGGAATACAATGAAGTAATTTTGTTCTGCCATCTTTCTGTAACCTTTTCACTGCTAGAAACGTCCCCCGCTAAGCCTTTCTTTGACTATTCGGGGTAGTTCACGCTTAGGACTCCATAACTTTTTGTCCACATAAGCTATGCACACCAAATTTGCGTCCTCTTCCCATCATCCTGAGGATTCTAAAGATACCCAGGGTTTGTGGATTCTCCAGGAGGTGACTGAGAAATTAGCCAAAATATAGCTACATTTTGTTTTTTTGTGGAAAAATGGGAAAAAAGTGCTTTAGAAAAAAGTGTAATGTTTTTTCCCTGCAAATGTCATCAATGGAAGTTTTGTGATGCTAAAATCACCATCTTCCCAGATTTCAGGAACAGGCAGACAATCACATTTTTTTAACACAGTTTTGGCATTTTACTGGGAGATGGCACATTTTTTTTTCTATTTTTGTGCTTTCAATCACTTCCCAGTTTGTGATGGAAACAAGTGTGAAACCCCTGGTAGATCCCTGAAAGCTATACATTTCTGAAAACTAGACAAAATTCTGAATTAAACAAGGGGGGGGGGGGGTCATTTGACTACATCCTTCAAGGTTTTCCCAAATAAACTCAGTTTAGAAATAAAAAATATTGAAAATTAGTAAGAAAAAATGGGCATTTGTGACATTTTCATTTGTAACATCACAATGGCAGATTAAAAAAAGCGATATACCGTTACATCTGCAACACCCTTCCTTTTGTGGTGATATATAGGGTTTGTTTTCATTGTGTACCGGATACAGAGCAGTTCATATGGTAAAATATAAATAGTGAAAAATAGGAATCAAGGAAACCTTTGTATTTCCCAAATGGGCACAGGATATGGAGTTTAGAAGCAGGGGTTATGTGCACATCTTTGAATTTGTGGGTACCCATAGTAGCATGCGAGTTAGAGGACATTTCTCAAAATGACTTCTTTCTTACATGTGGAAGAGAACTGCAATTGGTAATAACACCTGTTCCATTATACTGTGTACCCCTAAGTTTGCTGATAAAAATGGTACCTTGCTTGTGTAGGCCTTATGCCTGCAACAGGAAACGGCCCAAAACACAAAATGGATGCATTACATTTTCCACGCAAAACTGACCTACTTTTTGCAAAGTAGGGGTAGCTATGGTTTTTGGGCCCTTACTCAGCTGACACCTTTGGAAACCCAGAAAACCTGTACATTTAAAAAAAACTAGACACCTAGAGGAATCTAAGATGTGGTGACTTACATGGCTCTCGCCAGGTTTTTTACCCAGAATCTCTTGCAAACCTCAAAGTTTGACTAAAAAGCACATTTCCTCATGTTTCTGTGATGGAAAGTTTTGAAATCTGTGGGAAGCCACAAACGTCCTTACATCCAGCATTCTCCTAAGTCTTCTGATAAAAATTGTAACTCACATGAGTGTGGAGGCCTAGTTCTTGCAACAGAAAATGACCCAAAACATAGATACATCAGGTTTTTCCACTCAAAACTGACCAGTTTTTGCAAAGTTAGGTAGCTGTGGTTTTTGGGCCCTAGCTCAACCGGCACCTAGGGAAACCCATCAAAACTGAACATTTTGAAAACTAGACATCTAGGGGAACCCAGGATGGGGTGACTTGTATGGATCACATGAGGGCTTTCTACCCACAATGCACTGCAAACCTCAAACTTTGCCTGAAATCTCATATTCTCCTTCTATTTCTGTGATGGAAACTTGTGGAATCTGCAGGAATCCACAACATTCCTACCACCAAGCTTTGCCACACTTGTGCCAATAAAAATGCTGTATCATTTGTACGGTTGGGCCTAGTGCCAGTGACAGGAACAGAACAAGGACAATAGGAGCCCTTGCTTGGGTATTATAAAAAAAAAAAACATTTAATGAGAAAAACTCGCTGTGAAAAAACAGTGCTGTTCACATGTGGTCACAAATTCTAAGGTAGCTGTGACTTACTAAAGTTGTACACTGTTCTAGATTTTTTTTTGAATGTTTGAGATATGTACAAATCTTATCACACTTTTCCGTTATAGATTTTCTCTAACATTATCAGCAAATAGGCAATACATTTGGAGGGTGTAGGAAGTTGGCTCTGTATGTGCTATTTCAAAGTAAGGAATAGCATGCACAGAGTCCAAGGGTTCCCCTTAGAGGTAAGATAGTGGCAAAAAGAGATAATACTAATGCTCTATTTTGTGGTAGTGTGGTCGAGCAGTAGGCTTATCCAAGGAGTAGTGTTAAGTATTTGTTGTACATACACACAGGCAATAAATGAGGTACACACACTCAGAGACAAATCCAGCCAATATGTTTTGTTATAGAAAAATATCTTTTCTTAGTTTATTTTAAGAACCACAGGTTCAAATTCTACATGTAATATCTCATTTGAAAGGTATTGCAGGTAAGTACTTTAGGAACTTAGAATCATTACATTAGCATGTATACTTTTTACATAAAACACAATAAGCTGTTTTAAAAGTGGACACTTTGTGCAATTTTCACAGTTCCTGGGGGAGGTAAGTTTTTGTTAGTTTTGTCAGGTAAGTAAATCACTTACAAGTCTCAGATTTGGGTCCAAGGTAGCCCACCGTTGGGGGTTCAGAGCAACCCCAAAGTTACCACACCAGCAGCTCAGGGCTGGTCAGGTGCAGAGGTCAAAGAGGTGCCCAAAACGCATAGGCTTCAATGGAGAGAAGGGGGTGCCCCGGTTCCGGTCTGCCAGCAGGTAAGTACCCGCGTCTTCGGAGGGCAGACCAGGGGGGTTTTGTAGGGCACCGGGGGGGACACAAGTCAGCACAAAAAGTACACCCTCAGCGGCGCGGGGGCGGCCGGGTGCAGTGTGCAAACAAGCGTCGGGTTCTCTGTAGTTTTCAATGAGAGATCAAGGGATCTCTTCAGCGTTGCAGGCAGGCAAGGGGGGGGCTCCTCGGGGTAGCCACCACCTGGGCAAGGGAGAGGGCCTCCTGGGGGTCACTTCTGCACAGGAGTTCCATTCCTTTAGGTGCTGGGGGCTGCGGGTGCAGGGTCTTGTCCAGCCGTCGGGGAAATGGAGTTCAGGCAGTCGCGGTCAGGGGGAGCCTCGGGATTCCCTCTGCAGGCGTCGCTGTGGGGACTCAGGGGGGACAACTTTGGTTACTCACGGTCTCTGAGTCGCCGGAGGGTCCTCCCTGAGGTTTTGGTTCTCCACCAGTCGAGTCGGGGTCGCCGGGTGCAGTGTTGCAAGTCTCACGCTTCTTGCGGGGACTTGCAGGGGTCTTTAAATCTGCTCCTTGAAACAAAGTTGCAGTTCTTTTGGAGCAGTGGCGCTGTCCTCGGGAGTTTCTTGTCTTTCTTGAAGCAGGGCAGTCCTCAGAGGATTCAGAGGTCGCTGGTCCTTTGGAAAGCGTCGCTAGAGCAGGTTTCTCTGGAAGGCAGGAGACAGGCCGGTAGGACTGGGGCCAAAGCAGTTGGTGTCTTCTGTTCTTCCTCTGCAGGGATTTTTCAGCTCAGCAGTCTTCTTCTTCTTGTAGTTTCAGGAATCTAAATTCTTAGGTTCAAGGGAGCCCTTAAATACTAAATTTAAGGGCGTGTTTAGGTCTGGGGGGTTAGTAGCCAATGGCTACTAGCCCTGAGGGTGGGTACACCCTCTTTGTGCCTCCTCCCAAGGGGAGGGGGTCACATCCCTAATCCTATTGGGGAATCCTCCATCTGCAAGATGGAGGATTTCTAAAAGTTAGAGTCACTTTAGCTCAGGACACCTTAGGGGCTGTCCTGACTGGCCAGTGACTCCTCCTTGTTATTCTCATTGTTTTCTCTGGCCTTGCCGCCAAAAGTGGGGGCCGTGGCCTGAGGGGGCGGGCAACTCCATTAGCTGGAGTGTCCTGCGGGGCTGGCACAAAGGGGTGAGCCTTTGAGGCTCACCGCCAGGTGTGACAGCTCCTGCCTGGGGGAGGTGTTAGCATCTCCACCCAGTGCAGGCTTTGTTACTGGCCTCAGAGTGACAAAGGCACTCTCCCCATGGGGCCAGCAACATGTCTCGGTTGTGGCAGGCTGCTGGAACCAGTCAGCCTACACAGATAGTCGGTTAAGGTTTCAGGGGGCACCTCTAAGGTGCCCTCTGGGGTGTATTTTACAATAAAATGTACACTGGCATCAGTGTGCATTTATTGTGCTGAGAAGTTTGATACCAAACTTCCCAGTTTTCGGTGTAGCCATTATGGTGCTGTGAAGTCTGTGTTTGACAGACTCCCAGACCATATACTCTTATGGCTACCCTGCACTTACAATGTCTAAGGTTTGGCTTAGACATTGTAGGGGCACAGTGCTCATGCACTGGTGCCCTCACCTATGGTATAGTGCACCCTGCCTTAGGGCTGTAAGGCCTACTAGAGGGGTGACTTATCTATACTGCATAGGCAGTGTGAGGTTGGCATGGCACCCTGAGGGGAGTGCCATGTCGACTTACTCGTTTTGTTCTCACCAGCACACACAAGCTGGCAAGCAGTGTTGTTGTGCTGAGTGAGGGGTCCCCAGGGTGGCATAAGATATGCTGCAGCCCTTACAGACCTTCCCTGGCATCAGGGCCCTTGGTACCAGGGGTACCAGTTACAAGGGACTTACATGGATGCCAGGGTGTGCCAATTGTGGAATCAAAAGTACAGGTTAGGGAAAGAACACTGGTGCTGGGGCCTGGTTAGCAGGCCTCAGCACACCTTCAATTCAAAACATAGCATCAGCAAAGGCAAAAAGTCAGGGGGTAACCATGCCAAGGAGGCATTTCCTTACACAACCCCCCCCCCCCCAAACGAAAGAGGATGAGACTAACCTTTCCCAAGAGAGTCTTCATTTTCTAAGTGGAAGAACCTGGAAAGGCCATCTGCATTGGCATGGGCAGTCCCAGGTCTGTGTTCCACTATAAAGTCCATTCCCTGTAGGGAGATGGACCACCTCAACAGTTTTGGATTTTCACCTTTCATTTGCATCAGCCATCTGAGAGGTCTGTGGTCAGTCTGAACTAGGAAGTGAGTACCAAAGAGGTATGGTCTCAGCTTCTTCAGGGACCAAACCACAGCAAAGGCCTCCCTCTCAATGGCACTCCAACGCTGCTCCCTGGGGAGTAACCTCCTGCTAATGAAAGCAACAGGCTGGTCAAGGCCATCATCATTTGTTTGGGACAAAACTGCCCCTATCCCATGTTCAGAGGCATCTGTCTGCACAATGAACTGCTTGGAGTAATCTGGAGCTTTTAGAACTGGTGCTGTGCACATAGCTTGTTTCAGGGTGTCAAAGGCTTGTTGGCATTCTACAGTCCAGTTTACTTTCTTGGGCATTTTCTTGGAGGTGAGTTCTGTGAGGGCTGTCACAGTGGATCCATATCCCTTCACAAACCTCCTATAGTACCCAGTCAAGCCAAGGAATGCCCTGACTGGAGTCTGGGTTTTTGGAGCTGCTCAGTCCAGAATAGTCTGGATCTTAGGCTGGAGTGGCTGAACTTGGCCTCCACCTACAAGGTGTCCCAAGTAAACCACAGTTCCCTGCCCTATCTGGCATTTGGATGCCTTGATAGAGAGGCCTGCAGATTGCAGAGCCTTCAAAACCTTCTTCAGGTGGACCAGGTGATCCTGCCAGTTGGAGCTAAAGACCGCAATATCGTCAAGATAAGCTGCACTGAAGGACTCCAAGCCAGCAAGGACTTGATTCACCAACCTTTGGAAGGTGGCAGGGGCATTCTTTAAACCAAAGGGCATAACAGTGAACTGATAATGCCCATCAGGTGTGGAGAATGCTGTCTTTTCTTTTGCTCCAGGTGCCATTTTGATTTGCCAGTACCCTGCTGTTAAGTCAAAGGTACTTAAGAATTTGGCAGCACCTAATTTGTCAATTAGCTCGTCAGCTCTTGGAATGGGATGGGCATCTGTCTTGGTGACAGAATTAAGGCCTCTGTAGTCCACACAAAACCTCATCTCTCTCTTTCCTTCTTTGGTGTGAGGTTTGGGGACTAAGACCACTGGGCTATCCCAGGGGCTGTCAGAGTACTCAATTACTCCCAATTCCAGCATCTTGTGGACTTCCACCTTGATGCTTTCCTTAACTTGATCAGACTGTCTGAAGATTTTGTTTTTGACAGGCATACTGTCTCCTGTGTCCACATCATGGGTACACAGGTGTGTCTGACCAGGGGTTAGGGAAAAGAGCTCAGCAAACTGTTGTAGGACCTTCCTACAGTCAGCTTGCTGTTGGCCAGAGAGGGTGTCTGAATAGATCACTCCATCCACTGAGCCATCTTTAGGGTCTGATGAGAGGAGATCAGGGAGAGGCTCACTCTCAGCTTCCTGGTCCTCATCTGTTACCATCAACAGATTCACATCAGCCCTGTCATGGAAGAGTTTAAGGCGGTTCACATGGATCACCCTCTTGGGGCTCCTGCTTGTGCCCAGGTCTACCAGATAGGTGACCTGACTCTTCTTCTCTAGCACTGGGTAAGGGCCACTCCATTTGTCCTGAAGTGCCCTGGGAGCCACAGGCTCCAAAACCCAGACTTTCTGCCCTGGTTGAAATTCAACCAGTGCAGCCTTTTGGTCATACCAACACTTCTGGAGCTGTTGGCTGGCCTCAAGGTTTTTGCTTGCCTTTTCCATGTACTCTGCCATCCTTGAGCGAAGGCCAAGTACATAGTCCACTATGTCTTGTTTAGGCTCATGAAGAGGTCTCTCCCAGCCTTCTTTCACAAGAGCTAGTGGTCCCCTTACAGGGTGGCCAAACAGAAGTTCAAAGGGTGAGAACCCTACTCCCTTCTGAGGCACCTCTCTGTAAGCGAAAAGCCGACATGGCAGGAGGACATCCCATCTCCTTTTGAGTTTTTCTGGGAGCCCCATGATCATGCCCTTTAATTGCCTTGTTGAGAGATTCAACAAGACATTAGTTTGTGGATGATAGGGTGTAGTGAATTTATAAGTCACTCCACACTCATTCCACATGTGTTTCAGGTATGCTGACATGAAGTTGGTACCTCTGTCAGACACCACCTCCTTAGGGAAGCCCACTCTGGTAAAGATACCAATGAGGGCCTTGGCTACTGCCGGGGCAGTAGTCGACCTAAGGGGAATAGCTTCAGGATACCTAGTAGCATGATCCACTACTACTAGGATGTACATATTTACATATTTCCTGAGGCTGTGGGAGGTTCAAGTGGACCCACTATGTCCACACCCACTCTTTCAAAGGGGACCCCCACCACAGGAAGTGGAATGAGGGGGGCCTTTGGATGTCCACCTGTCTTACCACTGGCTTGACAGGTGGGACAGGAGATGCAAAACTCCTTAAACTTCTGGGACATGTTGGGCCAGTAGAAGTGGTTGACTAACCTCTCCCACGTCTTGGTTTGTCCCAAATGCCCAGCAAGGGGAATATCATGGGCTAAGATCAGAATAAACTCTCTGAACGCCTGAGGCACTACCACTCTCCTAGTGGCACCAGGTTTGGGATCTCTTGCCTCAGTGTACAGGAGTCCATCTTCCCAATAGACCCTATGTGTTCAATTTTTCTTGCCTTTGGACTCTTCAGCTGCTTGCTGCCTAAGGCCTTCAAGAGAGGGACAGGTTTCTTGTCCCTTACACAACTCTTCCCTTGAGGGTCCCCCTGGGCCTAAGAGCTCAACCTGATAAGGTTCCAGCTCCATAGGCTCAGTTTCCTCAGAGGGCAGAACTTCTTCCCGAGAAGAGAGGTTCTCTTTTTCTTGTTGTGTTGCAGCTGGTTTCCTAGCTGACTTTCCTTTTCTCTTGGTAGGCTGGGCCTTTCTTCCAGACTCCAGCTCTACCTTTTCACCCTGTGCCTTGCACTGTGCCCTTGTCTTGACACACACCAGTTCAGGGATACCCAGCATGGCTGCATGGGTTTTGAGTTCTACCTCAGCCCATGCTGAGGACTCCAGGTCATTTCCAAGCAAACAGTCTACTGGGATATTTGAGGAGACCACCACCTGTTTCAGGCCATTGACCCCTCCCCACTCTAAAGTTACCATAGCCATGGGATGTACTTTAGTCTGATTGTCAGCGTTGGTGACTGGATAAGTTTGTCCAGCCAGGTATTGGCCAGGGGAAACCAGTTTCTCTGTCACCATAGTGACACTGGCACCTGTATCCCTCAGGCCCTCTACACTTGTCCCATTAATTAAGAGCTGCTGCCTGTATTTTTGCATGTTAGGGGGCCAGGCAGCCAGTGTGGCTAAATCCACCCCACCCTCAGAGACTAATGTAGCTTCAGTGTGACACCTGATTTGCTCTGGGCACACTGTTGATCCCACTTGGAGACTGGCCATTCCAGTTTTAGCTGGAGTGGAGTTAGAAGTTGTAGGAAGTTGGCTCTGTATGTGCTATTTCAAAGTAAGGAATAGCATGCACAGAGTCCAAGGGTTCCCCTTAGAGGTAAAATAGTGGTAAAAAGAGATAATACTAATGCTCTATTTTGTGGTAGTGTGGTCGAGCAATAGGCTTATCCAAGGAGTAGTGTTAAGCATTTGTTGTACATACACCTAGACAATAAATGAGGTACACACACTCAGAGACAAATCCAGCCAATAGGTTTTGTTATTGTAGGAAGTTGGCTCTGTATGTGCTATTTCAAAGTAAGGAATAGCATGCACAGAGTCCAAGGGTTCCCCTTAGAGGTAAAATAGTGGTAAAAAGAGATAATACTAATGCTCTATTTTGTGGTAGTGTGGTCGAGCAGTAGGCTTATCCAAGGAGTAGTGTTAAGCATTTGTTGTACATACACATAGACAATAAATGAGGTACACACACTCAGAGACAAATCCAGCCAATAGGTTTTTGTATAGAAAAATATCTTTTCTTAGTTTATTTTAAGAACCACAGGTTCAAATTCTACATGTAATATCTCATTCGAAAGGTATTGCAGGTAAGTACTTTAGGAACTTCAAATCATCAAAATTGCATGTATACTTTTCAAGTTATTCACAAATAGCTGTTTTAAAAGTGGACACAGTGCAATTTTCACAGTTCCTAGGGGAGGTAAGTATTTGTTAGATTAACCAGGTAAGTAAGACACTTACAGGGCTTAGTTCTTGGTCCAAGGTAGCCCACCGTTGGGGGTTCAGAGCAACCCCAAAGTCACCACACCAGCAGCTCAGGGCCGGTCAGGTGCAGAGTTCAAAGTGGTGCCCAAAACACATAGGCTAGAATGGAGAGAAGGGGGTGCCCCGGTTCCGGTCTGCTTGCAGGTAAGTACCCGCGTCTTCGGAGGGCAGACCAGGGGGGTTTTGTAGGGCACCGGGGGGGACACAAGCCCACACAGAAATTTCACCCTCAGCGGCGCGGGGGCGGCCGGGTGCAGTGTAGAAACAAGCGTCGGGTTTGTAATGGAAGTCAATGGGAGATCTAGGGATCTCTTCAGCGCTGCAGGCAGGCAAGGGGGGGATTCCTCGGGGAAACCTCCACTTGGTCAAGGGAGAGGGACTCCTGGGGGTCACTCCTCCAGTGAAAGTCCGGTCCTTCCGGTCCTGGGGGCTGCGGGTGCAGGGTCTCTCCCAGGTGTCGGGACTTAGGATTCAAAGAGTCGCGGTCAGGGGAAGCCTCGGGATTCCCTCTGCAGGCGGCGCTGTGGGGGCTCAGGGGGGACAGGTTTTTGTACTCACAGTCTTAGAGTAGTCCTGGGGTCCCTCCTGAGGGGTTGGATCTCCACCAGCCGAGTCGGGGTCGCCGGGTGCAGTGTTGCAAGTCTCACGCTTCTTGCGGGGAGCTTGCAGGGTTCTTTAAAGCTGCTGGAAACAAAGTTGCAGCCTTTCTTGGAGCAGGTCCGCTGTCCTCGGGAGTTTCTTGTCTTTTCGAAGCAGGGGCAGTCCTCAGAGGATGTCGAGGTCGCTGGTCCCTTTGGAAGGCGTCGCTGGAGCAGGATCTTTGGAAGGCAGGAGACAGGCCGGTGAGTTTCTGGAGCCAAGGCAGTTGTCGTCTTCTTGTCTTCCTCTGCAGGGGTTTTTCAGCTAGGCAGTCCTTCTTCTTGTAGTTGCAGGAATCTTCTTTTCTAGGGTTCAGGGTAGCCCTTAAATACTAAATTTAAGGGCGTGTTTAGGTCTGGGGGGTTAGTAGCCAATGGCTACTAGCCCTGAGGGTGGGTACACCCTCTTTGTGCCTCCTCCCAAGGGGAGGGGGTCACAATCCTAACCCTATTGGGGGAATCCTCCATCTGCAAGATGGAGGATTTTTAAAAGTCAGAGTCACCTCAGCTCAGGACACCTTAGGGGCTGTCCTGACTGGCCAGTGACTCCTCCTTGTTTTTCTCATTATTTTCTCCGGCCTTGCCGCCAAAAGTGGGGCCTGGCCGGGGGGGGCGGGCAACTCCACTAGCTGGAGTGTCCTGCTGGGTTGGCACAAAGGAGGTGAGCCTTTGAGGCTCACCGCCAGGTGTGACAATTCCTGCCTGGGGGAGGTGTTAGCATCTCCACCCAGTGCAGGCTTTGTTACTGGCCTCAGAGTGACAAAGGCACTCTCCCCATGGGGCCAGCAACATGTCTCGGTTTGTGGCAGGCTGCTAAAACTAGTCAGCCTACACAGATAGTCGGTTAAGTTTCAGGGGGCACCTCTAAGGTGCCCTCTGGGGTGTATTTTACAATAAAATGTACACTGGCATCAGTGTGCATTTATTGTGCTGAGAAGTTTGATACTAAACTTCCCAGTTTTCAGTGTAGCCATTATGGTGCTGTGGAGTTCGTGTTTGACAAACTCCCAGACCATATACTCTTATGGCTACCCTGCACTTACAATGTCTAAGGTTTTGTTTAGACACTGTAGGGGTACCATGCTCATGCACTGGTACCCTCACCTATGGTATAGTGCACCCTGCCTTAGGGCTGTAAGGCCTGCTAGAGGGGTGTCTTACCTATACTGCATAGGCAGTGAGAGGCTGGCATGGCACCCTGAGGGGAGTGCCATGTCGACTTACTCGTTTTGTCCTCACTAGCACACACAAGCTGGCAAGCAGTGTGTCTGTGCTGAGTGAGAGGTCTCCAGGGTGGCATAAGACATGCTGCAGCCCTTAGAGACCTTCCTTGGCATCAGGGCCCTTGGTACTAGAAGTACCAGTTACAAGGGACTTATCTGGATGCCAGGGTCTGCCAATTGTGGATACAAAAGTACAGGTTAGGGAAAGAACACTGGTGCTGGGGCCTGGTTAGCAGGCCTCAGCACACTTTCAATTGTAAACATAGCATCAGCAAAGGCAAAAAGTCAGGGGGCAACCATGCCAAGGAGGCATTTCCTTACAGTTATAGAAAAATATCTTTTCTTAGTTTATTTTAAGAACCACAGGTTCAAATTTTACATGTAATAGCTCTTTTGAAAGGTGTAAGGAAATGCCTCCTTGGCATGGTTACCCCCTGACTTTTTGCCTTTGCTGATGCTATGTTTTGAATTGAAAGTGTGCTGAGGCCTGCTAACCAGCCCCCAGCACCAGTGTTCTTTCCCTAACCTGTACTTTTGATTCCACAATTGGCACACCCTGGCACCCAGATAAGTCCCTTGTAACTGGTACCTCTGGTACCAAGGGCCCTGATGCCAGGGAAGGTCTCTAAGGGCTGCAGCATGTATTATGCCACCCTAGAGACCCCTCACCCAGCACAGACACACTGCTTACCAGCTTGTGTGTGCTAGTGAGAACAAAATGAGTAAGTCGACATGGCACTCCCCTCAGGGTGCCATGCCAGCCTCTCACTGCCTATGCAGTATAGGTAAGACACCCCTCTAGCAGGCCTTACAGCCCTAAGGCAGGGTGCACTATACCATGGGTGAGGGTACCAGTGTATGAGCACTGTGCCCCTACAGTGTCTAAGCAAAACCTTAGACATTGTAAGTGCAGGGTAGCCATAAGAGTATATGGTCTGGGAGTCTGTTTTACACGAACTCCACAGCACCATAATGGCTACACTGAAAACTGGGAAGTTTGGTATCAAACTTCTCAGCACAATAAATGCACACTGATGCCAGTGTGCATTTTATTGTAAAGTACACCACAGAGGGCACCTTAGAGGTGCCCCCTGAAACTTAACCGACTATCTGTGTAGGCTGACTGGTTCCAGCAGCCTGCCACACTAGAGACATGTTGCTGGCCTCATGGGGAGAGTGCCTTTGTCACTCTGAGGCCAGTAACAAAGCCTGCACTGGGTGGAGATGCTAACACCTCCCCCAGGCAGGAGCTGTAACACCTGGCGGTGAGCCTCAAAGGCTCACCCCTTTGTCACAGCACCGCAGGACACTCCAGCTAGTGGAGTTGCCTGCCCCCTCCGGCCCCGGCCCCCACTTTTGGCGGCAAGGCCGGAGAAAATAATGAGAATAACAAGGAGGAGTCACCGGCCAGTCAGGACAGCCCCTAAGGTGTCCTGAGCTGAGGTGACTCTAACTTTTAGAAATCCTCCATCTTGCAGATGGAGGATTCCCCCAATAGGATTAGGGATGTGACCCCCTCCCCTTGGGAGGAGGCACAAAGAGGGTGTACTCACCCTCAGGGCTAGTAGCCATTGGCTACTAACCCCCCAGACCTAAACACGCCCTTAAATTTAGTATTTAAGGGCTCTCCCTGAACCTAGAAACTAGATTCCTGCAACAAACAAGAAGGACTGCCTAGCTGAAAACCCCTGCAGAGGAAGACCAGAAGACCACAACTGCCTTGGCTCCAGAAACTCACCGGCCTGTCTCCTGCCTTCCAAAGAACTCTGCTCCAGCGACGCCTTCCAAAGGGACCAGCGACCTCTGAATCCTCTGAGGACTGCCCTGCTTCGACGACGACAAGAAACTCCTGAGGACAGCGGACCTGCTCCAAAAAGACTGCAACTTTATCCAAAGGAGCAGCTTTAAAGAACCCTGCAATCTCCCCGCAAGAAGCGTGAGACTTGCAACACTGCACCCGGCGACCCCGACTCGGCTGGTGGAGAACCAACACCTCAGGGAGGACCCCCGGACTACTCTACGATTGTGAGTACCAAAACCTGTCCCCCCTGAGCCCCCACCGCGCCGCCTGCAGAGGGAATCCCGAGGCTTCCCCTGACCGCGACTCTCTGAAACCTAAGTCCCGACGCCTGGAAAGGACCCTGCACCCGCAGCCCCCAGGACCTGAAGGACCGGACTTTCACTGCAGAAGTGACCCCCAGGAGTCCCTCTCCCTTGCCCAAGTGGAGGTTTCCCCGAGGAAGCCCCCCCTTGCCTGCCTGCAGCGCGGAAGAGATCCCTTGATCTCTCATTGACTTCCATTGCGAACCAGACGCTTGTTCTAACACTGCACCCGGCCGCCCCTGCGCCGCTGAGGGTGAAATTTCTGTGTGGGCTTGTGTCCCCCCCGGTGTCCTACAAAACCCCCCTGGTCTGCCCTCCGAAGACGCGGGTACTTACCTGCTGGCAGGCTGGAACCGGGGCACCCCCTTCTCTCCATTGAAGCCTATGCGTTTTGGGCACCACTTTGAACTCTGCACCTGACCGGCCCTGAGCTGCTGGTGTGGTAACTTTGGGGTTGCTCTGAACCCCCAACGGTGGGCTACCTTGGACCAAGAACTGAACCCTGTAAGTGTCGTACTTACCTGGTAAAACTAACAAAAACTTACCTCCCCCAGGAACTGTGAAAATTGCACTGTGTCCACTTTTAAAATAGGTATTTGTGAATAACTTGAAAAGTATACATGCAATTGAAATGATTCAAAGTTCCTAATGTACTTACCTGCAATACCTTTCAAACAAGATATTACATGTTAAATTTGAACCTGTGGTTCTTAAAATAAACTAAGAAAATATATTTTTCTATACAAAACCTATTGGCTGGATTTGTCTCTGAGTGTGTGTACCTCATTTATTGTCTATGTGTATGTACAACAAATGCTTAACACTACTCCTTGGATAAGCCTACTGCTCGACCACACTACCACAAAATAGAGCATTAGTATTATCTCTTTTTACCACTATTTTACCTCTAAGGGGAACCCTTGGACTCTGTGCATGCTATTCCTTACTTTGAAATAGCACATACAGAGCCAACTTCCTACATTGGTGGATCAGCGGTGGGGTACAAGACTTTGCATTTGCTGGACTACTCAACCAATACCTGATCACACGACAAATTCCAAAATTGTCATTAGAAATTGATTTTTGCAATTTGAAAAGTTTTCTAAATTCTTAAAAGTCCTGCTAGGGCCTTGTGTTAGTCCCTGTTAGCATTTTCTTTTAGAGTTTAAAAGTTTGGTAAAAGTTTGAATTAGATTCTAGAACTAGTTTTAGTTTCTTAAGAAGTATTCCAACTTTTAGAAGCATAATGTCTAATACAGATGTGAATGTGGTGGAACTCGACACCACACCTTACCTCCATCTGCAGATGAGAGAGCTAAGGTCACTCTGTAAACTAAAGAAAATAACAATGGGCTCCAGACCTTCCAAACTACAGCTCCAGGAGCTGTTGGCAGAGTTTGAAAGAGCCAACCCCTCTGAGGATGGCAACACAGAGGATGATGATAGTGACTTGGAGGGTGATTCCCCCCCACCAGTCCTATCTAGGGAGAACAGGGCTTCTCAAGCCCTGACTCCACAAATAATAGTCAGAGATGCTGGTTCCCTCACAGGAGGGACCAACAACTCTGAAATCACTGAGGATAACTCCAGTGAAGAGGACATCCAGTTAGCCAGGATGGCCAAAAGATTGGCTTTGGAAAGACAGATCCTAGCCATAGAAAGGGAAAGACAAGAGATGGGCCTAGGACCCATCAATGGTGGTAGCAACATAACTAGGGTCAGAGATTCTCCTGACATGTTGAAAATCCCCAAAGGGATTGTAACTAAATATGAAGATGGTGATGACATCACCAAATGGTTCACAGCTTTTGAGAGGGCTTGTGAAACCAGAAAAGTGAACAAATCCCACTGGGGTGCTCTCCTTTGGGAAATGTTCACAGAAAAGTGTAGGGATAGACTCCTCACACTCTCTAAAAAAGATGCAGAATCTTATGACCTCATGAAGGGTACCCTGATTGAGGGCTTTGGATTCTCCACTGAGGAGTATAGGATTAGATTCAGGGGGGCTCAAAAATCCTCGAGCCAGACCTGGGTTGACTTTGTAGACTACTCAGTAAAAACACTAGATGGTTGGATTCAAGGCAATGGTGTAAATGATTATGATGGGCTGTACAATTTATTTGTGAAAGAACACCTATTAAGTAATTGTTTCAATGATAAACTGCATCAGCATCTGGTGGACCTAGGACCAATTTATCCCCAAGAATTGGGTCAAGACTAGGGTGTCCAAAACTTCCACAGGGGGTGACCAAAAGAAAGGGGTCACAAAACCTCCCCAGGGGAAAGGTGGTGAGACAGCCAAAAACGAAGATAGTAAAGAGTCTTCTACAGGCCCCCAAAAACCTGCACAGGAGGGTGGGCCCAGAGCCTCTTCACAAAACAATTCTGGGTACAAGGGTAAAAACTTTGATCCCAAAAAGGCCTGGTGTCGAAACTGTAGTCAGTCTGGACACCAAACTGGAGACAAGGCCTGTCCCAAGAAAGATACCACTTCTAACTCCCATCCAGCTAAAACTGGAATGGCCAGTCTCCAAGTGGGATCAACAGTGTGCCCAGAGCAAATCAGGTGTCATACTGAAGCTACATTAGTCTCTGAGGGTGGGGTGGATTTAGCCACACTGGCTGCCTGGCCCCCTAACATGCAAAAATACAGGCAGCAGCTCTTAATTAATGGGACAAGTGTAGAGGGCCTGAGGGATACAGGTGCCAGTGTCACCATGGTGACAGAGAAACTGGTTTCCCCTGGCCAATACCTGACTGGACAAACTTATCCAGTCACCAACGCTGACAATCAGACTAAAGTACATCCCATGGCTATGGTAACTTTAGAGTGGGGAGGGGTCAATGGCCTGAAACAGGTGGTGGTCTCCTCAAATATCCCAGTAGACTGTTTGCTTGGAAATGACCTGGAGTCCTCAGCATGGGCTGAGGTAGAACTCAAAACCCATGCAGCCATGCTGGGTATCCCTGAACTGGTGTGTGTCAAGACTAGGGCACAGTGCAAGGCACAGGGTGAAAAAGTAGAGCTGGAGTCTGGAAAAATGGCCCAGCCTACCAAGAGACAAGGGAAGTCAGCTGGGAAACCAGCTGCAACACAACACCAAAAAGAGAACCTCTCTTCTCAGGAAGAAGTTCTGCCCTCTGAGGGAACTGAGCCTATGGAGCTGGAACCTTATCAGGTTGAGCTCTTGGGCCCAGGGGGACCCTCCAGGGAAGAGTTGTGTAAGGGACAAGAAACCTGTCCCTCTCTTGAAGACCTTAGGCAGCAAGCTGCTGAAGAGTCCAAAGGCAAGAAAAATGGAACACATAGGGTCTATTGGGAAGATGGACTCCTGTACACTGAGGCAAGAGATCCCAAACCTGGTGCCACTAGGAGAGTGGTAGTGCCTCAGAGTTTCAGAGAGTTTATTCTGACCTTAGCCCATGATATTCCCCTTGCTGGGCATTTGGGACAAACCAAGACGTGGGAGAGGTTAGTCAACCACTTCTACTGGCCCAATATGTCCCAGAAGGTTAAGGAGTTTTGCCTCTCCTGCCCCACCTGTCAATCCAGTGGTAAGACAGGTGGGCATCCAAAGGCCCCCCTCATTCCACTTCCAGTGGTGGGGGTCCCCTTTGAAAGAGTGGGTGTGGACATAGTTGGTCCACTAGAACCTCCCACAGCCTCAGGAAATATGTACATCCTAGTAGTAGTGGATCATGCTACTAGGTATCCTGAAGCTATTCCCCTTAGGTCGACTACTGCCCCTGCAGTAGCCAAGGCCCTCATTGGTATCTTTACCAGAGTGGGTTTCCCTAAGGAGGTGGTGTCTGACAGAGGTACCAACTTCATGTCAGCATACCTAAAACACATGTGGAATGAGTGTGGAGTGACTTACAAATTCACTACACCATATCATCCACAAACTAATGGCCTTGTTGAGAGATTCAACAAGACATTAAAGGGCATGATCATGGGGCTCCCAGAAAAACTCAAAAGGAGATGGGATGTCCTCCTGCCATGTCTGCTTTTCGCTTACAGAGAGGTGCCTCAGAAGGGAGTAGGATTCTCACCCTTTGAACTTCTGTTTGGCTACCCTGTAAGGGGACCACTTGCTCTTGTTAAAGAAGGCTGGGAGAGACCTCTTCATGAGCCTAAACAAGACATAGTGGACTATGTACTTGGCCTTCGCTCAAGGATGGCAGAGTACATGGAAAAGGCAGGTAAAAACCTTGAGGCCAGCCAACAACTCCAGAAGTTGTGGTATGACCAAAAGGCTGCACTGGTTGAATTTCAACCAGGGCAGAAAGTCTGGGTTCTGGAGCCTGTGGCTCCCAGGGCACTCCAGGACAAATGGAGTGGCCCTTACCCAGTACTAGAGAGGAAGAGTCAGGTCACCTACCTGGTAGACCTGGGCACAAGCAGGAGCCCCAAGAGGGTGATCCATGTAAACCGCCTTAAGCTCTTCCATGACAGGGCTGATGTAAATCTGTTGATGGTAACAGATGAGGACCAGGAAGCTGAGAGTGAACCTCTCCCTGATCTCCTCTCATCAGACCCTAAAGATGGCTCAGTAGATGGAGTGATCTACTCAGACACCCTCTCTAGCCAACAGCAGTCTGACTGCAGGAAGGTCCTGCAGCAGTTTGCTGAACTCTTTTCCCTAACCCCTGGTCAGACACACCTGTGTACCCATGATGTGGACACAGGAGACAGCATGCCTGTCAAAAACAAAATATTTAGAGAGTCTGACCAAGTTAAGGAAAGCATCAAGGTGGAAGTCCACAAGATGCTGGAATTGGGAGTAATTGAGTACTCTGACAGCCCCTGGGCTAGCCCAGTGGTCTTAGTCCCCAAACCTCACACCAAAGAAGGAAAGAGAGAGATGAGGTTTTGTGTGGACTACAGAGGTCTCAACTCTGTCACAAAGACAGATGCTCATCCCATTCCTAGAGCTGATGAGCTAATAGACAAATTAGGGGCTGCCAAATTCTTAAGTACCTTTGACTTAACAGCAGGGTACTGGCAAATCAAAATGGCCCCTGGAGCAAAAGAAAAGACAGCATTCTCCACACCTGATGGGCATTATCAGTTCACTGTTATGCCCTTTGGTTTAAAGAATGCCCCTGTCACCTTCCAAAGGTTGGTGAATCAAGTCCTTGCTGGGCTGGAATCCTTTAGTGCAGCTTATCTTGATGATATTGCTGTCTTCAGCTCCACCTGGCAGGATCACCTGGTCCACCTGAAGAAGGTTTTGAAGGCTCTGCAATCTGCAGGCCTCTCTATCAAGGCATCCAAGTGCCAGATAGGGCAGGGAACTGTGGTTTACTTGGGACACCTTGTAGGTGGAGGCCAAGTTCAGCCACTCCAGCCTAAGATCCAGACTATTCTGGACTGGGCAGCTCCAAAAACCCAGACTCAAGTCAGGGCATTCCTTGGCTTGACTGGGTACTACAGGAGGTTTGTGAAGGGATATGGATCCATTGTGATAGCCCTCACAGAACTCACCTCCAAGAAAATGCCCAAGAAAGTAAACTGGACTGTAGAATGCCAACAGGCCTTTGACACCCTGAAACAAGCTATGTGCACAGCACCAGTTCTAAAAGCTCCAGATTACTCCAAGCAGTTCATTGTGCAAACAGATGCCTCTGAACATGGGATAGGGGCAGTTTTGTCCCAAACAAATGATGATGGCCTTGACCAGCCTGTTGCTTTCATTAGCAGGAGGTTACTCCCCAGGGAGCAGTGCTGGAGTGCCATTGAGAGGGAGGCCTTTGCTGTGGTTTGGTCCGTGAAGAAGCTGAGACCATACCTCTTTGGTACTCACTTCCTAGTTCAGACTGACCACAGACCTCTCAGATGGCTGATGCAAATGAAAGGTGAAAATCCAAAACTGTTGAGGTGGTCCATCTCCCTACAGGGAATGGACTTTATAGTGGAACACAGACCTGGGACTGCCCATGCCAATGCAGATGGCCTTTCCAGGTTCTTCCACTTAGAAAATGAAGACTCTCTTGGGAAAGGTTAGTCTCATCCTCTTTCGTTTGGGGGGTGGTTGTGTAAGGAAATGCCTCCTTGGCATGGTTACCCCCTGACTTTTTGCCTTTGCTGATTCTATGTTTTGAATTGAAAGTGTGCTGAGGCCTGCTAACCAGGCCCCAGCACCAGTGTTCTTTCCCTAACCTGTACTTTTGATTCCACAATTGGCACACCCTGGCACCCAGATAAGTCCCTTGTAACTGGTACCTCTGGTACCAAGGGCCCTGATGCCAGGGAAGGTCTCTAAGGGCTGCAGCATGTATTATGCCACCCTAGAGACCCCTCACCCAGCACAGACACACTGCTTACCAGCTTGTGTGTGCTAGTGAGAACAAAATGAGTAAGTCGACATGGCACTCCCCTCAGGGTGCCATGCCAGCCTCTCACTGCCTATGCAGTATAGGTAAGACACCCCTCTAGCAGGCCTTACAGCCCTAAGGCAGGGTGCACTATACCATGGGTGAGGGTACCAGTGCATGAGCACTGTGCCCCTACAGTGTCTAAGCAAAACCTTAGACATTGTAAGTGCAGGGTAGCCATAAGAGTATATGGTCTGGGAGTCTGTTTTACACAAACTCCACAGCACCATAATGGCTACACTGAAAACTGGGAAGTTTGGTATCAAACTTCTCAGCACAATAAATGCACACTGATGCCAGTGTGCATTTTATTGTAAAGTACACCACAGAGGGCACCTTAGAGGTGCCCCCTGAAACTTAACCGACTATCTGTGTAGGCTGACTGGTTCCAGCAGCCTGCCACACTAGAGACATGTTGCTGGCCTCATGGGGAGAGTGCCTTTGTCACTCTGAGGCCAGTAACAAAGCCTGCACTGGGTGGAGATGCTAACACCTCCCCCAGGCAGGAGATGTAACACCTGGCGGTGAGCCTCAAAGGCTCACCCCTTTGTCACAGCACCGCAGGACACTCCAGCTAGTGGAGTTGCCCGCCCCCTCCGGCCCCGGTCCCCACTTTTGGCGGCAAGGCTGGAGAAAATAATGAGAATAACAAGGAGGAGTCACCGGCCAGTCAGGACAGCCCCTAAGGTGTCCTGAGCTGAGGTGACTCTAACTTGTAGAAATCCTCCATCTTGCAGATGGAGGATTCCCCCAATAGGATTAGGGATGTGACCCCCTCCCCTTGGGAGGAGGCACAAAGAGGGTGTACTCACCCTCAGGGCTAGTAGCCATTGGCTACTAACCCCCCAGACCTAAACACGCCCTTAAATTTAGTATTTAAGGGCTCTCCCTGAACCTAGAAACTAGATTCCTGCAACAAACAAGAAGAAGGACTGCCTAGCTGAAAACCCCTGCAGAGGAAGACCAGAAGACCACAACTGCCTTGGCTCCAGAAACTCACCGGCCTGTCTCCTGCCTTCCAAAGAACTCTGCTCCAGCGACGCCTTCCAAAGGGACCAGCGACCTCTGAATCCTCTGAGGACTGCCCTGCTTCGACGACGACAAGAAACTCCAGAGGACAGCGGACCTGCTCCAAAAAGACTGCAACTTTATCCAAAGGAGCAGCTTTAAAGAACCCTGCAATCTCCCCGCAAGAAGCGTGAGACTTGCAACACTGCACCCGGCGACCCCGACTCGGCTGGTGGAGAACCAACACCTCAGACAGGACCCCCGGACTACTCTACGATTGTGAGTACCAAAACCTGTCCCCCCTGAGCCCCCACCGCGCCGCCTGCAGAGGGAATCCCGAGGCTTCCCCTGACCGCGACTCTCTGAAACCTAAGTCCCGACGCCTGGAAAGGACCCTGCACCCGCAGCCCCCAGGACCTGAAGGACCGGACTTTCACTGCAGAAGTGACCCCCAGGAGTCCCTCTCCCTTGCCCAAGTGGAGGTTTCCCAGAGGAAGCCCCCCCTTGCCTGCCTGCAGCGCGGAAGAGATCCCTTGATCTCTCATTGACTTCCATTGCGAACCCGACGCTTGTTCTAACACTGCACCCGGCCGCCCCCGCGCCGCTGAGGGTGAAATTTCTGTGTGGGCTTGTGTCCCCCCCGGTGTCCTACAAAACCCCCCTGGTCTGCCCTCCGAAGACGCGGGTACTTACCTGCTGGCAGGCTGGAACCGGGGCACCCCCTTCTCTCCATTGAAGCCTATGCGTTTTGGGCACCACTTTGAACTCTGCACCTGACCGGCCCTGAGCTGCTGGTGTGGTAACTTTGGGGTTGCTCTGAACCCCCAACGGTGGGCTACCTTGGACCAAGAACTGAACCCTGTAAGTGTCGTACTTACCTGGTAAAACTAACAAAAACTTACCTCCCCCAGGAACTGTGAAAATTGCACTGTGTCCACTTTTAAAATAGCTATTTGTGAATAACTTGAAAAGTATACATGCAATTGAAATGATTCAAAGTTCCTAATGTACTTACCTGCAATACCTTTCAAACAAGATATTACATGTTAAATTTGAACCTGTGGTTCTTAAAATAAACTAAGAAAATATATTTTTCTATACAAAACCTATTGGCTGGATTTGTCTCTGAGTGTGTGTACCTCATTTATTGTCTATGTGTATGTACAACAAATGCTTAACACTACTCCTTGGATAAGCCTACTGCTCGACCACACTACCACAAAATAGAGCATTAGTATTATCTCTTTTTACCACTATTTTACCTCTAAGGGGAACCCTTGGACTCTGTGCATGCTATTCCTTACTTTGAAATAGCACATACAGAGCCAACTTCCTACAAAAGGTATTGCAGGTAAGTACTCTAGGAACTTTGAATCATTACTTTAGCATGTATACTTTTCACATAAAACACAATAAGCTGTTTTAAAAGTGGACACAGTGCAATTTTCACAGTTCCTGGGGGAGGTAAGTTATTGTTAGGTTTCAACAGGTAAGTAAGGCACTTACAGGTTTCAGTTTTTGGTCCAAGGTAGCCCACCGTTGGGGGTTCAGAGCAACCCCAAAGTTATCACACCAGCAGCTCAGGGCCGGTCAGGTGCAAAGGTCAAAGAGGTGCCCAAAACACATAGGCTATAATGGAGAGAAGGGGGTGCCCCGGTTCCAGTCTGCCAGCAGGTAAGTACCCGCGTCTTCGGAGGGCAGACCAGGGGGGTTTTGTAGGGCACCGGGGGGGACACAAGATAGCACAGAAAGTACACCCTCAGCAGCGCGGGGGCGGCCGTGTGCAGTGTGCAAACAAGCGTCGGGTTTTCAATGGAAGTGAATGAGAGATCAATCGATCTCTTCAGCGTCGCAGGCAGGCAAGGGGGGGGGGCTCCTCGGGGTAGCCACCACCTGGGCAAGGGAGAGGGCCTCCTGGGGGTCACTCCTGCACCGAAGTTCCGTTTCTTTAGGGGCTGGGGGCTGCGGGTGCAGGGTCTTTTCCAGCCGTCGGGAAATGGAGTTCAGACAGTCGCGGTCAGGGGGAGCCTGGGGATTCCCTCTGCAGGCGTCGCTGTGGAGGCTCAGGGGGGGCAACTTTGGTTACTCACAGTCGTAGAGTCGCCGGAGGGTCCTCCCTGAGTTGGTTGTTCTCCACCAGTCGAGTCGGGGTCGCCGGGTGCAGTGTTGCAAGTCTCACGCTTCTTGCGGGGAGTTGCAGGGGTCTTTAAATCTGCTCCTTGTAACCGAGTTGCAGTTCTTTTGGAGCAGTGCCGCTGTCCTCGGGAGTTTCTTGTCTTTTTCGAAGCAGGGCAGTCCTCAGAGGATTCAGAGGTCGCTGGTCCCTTGGAAAGCGTCGCTGGAGCAGGTTTCTCTGGAAGGCAGGAGACAGGCCGGTAAGTCTGGGGCCAAGGCAGTTGGTGTCTTCTGTTCTTCCTCTGCAGGGGTTTGTCAGCTCAGCAGTCCTTCTTCTTGTAGTTGCAGGAATCTAAATCTTTAGGTTCAGGGAAGCCCTTAAATACTAAATTTAAGGGCGTGTTTAGGTCTGGGGGGTTAGTAGCCAATGGCTACTAGCCCTGAGGGTGGATACACCCTCTTTGTGCCTCCTCCCAAGGGGAGGGGGTCACATCCCTAATCCTATTGGGGGAATCCTCCATCTGCAAGATGGAGGATTTCTAAAAGTTAGTCACCTCAGCTCAGGACACCTTAGGGGCTGTCCTGACTGGCCAGTGACTCCTCCTTGTTGTTCTCATTATTTTCTCCGGCCTTGCCGCCAAAAGTGGGGGCCGGGGCCGGAGGGGGCGGGCAACTCCACTAGCTGGAGTGTCCTGCGGTGCTGTGACAAAGGGGTGAGCCTTTGAGGCTCACCGCCAGGTGTTACAGCTCCTGCCTGGGGGAGGTGTTAGCATCTCCACCCAGTGCAGGCTTTGTTACTGGCCTCAGAGTGACAAAGGCACTCTCCCCATGGGGCCAGCAACATGTCTCGGTTGTGGCAGGCTGCTGGAACCAGTCAGCCTACACAGATAGTTGGTTAGGTTTCAGGGGGCACCTCTAAGGTGCCCTCTGTGGTGTATTTTACAATAAAATGTACACTGGCATCAGTGTGCATTTATTGTGCTGAGAAGTTTGATACCAAACTTCCCAGTTTTCAGTGTAGCCATTATGATGCTGTGGAGTTCGTGTAAAACAGACTCCCAGACCATATACTCTTATGGCTACCCTGCACTTACAATGTCTAAGGTTTTGCTTAGACACTGTAGGGGCACAGTGCTCATGCACTGGTGCCCTCACCTATGGTATAGTGCACCCTGCCTTAGGGCTGTAAGGCCTGCTAGAGGGGTGTCTTACCTATACTGCATAGGCAGTGAGAGGCTGGCATGGCACCCTGAGGTGAGTGCCATGTCGACTTACTCATTTTGTTCTCACTAGCACACACAAGCTGGTAAGCAGGGTGTCTGTGCTGAGTGAGGGGTCTCTAGGGTGGCATAATGCATGCTGCAGCCCTTAGATACCTTCCCTGGCATCAGGGCCCTTGGTACCAGAGGTACCAGTTACAAGGGACTTATCTGGATGCCAGGGTGTGCCAATTGTGGAATCAAAAGTACAGGTTAGGGAAAGAACACTGGTGCTGGGGCCTGGTTAGCAGGCCTCAGCACACTTTCAATTCAAAACATAGCATCAGCAAAGGCAAAAAGTCAGGGGGTAACCATGCCAAGGAGGCATTTCCTTACAGAAGTGGTATCTTTCTTGGGACAGACCTGGTCTCCAGTTTGGTGTTCAGACTGACTACAGCTACGACACCAGGCCTTTTTGGGATCAAAGTTTTTACCCTTGTACCCAGGATTGTTTTGTGAAGAGGCTCTGGGCCCACCCTCCTGTGCAGGTTTTTGGGGGCCTGTAGAAGACTCTTTACTATTTTTGTTTTTGGCTGTCTCACCACCTTTCCCCTGGGGAGGTTTTGTGACCCCTTTCTTTTGGTCACCCCCTGTGGAAGTTTTGGATACCCTAGTCTTGACCCAATGGTCCGCCTTCTTTCCCAATTCTTGGGGAGAAATTGGTCCTAGGTCTACCAGATGCTGATGCAGTTTATCATTGAAACAATTACTTAATAGGTGTTCTTTCACAAATAAATTGTACAGCCCATCATAATTACTTACACCACTGCCTTGAATCCAACCATCTAGTGTTTTTACTGAGTAGTCTACAAAGTCAACCCAGGTCTGGCTCGAGGATTTTTGAGCCCCCCTGAATCTAATCCTATACTCCTCAGTGGAGAATCCAAAGCCCTCAATCAGGGTACCCTTCATGAGGTCATAAGATTCTGCATCTTTTCCAGAGAGTGTGAGGAGTCTATCCCTACACTTTCCTGTGAACATTTCCCAAAGGAGAGCACCCCAGTGAGATTTGTTCACTTTTCTGGTTACTCAAGCCCTCACAAAAGCTGTGAACCATTTGGTGATGTCATCACCATCTTCATATTTAGTTACAATCCCTTTAGGGATTTTCAACATGTCAGGAGAATCTCTGACCCTATTTATGTTGCTGCCACCATTGATGGGTCCTAGGCCCATCTGTTGTCTTTCCCTTTCTATGGCTAGGATCTGTCTTTCCAAAGCCAATCTTTTGGCCATCCTGGCTAACTGGATGTCCTCTTCACTGGAGTTATCCTCCGTGATTTCAGAGAGGTTGGTCCCTCCTGTGAGGGAACCAGCATCTCTGACTATGATTTGTGGAGTCAGGGCTTGAGAGGCCCTGTCCTCCCTAGATAGGACTGGTGGGGGGGAATCACCCTCCAAGTCACTATACTCATCCTCTGTGTTGCCATCCTCAGAGGGGTTGGCTCTTTCAAACTCTGCCAACAGCTCCTGGAGCTGTAGTTTGGAAGGTCTGGAGCCCATTGCTATTTTCTTTAGTTTACAGAGTGACCTTAGCTCTCTCATCTGTAGATGGAGGTAAGGTGTGGTGTCGAGTTCCACCACATTCACATCTGTATTAGACATTATGCTTCTAAAAGTTGGAATACTTTTTAAGAAACTAAAACTAGTTCTAGGATCTAATTCAAACTTTTACCACCTTTTAAACTCTAAAAGGAAATGCTAACAGGGACTAACACAAGGCCCTAGCAGGACTTTTAAGAATTTAGAAAAATTTCAAATTGCAAAAAATCAATTTCTAATGACAATTTTTGGAATTTGTCGTGTGATCAGGTATTGGCTGAGTAGTCCAGCAAATGCAAAGTCTTGTACCCCACCGCTGATCCACCAGTGTAGGAAGTTGGCTCTGTATGTGCTATTTCAAAGTAAGGAATAGCATGCACAGAGTCCAAGGGTTCCCCTTAGAGGTAAGATAGTGGCAAAAAGAGATAATACTAATGCTCTATTTTGTGGTAGTGTGGTCGAGCAGTAGGCTTATCAAAGGAGTAGTGTTAAGCATTTGTTGTACATACACACAGGCAATAAATGAGGAACACACACTCAGAGACAAATCCAGGCCAATAGGTTTTGTTATAGAAAAATATATTTTCTTAGTTTATTTTAAGAACCACAGGTTCAAATTCTACATGTAATATCTCATTTGAAAGGTATTGCAGGTAAGTACTTTAGGAACTTTGAATCATTACATTAGCATGTATACTTTTTACATAAAACACAATAAGCTTTTTTAAAAGTGGACACTTAGTGGAATTTTCACAGTTCCTGTGGGAGGTAAAGTTTTGTTAGGTTTCACAGGTAAGTAAGTCACTTACAGGTTTCAGTTTTTGGTCCAAGGTAGCCCACCGTTGGGGGTTCAGAGCAACCCCAAAATCACCACACCAGCAGCTCAGGGCCGGTCAGGTGCAGAGGTCAAAGAGATGCCCAAAACACATAGGCTTCAATGGAGAGAAGGAGGTGCCCCGGTTCCAGTCTGCCAGCAGGTAAGTACCCGCGTCTTCGGAGGGCAGACCAGGGGGGTTTTGTAGGGCACCGGGGGGGACACAAGTCAGCACAAAAAGTACACCCTCAGCAGCGCGGGGGCGGCCGGGTGCAGTGTGCAAACACGCGTCGGGTTTACAATGGTTTTCAATGAGAGTTCAAGGGATCTCTTCAGCGTTGCAGGCAGGCAAGGGGGGGGCTCCTCGGGGTAGCCACAACCTGGGCAAGGGAGAGGGCCTCCTGGGGGTCACTCCTGCACAGGAGTTCCGTTCCTTTAGGTGCTGGGGGCTGCGGGTGCAGGGTCTTTTCCAGCCATCGGGGAAATGGAGTTCAGGCAGTCGCGGTCAGGGGGAGCCTCGGGATTCCCTCTGCAGGCGTCGCTGTGGGGACTCAGGGGGGACAACTTTAGTTACTCACGGTCTCGGAGTCGCCGGAGGGTCCTCCCTGAGGTGTTGGTTCTCCACCAGTCGAGTCGGGGTCGCCGGGTGCAGTGTTGCAAGTCTCACGCTTCTTGCGGGGAGTTGCAGGGGTCTTTAAATCTGCTCCTTGAAACAAAGTTGCAGTTCTTTTGGAGCAGTGCCGCTGTCCTCGGGAGTTCCTTGTCTTTCTTGAAGCAGGGCAGTCCTCAGAGGATTCAGAGGTCACTGGTCCCTTGGAAAGCGTCGCTGGAGCAGGTTTCTCTGGAAGGCAGGAGACAGGCCGGTAGGACTGGGGCCAAAGCAGTTGGTGTCTTCTGTTCTTCCTCTGCAGGGGTTTTTCAGCTCAGCAGTCTTCTTCTTGTAGTTTCAGGAATCTAAATTCTTAGGTTCAGGGGAGCCCTTAAATACTAAATTTAAGGGCGTGTTTAGGTCTGGGGGGTTAGTAGCCAATGGCTACTAGCCCTGAGGGTGGGTACACCCTCTTTGTGCCTCCTCCCAAGGGGAGGGGGTCACATCCCTAATCCTATTGGGGAATCCTCCATCTGCAAGATGGAGGATTTCTAAAAGTTAGAGTCACTTCAGCTCAGGACACCTTAGGGGCTGTCCTGACTGGCCAGTGGCTCCTCCTTGTTATTCTCATTGTTTTCTCCGGCCTTGCCACCAAAAGTGGGGGCCGTGGCCGGAGGGGGCGGGCAACTCCACTAGCTGGAGTGTCCTGCGGTGCTGGCACAAAGGGGTGAGCCTTTGAGGCTCACCGCCAGGTGTGACAGCTCCTGCCTCGGGGAGGTGTTAGCATCTCCACCCAGTGCAGGCTTTGTTACTGGCCTCAGAGTGACAAAGGCACTCTCCCCATGGGGCCAGCAACATGTCTCGGTTGTGGCAGGCTGCTGGAACCAGTCAGCCTACACAGATAGTCGGTTAAGGTTTCAGGGGGCACCTCTAAGGTGCCCTCTGGCGTGTATTTTACAATAAAATGTACACTGGCATCAGTGTGCATTTATTGTGCTGAGAAGTTTGATACCAAACTTCCCAGTTTTCGGTGTAGCCATTATGGTGCTGTGAAGTCCGTGTTTGACAGACTCCCAGACCATATACTCTTATGGCTACCCTGCACTTACAATGTCTAAGGTTTGGCTTAGACATTGTAGGGGGACAGTGCTCATGCACTGGTGCCCTCACCTATGGTATAGTGCACCCTGCCTTAGGGCTGTAAGGCCTACTAGAGGGGTGACTTATCTATACTGCATAGGCAGTGTGAGGTTGGCATGGCACCCTGAGGGGTGTGCCATGTCGACTTACTCGTTTTGTTCTCACCAGCACACACAAGCTGGCAAGCAGTGTGTCTGTGCTGAGTGAGGGGTCCCCAGGGTGGCATAAGATATGCTGCAGCCCTTAGAGACCTTCCCTGGCATCAGGGCCCTTGGTACCAGGGGTACCAGTTACAAGGGACTTACATGGATGCCAGGGTGTGCCAATTGTGGAATCAAAAGTACAGGTTAGGGAAAGAACACTGGTGCTGGGGCCTGGTTAGCAGGCCTCAGCACACTTTCAATTCAAAACATAGCATCAGCAAAGGCAAAAAGTCAGGGGGTAACCATGCCAAGGAGGCATTTCCTTACAGTCATGTAGTCTGTTTTGTATTATTAGTTTTATGTACAGCATCCTTACACTTCTTGGATTAGGCAGCACTACATACATTTCACAAGTTTATTTTATAAATAAGAGTATTCCTCTCTGTGTTGCATGTTACCTAAAAAATCTGACTTTGGGATGAGATTAGATTGAATTTGGAGATGCGTTCTTGATCTTTCAGTAGTTTCAATAACTATTGTTCCCTTATCAGACTACCTTCCCTCAGATGGAAGATTTCAGCATTTCATCATGTAGGATTTTGGTTTGTAAGTGCTATTGTGTTTTTATGTTGTTTGTATTATTTAGCACTCATTATGTGCCCACTGTGGATAGTTATTTTTTTCCCTCCCAGCTGTTTCTCCTGTTTTGACTACCTTCTCCTTAAATTTATTTTTTACCGCAAAAGCTTTGATTGGTCTAGAAGTCCAGCATTTTTAATACGTGTCACCCCTTTGTTTTTTAGATATGCGTTTGTAGCCTTTGTACATAGCATTGTTGGATGCTCTTTTGACTGTATAACTAACAGATGCCAAAAGCCATTTTGCACAGGTGACAGTGGATGAGCTCCTTTTTTGTTCTAAAATCACTGCTGGTTACTTTGGTGTTAATCCCTTCCTAGGTGCCCATAGGTCCTTTTTTCTGAGTGATGTACTATCTTTAGCATGACAATAAGATATTCCTATGTAGTCTGTAAGTAATGGGTCACCATGTCAGCATGTCTCTCTACATGTGAAGGGGTTAACTGAGCAATGCTATATAGCTACCAACATTGATGAGGTCAGGAAAGACTGTTGTTGTACTTTCAACGTCTTTATGAGGCCAGAATAGAAATGTGTGATACTGTAAGTCTGTGGCTCTTTGTAGGCAGCAGCGATTTCTCTGCTAAATTTCAGATCTTTATAATCTTCCCTGGTTAGCCCATGGGTGAGTCGGGAGTGTTTTATAGAGTAAGCTTACACATAGTTTTAGAAATCGCGACTACCTGCTTACTTGTGAAATGTTCCCTGCCGCATAAAAAGTATTTTGTCATTAATAAACATTTTCTGAGATAAATGAAAGAAAATAGCATTCACTACAGTTTAATGTGATGTGAAATGTTGTAATATAAATTAAAAATTCACTGTTTTGCTAAACTGTAAATCAACGTTTCTTTTCAGTGCAATTGATGCAGGGTGTTTGCCTTGTTTTGTTCATCGGTTTTGTTAAACTTGAAATTTTATCAGATACATTTATTTTTATTGCATTTTCCGTGATGTTAACTGCTAAGTCGTTGCTTGGACTAATTAATTGCCAATGATGAACGGTATGTCCTCTTGTCCCTGTGGTATGTAGGGAATCACAAACTAGAACAGAATGCTGCCTTGAATCTGCCAAGTTCTGAATGAGCCAGTCACACTCATATACTGCTTGAGAATCCTACTTGGAAACAATATGATTATCTTAATAAATGTATTTTTGAATTCCAGGACTTGAATTGTCTCATGGAGAGATACCTCAAGCCACTTCAACAAGAAACTTTCCTTACTCAGGATGAGGTAGGCTGGATGTCTGTCTGCTAAATAATATTTGGAAAATGTACAATGTTTGTGCCACCAGTTTAAAACATGTGTACATGTTTCAATCACCTTGAGCATTACATTTTTTAATTTAATAATCAAATACTAAAGTTCTCCTGAGACATATTTTTTTAACTCTTTACTCCCTTTCCTGGCATAATAGCATGGTTGTATGATGGGCCCATTCATTTATTTGCAACTCATGTCTTTACCAAGCATCCATTAACATGCAATGCCTTTAAAATGCAATATTTTACCACTTGTATACCTTTACCACGCATACCTTTACTATGCAGGGCAAATGTGTATATATATATGTTCAATGGCATGTGTAGCTGCTGATACACATGATATGCATAGGTACCGACATCTAGTGTTGGGCACGAGTGTTACAAGTTGTTTTTCTTCAAAGAAGTCTTTATTCGAGTCAGAGGAACGAATGACTCCTCCTTTTGGTGATAGTGCGCATGGGCATCGACTCCTTTGTTAGATTGTTTTCTTTCCTCTGTCTGGTTCGGACGTGTTTCCTGTCACTCCAAGACTTTCGAATTGGAAACTTTATAATAACTTTATTCTACCGTCGGGATTGTTTTGATCACACTTCCATCTGTAATTGAGCCGATAGTACAGTCGGAAACCCGAAACCGCCCTTTTGGGCGCTCGCGCCCTACTCAGGCCTCCCACACCGGAGCCTGATGGATCGGACTCAATTCTGTTTCTGTCCTCGATGCCACGCAAAATTCCTCTACACAGATCAACACGTGGTATGTAATCTCTGTCTCTCTCCTGAACATCGAGAAAAAGACTGTGAAGCCTGTCGGTCGTTCTAGTCGAAAAAGACACTGCTTGACCGGAGAGCTAGGAGACTCAAAATGGCATCGAAGCATATAGAGTCCATCGACACCTTAGAAGAAGAGCAGGCCAAGACGGCTGTTTCGATCCAGGACACCAACTCCGAAGCAGACTCGGATGAAGACAGCCAACCGATCACTGCGGCTCAGCTTGTGAGTACACCTGCCCCTACGCCCACTTCCAAGAGACCTATTAAGGCCTTGGGTGCACCACTGCCAGAGAGCCATGGTTCCACCCGAAAGAAAATTGTCAGCGACTGACCTTGGGTTCAGCGCTGAAAAAGGCCACACCTGTTTCGATGCCGGAGTCGAGCAAATCTATGAAAAGCTCCACATCCGAGCCGACGTCCACACTCTTCAGAGTCGAAAATTTGACGTCCGGCTTCGGAGCCGAAACCACAGGCTGTATCTTTGGGACTGAAAAAGTTATCCACCACCTTGGAGCCGAAAAAAATCTGTTTATACTGAGAAACAAGGACTTTCAAGCCATTTAAAACACAGCTCAAGGACAATTGATGATCAATTCTCTAAAACAGCTAGAACATCAGAATATCTTTCTGAAGACTCAGATATTCAGCCAGTCCTTGAAATCATGGACACCAAACAAAGAAGGATACATATCCAAAAGGAGACTGGGAAGACCATTCCTTCACCTCCTCTACAAACCAGGAGAAAGCTGGTATTTAAAGAGACTCTTGACACTGTTCCACCACCAGCAAAGATATTTAAAAGGAAGGAGAAACAGTCACATTTACAAATGTCTCCACCACATTTGCCACAACTTTTTCTCTCCACCACCTACTACCCCACCACCATTGCCCTCACCAACACATTCCCATACATATTCGCATGGAGATACAGTTGACCCCTGGGACTTGTATGATCCAGATCCCATACCACTGAATGACCCAGACCTCTATCCATCCAAACCTTCGCCACCAGAGGATAGCACGGCTTATACACAGGTCATTTCAAGAGCAGCTGTGTACCATGGGGTTCAAATGCATGCTGAGCCTTTAGAGGAGGATTTTCTTTTCAACCCATTATCCTCCACCCACTCAGAATACCAGTGCTTGCCGATGTTGCCTGGTATGCTTAGACATGCAGACAACATATTTAAAGAACCTGTTAAGGCTAGAATTTCAACTCCCAGAATGGACAAAAAATATAAGCCTGCACCAACAGACCCAGTTTATATTACACAACAGGTTCCACCAGATTCTGTTGTAATAAGCGCTGCTAGGGAAAGGGCCAATAGCCAATTTTCAAGGGATACCCCTCCCCCTGACAAAGAAAGCAGAAAGTTTGATGCTGCTGGTAAGAGGGTAGCTACACAAGCAGCCAACCAATGGCGCATTGCCAATTCACAAGCCCTGCTAGCGAGGTTTGACAGGGCACACTGGAACGAAATGCAGGAATTTTTACAATACCTATCAAAAGAACATCACAAAAGAGCTCAACCAATTGTTGAAAAAGGTCAGGCAATTAGCAATAACCAAATAAGATCTGGTCTTGACCCACCCGATAGAGCATCTAGAAGCATAAACACTAGCATAACCATCGGTAGGCATGCATGGTTAAGATCTTTTGGGGTTCAAATCAGAGATCCAACAGGCAGTGTTCAATATGCCCTTTGATAAAAAACATCTATTTGGACCTGAGGTTGAGACAACTATTGAGAAGCTCAGGAAGGACTCTGACACTGCAAAAGCTATGGGAGCTCTATACACTACACCTTATAGAGGTTCCTTTCATAAACAGGAATTTAGAGGAGGTTTCAAGCCCCAGTCTTCCACCTCGCAAGCTAAACAAGGTCAGCAGCAATACCAAAGAGGAGCATTTAGAGGCTCTTACAGAGATCAACACTTCAGAGGCAAATTTCAAGCCTCAAAGAGTGTCACCACTCCCTCAAAACAGTGACTTTCTCAGTATACCTCAACCCCACACATCTCCTGTGGTGGGCACGCTGCAGCAATCCCCCTCCCAATGGCAAAATATCACCACAGACCAGTGGGTGCTTTCAATTATCCGCAATGGTTACTGCCTAGAACTCATTTCTACTCCTCCAAACATTCGCCCTCACGATCACAGGCTGTCCCCAGAATACAACGTTCTGTTACAACAAGAGGTACAATTGCTATCACTAAACGAAGCAATAGAATTGGTTCAAAAATCTCAACAGGGAACAGGAGTATATTCACTATATTTCCTCATACCCAAAAAGAATGGCACTCTCAGACCCATTCTGGATCTCAGACCACTAAATCTATATATCCTGTCAGAACATTTTCACATGGTAATTCTGCAGGACGTCATTCCACTACTGCAAAAACAAGATAACATGACTGCATTAAATCTCAAAGATGCCTATTTTCATATCCCCATACATCCAGCTCATCGAAAATACCTAAGGTTTGTAATAGCAGGAAACCACTACCAATTCAAAGTTCTTCCCTTCGGCATAACAACAGATCCAAGGGTTTTCACAAAATGTTTAGCTGTAGTAGCAGCTTACCTAAGAAGACAACACAGACGACTGGCTAATAAAATCAAGCAATGTTATACAATGCTAGGAACACACTCAATAGACAGTAGAAACCCTACACACATTGAGGTTGTAGGAAGTTGGCTCTGTATGTGCTATTTCAAAGTAAGGAATAGCATGCACAGAGTCCAAGGGTTCCCCTTAGAGGTAAAATAGTGGTAAAAATAGATAATACTAATGCTCTATTTTGTGGTAGTGTGGTCGAGCAGTAGGCTTATCCAAGGAGTAGTGTTAAGCATTTGTTGTACATACACATAGACAATAAATGAGGTACACACACTCCGAGACAAATCCAGCCAATAGGTTTTGTTATAGAAAAATATCTTTTCTTAGTTTATTTTAAGAACCACCGGTTCAAATTTAACATGTAATATCTTGTTTGAAAGGTATTGCAGGTAAGTACATTAGGAACTTTGAATCATTTCAATTGCATGTATACTTTTCAAGTTATTCACAAATAGCTACTTTAAAAGTGGACACAGTGCAATTTTCACAGTTCCTGGGGGAGGTAAGTTTTTGTTAGTTTTACCAGGTAAGTAAGACACTTACAGGGTTCAGTTCTTGGTCCAAGGTAGCCCACCGTCGGGGGTTCAGAGCAACCCCAAAGTTACCACACCAGCAGCTCAGGGCCGGTCAGGTGCAGAGTTCAAAGTGGTGGCCAAAACGCATAGGCTTCAATGGAGAGAAGGGGGTGCCCCGGTTCCGGTCTGCTTGCAGGTAAGTACCCGCGTCTTCGGAGGGCAGACCAGGGGGGTTTTGTAGGGCACCGGGGGGGACACAAGCCCACACAGAAATTTCACCCTCAGCAGCGCGGGGGCGGCCGGGTGCAGTGTAAAAACAAGCGTCGGGTTTTCAATGTTAGTCTATGAGAGATCAAGGGATCTCTTCAGCGCTGCAGGCAGGCAAGGGGGGGCTTCCTCAGGGAAACCTCCACTTGGGCAAGGGAGAGGGACTCCTGGGGGTCACTTCTGCAGTGAAAGTCCGGTCCTTCAGGTCCTGGGGCTGCGGGTGCAGGGTCTTTTCCAGGCGTCGGGACTTAGGTTTCAGAGAGTCGCGGTCAGGGGAAGCCTCGGGATTCCCTCTGCAGGCGGTGCTGTGGGGGCTCAGGGGGGACAGGTTTTGGTACTCACAGTCGTAGAGTAGTCCGGGGGTCCTCCCTGAGGTGTTGGTTCTCCACCAGCCGAGTCGGGGTCGCCGGGTGCAGTGTTGCAAGTCTCACGCTTCTTGCGGGGAGTTGCAGGGTTCTTTAAAGCTGCTTCTTGAAACAAAGTTGCAGTCTTTTTGGAGCAGGTCCGCTGTCCTCGGGAGTTTCTTGTCGTCGTCGAAGCAGGGCAGTCCTCAGAGGATTCAGAGGTCGCTGGTCCCTTTGGAAGGCGTCGCTGGAGCAGAGTTCTTTGGAAGGCAGGAGACAGGCCGGTGAGTTTCTGGAGCCAAAGCAGTTGTTGTCTTCTGGTCTTCCTCTGCAGGGGTTTTCAGCTGGGCAGTCCTTCTTCTTGTTGTTGCAGGAATCTAATTTTTCTAGGGTTCAGGGTAGCCCTTAAATACTAAATTTAAGGGCGTGTTTAGGTCTGGGAGGTTAGTAGCCAATGGCTACTAGCCCTGAGGGTGGGTACACCCTCTTTGTGCCTCCTCCCAAGGGGAGGGGGTCACAATCCTAACCCTATTGGGGGAATCCTCCATCTGCAAGATGGAGGATTTCTAAAAGTTAGAGTCACCTCGGCTCAGGACACCTTAGGGGCTGTCCTGACTGGTTAGTGACTCCTCCTTGTTGCTTTCTTTGTTCCCTCCAGCCTTGCCGCCAAAAGTGGGGGCCGTGGCCGGAGGGGGCGGGCAACTCCACTAAGCTGGAGTGCCCTGCTGGGCTGTGACAAAGGGGTGAGCCTTTGAGGCTCACCGCCAGGTGTTACAGCTCCTGCCTGGGGGATGTGTTAGCATCTCCACCCAGTGCAGGCTTTGTTACTGGCCTCAGAGTGACAAAGGCACTCTCCCCATGGGGCCAGCAACATGTCTCTAGTGTGGCAGGCTGCTGGAACTAGTCAGCCTACACAGACAGTTGGTTAAGTTTCAGGGGGCACCTCTAAGGTGCCCTCTGTGGTGTATTTTACAATAAAATGTACACTGGCATCAGTGTGCATTTATTGTGCTGAGAAGTTTGATACCAAACTTCCCAGTTTTCAGTGTAGCCATTATGGTGCTGTGGAGTTCGTGTTTGACAAACTCCCAGACCATATACTCTTATGGCTACCCTGCACTTACAATGTCTAAGGTTTTGTTTAGACACTGTAGGGGTACCATGCTCATGCACTGGTACCCTCACCTATGGTATAGTGCACCCTGCCTTAGGGCTGTAAGGCCTGCTAGAGGGGTGACTGACCTATACTTGCATAGGCAGTGAGAGGCTGGCATGGCACCCTGAGGGGAGTGCCATGTCGACTTACTCGTTTTGTCCTCACTAGCACACACAAGCTGGCAAGCAGTGTGTCTGTGCTGAGTGAGAGGTCTCCAGGGTGGCATAAGACATGCTGCAGCCCTTAGAGACCTTCCTTGGCATCAGGGCCCTTGGTACTAGAAGTACCAGTTACAAGGGACTTATCTGGATGCCAGGGTCTGCCAATTGTGGATACAAAAGTACAGGTTAGGGAAAGAACACTGGTGCTGGGGCCTGGTTAGCAGGCCTCAGCACACTTTCAATTGTAAACATAGCATCAGCAAAGGCAAAAAGTCAGGGGGCAACCATGCCAAGGAGGCATTTCCTTACAGAGGTACACACTCAATTACCAAAAGTCTCATCTTCAACCAGCACAGGTTCAACCTTACCTAGGTGCTATTCTCAATGCCCCAAAATCCTTAGCCTATCCAAATACACAAAGGATACAGGGTTTTCAAAATCTTATATCACAGATACAGCACAATCAACGTTACACTGTAAAGTTTATCATGAAACTATTGGGAATGATGGCATCATGCATAGCAATAGTACTGCATGCAAGATTAAACATGAGAACACTACAACAGTGCCTCTCACAGCAATGGTCTCAAGCACAGGGTCAATTGCAGGATCTAGTGTTGTTAGACCGCCAAACGCACAAATCTCTTCAGAGGTGGTCATTTCAGGACCCTTTGCCTCAGACTACAATAACAGACGCATCAATGATAGGTTGGGGAGCTCACCTCAACAACCTTACCATACACGGGGAATGGAATTCAGTACAGTTTACTTATCACATAAACCATTTAGAATTGTTAGCTGTGTTTCTTGCCCTCAAAGCTTTTCAACCCCTTCTCCAGCACAAAACAGTTTTGATAAAAACAGACAATATGACAACAATGTATTATCTGAGAAAACAAGGAGGAACACATTCATCTCAATTGTCCCTTCTAGGCCAAACAATATGGAAATGGGCAATTCACAATCACATTTACTTGCTAGCGGAATACATTCTGGGGATACACTGTCAGCTAGATGACCTACTAAGCAGGACACAACAACGAATTGGAGATTCACTCTCAGGTACTTCAACAGTACTTTCAAATGTGGGGAACACCAGAAATAGAACTATTGTCAACAAGTGAAAATGCAAAATGCCAAAACTGCGCAGCCAGACACCTACACCCTCTGTCCAAGGGCAATGCTCTATGGATCAACTGGTCAGTGATTTTTGCTTATGCTTTTCCCCTCTCCTGTTAATTCCATTTCTGGTCAACAGACTGCGTCACACCTCTCTCACCAGGATACTCATAGCCCCCATGTGGGCACTGCAACATTAGTACACAACACTCCTAGATCTGTCAGTAGTACCCCATCGCAAACTTCCAAACAGGCCAGATTTGTTAACACAGAACAAAGGTCAAATCAGGCATCCCAATCCCACTGTTCTCAACTTAGCAATTTGGCTCCTGAAGTCATAGAATTTGGATACTTACACCTCCCATTAGATTGTATGGAAGTTCTAAAACTGGTATGCAAACCTACAGCTAGGCAATGCCATGCTAACAAGTCAAAACGTTTTGTTTACTACTGTCAGCCCAAAAATATAGACCCACTTAGAGCATCAATACAAGATATTGTATGCTACCTGCTGCATTTACAAAAAGTAAATTTAGCCTTTATGGAAGGACTTAAGCGTATTATTCCACCAAGAATCCCACCAGTTCCTGCTTGAAATCTGAATATTGTACTTGCAAGATTAATGGGACCACCATTCGAGCCCATGCATTCATGTGATATTCAATTTCTAACTTGGAAAGTTGATTTCTTAGTAGCAATTAGTTCATTAAGAAGAGTTAGTGAAATACAAGCATTCACTCTGGAAGAACTATTTTTCCAAGTACACAAACATAAAGTAGTACTTAGGACAAATCCAATTTTTTTGCCAAAAGTAGTTTCTCCTTTTCACATTAACTAAACAGTGGAATTGCCGGTCTCCTTCCCACAGTCAGACTCAACTGCTGAAAGAGCTCTTCATACTCTTGACCTTAAAAGAGCTCGAAAGTACTATGTTGATAGAACAAAAGAGTTTAGAAAAACTAAACAGCTTTTCGTTGCTTTTCAGCAACCACATAAATGAAATCCTATCTCTAAACAAGGATTAGCTAGATGGATTGTAAAATGCATCCAAACAAGTTACATTAAAGCAAAAAGACAACTTTTAAAAACACCGAAAGAACATTCCACTCGGGGAAAAAAAGGTGTTTCCATGGCTTTTCTAGGTAACATACCAATGGCAGACATATGTAAAGCTGCCACATGGTCCACTCCACATACATTTACAAAACATTACTGTGTGGATGTATTTTCAAAGCAACAGGCCAATGTTGGTCAAGTAAGTACTTAAAACGTTATTTCAAACTACTTCAACTCCTACAGGCTAGCCACTGCTGTTTTGGGAGAAGGACTGCTTTTTTATCTATGCATAGCATGTGTATCTTCAGCTACACAACCCATTGAACGGAAAATGGAACTTACCCAGTGTACATCTGTTCGTGGCATGTAGTGCTGCAGATTCACATGCACCCTCCCTTCTCCCCGGAAGCCTGTAGTCGTTGCAGTATTTATTTGTACGTGTGTGTGTGTGTGTGTGTATATATATATATATATTTTCTTTTTAACATTTACATGGACATCTTATTTACTTACTACATTTAGTTGTACATTTACATTCTTTAACTCTATCACTCCTTCCTACACCCTTCTGCGGGAAAACAATCTAACAAAGGACTCAATGCCCATGCGCACTATCACCGAAAGGAGGAGTCATTCGCTCCTGTGACTCGAAAAAAGACTTCTTCGAAGAAAAAGAACTTGTAACAATCCGATCCCAACACTAGATGGCGGGACCTATGCATAGCATGTGAATGTCACAAACAGATGTACCCTGGGTAAGTGACATTTTCCATATATAATGTAGGTGAAACATATATTGGATTTCCTGCTGTTGGATGTGATTGAAAGAATGGAAAGTTACCTGTCTTGAGTGCAGGCTCTTTAACAAGGAGAGGGGTGTGTGTTCAAATAAGCACAGGGGGTAATGCCTTTTGTTTGAAAAGTACTGGCTTGCCCCCAGGCACGAGTGGAGTTCCAGAAATGAGTGGAGGCTAGAAGCACCCTTTGATTGTTTTAAACTCATATCGATGCCAGGAGCACGGTACTGAAGACATTTATCTGAGGGCGAGATCAGGTACCGGACATTGTATTGATGCATCTAACTGTATGAAATGGATGAGAAAGTCTGCAACGGTATATGTGAAATGGTACTCAAAGTAAGAAAAGTGTATTAAGGTAGGATGAAGTTTGCTACAGAGACACATTGAATTGTTAAGAAGTGGTTAATCTTGCGCTGCATCAATGAGCATATACCTATTAGAGTTTTAGAATGAAAGAAAAATGGAAGTTATTGAGCGCAAGTGACACTAATGACTCAGAATAAAAACAAAAAGTTGCAGTGAACTGTTGCAAATTCCGAAGTATGTAGTTTATTTTTACTGATTTAATGAGCATATAATAAGAGAGTAAAATGGTGACTGGTCAGATTGAGGAAGGCTGCTAAGTCTGCTGAAACAGAGTTGCTGATGGAATATTCGATGAGCAAGCAATGCCGTGTGAAGTTATAATTTTTGATTTCCTCCTGTTGGATGTGATTAAAAGAATGAATAGTTACCTTTCTTAAGTGCAGGCTCTCTTTAACAAGGAGAGGTGTGAGTGTGTGTGTGTATTTATTTATTTATATATATATATATATATATATATATACATACAATCTCTTTGCTCCATCTTTCGACTCGCTTCAGTTTATAGCTTTCCTTCCGCCTTCCCTTTATCCACGGTATTGTTTTCTCAATTGCATATTTCCACGTTCGTGTTAGTCTCCACTCGTTGGTCTGGGCACCAGCTGCACGCCCTCTGGGGCGACCTCGCCCATTTCGGGCCTACCTCACCACTTGGCACCAAAGAATATGCTGAACTGATGGAACAGACGCCATTTTGTTTCTTTTCTTGATGCCACTCGAAATTCCCCCACATCAACCAACATTTGGTGTGTACCTTGTGCCTCTCTCCCAATCACAAGGAAGCTTTCTGCAATGCCTGCAAATCTTTCTGGTAAAAAAAGACCCTTCAGGACTGAAGAGCTCGTCGGTTGGAGATGGCGCACACTACTCCGGATGACACTAGAGACATCTTTCGGGAGGAGCTTGTTCAGGAGGAGCCAGAACAAGAGGAGGCATTCTCCATCCAGGACTCTGACTAGGACATCCATTTGGATATTGAAAGCCATGAGGTAACATCAGTGCAGCCCCTCCTGCCTACCCTAAAACCGCTAAAAGGCCCTCTACAAAGGACGCCGGACTGCCACCAGGGCATGGTCGGATCCAAGAAACTGCTTTGGCTGCCTCTCCTCTGGCTCGCCTCCGAAAATAGCCAAGACCAGCTCCTCAGTTTGAGCCATCTCGATCTGTACTTTGGCACAGAGTATTTCGGCTCCACGCCAGCCAGCTTCCACCTCCACATTGGTGCTGACAAAAGGACACCGACCGAAACCGTCAGTGCGAAAACAAGAAGGCCAACTCCTTCAGAGCACAAAGACTCCAGCTAGTCATCACCTACGCCATCAAGACTATGGATGCTCAACAGCACCACCTCTGTATCCAGGAAGGTACAGGGCGCATTATTGCTTCTTCCCATCACATTCAGGAGGAAACTGTAATTCCAAGAGGCTTTAGACACTTCACCGTCAAAGAAAGTTACTAAGGACAAGGCTACTACCACTTCTCTAAAGCCATTTCCTCTTCCCCATCCACCTCCTGATCCACCTTCTCCACCAACTCACACCCACTTTTCCTCCATCCCTATCCCCTCCTCATTCAACTGCCTTTCTTACTGCAGGAGATCTGACACCTCAGGGTTCCCCTTTATTTATCAGGAAGGATTTGGGTGGGACACAGCAGGAGCCCGATCCATGGGACACACAACCCCAATCCCATGATTAGTACAGACCCTGATTTGTACCCTGCACGACTCTCCCCACCAGAGGATGCTACATCTACCAGTGGGTAGTAGCTTGGGCCGCCGCCTTCCATAATGTCATGCTGCACAGGGACCCCACTGAGCAGGGCTTCCTTTTCGATAACCTAATGTTCACAAAACTATATATCGAGTCCCTCCACATACTCCGTGGCATGCTTCGTCATGCAGATTACATATTTTCAAAGAACCGGTCCGCTCTAGGATTATCACCCCTAGAGTAGACAAAAAGTATAAACCTGCTCCCTCTGATCCACTACATATCAGATCCCAGCTCCCGCCAGACTCCATAGTGGCAACCACTGCACGAAAACAAGCCAATAGTCAGGCCACAAGGGACTCTCCTTCGCCAGACTAAAAGAGCAAAAATCTGGATGCTTCTTGCTAAGGAGTGGCTGCATAGGCAGCAAGTCATTGGCGCATCACCAATTCACAGGCATTGCTGCTAAGATACGATCGGGCTCACTGGGATGAAATGAAGTAGCTCCTTCAGTATCTTCCAAATGAGCACTGCAAAAGAGAACAACAGATTGTTGCAGAGGGGCAAACAGTCTCTAATAATTCCATCCGTTGTGCAGATTCAGCTGCATGCAGTATAAACACCAGTGTCATAGTAAGGAGATGCGCCTGACTTTGATGCAGCCAGACAAGCAGTAGTCAATATGCCTTTCAACATGGAACATCTTTTCCGCCCTCAAGTGGATTCCACCCTTGAAGTTGAAAAAAGATACAGACACCGTGAAAGCCATGGTTGCTCTTCAGTCCCCCTTACAAAGAGGCACTCTACATCACCCCATGTTTAGAAGTGGTTACAAATCAACAATCTCAGAGGCCTCTGCCCCCCAGCCCAGACAGCCTTGAAGCTCATATTCTCAAGGTGTCTTTTGGGGAACCTATAGAGGCAAATACAACCAAGGCAGAGGTAAGAGCACCACCACCTGTAGCTCTACCTCCACATCAAAACAGTGACTACCTACGTCTCCCTACCCCTCACTCCACACCTTTTGGGGGACAATGTAAAAATTACATACAGAATCGGTCAACATCAGCTCAAACCAATGGGTCCTTTCCATTATCCAAAATGGTTACTGTCTGGAACTCATTTCCACACCTCCAAGCTTTCCCCCTTGCTCTCACAGGCAATCCCACAAACACCTCACCCTTCTCAAACAAGAGGTACAAGCCCTTATTCTCAAATGGGCCAATAGAGCCTGTTCCATTACAACACCAGGGAACAGGAGTATACTCCCTTTACCTCCTCATCCCCAAAAAGGATGACTCTCTCAGGCCTGTTCTGGATCTCAGACCATTAAGCCACCACATTCTATCAGAACACTTTCACATGGTCACTCTTCAGGATATTATTCCCCTCCTACAACAGGGCGACTTTATGACGGCCCTAGTTCTAAAGGACACCTACTTCCATATCCCCATCCGGCCTGCACATCGCAAATACCTAAGATTGGTGTAGGAAGTTGGCTCTGCATGCACTATTTCAAAGTAAGGAATAGTATGCACAGAGTCCAAGGGTTCCCCTTAGAGGTAAGATAGTGGCAAAAAGAGATAAAACTAATGCTCTATTTTGTGGTAGTGTGGTCGAGCAGTAGGCTTATCAAAGGAGTAGTGTTAAGCATTTGTTGTACATACACACAGGCAATAAATGAGGAACACACACCCAGAGACAATTCCAGGCCAATAGGTTTTTGTATAGAAAAATATATTTTCTTAGTTTATTTTAAGAACCATAGGTTCACATTCTACATGTAATACTTTCAATAAAAGGTATTGCAGGTAAGTACTTTAGGAACTTTGAATAATCACAATAGCATATATACTTTTCAAATAAAACACATATAGCTATTTTAAAACTAGACAGTGCAATTTTCACAGTTCCTAGGGGAGGTAAGTAATTGTTAGTTCTTGCAGGTAAGTAAACCACTTACGGGGTTCAAGTTTGGGTCCAAGGTAGCCCACCGTTGGGGGTTCAGAGCAACCCCAAAGTTACCACACCAGCAGCTCAGGGCCGGTCAGGTGCAGAGTTCAAAGTGGTGCCCAAAACGCATAGGCTTCAATGGAGAAGGGGATGCCCCGGTTCCAGTCTGCCAGCAGGTAAGTACCCGTGTCTTCGGACGGCAGACCAGGGGTGTTTTGTAGGGCACCGGGGGGGGACACAAGTTAGCACAGAAAGTACACCCTCAGCAGCACGGGGGCGGCCGGGTGCAGTGTGCAAACACGCGTCGGGTTTGTAATAGGTTTCAATGGGAGACCAAGGGGTCTCTTCAGCGATGCAGGCAAGGGGGGGTCCTCAGGGTAGCCACCACCTGGGCAAGGGAGAGGGCCTCCTGGGGGTCACTCCTGCACTGGAGTTCCGATCCTTCAGGTCCTGGGGGCTGCGGGTGCAGGGTCTTTTCCAGGCGTCGAGATCTGGGAGTCAGGCAGTCGCGGTCAGGGGAAGCCTCTGGATTCCCTCTGCAGGCATCGCTGTGGGGGCTCAGGGGTGACAACTTTGGTTACTCACAGTCTCGGAGTCGCTGGGGAGTCCTCCCTGAAGTGTTGCTTCTCCACCAGTCGAGTCGGGGGCGTCGGGTGCAGAGTTGCAAGTCTCACGCTTCTGGCGGGAAATGCAGTTGTCTTTAAGTTGCTTCTTTGGAAACAAAGTTGCAGTCTTGGGTGAACAGGGGCGCTGTTCTCGGGAGTTTCTTGCTCCTTTTAGAGCAGGGCAGTCCTCTGAGGATTCAGAGGTTGCTGGTCCTGGGGAAAGCGTCGCTGGAGCAGTTTTCTTCCGAAGGGGGGAGACAGGCCGGTAGAGCTGGGGCCAAAGCAGTTGGTGTCTCCGTCTTCTCTGCAGGGTTTTTCAGCTCAGCAGTCCTCTTCTTCTTAGGTTGCAGGAATCTATCTTGCTGTGTTCTGGGAGCCCCTAAATACTCGACTTAGGGGTGTGTTTAGGTCCGGGAGGGCAGTAGCCAATGGCTACTGTCCTTGAGGGTGGCTACACCCTCTTTGTGCCTCCACCCTGAGGGGAGGGGGGCACATCCCTAATCCTATTGGGGGAATCCTCCATCTGCAAGATGGAGGATTTCTAAAAGTCAGAGTCACCTCAGCTCAGGACACCTTAGGGGCTGTCCTGACTGGCCAGTGACTCCTCCTTGTTTTTCTCATTATCTCTCCTGGACTTGCTGCCAAAAGTGGGGGCTGGGTCCAGGGGGCGGGCATCTCCACTAGCTGGAGTGCCCTGGGGCATTGTAACAAGAAGCCTGAGCCTTTGAGGCTCACTGCTAGGTGTTACAGTTCCTACAGGGGGGAGGTGTGAAGCACCTCCACCCAGAGCAGGCTTTTGTTTCTGTCCTCAGAGAGCACAAAGGCCCTCACCACATGGGGTCAGAAACTCGTCTCTCAGCAGCAGGCTGGCACAGACCAGTCAGTCCTGCACTGAACATTTGGGTAAAATACAGGGGGCATCTCTAAGATGCACTCTGTGTGCATTTTTTAATAAATACAACACTGGCATCAGTGTGGGTTTATTATTCTGAGAAGTTTGATACTAAACTTCCCAGTATTCAGTGTAGCCATTATGGAACTGTGGAGTTCATTTTTGACAGACTCCCAGACCATATACTCTTATGGCGACTCTGTACTTACAATGTCTAAGGTTTTGCTTAGACACTGTAGGGGCATAGTGCTCATGCACCTATGCCCTCACCTATGGTATAGTGCACCCTGCCTTAGGGCTGTAAGGCCTGCTAGAGGGGTGACTTACCTATGCCACAGGCAGTGTGAGGTTGGCATGGCACCCTGAGGGGAGTGCCATGTCGACTTAGTCATTTTCTCCCCACCGGCACACACAAGCTGGCAAGCAGTGTGTCTGTGCTGAGTGAGGGGTCCTTAGGGTGGCATAAGACATGCTGCAGCCCTTGGAGACCTTCCCTGGCATCAGGGCCCTTGGTACCAGGGGTACCAGTTACAAGGGACGTATCTAGGTGCCAGGGTTGTGCCAATTGTGGAAACAATGGTACATTTTAGATGAAAGAACACTGGTGCTGGGGCCTGGTTAGCAGGGTCCCAGCACACTTCTCAGTCAAGTCAGCATCAGTATCAGGCAAAAAGTGGGGGGTAACTGCAACAGGGAGCCATTTCTTTACAATTGGTAATTGCAGGCAAACACTACCAGTTAAAGGTACTCCCTTTTGGAGTTTCCACAGCTCCCAGGGTCTTCTCAAAGTGCTTAGCAGTAGTGGCAGCACACCTCAGGAGACACAACGTACTTGTGTTCCCTTACGTAGGCTACTGAGATCCCAAAGCCAGCACGTTACTACAATACCAATGTCATACTCAGATGACTGTGGAACTTTTGTACAGGCTGAGATTCACACTCACCGTTCCCAAATCCCACCTCTAACCTCTTCAAATACAACCCTATCTAGGAGCTATTCTCAATGCGGAATTAGTGCTAGCATACTCCAGTCCCGCTCAGGTTCTCTATTTCCTGTCTCTTCTTCCCCAGTTTCAAGAGAATTGTACATTCACAGTCAGGAATGTTATGCATGTGTTAGGGATGATGCCAGACTTCACATGTGTCCACTACAGCAGTGTCTGTCTCATCAGTGGTCTCAGTCACAGAGTTACCTGGAAGATCTAGTGTTGTTAGACTGACATACTCACTGCTCTCTGCAATAGTGGAACACAACCAACGTGTTGAAAGGGCAGCTTTTTCTGACCCCTGTGCCTCGGGTCATTCTGACCTCAGATGCATCACTTATGAGTTGGGGGCGCTCACCTTCAAGACCTCACAGCGCAGAGCCTTTGGGATCTCAGTCACCAGTCCTTACATATCAATTACCTCCAGCTTCAGGCAGTATTTCTAGCCCTGAAAACATTTCTTCACCACCTCTGTCACAAAGTTGTCTTGGTCCTCATGGGCAACACGACAGCCATGTATTATCTACAGAAACAAGGGGGGACCCAGTCGTCCCAATTGTGTCAACTCTCTCCGACAATATGGAAATGGGCTTCATGACCACATTCACCTGGTGGCAGATTATTTCCCAGGAACGGACAAGGACTTTGCAGACCTGCTCAGCAGGATGAAGCAACAAGTTCACAAATGGGAACTCCACCCACATGTCCTCCACAAATACTTCCTAAAATGGAGAAGCCCTCCGATAGACATTTTTGCCACATCAGAACACGCAAAAGGCCCAACCTGTGCCTCCAGGTACCCACACCATCTATCCACGGGAAATGCTCTATGGGTGAACTAGTCAGGGATATTTGCATACGCTTTTCCACCTCTCCCTCTCATTCAATTTCTGTTTCTGTGGATCAGGCAGACATCTCTCACCATGACCCTTATAGCTCCCACTTGGGCACATCAGCCATGGTTCACCACACTTCTACACCTCTCAGTAGTTCCTCAAAAGAAGCTCCTCAACAGGCCGGACTTTCTCACTCAAAATCAAGGACAGCTCATACATCCAGACCCCAAGTCACTCAACTTTGTGATATGGTTCCTGAAGTCATTGAGTTTGGTTACTTAGGGTTGCGTGCGGAATGTATGAACATTCTCTGGGAAGCTCATAGACCCACAACCAGAGCATGTTATGCTGCAAAATGGAAACGTTTTTTATACTACTGCCAACCCAAACATATTAATCCCATTAATGGTACTGTCCAAGACACCGTTTGTTTCTTGTTCCACTTAAAAAAAGGAAATTTAACTTACACTTTCATTCACTTACATTTCACAGCTTTAGCTACATATCTATAGAACAGACAACATATGTCTTTGTTCAGAATCCCAGTCATCAAAACTTTCTTGGAAGGCCGTAAAAGGGTTATTCCACCCAAAATGCCTCCAGTACCATCCTGGAACCTCAATATTGTGCTTTCCAGCCTCATGGGCCCTCTTTTTGAACCACTTCGTTCATGCCCTCTTCTGTTTCTTTCTTGGAAAGTGGTGTTCTTAGATGCTTTAGCATCACTCAGACGTGTTATTTGTCCAGAACCAATCTTCCAAATTCAGAGACAAGGTGGTCCTTCACACAAACCCGAAGTTCCTTCCTAAAGTAGTTTCATAATTCCATATCACCCAATCCATTGAACTACCAGTCTATTTCCCACAGCCTGACTCAGAAATATTCCCTCCACACTTTAGATGTTAAACGTGCATTGATGTTTTACATTGACAGAACTAAAGACTTTAGGAAAACCAAACAGCTCTTTGTAGCTTTTTTGTTACTTCACAAAGGCAATCCAGTATCCAAATACAGCATAGCTAGATAGATAGTGAAATGTATACAAACTTGTTATGCCAAGGCAAAAAGACAATTTTCTGTCACTCCCAGCAAGCACGCTACTAGGAAAAAAGCCTCTATGGCTTTTCTTAGAAACATACCCATAGCTGACATTTTTAAGGTGGCCACATGGTATATACCACATACATTTACAGAACATTAATGTGTGGCCATACTTGCACGCCAGCAAGCCAATGTAGGCCAAACAATACTAAGAACACTTTTCCAGTCAACTGCAACTCCCAGAGGCTAGCCGCCGCTTGCATGGGGGGCTGCTTTTCAGTCTTTGCAGAGCATGTGTATCTAGAGCCACACATTCCACTAAATGGAAAATGTTACCCAGTAAGCATCTGTTTGTGGCATGTAGTGCTGTAGATTCACATGCACTCTCCCTTCTCCCCAGATGCCTGTGGCCGTTTCAGTTACTTCAGTGTACTTATATTTAGTTGCACATATATAATTACATTTGCATGGCCATCTCTTTCTCTATACTTCCTCTATACTCCTTTTCTCACCCGCCTGCGGGAAAACAATCCAACAAAGGTGTCCGTGCCCATCTGCAGTATCACCGAGAAGGAGTCACTCGATCCATGACTCAAAAATGCTTCTTCGAAGAAAAACAACTTGCAACACTTGCAACGTGGCAGGATTATGCAAAGCATGTGAATCTATGGCACTACATTCCATAAACAGATGCTTACTGGGTAAGTACATTTTCCTTCTGACAAGCATGTCTACTTTTATTGGCTTGGGCATTGTGCTCAAATTGACATAATGTAATGACACTTTTGTCAATATCGTCCACCAATTTCTTTTAATTTTGCATTGAAACAGAATTTCTTGTATTGGTATCTGAGGTAATCATTTTCTTTCAGCTTGACGTCCTTTTTGGAAATCTTACTGAAATGGTAGAGTTCCAGGTGGAATTCCTGAAAACACTTGAGGACGGAGTGAGGCTGGTGCCAGATCTGGAAAAGCTTCAGCAAGTCGACCAGTTTAAGGTGAAATAAAACATGAATATTTAAGCTTACAGTTTCTGTCTCTGTGTATAATTTATTGTATTAACTAAGAGGCTCACACTGGATAAAATTATTTTAAAAGTAAGATATGTGCCACCTTAGAGCAGCCACCATCCTTCCTGTGTTAAGAAAGGCCAGACTAAATTAATAGATAATTCATTGAAACAAGACAATGGCTTTGGACACCATCAAGCTGGGGGTGCCATCAAAGCAAGAAGAATTAATATTTGTTTTAATATATGTTATTGACGCATCACAATATAACATAAACTGATCTGATAAAGGCTTCTAGCCATTGATTCCCTTACCTTAGACTATTCCTCAGGCATCAGACTTGATCTGAAAATGTTTTGTGAGCAGTACCCCTGCACTCCGGTAGGTGGAGTCCTTTGTCTCCGCGTGGTGTCGGCGGTGTCACCCACTCCAGAAGTGAGACGCACAGTGCCTATATAGGCGCCACCCCAGTGCACTGACATTAGTTCTTTTCTTTCCACACCGGTCAGTGGAGATCTGGAGAATAGCTACCCCCAGTCACTTTTTGGCTGACCTTTCTTCAACCCTTTTGTCGAAGATTGTTTAGACTTTGTCTCCTGGTGTCTCCTGGGTGGCAGGAATGTCCACAAGGAAGGCTGATTGCATGCCCTGTGGCACCTGCCACCAGAAAACATTAGTAACAAAACCACACCTTGTCTGCCTTTGGTGCCTCAAGCGTGACCATGAATCCAAGACCTGTGTCCATCGTTGCACCATGCACCACAAAGCCTTGAGGGTGCAGCCCCACAAGCTCCTTGCTGCTCAAAGTGCGATGCCACAACAGTCTCGATCCCAGTTGAGAGGAAGGTCCCAGGATCAATTGCAGAGCCATTCCAAGCACAGTCAAAGTCATCCAGGTGTTTGGGTAAGTCCCACAAAAGAAGGAAGAGCAAGAAGTCGAAGAGGTCTTTAACTTTGTGGCGTCCGTCAAAGTCATCTGACAAGACGAGAGAGCGCTGGCATTCGAGGCCTTGCAATGCGGTTACGCTTGTGCCTGGGCCATCTTTGTGCATCCTCAAGTTTCCAAGAGCTGAAGCAACCTCTGACCAACTCCATGAATTATTTGGGCCCTTCAGGTCATATTTGGGCAGCCCGTCCCTGATGGAGTGCCTTTGGCCCCCTGGCTCGGGAGGGACCACTACTGGGGGCAGAACTCTCGGGTCAGAGACTGTACCCTTTTCCTGTGGGCTAGGACGTGGCATGATTGGGAGGACCTAGCAGATGCCAGTGGACTGGATACCTTCCCAGTTACTGGTTTGGTTTCTCCTCCTACTATGGCTGCAAAGGAAGGAGCCTCATTTGCTAGACCTTCAGCTACCCACTGTGGCTGTCAAAATGAATGTCTTTACCTGGGTGCTTTAGCCAGGATTAACTACTTCTGAACGACTTCTGTTGTTTAACAAAGCCCTCATGAATGTCCTACTGGGGGCCTGGTCCAAGACTTGCACAAGAGCTTGTGTGAATAGGTCGATAGCTGCCGCCATCACCCTCCACCAGGGGACCCCGGTTTCCCCACAACCCACCCCACCCCGTAGAGGTGGGTGGTCCAAGTTTCCACCACCTAAGTAAATCCTGGCACATTCCATACCACGCTCCTGGACAAGGGAATCCAAGACCCTGGATACCTTGGGGAAGAAAATGTTCTCTTCCACCAGCCTGGCACTGCTGTCGTTGAACACCACATGCCTTTTGGAGCAATACTACCACTCACTCTTGGACTCTGTTGCGCAGGTGCTCAGAGGAGGCCTGAGCCATAGTCTCTCAAGCTGTTGCTGATGCGAGGCATGTAGCTAAGTTCACCATACAATGTGGTCGACTTGCTAGGCAGAGCTGATGGCTTTATAGTGCCATGGCTGGCTCACCACTGACTTTTTTGTGTATGTCCAGGACTCACTCATGGACATGCCCTTTGAAGACATTCATCTCTTTAGAGACAAGGCAGACTCAGTGCTAGAAACCTTCAAGAACAGAGAAGCTACTGCCAATTCCTTGGCCCTTTCCATGGTCCCTTGCCAATCACCATCCATGTTCTGCTCTTTTCGTAGCCACAGAAGGTGCTTCCAGACGCATCATCAACTGACCAGCTACCACAGCCAACAGACTTCTCAGTCCTTGCATGGCCAAGGACACAGCACCCCCAGGCCTTCTGGGTCAGGTAGCCAATGGTCGGGCAAGCCCACAACCGCCTCGGCAGCCTCCAAGCTCCTTTAGTTTGCTCTTTGACCACCATGGACACCCAGTGTGAGGCAGAATACGCCATCACCTGCACCACTGGAATTCGATAATGTCCAACCACTGAGTTCTCCAAATTGTCTAAAGGGGCTGTTACCTTCCTTTTGTGGCTCCCCCTTTCCCCATGCCATCTACTTGCAAAGGACTGACAGAGGACCACATCTCACTACTCCACCAGGAAGTGCAGGCTCTTTTTACCACAGAGCCTTAGAGGGGGTGCCAGCATCAGAAGTAGGCTGTTCTTATTCCCGCTACTTTCTGGTGCTCAAAAAGGATGGTGGCTTTTGTACTATATAAGATATACGTCCGCTCAATTTCTTCCTGAAAAAGGAGGATTTAAAAATGCTCATACTTGTTTAGGTCCTGCATGCCCTGAACTCAGAAGACTGGATGGTAGCTTTTGATTTGCAGGACACTTACTTCCACATTCCTTTCCTGTCTGCCCACAGCATTAACTGTCGTTCACGGTGGTCCATGACCACTTTGTTTATTGTGCTGCCTTTTATCCTTACTAGTGCCCCTTGGGTGTTAACGAGGGTGACGACGGTGGCTGCAGCTCAGATCAGGGGTTCCACATGAGGGGTTCATGTCTTCCCCTATCACAACAAATTGCTGTTGAAGGTTAGCTCTTCCCTGGCAGTCATCCTCTACCTCCAGACTATGGTAAACCTCCTGCACTTGAGGGGGTTCACTATCAACATGCCAAGGTTACACCTGATCTCTTATCAGATGCTCCCTTTCATCTGTGCTGTTCTGGACACTGCAGTTTTGGGCTTATACCCCCAAGTGGTGAGTCAAGGATATTAAAGCTATGATACTGATATTTCAGCCTTTATCCCGGATTTAGGTGAGACCGGCTCTGGGGCTGCTTGACCTCATGGCTTCCTGTATCCTGCTTGTGACGCATGCCCATTGGCATATGCAGACACTGCAGTGGGACCTGAAGTTCTAGTGGGCGCAGCACAGGGGGAATCTCTCCGACATGGTTCAGATGTCGATGGGCACTGCAAAAGATCTGTAGTAGTGGCTGATGAATCAAAGTTGGGTCAGTGGCAGACCCCTTTCTCTTCCCCAACCAGGACCAGACAGTAGTGACGGAAGCATCACTCCTGGTCTTGGGTGGCCAACTGCGAGAGGTGGAGATCAGAGAACTCTGGTCTCTAGTGGAATCCGCACTACACATCTTGTTGGAGCTCTGAGCAATCAAACTGGCATTGTAAGCCTTTCTCCTCTCCATCAAAGGAAGGCTTGTGCAGGTGTTCACAACAATATCACTGCCATGTGGTACTGCAACAAATAGGTTGGGGTGGAGTCATGGAACCTCTGGTAAGAGGCCCTGCACCTCTGGACATGACTGAGACTTTGGGACATTTTCCTGTTGGTTCAACATTTTGTGGGATCTCTGAACGCCAGAGTGGACAAACTCAGCCAACAATGTCTAGCGGATCACGAGTGGCGTCTCCAAACAGAGTGGTCCAAGGTCTCTTTCAGCAGTGAGGAGAGCCTTGGTTGGATTTGTTCTCAACTACAGAGAATGTGCAATGTCAGCAGTTCTATGCAATGGAGTTTCCAAGCAGTTCTATTTCGAGACTCTCTTTATCACGAGTGAAGCTCCGGCCTCCTGTATGCCTTTCCGCCAATATCCTCAAGATCAGGAATGACCAGGCCCAAGTCAACCTTATGGCTCTGGAATGGTCTCATAGAGTTTGGTATCCCGAGCTGTTGAACATGTCCATCGGTCCTCCAGTCAGGCTGCCCCTTCGGGAGGATCTCCTGTTGCAGCAGCAGGAGATGTTTCTCCAACCGAGTCTGTCAACGGTCCGCCTTTATGCATGGAGATTAACCAGCGACAGTTAACAGCTTGTGACTTTCTGCCTGAAATCTGCAATGTTATTTTGGAAGCTCAGTGTCCTTCCACCAAGACGGCATGCACTGACCGTTGGAGCAAGTGTGGTGTACAGACAAACAAGATGACCCTTTTTCGGCACCTTTTTCCCAAATGTTATGTTTATCCTCATCCTGGCCCAACACTGTTCTGCATTGGTGACCTTGAAATGTTATTTGTGTGCCATCTCTGCTTTTTGTGGCTGCCAAATTAGCCTTCCAGTTTCAAGTCCCCTATTGTAAATAGTTTCCTTAAAGGTCTTCAACACGTTTCCTTTAGCTCCCTTTGTTATGCCTCAATGGGACCTTAATTTTATTCTTACTTTTCTGATGTGCACTGCCTTTGAGCTGCTCCATAACTACCATCTTGGGCTTCTCACCATTAAGACTGCCCTCCTGGTGGTAATTACAGCTGCCCGGAGGATCAGTGAACTGCAAGCGCAGCTATCTCAGTCTCCATACATTTCTATTTACCCAGAGAAACCGGTCCTTTGGACCTGAGCATTCTTCTTTTCAAAGGTGGTCACCCCATTCCATGTAGGCCAGTCCATCAACTTTCTACCTTTTACGCTCTGCCTCAGCCCTGTGAGAAAGATGAGACTCTCCACCAGCTGGAGTGTTGTCGTTCTACCTTGACTGCTCAGGATCATTCCAGGTGAACTCTTAGTGGGGTATGTTGGAGCCAAGAAAGGGAAGGCCGTGGACAAACAAACAATCTCCCAGTGGATTGTGCTGTGCATAAGATCTGCTATGCATTGACAAAGAAGCAACCCCTGGAGGACTTGTGTGCTCACTCCACCAGAGCAAAAGTTGCGACCACTGCGTTAGCACGCTGAGTTCCAGTGCTGGACATCTGTCAGGCTGCATCGGGCACTACCTAGCTTTCCTTAAGCTTCCCCAGTATTAATTTGTTGCATTATGCAGAGATCACATAGGCAGTTGTGACTTTGAACTACTATCTATCTGTACATGCACCCATTTTCACATCTTTTAGCATTCATTATGTAACCAAAGTTGTGCAGCACAAATCCTTTTCTGGATTTCAAATGCTGTGCAAATATTCTGCAATCTAGTTGTCCTTGACTCTTTTTTGTTTTTTTTTGCCCCTCTGTATGGGGATTGTCCACCATCATTTGGTGGCAAGTCCATCCCATGTGTGACAACAAGGAAAAGAACACTGAAAAATACTGAAGGCCACAAGGAACATCGAAATCCAGGAGGCGAGCTCCCTTCGAGGAGTGGAACTTCATTTGCTTGGGTTACACATGGCCAGAGAATGCAGAGGAGAGAGAATAGTAAGAGATATGGAGAACACACCCTTCAAATTCTTTCCAAAATCCCACCATACATTTGTGCAGAGGGATCCACACGAGGTCCGTAATCTGTCTTCTGATGTATCACAACGCCAAAGGCTGTGAGACCTGCACCGAATTCCTACCGGAAATGTTGGGCCAGATTGAAGCAGCAATTTGCACATCACGCCATTACCCACCCCCAAAAGCCACAACAGTCTCTGAAGGACCACAGTCTCTCCAGCGACGACAAAGAAAACTTCGAAGAACTGAGCCGGCACAGGGTTGAGAGTCAAACATCGAAGGGAGTGTTGACGTCGAAAGATCAGAAGCCATGAGGAAAGCAGCGAGACACACCGAAAAGAGGAAGGCAACAAAAACCACGGAAGTCACCTTGGCGTCAGCCTCAAAACACTCAATGACCAAAAGCAGGCACAAACACAAAGAGCTGTATGGGTCCCAACCAAAGGACACTGATGGGAGCAAACCTTTCACAGAAAGCCCAGCGACAGAGGACAACCTGGAAGGGGAGGTACAAGCAAGTGGCTCAAATGACCAGCAACCCTGCCTCAGAACACCAGTGTGTGGAAGAATAGGAGGATTCCTCCTGGAATGGGGGTCAGTCACCTCAGACAATTGGATTTTAAACATCATAAAACACGACTACTGCATAGAACTCACCAAACCACCACCTAATGTCCCCCCTCAAAGATAGGAGCATTAAGGGAACAAGAACTCACACAGATGACGAAAGAGATCCAAGAAAACATTTAAAAAAGTGAGCAATAGAGAAAGCCCCTCCTAGAGAAACAAGCGGTGACAGTTACTCAGCATACTTCCTAGTACCAAAACAAGACTTAACACTGAGACCAATCCTAGACCTCAGGTACCTAAACAAATTCTTACAAATGCAAAATTGTAAAATGATAATGTGATCCTGCTCCTGAGAAAGGGAGACAATATGGCCACACTAGACTTGAAAGGCACCTACCTTGATATACAAATGAACCATAGGCATAAGAAATACCACAAATTCATCACGGACAGAGTACACTACCAGTTCAGAGTGATACCTTTTGCGATAAAATCTGCAGCAAGTGTGATCACAAATTGCCTAACAGCATTGACAGCACACCTGAAAAGGCAGGGTATGCACTTCTATTCATACCTGGACGAATAGTTGGTAGAGGCAAACTCACAACAAAATGCCACAGGGACATGCAGTCATCAGCACACTTCAAAGTCTTGGTTTTACTATAAACCGTGAAAAGTCATCACCGCTCCCGGGGAGGGTGAAGGTGGTCCTGGGGGCAGCATTGGACTTAAAGGCAGTGTGAGCATAATCAGTCCACACGAGAGTGTCAGCAATAGAGGAGCAAACTCTCCTCTACCGAAAGGCACATAATCTAACAAGAAGAACTCTCATGAGATGATGGGCATGATGGCTTTATGCATTCCCCTCACCACATGCAAGACTGCATATGCAACTTGTACAGGAATGAATCTGCAACATATGGTTGCAAGCCACGGGGAGGTGGAAGGATCTAAGGTTTACTGCATCAAGGATTCAGATGGAGAGAGAATGGTGGAACCCGCCAGACATGAGTGTAGGGAGCTTGACTCCCTCGGTAACCACAACAGATGTGTCCCAGTTGGGGAGCACCAACGGGGAATCTGAAGACCAGAGGTTTCTGGATTCCTATGGAAACTATGAAACACATAAACTGTCTGGAACTAAAGACTGTCACCCTTGCACTAAAATCTTTTCAGGGCGTATGAAGCTGCAAACAGTACTTATAGAGACTAACAACACAACTGTTCTACCTCAACAAATGGGGGGAACAAAGTCATTCACACTTTCCAAACTAGCTCAGGAGATATGGAAGTGGGCAATCCAGTGGAACGTGACACCTTCCCAGGAAGTGGAATACAGAAGTAGGCAAAGTGGGCAGGCAAGAGAACACCGCCCACAAACTGGAGATAAAGCTGGAAATACTGGACAGTATTCATGACGTGGGGAACCTGTTCGTAACCCCTGAAAATACAAAATGCCAAAACTTTGCTTCCAGGTTTCCACACCGCCAGTCCGAGGGGGATGACCTTTCGATAAGCTAGTCTGGGAGATTTGCCTATGCCTTTCCACCAATTCTCCTGCTCCCAAAAGTATTGGTCAAGGCCAGACAACCAGGAATTTCACTCTTATTAACCACCCCACAATAGGTCAGGCAGACATAGTATTCTGCTCTACTAGTGAAGGACAAATTGTACCAATCAAGGCAATTAAAGACCTGACAACCATGCATAACCGGACTGTGTGTCACCCAGAGCCAGCCACTCTCAACCTAGCGGTGTGGCCCCTGAACACCTATAGTTTGGGCACCTTCAGCTGCCTTCCAGGACAATGGAAGTCCTGAAGGAGGCAAGGAAACCAAGTACCAGAAGGTGCTACATGGCCATCTCTACTAAATACATCCACTGGTGGAGAGACAAAGAAAGGCACGATGCAAAGGCAGAACATGGGCAAAGCTCACATACCTTACACACCTACTAGACAGCAGCCTGATCTACACATCACAAAAAGTCCATATCGCCGCCTTAGTCATATATATCAGAGGTACAACAGGGAACAGCCTGTTGACACTACCAGAAATTAAAAGATTCCTGAAGGGATCAAAAAGAGTGGCACCACCAAGAACACCATAAGTGCCCATGTTAAACCAGACTACAGTACTCATACAGCTCATGATAGATCATTTAAACCAATGCACAGGACAGAAATTAAGTTTTTAACCCCAAGGACAGCATAACTAACCATCATGTCACTCCTAAGGGTCAGCGAACTGCAGCATGGACAGTCCTAGAACCATACTTTCAAATCTTCAAGGACAAAGTTGTCCAAGAACGAACCCACAGTTCCTATCAAAGGTGCTATCACCTTTCCACATCAAACAGAACATCCAACTACCTGCCTTCTTTCAGGTCCCATAAACTCAAGCAGAGAGGGGACTTCATACCTTGGACGTATGAAGAGCACTCATGCACTACCTACAGGAGACAGCAGCAATCTGGAAGGAGAACCAGCACTTAGTCTGCCTTTCCAGGGCAGGCGTCGGTACACAAGGGAACAATTGCGCTGTGGATACTGGAAACTTTTAAAATATGCCTTGCAAGGGCAGGGAAGACCTTACCCACATGCTCCAAGGTTCACTCGGCCAGGAAAAATAGAGCAGCCTTAGCATTCCTAGCAAATGTTCTACTTGCCAACATTTGCACTGCTGCAACCTGGGCATCTCCACATACCTTAACAATGCATTTCTGTGTGGGCATCCATTTGAACAAAGCACAGGTGGGACAAAACGTACTATGACACCTATTTGCAGAATCACCCAGATTTCAACCCATCCTTCCCATGACTCCAAACACTGCTACATAACCAGATGCACAGCAGTTGAATCCAGAAAATGATTTATGCTGCAAAACTAAATGGCTGTTTATCAGTAGGAGTAGTTTTGCAGCCTGAAGTCTTTTCTGAGTTCACATGTGACCTGTCTGCCTTCCTGAAAATGAGGGGACAAAGCAAATGGGGGAGGAGAACAGTGGCTCAAAGCACAAGGAAATTCACAGAACACATAAAGAGCAAGAGAAAAGGAGAAAAAGAAAAGAAGCAAAAAAGAACAAAAAAAACATCTATCTGAATATGTCGACGATCATAGAAACTTCCAGGGCACCATCTGACATCACACAAGGGATGAACTTACCACCAAATGGTGGTCGACAATGCTCACAAAAAAAGAGACAGAAAAAGGACAAAACACGATTTCGGACCCAACCAGTAAATGGCAGAATAAATGCACAGCGTGTGGATCCAAAATAAACTTCAGGCTGCAAAACTACTCATACTGGTCAGTAACCCTTTCCTTAGATAGTAGGGCAACTCCTTACACCATACCTAGTGTATCACAAGTAAGAACATGATGTGAAACTGAGAACTGAATTTGATTTGTGGGAGCTTAGGAGAACTGGAGCCTCTGCATAGCCACAGGCATATGAGGGCTTCAAATATGGTATTTCAAAACATTAATTATGTAAACCATGCTATTTAATCTAGGGCAAAACTATCAATGCAGTATTACATTGAAAGCAGCAGAACAAACAGACACAATACCATCAGGGTTTAACATTGAATGATAGGCAAAGACAGGATCTTGTTAGTGACAGAGAGATTAGAGGAAAAGTCAATGAGAGGACAGGACACAACCTAGGTGGTGATCACAAGAGTAATGTGAGTAGGTGGGCCATAGTAAAGCCAAATAGATATTTAAGGTGGAAATATTAACAATAAGCACTAACTACATTTAAGGCTGTTATGAATACACGTTTGAAAGTAGTGTGTTTTTGCTGCTGTGTCATGTTTTAACGACTCCTAATATTGGGTAGACTAGCAGATGTACTTTTGCAGGAGAAAAAATGGTTGTATGGAAAACATATATTTGTGTTTTATTTTTATTTATTTTTTCTTAGAAAGTCTTGTTTTCTCTGGGTGGATCCTTTCTTTATTATGCCGACCGCTTCAAATTGTACAGTGCCTTCTGTGCCAGCCACACAAAAGTTCCAAAGGTTCTGGTTAAAGGTGAGAACAGTTAAAGGATTATCACATTTCTGTGCTCGTAGATGCTGCTTTTTCTCTAGTTTTTCTTTTGTTGTGGTACACTTGATTAGTGTTTGTAGTTAGTCATAGCCCTCAAATGAACTTCATTTCTGGTCCAACTGGAGGTTGGTTGGGTCTCTGCCTCTGTGGCCCCTTCTTCAAGGGAAGGCAAGACAGGATATATCAAGTAACACAGCAGCGTGAAATGTAATCTTGGCATTAGGTGACTGCTGCTAAAAACCCAGAGCACTGTTCCTGAACAATTTAAACAATACATCCATGAAGAACATTTAAATGAAATAGTAAAGAAGATGCAAGCTGTGTTTTTATGAATGTTTACATTTTGTCTCCTACTTTTAATTGCATTTTTTTCTGTGGCTCCATGAGAAGGGTGCGTATCTATGGACATTTCTACATAGGACTGTACCAAATGACCACTTGCTTATCAGGATAGTTTTTTTTATTTTTTTATTGACTTTTCTGCTAGTTCTGTTTTTGTCAGTATTTTGTGATTTTCCTCTTAATACATTAACCCATACTAGAACATTGGAATGTTGAGAGCTCCATTGGAGACAATAGAGTGCTAGGGGCTTCTGATCGCTGGTAAAAGCCCAGAGTCTCAACATTCCAATGTTTTTTCTTCACAGCAGCAGCTGTGAACAAAAGTCTCTCGGAGCCCGAGGGAATTTCAGTCTCTCTGGCTCTGTGAGGCCTTTGTTTTATTTATTAAAACATCTCCCCTCTAGTGGTGGAATGTGCTAATAGCTTTATAGACCTTTGTATCTGGACTATACTGGCCATTAATGTCCCACTACATTGTTAAACCCTGGAGTGGGCTTTTAAAGGCTTGTAGCCCACTACGGCAGGATCTAAGGCTATATTAACCCATTTAGTCTAATCATTTTCCTTTTGCAGCAATGTAATATAGCCTTATAGTCTGCCATAATGGGCTATGTCGGCAATTAAAGGCCCGCTCCAACCTTCGGTGAGGGCCTTTAACAAGGGAGTTGGACTTTAATGCTGGTTTAGCGCAGCTACAGGAGGGCTATAAGGCTATTAGAACATTCCGCCACTAGAGGGCAGAATGTTCTAATAAATAAAACAAAGGTCTCACAGAGCCCAAGAGGACTGAAATCCCCTCTGGCTCTGTGAGGCCTTTGTTCACAGGCAACAGCTGTGAACGACAACATTGGAATGTTGGAGCTCCGGGCTTCTACCAGCCATTAGAAGCCCAGAACAATCCATTGTCTTCAATAGGGCGCCAAACATTTCTGATTACTAATTAGAGTAACTAACTGTTACTAATATAGTCCTGTCTCAGTTGTCGCCTCTGTACTGTGATTACTCCCTTGTGTCTGATGTGAGCTATATCTGAATTATTTTTCATATTTTGTACTAGCCTCTTCTACTGAAATACCATTCTATGTGTCAAACAACTTGTCATAAAGTTGAAATGTGCTATTTTACTTCTGAACCCTTTTTTCCTTCAAGAATTCATACCCAATGACACATTTGTCTAGAATCGTGCTCCTCTGAAAATTCCACACCACATTTTCTATAGTGTTATTTCCCTCGGTTATTTAAATGTCGTTATCACATCTTGCCTGCTTGACCACTGACCTCTTTCAGTAAAACCTGAGTGGTTATGTAAATGATATCACAGGCCCTTTGACCTTTACTGACAGCAAATCAAGTGATGTCATGCCTTTTAGTACATAATGACTTCACAGGGCATGATATCACACACTCTTTAACTCTAATTAAGTCACAGGTAGAAGATTCCAAAATCATACAATGCTGTTAACTTGATACACTATATCAGAATATTACTCCGCAGATAAAAGGCAGTTAATTTTATCTCACATTTAACCATATTTGTGGTTGTGACCCCTAAATGAATTTCCTGCCATTGTCTGTTCTTTCACACTTATTCGCTGGCCCCTTTGGGAGAGTGGATGCACACACGCTCCTGTTTCCTATCACCTGTGCGTAGAAAGTTAGTTTTTACCCCTTATGAAAGTTGTAAAACCTAAGGGTATTTCACAAGTTTTGCTCTGGAGGTGAAAGCTGCTGATGTTTGACCCAAGGAAACCCCCATGTGACCACACTGTGCTTTGTAGTGTGGAGATCCAATTTACCTTAGTCCTTGTGGAGATATTTTCTGGTTTTGGTTATTATACTAGAAGTGGAAATCATTAATGATTAACACTGGGTGAACACAACTGGCATCTTCTGCTGGTGAAGGGTTCTTTGTAATCTGACAGTCCTATGACTCCTCACTCTCTTGTCCCCATTTGAAGTCAGAGGTAATTTGACATAACAAGATTTGCACACTTGATCTTTTTTTATACATTATCTTTTATGGACTCTTGGAAAAGTAACACACCCCAAGAAATGAAACGTAATGGTAGGGTGGGCTCCAGTTTGGCAGTGCTAAAGCTTTGCAGGTCAGGCAGAAATGCTCTTGGTGTGTAAACTGGGGATCATAAACATTTCAAAGCAGGGTTCGTCCCTTGTGGGATGGAAGAATCTTTGTCAAGCTGGTGTTGGACTGGCTGAAAAATTAGACCTGAGGCAACATGCTCAGAAACCCCAATATAAATATAAACATTGCTGTTCACAGTGCTTCAAGCAAGTTTGATTTTACATGTATGAATACACTTCAGTACCCCAACTTCCTTTAGTATGATCATGAGCAAGGCCATTGATGTTAGATTTTTATGTCTAATTAGTATGGTATATTGCATAATTCCAGCAAGCCAACCATCCCAGCTTACTTTCTAAATATAAACTTTTCTACCAGAAAAGAAATTAATGCAGATATGACTGAGGTAGTTTGTATGTCATGGAACAGTTATTCTTAAATCTCAAACGTCTGGTGTAATCGTCATACAAACCCTGCCACTGGTCATAAGGACCTTTTTTCATCCACAATGACAGAGTTCTAGTAGCAATCATTTACATTCATTTCCATAACGGTGAAGCCAATGTGACTCCACAGAAAAACAACAGAGACTCATAGTAAGTTTAAAAGGCATTTATTAACAAAATTTAGTCCGGTTAAAGTAATTAGTAAAACAGATATTTAGATCTTAAGCACTGTCAATACAAATTTAAATGATCATAAAGCCAATATTTTATCATGAGAAAGAGCATAACAGGAACAAGTATTACATAAAGAATACAAAGTATCCAGAGTGTGTTCCGTAAAGAAACCCCTAATCTAAATTAGTAAAACAGATATGTAGATCTTAAGCACTGTCAATACAAATTTAAATGATCATAAAGCCAATATTTTATCATGAGTAAGAGCATAACAGGAACAAGTATTACATAAAGAATACAAAGTATCCAGAGTGTGTGCCGTAAAGAAACCCCTAATCTAAATTAAGAAAGGATAAACCAGGAGAAGGCATTTGTTTAAGCGAGAAAAGTTTGGTACCAGCTTCAGAAAACCAAATAAAGGTTTCTGGTGAGACATGAAGCCCTTTCACTTGGGCAGCAGAGATCAGCAGAGAAAAGAAAGGTGTTCTCAGCTCAAAGTCAGCAAGCATTTCTGCTCTTTAGTCTAAGCAACACACAGTATTTTAATACAACAAGAACACTTGTTTGCAACATTACAGCTTGTTCCCACTTTCTACAGTGAATCATTTTGCTCTAGACTCTAGGAGCAAGGGAATAATCCACACACGGCTATGAGCTTGAATTGTTACACTGGACAGACTGTTGGGTGCAGTTGGCTTTTCACAAGTTGCTTTCCCATCCTGGCATCTTCTCCCCCTTCCATGTGAATCTCACTATTGGTTGTCTACTACATAATAAATAATTGTTCATTAGCTAATGAAAGGCATTTGGGAAAACATCATATGCAGTGAAAAAAACAGCTAACGTATTAAACAAATGGAAGTGAAATGTGCAGACCTTTTCACCTAGATCGTGAAAATGTGATATTCAAAATGGCATTAATATAAAACCAACTTAAGTGGTACAACATTTTAACTCAGGTGCTGCTTTTAATGGTAAATGCAGCCACCTACTGCAGATTATGTCATTAATATGCAAACTATGTTTGAGAATGTAAAACACAATTGCTACTGCATTAATTATGCAAACTAAAAAATGTAACCCTTAAAGATTACATATTTCAGATCTGCTAAAGCAGTACTTGAAAATTTGATCCTGAAAATTCTAAGATGCACTCTACTAAAACTGAACTCTGCTCCTAATCACACTCCCAGAGGTGACACTAAATCCTCTGCTCACTCACTCCCTCTGGTTTTTCTCAGTTTTCCCGAATGCTTTAGTTTTGCACATAGTCCAGGGTTATAGATTTGGGGGTAGCAGCAGGAAACCGCATTATTATGGTGAGAATGTATAGCTGTACAAAATTCAGGGAAGCTTCACAAACGTAAACAATTAAAAAAAACATTTTGCAAATATTTTTCTATCCAATAACATACATACCACTTGTTTGAAAGTTAATAGTGAATGCTTTTCCTTTGTGGGCAAGGTAAATGATCATCACATATTCCTCCATGTGGAGAGAAAAACTTTAAATATAGAAAAGCACGCTTCTGTGCTGCCCTGTACCATTTGTTTGATCTTCTACAGTGGATTTGAGAGGGTCATCATGTGGGTCTGCTGTGCCATTAAAAATAAACAAATATCTGTTTAATTAGTAACAGTATAATAAAGTCACTTGTGCCTCTTAAGAAACTGAAAGTGCTGGTGATGCCTTGCAGAATCCATTGTACTATATTGAAACAAGGTTTCCAAGGTAAGCGTAGGTCCATCCTTATATATTTTGTCCCACAGCTTTGTTTGAGTACTGAAATCACAATTCTTCTCCAGCACTTCCCTTAATAGGTATTGAATAGACTATTGTGTCCCCCACTTAGTCATGAAATATTCAGTATTTTAGTGTAGTGAAAAAGCAGTTCCTATGTGTAGGAAGTTGGCTCTGTATGTGCTATTTCAAAGTAAGGAATAGCATGCACAGAGTCCAAGGGTTCCCCTTAGAGGTAAGATAGTGGCAAAAAGAGATAATACTAATGCTCTATTTTGTGGTAGTGTGGTCGAGCAGTAGGCTTATCAAAGGAGTAGTGTTAAGCATTTGTTGTACATACACACAGGCAATAAATGAGGAACACACACTCAGAGACAAATCCAGCCAATAGGTTTTGTTATAGAAAAATATCTTTTCTTAGTTTATTTTAAGAACCACAGGTTCAATTTCTACATGTAATATCTCATTTGAAAGGTATTGCAGGTAAGTACTTTAGGAACTTTGAATCATTACAGTAGCATATATACTTTTCACATAAAACACAAATAGCTGTTTTAAAAGTGGACACTGCAATTTTCACAGTTCCTGGGGGAGGTAAGTTTTTGTTAGTTTTGTCAGGTAAGTAAATCACTTACAGGTCACAGTTTTGGGTCCAAGGTAGCCCACAGTTGGGGGTTCAGAGCAACCCCAAAGTTACCACACCAGCAGCTCAGGGCTGGTAAAGTGCAGAGGTCAAAGAGGTGCCCAAAACACATAGGCTTCAATGGAGAGAAGGGGGTGCCCCGGTTCCAGTCTGCCAGCAGGTAAGTACCCGCGTCTTCGGAGGGCAGACCAGGGGGGTTTTGTAGGGCACCGGGGGGGACACAAGTCAGCACAAAAAGTACACCCTCAGCAGCGCGGGGGCGGCTGGGTGCAGTGTGTAAACAAGCGTCGGGTTCTCTGTAGGTTTCAATGGGAGACCAAGGGGTCTCTTCAGCGGTGCAGGCAGGCAAGGGGGGGGGGCTCCTCGGGGTAGCCACCACCTGGGCAAGGGAGAGGGCATCCTGGGGGTCACTCCTGCACAGAAGTTCCGTTCCTTCAAGTGCTGGGGGCTGCGGGTGCAGGGTCTTTTCCAGCCGTCGGGACTTTAGGTTCAGGCAGTCGCGGTCAGGGGGAGCCTCGGGATTCCCTCTGCAGGCGTCGCTGTGGGGGCTCAGGGGGGACAACTTTGGTTACTCACGGTCTCGGAGTCGCCGGAGGGTCCTCCCTGAGGTGTTGGTTCTCCACCAGTCGAGTCGGGGTCGCCGGGTGCAGTGTTGCAAGTCTCACGCTTCTTGCGGGGATTTGCAGGGCTCTTTAAGTCTGCTCCTCTGTAACAAAGTTGCAGTTCTTTTGGAGCAGTGCCGCTGTCCTCGGGAGTTTCTTGTCTTTCTTGAAGCAGGGCAGTCCTCTGAGGATTCAGAGGTAGCTGGTCCTTGGGAAAGCGTTGCTGGAGCAGGTTTCTTTGGAAGGCAGGAGACAGGCCGGTAGGTCTGGGGCCAAAGCAGTTGGTGTCTTCTTTTCTTCCTCTGCAGGGGTCTTTCAGCTCAGCAGTCCTCTTCTTCTTGTAAGTTGCAGGAATCTAAATCTTTAGGTTCAGGGGAGCCCTTAAATACTAAATTTAAGGGTGTGTTTAGGTCTGGGGGGTTAGTAGCCAATGGCTACTAGCCCTGAGGGTGGGTACACCCTCTTTGTGCCTCCTCCCAAGGGGAGGGGGCCACATCCCTAATCCTATTGGGAAATCCTCCATCTGCAAGATGGAGGATTTCTAAAAGTTAGAGTCACTTCAGCTCAGGACACCTTAGGGGCTGTCCTGACTGGCCAGTGACTCCTCCTTGTTATTCTCATTATTTCCTCCGGCCTTGCCGCCAAAAGTGGGGGCCGTGGCCGGAGGGGGCAGGCAACTCCACTAGCTGGAGTGTCCTGTGGTGCTGGAACAAAGGGGTGAGCCTTTGAGGCTCACTGCCAGGTTTTACAGCTCCTGCCTGGTGGAGGTGTTAGCATCTCCACCCAGTGCAGGCTTTGTTACTGGCCTCAGAGTGACAAAGGCACTCTCCCCATGGGGCCAGCAACATGTCTCGGTTGTGGCAGGCTGCTGGAACTAGTCAGCCTACACATATAGTCGGTTAAGGTTTCAGGGGGCACCTCTAAGGTGCCCTCTGGGGTGTATTTCACAATAAAATGTACACTGGCATCAGTGTGCATTTATTGTGCTGAGAAGTTTGATACCAAACTTCCCAGTTTTCAGTGTAGCCATTATGGTGCTGTGGAGTCCGTGTTTGACAGACTCCCAGACCATATACTGTTATGGCTACCCTGCACTTACAATGTCTAAGGTTTGGCTTAGACACTGTAGGGGCACAGTACTCATGCACTGGTGCCCTCATCTATGGTATAGTGCACCCTGCCTTAGGGCTGTAAGGCCTACTAGATGGGTGACTTATCTATACTGCATAGGCAGTGTGAGGTTGGCATGGCACCCTGAGGGGAGTGCCATGTCGACTTACTCGTTTTGTTCTCATCAGCACACACAAGCTGGCAAGCAGTGTGTCTGTGCTGAGTGAGGGGTCCCCAGAGTGGCATAAGATATGCTGCAGCCCTTAGAGACCTTCCCTGGCATCAGGGCCCTTGGTACCAGGGGTACCAGTTACAAGGGACTTACCTGTAACACCTATTAAGTAATTGTTCATTGTTTTTTTTTTTTTTAAGGACACGCAGCGGGTTACATGTTTGCAATAATAAAGAGGAAAAAAAAAGAAAAAAAAGAAGCATAAATACATCAATATTGTCGTACAGGTGAAGCAAACATTCTAAACAAGAGTCAATGATAATAGTTTCTACTCTTAAGAATCTCATAAATTTACTTATATAGTCGGCACGTTCTCGGGGCCCAAGAGCCATACGGAGAGAGGTGCCCAAGCTCTAGTGAATCTTTTACAGGCCGCTGCTCCTTTTAGTTCATGCAGGCTATTCTCCAGGTGATACATAGATAAGAGTTGTGAAAACCATTGATTGAACCGTGGGGGATCAACATTACGCCACAGAGATGCTATGCAGTTACGAAATACTGACATTGCTATGAACAGAAAGTATCTATCTCGACTATTGCAGACTGAATGATCAACTCCCAGTAAAACCATTTGAGGTGTCAGATAGATAGACTGTTTCAAGATTTTCTTCAATATATCGGATATCCCAGTAATCAAACTTCCCAGTTTTACACACTGAAAGAACATATGACAGAGATCTGCTTTCGGGCAACCGCATCGTGGACACATAATTCCCGCCGTTTTGCCCCAGCTCGCAATCTTAGCAGGTGTATAATATAAATTATACAATACCATAAAATGTTGAGCTTGCGGGCCAGCAGACACTAAAACAGTCCGTGCCATTTCCATAGACTCACAAACCTCTGTCTCTTTAGCTCCAACCCGTGCTTCCCATTTTTTAACCAATGTCGCCAGGTCATCTTGTATAGAATTTAAAAGCAGTGGATACAGGTTTTTAATACCGCAGCTAGTGGGGTGTTGTGAGACTTCCATTAGCTTAATCTTATCCGTGTGCCAACCTTGGGTCATACTAGTTAGTAAAAAGGATCTAATCTGTAAAAATTTAAAAAAGTCTATTTTGTCCAGCGCAAATTCCGCACTCAGTTCCTCAAATGATTTGAGGTGGCTGCCAGAGTGAAACAAGTCCCCAACTTTGTGAATACCCCGATTACTCCACCTCAAGCAATAGTGGTCTTTAAATATTGCTGGAAGCGTGGGGTTAATCCACAAGGGAGTGTAGTGGCAGATTCGTCCTATACCTATCTTGCGCTTAACCTGGGTCCATGCCTTAAATGCAGCATAAATTACCTTAAATTTAACCTTTTTATAGTAGCTGGGTTCCAGAATCCGCAGGAAGACTGCGTCTGCTTCTTTGCCCAGAATCAGGGTATATATCGAAGGGAGAGCATCTTGCCCGGGTCTATCCGTAACATAAAGTATCTGTGCATACTGAAGCACTGCTGCCAAATAATAAAGTTTAAAATTGGGAAGTGCCCACCCCCCTTGCTCTCTTGGGAGAGTCATATAATGGAAGGCCCGGCGCGGTTTTGTATAGGACCAAATGAAGCTATTAACCAATCCCTCTATTAATTTAAACCAATCTTGCCCAATCTCTAGGGGGATTGTACAGCGTCCCATGAGTGACAAGTGTAGATTGTTAATGCGAGCGAGATCTTTCCTAGTCTTTGTTAAAATTGGGCCCATGTTTATTTTCACCACTTCGTCAAGGTTTGCTGTAAGTTTAACACCTAAATATTGTACCTGTGTCAGCACCCGCTCGTCCTTAAAATCTACTGATTCATTCACCAATATTTGGCATTTACTCTTGTTCAGCAAATAACCAGATCTTTTCCCAAACTGCAGGGCTTCCTGCTCTATTTCCAATATAGCAGTCCTGGGGTCCGTGGTCACCACCGCGATATCGTCTGCATATGCTAAAATCTTAGTACACCCCCCTTTCAATGAGACTGGCATGATCCGACCATTCCGGATCATTTTCCTGATCAAGGGATCAATATATAGTGCAAAAAGCAGTGGTGAACACGGGCACCCTTGTCGCGTGCCTCTCTGAATATTGATTGAGGACGACTTTAGCCCGGCAACTTGTATCGTAGCCGTTGGGTTTTGGTAAAGCTGTTGAATTGCCTTGACAAACCCGGGACCGATGTTATTTTTACGCAGGACAGACCATAAAAAGGGCCAATGGACCCGATCGAAGGCTTTTTCCGCGTCTAACAAGATTACTGCCATGGGAAGCCTGGCTATTGCACTAACATCAAGTAACGTAATAACTCGTCTTATATGATCTGCCGTGCTTTTCCCCGGGATGAAGCCATGCTGCCATGGAGATACTAAGCCTGAGATTACCAAACTCAAGCGGCTAGCAAGTATTTTAGCGTAGATTTTGGCATCGCTGTTAATTAAAGAGATTGGGCGATATGAACCAGGCTGAGTGGGTTCCTTGTCCTTTTTAAAAAAAAATACTATCTTAGCCTCCCCACAGGAGGCCGGTTGAGGAGCCCCTGCTTGTACTTCAATAAATAAGTTAAGTAGCTGTTTACATATCTCCACAAAAAAAATCTTTATAGAATTCTAGTGGAATTAGATCCCCCCCTGCCGCCTTCCCACTTGCCAAGGCACGAGTTGCTACATCCAATTCCTCCAATGTCATAGGTGCTTCTAAAGCTGCCTTATCTTCCTCTCTTAACTGACCTGATATCTCATTGCCCGCGGCATCGATCCCTTCCTCTTCTTGGGGCTGTTCTACCTGGGTATATAATTTTTGATAGAATGGTCTAAAGACTTCCATAATCTCAGGACCGTTGTGTACCATCCGCCCTTCTTCATTCACTAAGCTTTTAATACTCCCAAATACCTGCTTTTGTCTTATTCTTAAGGCCAGCTGTTGGCCCACTTTCCCGCTATACTCATAGCATTTCTGACGGTATACTAAAAATTTTGCAGCAGCCTTATCCATGAAAATCTTGGCGGCTTCTGCCTTAATGATATTCACATCACACAGAATGTCTGAAATATCTACTCCACTGCGGATCACTTCCCCAAGTTGCTGCTCAGCTTTAACCAGCTTTGTCTGAACTAATTTTAGCTGATCCGTGCGTATTTTCTCCTTTCTTAACCCATAACTCAGGGTTTCTCCTCTGACAGCAGCTTTAAAAGTATCCCAAACTATCTGACAAGAAGCAGAACCCTGATTTATCTTAAAAAATTCAGGGATCCATTCCTTCATGGATCAGCTAATAGTGTCCTATCAAATGTCCAAGATCTCAACTGCGGGCCCTCTCTCCCTGTCTCCATAGCCAAAACCAATGGGTTGTGGTCTGATATAATTCTAGGAAGTCTATTGACCCCTATTTGGTTTTGTAGAGAGGCTGTCACAAAAAAGTAGTCTAACCTGACTAATTTCTTATGAGGAGCAGAGAAAAAGGTGGACCCTGAATACTGCGGGCAACACAACTGCCAGACGTCGATCAAGCCATGATTAATGGCCAATGACTGAAGTGCCCTAAAAACTTTGTTTTTTCTACCCAGGTAGAGTGTTTATTCCTGAATGGGTTCTTTACTATCGAAATGTATATTGAAATCTCCACACATTATGATAGGTGTTGCCCAATTCGTAAGTTCTAAATTAAGCCAATCCAGTATCTCTGGATCATCTGTGTTAGATCCATAAATAGAACATAGAGTGAACCTCAGTCCCTTAGCCGAGCATTCCAACAGAGCAAGCCTGCCAAGATTATCAGCAAATTGTTTATGTATAACCAGAGTACTGATCCGAGTTAATATAGCTACCCCTCTAGTGGTTGTGTGTTGTCGTGTAAAAACCGCTAGCTTCCACCCATAAAACTCCATTAGCTGCTTTTGTGTACCTGGAATATGTGTTTCCTGCATACAAATAATATCGACATTCCATGACTTGAAAACCTCTCCTACAAACTGCCGCTTCTTGTTATTATTGAGCCCACAAACGTTCACTGTGGCGATACGTATTTCACTTTGCTGTCCCATTTTTATGGATGCTGATCCTTCTAGTTCCCCTGTGTGCCTTGTTCGACTTTGCTACTTTCACACCCTGACACCTTTTCCACTGATAAGAGCCATCCCCGCACCCCCTGCTGCGTGTCCCATTATCCTTTTTGTCCCTGTGACCCCCCACCCTCCTCTAACCCACCCCCCAACCCTTACCCCTACAAATGGAATCGCCAGGCTTCTGAGCCTGTAAGATGGTAATTGCCAGTCCCGTTAGCCCACCCATACGTAAAACACCTTCACACACTTATGGCTTGCCAATCAATACACGCGGCCCCTCATCTTCACCCTCCCGATCAAAACCCTTAACCGATAGATGTTCAAAAAAACACCCCAATCAGTATCACATACATTTACATATAAACAACTATTCACGGCAGTCCCTCCCCCCCCCCTTCTCCCGTACCCCCTGAACTTGACCGGTTTTCAGCTGCTGTACATATTCCCCCGCATTAATTTCTGAAAGAAAAAATCTTGTAGTTGTTTTGTAGACAACTTTTAGACGTGCAGGGCTTAGCAAGTAGGCTTCCGCCCCCAACTCTTGAAATTGAGCAATCATCTGCCTAAGTCGCCACTGTCTTTCTACAGTGGCATGTGCGAAGTCTGGCCTACTAAAGAATGATACACCTTCCACCGTCACCTTTGAGTTGGGGCGAGCTTTTTCAAACACAGCCTGTCTCAGTAAAAAATTACCAAAATACACTATAATGGCCCGTGGGTAACTCTGGTCTCTATTAGTAGCAGTCAAAGCTTGTTTTTTCTTCATTAACGGAAAACGGTGTGCTCTCTGAATCTCCTTTTCCCAATCCCAACCATTCAAGTCTGGGAATGCTTGCTTAAAAAGTGAAGCTATATAAGCCCTAGTATCCTGCCCCTCGAGGTCCTCTGCTATACCCAAGATCCTCAAGTTATTCCGCCGCTGACGGTTTTCAGCATCTTCCAGTTTCCATTGAATATCCGAGATCTGCTGCCCTTGTGTCGTCGTCTGTGCTGTTGCTGCTTTAACTTCGATTTCCAGCTCCTCCGTTCGAGTCTCCATGGTGGCGATGCGTACACCAATATCCTGGCAGGATTTGACCACTTTTTTAATAGATAGTTGTAGCTGTCTGCTAGCTGCTTTCATTTTCCTGCTCTCCCTCTGAGTCTGTTCATGATTCTGAACCATTGTCCTGTAGATAAGATCCAAAGAAGGAGGTTCTGCAAGGTCGCCCGTGGGGGGGGGGGCACCAGAGTGCTACAGGCCGAATCCCTTTTCGAAAAGACCTGTTGGGTGGCCGTATAATCCCACTGCATTTCACCATCCTCCTCTTGAGGCTTGATCGGGTCTCTCCTAAGCTTGGCCCCTGAGCTGCTCCTGGCTTCAGTTTGCTCAACTGATTTTCTTCTGCATGTTAAGTAGTTCGATACCCAGATACTTGCAGCAGAGCTACTCTCGATATCTGAATCTGTTAAAGGAATTTCTTCGTCCAAATCTGAGTCTTTAGACTGATCGGAGAGAGAAAAAAAACTCTCTGCTCTATCAAATGGCCCCTGATCGTTGTTTGTTGGTTTTGCCTCTTTTCCCCTCTGGGCAGGAGCTGGGGGGGTAGTCTCATATATCGTTGAGGACTTGGCCATATCGTCAATTTGTTGCAAATTTAACTTGCAGCTTGATGGACTAGATTGTACTACACATTTCTCTGGGATGGATTCCTGAGACCTCTGATTTGACTCCTTAAGTTCCTGCTCGGATAGCTTCGCACACCCCATTGGGGGGAGGGCCACCCCCTCCCCGCTATTTCCTGGGCTTGTACTGGCGGTCTCTTGACAGGGTGGCTCCCTCCCCCCTGCATCGAACATAGGAGTGAATGCTTCAGGAGATGTAAATGCAACAGGTACATGCTCATCATTGACTCCTAACACGTTTGGTTGTGCATCACAAGCTGCCTTTTCCGTGGACCTTTGCTTAGGCCGCATCACGCTAGAAAACATTGTTGGAACAGAGTACCTTGCGTCTTTTTCCATGTCGGTTGTTTTGTGCGGGCCCCCTTTCACTTGAAGATTGCTGTGCTCCTTTGATCCGGGGACCGGTAGCTTTTTATCCTTTCTGGTTCCTCCTGGGTCTTGGTTCTGCCGTGCCCGTAAGGAGCGAGGGGTCCTGTTTATCTTCGGCGCCATCCGAGCGTCCCACACGCCCCAAACACCAACTAATATTGCCAGGAAGCGGCAGGAATCGCGCTTAGCCGAGAGGGGTAAGAGCGCGGTTCTGGAGCGAGCGTCACGCTCGCATATTCTTGCGGGGCCCACCGGTGCCTGCCGTTGCGGCCCCGATCCTGGCAGGGACCACCAGAAAGCCGAAAAGCGCCCGCAGCGGTCCGTGCTGCCGGCGCACAGCATCCGCGGCATCCGCGGCCGCAGGTGAGCGAGAGCCGCGTGTAGTCTGGGGATGGGCTAGAGCGGTAGTGGCGATCAGCCGGTATAAAGAAATGGCTCCCTGTTGCAGTTACCCCCCACTTTTTGCCTGATACTGATGCTGACTTGACTGAGAAGTGTGCTGGGACCCTGCTAACCAGGCCCCAGCACCAGTGTTCTTTCACCTAAAATGTACCATTGTTTCCACAATTGGCACAACCCTGGCACCTAGGTAAGTCCCTTGTAACTGGTACCCCTGGTACCAAGGGCCCTGATGCCAGGGAAGGTCTCTAAGGGCTGCAGCATGTCTTATGCCACCCTAGGGACCCCTCACTCAGCACAGACACACTGCTTGCCAGCTTGTGTGTGCTGATGGGGAGAAAATGACTAAGTCGACATGGCACTCCCCTCAGGGTGCCATGCCAACCTCCCACTGCCTGTGGCATAGGTAAGTCACCCCTCTAGTAGGCCTTACAGCCCTAAGGCAGGGTGCACTATACCACAGGTGAGGGCATATGTGCATGAGCACTATGCCCCTACAGTGTCTAAGCAAAACCTTAGACATTGTAAGTGCAGGGTAGCCATAAGAGTATATGGGCTGGGAGTCTGTCAAAAACGAACTCCACAGCTCCATAATGGCTACACTGAATACTGGGAAGTTTAGTATCAAACTTCTCAGAATAATAAACCCACACTGATGCCAGTGTTGGATTTATTAAAAAATGCACACAGAGGGCATCTTAGAGATACCCCCTGTATTTTACCCAATTGTTCAGTGCAGGACTGACTGGTCTGTGCCAGCCTGCTGCTGAGAGACGAGTGTCTGACCTCATGCGGTGAGAGCCTTTGTGCTCTCTGAGGACAGAAACAAAGCCTGCTCTGGGTGGAGGTGCTTCACACCTCCCCCCTGCAGGAACTGTAACACCTAGCAGTGAGCTTCAAAGGCTCAAGCTTCGTGTTACAATGCCCCAGGGCACTCCAGCTAGTGGAGTTGCCCGCCTCCTGGACCCAGCCCCCACTTTTGGCGGCAAGTCCAGGAGAGATAATGAGAAAAACAAGGAGGAGTCACTGGCCAGTCAGGACAGCCCCTAAGGTGTCCTGAGCTGAGGTGACTCTGACTTTTAGAAATCCTCCATCTTGTAGAAGGAGGATTCCCCCAATAGGATTAGGGATGTGACCCCCTCCCCTTGGGAGGAGGCACAAAGAGGGTGTACCCACCCTCAGGGCTAGTAGCCATTGGCTACTAACCCCCCAGACCTAAACACGCCCTTAAATTTAGTATTTAAGGGCTACCCTGAACCCTAGAAAATTAGATTCCTGCAACGACAAGAAGAAGGACTGCCCAGCTGAAAACCCCTGCAGAGGAAGACCAGAGGACAACAACTGCCTTGGCTCCAGAAACTCACCGGCCTGTCTCCTGCCTTCCAAAGAACTCTGCTCCAGCGACGCCTTCCAAAGGGACCAGTGACCTCTGAATCCTCTGAGGACTGCCCTGCTTCGACGACGACAAGAAACTCCCGAGGACAGCGGACCTGCTCCAAAAAGACTGCAACTTTGTTTCAAGAAGCAGCTTTAAAGAACCCTGCAACTCCCCGCAAGAAGCGTGAGACTTGCAACACTGCACCCGGCGACCCCGACTCGGCTGGTGGAGAACCAACACCTCAGGGAGGACCCCCGGACTACTCTACGACTGTGAGTACCAAAACCTGTCCCCCCTGAGCCCCTACAGCGCCGCCTGCAGAGGGAATCCCGAGGCTTCCCCTGACCGCGACTCTCTGAAACCTAAGTCCCGACGCCTGGAAAAGACCCTGCACCCGCAGCCCCCAGGACCTGAAGGACCGGACTTTCACTGCAGAAGTGACCCCCAGGAGTCCCTCTCCCTTGCCCAAGTGGAGGTTTCCCCGAGGAAGCCCCCCCTTGCCTGCCTGCAGCGCTGAAGAGATCCCTTGATCTCTCATTGACTTCCATTGCGAACTCGACGCTTGTTCTAACACTGCACCCGGCCGCCCCCGCGCCGCTGAGGGTGAAATTTCTGTGTGGGCTTGTGTCCCCCCCGGTGCCCTACAAAACCCCCCCTGGTCTGCCCTCCGAAGACGCGGGTACTTACCTGCTGGCAGACTGGAACCGGGGCACCCCCTTCTCTCCATTGAAGCCTATGCGTTTTGGGCACCACTTTGAACTCTGCACCTGACCGGCCCTGAGCTGCTGGTGTGGTAACTTTGGGGTTGCTCTGAACCCCCAACGGTGGGCTACCTTGGACCAAGAACTGAACCCTGTAAGTGTCTTACTTACCTGGTAAAACTAACAGATACTTACCTCCCCCAGGAACTGTGAAAATTGCACTAAGTGTCCACTTTTAAAGTAGCTATTTGTGAATAACTTGAAAAGTGTACATGCAATTGAAATGATTCAAAGTTCCTAATGTACTTACCTGCAATACCTTTCAAACAAGATATTACATGTTAAATTTGAACCTGTGGTTCTTAAAATAAACTAAGAAAAGATATTTTTCTATAACAAAACCTATTGGCTGGATTTGTCTCTGAGTGTGTGTACCTCATTTATTGTCTATGTGTATGTACAACAAATGCTTAACACTACTCCTTGGATAAGCCTACTGCTCGACCACACTACCACAAAATAGAGCATTAGTATTATCTATTTTTACCACTATTTTACCTCTAAGGGGAACCCTTGGACTCTGTGCATGCTATTCCTTACTTTGAAATAGCACATACAGAGCCAACTTCCTACAGCCGGGAAATCCGGCCGCCATCTTGGATTCACCTATCTGAGACCAATTTCTCCCCAAGAATTGGGAAAGAAGGCGGACCATTGGGTCAAGCCTAGGGTGACCAAGACTTCCACAGGGGTTGACCAAAAGAAAGGGGTCACAAAGCCTCCCCAGGGGAAAGGTGTTGAGACATCCAAAAACAAAAATAGTTAAGAGTCTTCTTCAGGCCCCCAAATACCTGCACAGGAGGGTGGGCCCAGAGCCTCTTCACAAAACAATTTTGGGTACAAGGGTAAAAACTTTGATCCCAAAAAGGCCTGGTGTCGTAGCTGTAATCAGCCTAGACACCAAACTGGATACAAGGCCTGTCCCAAGAAAAGTACCACTTCCAACTCCACTCCAGCTAACACTGGAATGGCTAGTCTCCAAGTGGGATCAACAGTGTGCCCAGAGCAAATCAGGTGTCACACTGAAGCTACATTAGTCTCTGAGGGTGGGGTGGATTTAGCCACACTGGCTGCCTGGCCTCCTAACATACAAAAATACAGGCAGCAGCTCTTAATTAATGGGACAAGTGTAGAAGGCCTGAGGGATACAGGTGCCAGTGTCACCATGGTGACAGAGAAACTGGTTTCCCCTGGTCAATACCTGGCTGGACAAACTTATCCAGTCACCAATGCTGACAATCAAACTAAAGTACATCCCATGGCTATGGTAACTTTAGAGTGGGGAGGGGTCAATGGCCTGAAACAGGTGGTGCGCTCCTCAAATATCCCAGTAGACTGTTTGCTTGGAAATGACCTGGAGTCCTCAGCATGGGCTGAGGTAGAACTGAAAACCCATGCAGCCATGCTGGGTATCCCTGAACTGGTGTGTGTCAAGACTAGGGCACAGTGCAAGGCTCAGGGTGAAAAAGTAGAGCTGGAGTCTGGAAAAAGGGCCCAGCCTACCAAGAGGAAAGGAAAGACAACTGGGAAACCAGCTGCAACACAACAACAAAAAGAGAACCTCTCTTCTCAGGAAGAAGTTCTGCCCTCTGAGGGAACTGAGCCTATGTAGTTGGAACCTTATCAAGTTGAGCTCTTAGGCCCAGGGGGACCCTCAAGGGACCAGTTGTGTAAGGGGCAAGAAACCTGTCCCTCTCTTGAAGGCTGTAGGAAGTTGGCTCTGTATGTGCTATTTCAAAGTAAGGAATAGCATGCACAGAGTCCAAGGGTTCCCCTTAGAGGTAAAATAGTGGTAAAAAGAGATAATACTAATGCTCTATTTTGTGGTAGTGTGGTCGAGCAGTAGGCTTATCCAAGGAGTAGTGTTAAGCATTTGTTGTACATACACATAGACAATAAATGAGGTACACACACTCAGAGACAAATCCAGCCAATAGGTTTTTATATAGAAAAATATCTTTTCTTAGTTTATTTTAAGAACCACAGGTTAAAATTCTACATGTAATATCTCATTCGAAAGGTATTGCAGGTAAGTACTTTAGGAACTTCAAATCATCAAAATTGCATGTATACTTTTCAAGTTATTCACAAATAGCTGTTTTAAAAGTGGACACAGTGCAATTTTCACAGTTCCTAGGGGAGGTAAGTATTTGTTAGGTTAACCAGGTAAGTAAGACACTTACAGGGCTTAGTTCTTGGTCCAAGGTAGCCCACCGTTGGGGGTTCAGAGCAACCCCAAAGTCACCACACCAGCAGCTCAGGGCCGGTCAGGTGCAGAGTTCAAAGTGGTGCCCAAAACACATAGGCTAGAAGGGAGAGAAGGGGGTGCCCCGGTTCCGGTCTGCTTGCAGGTAAGTACCCGCGTCTTCGGAGGGCAGACCAGGGGGGTTTTGTAGGGCACCGGGGGGGACACAAGCCCACACAGAAATTTCACCCTCAGCAGCGCGGGGGCGGCCGGGTGCAGTGTAGAAACAAGCGTCGGGTTTGTAATGGAAGTCAATGGGAGATCTAGGGATCTCTTCAGCGCTGCAGGCAGGCAAGGGGGGGGTTCCTCGGGGAAACCTCCACTTGATCAAGGGAGAGGGACTCCTGGGGGTCACTCCTCCAGTGAAAGTCCGGTCCTTCAGGTCCTGGGGGCTGCGGGTGCAGGGTCTCTCCCAGGTGTCGGGACTTAGGATTCAAAGAGTCGCGGTCAGGGGAAGCCTCGGGATTCCCTCTGCAGGCGGCGCTGTGGGGGCTCAGGGGGGACAGGTTTTTGTACTCACAGTCTTAGAGTAGTCCTGGGGTCCCTCCTGAGGTGTTGGATCGCCACCAGCCGAGTCGGGGTCTCCGGGTGCAGTGTTGCAAGTCTCACGCTTCTTGCGGGGAGCTTGCAGGGTTCTTTAAAGCTGCTGGAAACAAAGTTGCAGCTTTTCTTGGAGCAGGTCCGCTGTCCTCGGGAGTTTCTTGTCTTTTCGAAGCAGGGGCAGTCCTCAGAGGATGTCGAGGTCGCTGGTCCCTTTGGAAGGCGTCGCTGGAGCAGGATCTTTGGAAGGCAGGAGACAGGCCGGTGAGTTTCTGGAGCCAAGGCAGTTGTCGTCTTCTGGTCTTCCTCTGCAGGGGTTTTCAGCTAGGCAGTCCTTCTTCTTGTAGTTGCAGGAATCTAATCTTCTAGGGTTCAGGGTAGCCCTTAAATACTAAATTTAAGGGCGTGTTTAGGTCTGGGGGGTTAGTAGCCAATGGCTACTAGCCCTGAGGGTGGGTACACCCTCTTTGTGCCTCCTCCCAAGGGGAGGGGGTCACAATCCTAACCCTATTGGGGGAATCCTCCATCTGCAAGATGGAGGATTTCTAAAAGTCAGAGTCACCTCAGCTCAGGACACCTTAGGGGCTGTCCTGACTGGCCAGTGACTCCTCCTTGTTGCTTTCTTTGTTCCCTCCAGCCTTGCCGCCAAAAGTGGGGGCCGTGGCCGGAGGGGGCGGGCAACTCCACTAAGCTGGAGTGCCCTGCTGGGCTGTGACAAAGGGGTGAGCCTTTGAGGCTCACCGCCAGGTGTCACAGCTCCTGCCTGGGGGAGGTGTTAGCATCTCCACCCAGTGCAGGCTTTGTTACTGGCCTCAGAGTGACAAAGGCACTCTCCCCATGGGGCCAGCAACATGTCTCTAGTGTGGCAGGCTGCTGGAACTAGTCAGCCTACACAGACAGTCGGTTAAGTTTCAGGGGGCACCTCTAAGGTGCCCTCTGTGGTGTATTTTACAATAAAATGTACACTGGCATCAGTGTGCATTTATTGTGCTGAGAAGTTTGATACCAAACTTCCCAGTTTTCAGTGTAGCCATTATGGTGCTGTGGAGTTCGTGTTTGACAGACTCCCAGACCATATACTCTTATGGCTACCCTGCACTTACAATGTCTAAGGTTTTCTTTAGACACTGTAGGGGTACCATGCTCATGCACTGGTACCCTCACCTATGGTATAGTGCACCCTGCCTTAGGGCTGTAAGGCCTGCTAGAGGGGTGTCTTACCTATACTGCATAGGCAGTGAGAGGCTGGCATGGCACCCTGAGGGGAGTGCCATGTCGACTTACTCGTTTTGTCCTCACTAGCACACACAAGCTGGCAAGCAGTGTGTCTGTGCTGAGTGAGAGGTCTCCAGGGTGGCATAAGACATGCTGCAGCCCTTAGAGACCTTCCTTGGCATCAGGGCCCTTGGTACTAGAAGTACCAGTTACAAGGGACTTATCTGGATGCCAGGGTCTGCCAATTGTGGATACAAAAGTACAGGTTAGGTAAAGAACACTGGTGCTGGGGCCTGGTTAGCAGGCCTCAGCACACTTTCAATTGTAAACATAGCATCAGCAAAGGCAAAAAGTCAGGGGGCAACCATGCCAAGGAGGCATTTCCTTACAAAGGCCTTAGGCAGCAAGCTGCTGAAGAGTCCAATGGCAAGAAAACTGGAACACATAGGGTCTATTGGGAAGATGGACTCCTGTACACTGAGGCAAGAGATCCCAAACCTGGTGCCACTAGGAGAGTGGTAGTGCCTCAGGAGTTCAGAGTTTTCATGCTGACCTTAGCCCATGATATTCCCCTTGCTGGGCATTTGGGACAAACCAAGACGTGGGAGAGACTAGTCAACCACTTCTACTGGCCCAACATGTCCCAGAAAGTTAAGGAGTTTTGTGTCTCCTGTACCACCTGTCAAGCCAGTGGTAAGACAGATGGACATCCAAAGGCCCCCCTCATCCCACTTCCAGTGGTGGGGGTCCCCTTTGAAAGAGTGGGTGTGGACATAGTGGGTCCACTTTAACCTCCCACAGCCTCAGGAAATATGTACATACTAGTAGTAGTGGATCATGCTACTAGGTATCCTGGAGCTATTGCCCTTAGGTCGACTACTGCCCCTGCAGTAGCCAAGGCCCTCATTGGTATCTTTACCAGAGTGGGCTTCCCTAAGGAGGTGGTGTCTGACAGAGGTACCAACTTCATGTCAGCATACCCGAAACACATGTGGAATGAGTGTGGAGTGACTTATAAATTCACTACACCCTATCATCCACAAACTATTGGCCTTGTTGAGAGATTCAACAAGACATTAAAAGGCATGATCATGGGGCTCCCAGAAAAACTCAAAAGGAGATGGGATGTCCTCTTGCCATGCCTGCTTTTCGCTTACAGAGAGGTGCCTCAGAAGGGAGTAGGGTTCTCACCCTTTGAACTTCTGTTTGGCCACCCTGTAAGGGGACCACTAGCTCTTGTGAAAGAAGGCTGGGAGAGACCTCTTCATGAGCCTAAGCAAGACATAATGGACTATGTACTTGGCCTTCGTTCAAGGATGGCAGAGTACATGGAAAAGGCAAGTAAAAACCTTGAGGCCAGCCAACAGCTCCAGAAGTTTTGGTATGACCAAAAGGCTGCACTGGTGGAATTTCAACCAGGGCAGAAAGTCTGGGTTCTGGAGCCTGTGGCTCCCAGGGCACTTCAGGACAGATGGAGTGGCCCTTACCCAGTGCTAGAGAAGAAGAGTCAGGTCACCTACCTGGTGGACCTGGGCACTAGCAGGAGCCCCAAGAGGGTGATCCATGTGAACCGCCTTAAGCTCTTCCATGACAGGGCTGATGTGAATCTGTTGATGGTAACAGATGAGGATCAGGAAGCTGAGAGTGAACCTCTCCCTGATCTTCTCTCATCAAACCCTAAAGATGGTTCAGTAGTTGGAGTGATCTATTCAGGCACCCTCTCTGGCCAACAGCAATCTGACTGCAGGAAGGTCCTGCAACAGTTTGCTGAGCTCTTTTCCCTAACCCCTGGTCAGACACACCTGTGTACCCATGATGTGGACACAGGAGACAGCATGCCTGTCAAAAACAAGATTTTCAGACAGTCTGACCAAGTTAAGGAAAGCATCAAGGTGGAAGTCCACAAGATGCTGGAATTTGGAGTAATTGAGCACTCTGACAGCACCTGGGCTAGCCCAGTGGTGTTAGTCCCCAAACCTCACACCAAAGATGGAAAAAGAGAGATGAGGTTTTGTGTGGACTACAGAGGACTTAATTCTGTCACCAAGACAGATGCCCATCCCATTCCTAGGGCTGACGAACTGATTGACAAATTAGGTGCTGCCAAATTCTTAAGTACCTTTGACTTAACAGCAGGGTACTGGCAAATCAAAATGGCACCAGGAGCAAAAGAAAAGACCGCATTCTCCACACCTGATGGGCATTATCAGTTTACTGTTATGCCCTTTGGTTTAAAGAATGCCCCTGCCACCTTCCAAAGGTTGGTGAATCAAGTCCTTGCTGGTTTGGAGTCCTTTAGTGCAGCTTATCTTGATGATATTGCTGTCTTTAGCTCCAGCTGGCAGGATCACCTGGTCCACCTGAAGAAGGTTTTGAAGGCTCTGCAATCAGCAGGCCTCTCTATCAAGGCATCCAAATGCCAAATAGGGCAGGGAACTGTGGTTTACTTGGGACACCTTGTAGGTAGAGGCCAAGTTCAGCCACTCCAGCCTAAGATCCAGACTATTCTGGACTGGGCAGCTCCAAAAACCCAGACTCAAGTCAGGGCATTCCTTGGCTTGACTGGGTATTACAGGAGGTTTGTGAAGGGATATGGATCCATAGTGACAGCCCTCACAGAACTTACCTCCAAGAAAATGCCCAAGAAGGTAAACTGGACTGTAGAATGCCAACAGGCCTTTGACACCCTGAAACAAGCAATGTGCACAGCACCAGTTCTAAAAGCTCCAGATTACTCCAAGCAGTTCATTGTGCAGACAGATGCCTCTGAACATGGGATAGGGGCAGTTTTGTCCCAAACAAATGAAGATGGCCTTGACCAGCCTGTTGCTTTCATTAGCAGGAGGTTACTCCCCAGGGAGCAGCGTTGGAGTGCCATTGAGAGGGAGGCCTTTGCCATGGTTTGGTCCCTGAAGAAGCTGAGACCATACCTCTTTGGTACTCACTTTGTAGTTCAAACTGACCACAGACCTCTCAGCTGGCTGATGCAAATGAAAGGTGAAAATCCAAAACTGTTGAGGTGGTTCATCTCCCTACAGGGAATGGACTTTATAGTGGAACACAGACCTGGGACTGCCCATGCCAATGCAGATGGCCTTTCCAGGTTCTTCCACTTAGAAAATGAAGACTCTCTTGGGAAAGGTTAGTCTCATCCTCATTCGTTTGGGGGGGGGTTGTGTAAGGAAATGCCTCCTTGGCATGGTTACCCCCTGACTTTTTGCCTTTGCTGATGCTATGTTTTGAATTGAAAGTGTGCCGAGGCCTGCTAACCAGGCCCCAGCACCAATGTTCTTTCCCTAACCTGTACTTTTGTTTTCACAATTGGCACACCCTGGCATCCAGGTAAGTCCCTTGTAACTGGTACCCCTGGTACCAAGGGCCCTGATGCCAGGGAAGGTTTCTAAGGGCTGCAGCATATCTGATGCCACCCTGGGGACCCCTCACTCAGCACAGACACACTGCTTGCCAGCTTGTGTGTGCTGGTGAGGACAAAACGAGTAAGTCGACATGGCACTCCCCTCATGGTGCCATGCCAACCTCACACTGCCTATGCAGTATAGATAAGTCACCCCTCTAGCAGGCCTTACAGTCCTAAGGGAGGGTGCACTATACCATAGGTGAGGGCACCAGTGCATGAGCACTGTGCCCCAACAGTGTCTAAGCAAAACCTTAGACATTGTAAGTGCAGGGTAGCCATAAGAGTATATGGTCTGGGAGTCTGTCAAACACGGACTCCACAGCACCATAATGGCTACACTGAAAACTGGGAAGTTTGGTATCAAACTTCTCAGCACAATAAATGCACACTGATGCCAGTGTACATTTTATTGTAAAATACACCCAAGAGGGCACCTTAGAGGTGCCCCCTGAAACCTTAACCAACTACCCGTGTAGGCTGACTGGTTTTAGCAGCCTGCCACACTCGAGACATGTTGCTGGCCACATGGGGAGAGTGCCTTTGTCACTCTGTGGCTAGTAACAGAGCCTGCACTGGGTGGAGATGCTATCACCTCCCCCAGGCAGGAGCTGTAACACCTGGCGGTGAGCCTCAAAGGCTCACCCCCTTTGTTCCAGCACCACAGGGCACTCCAGCTAGTGGAGTTGCCCGCCCCCTCCGGCCACGGCCCCACTTTTGGCGGCAAGGCCGGAGGAAATAATGAGAATAACAAGGAGGAGTCACTGGCCGGTCAGGACAGCCCCTAAGGTGTCCTGAGCTGAAGTGACTCTAACTTTTAGAAATCCTCCATCTTGAAGATGGAGGATTCCCCCAATAGGGATAGGAATGTGACCCCCTCCCCTTGGGAGGAGGCACAAAGAGGGTGTTCCCACCCTCAGGGCTAGTAGCCATTGGCTACTAACCCCCCAGACCTAAGCACGCCCTTAAATTTAGTATTTAAGGGCTCCCCTGAACCTAGGAACTTAGATTCCTGCAACCTAAGAAGAAGAGGACTGCTGAGCTGAAAAACCCTGCAGAGAAGACGGAGACACCAACTGCCTTGGCCCCAGCTCTACCGGCCTGTCTCCCCCCTTCTGAAGAAAACTGCTCCAGCGACGCTTTCCCCAGGACCAGCGACCTCTGAATCCTCAGAGGACTGCCTTGCTCTAAAAGGACCAAGAATCTCCCGAGAACAGCGGCCCTGTTCAACAAAGACTGCAACTTTGTTTCCTGAGGAGCAGCTTTAAAGACCCCTGCAATTCCCGCCAGAAGCGTGAGACTTGCAACACTGCACCCGGCGACCCCGACTCGACTGGTGAAGAAACAACGCTACAGGGAGGACCCCCAGGCGACTCCAAGACTGTGAGTAACCAAAGTTGTCCCCCCTGAGCCCCCACAGCGACGCCTGCAGAGGGAATCCCGAGGCTCCCCCTGACCGCGACTGCCTGACTCTAAGATCCCGACACCTGGAAAAGACCCTGCACCCGCAGCCCCCAGGACCTGAAGGATCGGAACTCCAGTGCAGGAGTGACCCCCAGGAGGCCCTCTCCCTTGCCCAGGTGGTGGCTACCCCGATGAGCCCCCCCCCTTGCCTGCCTGCGCCGCGGAAGAGACCCCTTGGTCTCCCATTGATTCCTATTACAAACCCGACGCTTGTTTGCACACTGCACCTGGCCGCCCCCGCGCTGCTGAGGGTGTACTTTCTGTGTGGACTGGTGTCCCCCCCGGTGCCCTACAAAACCCCCCTGGTCTGCCCTCCGAGGACGCAGGTACTTACCTGCTGGCAGACTGGAACCGGGGCACCCCCTTCTCCATTGAAGCCTATGTTTTTTGGGCACCACTTTGAACTCTGCACCTGACCGGCCCTGAGCTGCTGGTGTGGTAACTTTGGGGTTGCTCTGAACCCCCAACGGTGGGCTACCTTGGACCCAAACTTGAACCTCGTAGGTGGTTTACTTACCTACAAAAACTAACAAATACTTACCTCCCCCAGGAACTGTTGAAAATTGCACTGTGTCCACTTTTGAAATAGCTATATGTGTTTTATGTAAAAAGTATATATGCTATTGTGATTATTTAAAGTTCCTAAAGTACTTACCTGCAATACCTTTCAAATGAGATATTACATGTAGAATTTTCTATACAAAAACCTATTGGCCTGGAATTGTCTCTGAGTGTGTGTTCCTCATTTATTGCCTGTGTGCATGTACAACAAATGCTTAACACTACTCCTTTGATAAGCCTACTGCTCGACCACACTACCACAAAATAGAGCATTGGTATTATCTCTTTTTGCCACTATCTTACCTCTAAGGGGAACCCTTGGACTCTGTGCATACTATTCCTTACTTTGAAATAGTGCATACAGAGCCAACTTCCTACATGAACCTTTCAGGGTAGATGACTGCTATGCACTAGGTCGTCTCATAGTAAGATGTTGGCATTAGAATATGGGAAAATCCCCAACGACTGTCAAAGAAGATTTCAGTAGGCTTTCATAGGGCTATCTCCAGTATGGGTCTATTTACAAAAAACTTAGTTGTATTGTGGCATCAAGCTATTACTGTATAACTCTGTACTTACTGCTAGTCTATGTTTTATGAATGTGTTTTGCGATCCACCTTTTCTGCTGGAACAATGTCACTCCAAAGAACTATAATAATGTATACATTGTACTGTACGGTAGATAAAAGCACTTACACACAGTAAACATTTTGTTGTGTTTATTTAGTAATTAATTAATTGCTAACACGTTAACATGCTGTCTAAAAGTCATTTCAGTGGGCCAATGCTTAAAGAAATACAATTCATGACAGTTGTGTAATGTAAACAAAAATGATAATTTAATCATATAATTACAAAGGACACCGAGTGATACTTTTCCAGTAGCAACAAACTCGTGTTTGTAAAGTAGTGTTTTTTTTGACTAACCAAAAGTTGCAGAAATGTTTCACAGTATAGGTTAATATAACAGTTATTCCACAAACAAGCTGCATGCACTTAGAGACTTTACAAGAATTCTTGTATTTAGCAACAGAAAGGTCTATTTTGAATCGCAGTCAAACTGATATGCCCTGCTCATCTATGAGCTTAAATTAATGTATTTTCATTAAACATATAATGCTATATGAGATTAGTTTATAGGCATCTTATGTTTTCTATTTAACAGCCAGGACAGATTCTGCTTTTAAGGCATTCTTGGATGCACAGAATCCCAAACAGCAGCACTCCTCAACGCTCGAGTCTTACCTCATTAAGCCCATTCAACGAATTCTGAAGTACCCTCTGCTGTTGAAGGAACTCCTTGCGCTGACTGACGTTGAGAGTGAAGAACATAATCATCTTGACTGTAAGAAAAGAGTTCCAAATTATAGTGGCACTTTCTTGTGCATGTTATCACTTCACAGTGCCAATCGTATGTTCTCATATCAATGGGAAGTAGCATTGACTGCCACGTTGACTGTGTCTTTTGAAGCTGTCTTGATTGATTTTCTAAATATCCTTTAGTTGACTGTGCTATTGAAAATCTCTTCTTTTTGGCCCAGGGGCAATAAAAACCATGAACAAGGTGGCCAGCCATATTAATGAGATGCAGAAGATTCATGAGGAGTACGGTGCTGTGTTTGATCAACTCATCGCTGAGCAGACAGGAGAGATCAAGGAGGTGCAGAATTTTCATATTCTAAAGTTGAACCACATGCATCAGTATTGACGCTTTGATGTTTAGTAATAAGCACCATTGTAATCATCTTGGTTAGAAAAAGAGCTGTCTGACATATCGTGCATAGTTAGCATTTTAGTTTTAGACATTAGCTTGTTTTCAGCATACTAGTAATATTTAGAGTGCAGTGAGCCACAGGTTGAAACCCCAATAATATTTCTTTTTTATAGCTGATGAATTCTGTACTGCAATCGGATAGCAAGCAATGTGAATTTATCTACAGAGTGCTAGTACTCTTACAAAGGGCCTGATGTCCTAAATAATGTAGCAGGCCCGAGGGATTGTCCTTCAGTGAGCAGCGCACAATGGTTGTTGTATCTCTGTAACTTGAAGCACTCAGGTTGTTTACAGCCGTGGTGTGTGCAGTGCACCCTGGTTCCCATGTAGATAATACAAGGATCATTGTGATGTGAAAATAATACTCTCTGGTTTCATTCCAGTGGCTTGAATTGAACTCTACATTTTCAGGAGGGTTACAAATGGATAAAGTTGGCATGGAGCAATAGCTGGGCCATATTGGGTAAAATGTGTGCTGCTGCAGAAAGGAGAACAACCCACTTTCTTAAAATGTTCCAGCTTAAATATTAAGTAGTGGCACAAACATGTTCTTCTTCAGTTCATACTTAAACAATGTACAAGCATTATTTTAAAAAAATAGGGTATAGGTCATTACATGCAATAAACAAACGAATTTTGCACTATTGTTGCTGAAGAAGCTGAATTCATTGAATTTGTACCAATTTGCTACAAAGCAAGCATAGTAAACACATGAAATCAATTTGTTCCATTCTTGCTTCATGTGAAATCACCACTGCAGTCAAATGCTCCATTGCATAGTATACAAGCAACAAAAATAGTGCAAAATGTATGTGCCTCATTTGTTCTTAAATAAATGCATGTTCGATGGCATATGTTGCTGCAGATACACATGTTTAGCACAGTCTGCTGCCTGGTGTTGGGCTCGGAGTATTACAAGTTGTTTTTCTTCGAAGAAGTCTTTTTTGGTCACGGGACCGAAGGACTCCTCCCTCTTCGGCTCCATTGCGCATGGGCGTCGACTCCATCTTAGATTGTTTTTTTCCGCTGTCGGGTTCGGACGTATTCCTTTTCGCTCCGTGTTTCGGTTCGGAAAGTTAGTCAGAATCTCGGAAGAAAGCGTCGGTATTGTTCCGTTCGGTATCGGGATAGTTAGGTACATCGACACCGATCATCGGAAGGCTTTGGGGTAGCTTCGATTCCCCAATCGGGGCCTGGTCGGCCCGACCGCGTGCGACATCGAAGCCGATGGAACGGACCCCGTTTCGTTTCTGCCCAAAATGTCACAGTAAGTATCCTTATACAGATCAGCACTTGGTCTGTAACTTGTGCTTGTCCCCCGAGCACAAGGAGGATACCTGTGAGGCCTGTCGAGCCTTCCGGTCCAGAAAAACACTCCGGGACCGAAGAGCCAGGCGTCTACAAATGGCGTCCACGCCAACAAAACAACGTTTCGACGACGAAGAGGAAACATTCTCGGTTCCGGAATCAGAATCCGGAGACTCCGACGTCGAACAACAGCAACAAACAGTGAGTAAGACGTCGAAAATTAAAACCGTTGAGAAGACAAAAGCCCAGGGGACGCCACTGCCAACAGGCCATGGCTCGACCCATAAGACCGGCGACCCGTCGAAGGCGCCGAAAAAGGGCACGCCCATAGCGAAGACACCCGACTCCGGTCGAGGGACCGCCATGGAGCAACCTCGGAGCCGAGATAGCGGCTCCGAGAGGCAAAAACAAGATGCCGGCACCGAAAAACCTCGGCACCGAGACACACTGCCGAAATCCACAAAAATTCTGTCTGTGCCGAAGCCGAAAAAAGATTCTCTCTCGGCGCCGAAAAGTTCCACACCTTCATCCTACACAGAGGAACAAGGAATAAGTGGCCAGATGCACAGATTTGGACAAGAGCTCCAAAGTGTAGAATCAGACTACACACAAAAGAGACTGTACATCCAGCAAGACACAGGGAAGATATCAACCCTTCCCCCAATAATAAGGAAAAGAAGGATCGGACTTCTTAAGGATGACGCACAACCACAAGCCAAAGTGGTTAAAAAAGTCACGCCTCCGCCCTCTCCACCACAACAGGCATCGCCGGCACAAACACCGCCACAAATGCACTCACCAGTGCAAACTACCATAAGTCAAGATAATCAGGATCAAGACGCTTGGGACCTATATGACACCCCAGTGCCGGACAATGATCCCGATTCATACCCCACAAAGCCGTCACCGCCAGAGGACAGTACCTCATACTCGCAACTGGTGGCTAGGGCTGCAGAATTCCACAATGTCCAACTGCATTCCGATCCTATAGAGGATGATTTTTTATTTAACACCCTCTCGGCTACACATAGCCAATATCAATGTCTCCCAATGCTACCAGGGATGTTACGGCACGCAAAACAAATTTTTGAAGAGCCCGTAAAATCAAGAGCCATCACCCCAAGGGTGGATAAGAAATACAAACCACCACCCACAGACCCAGTGTTTATTACTTCGCAGTTACCACCTGACTCCGTAGTAGTAGGGGCAGCTCGCAAGAGAGCAAATTCCCATACATCTGGCGACGCCCCACCTCCGGACAAAGAAAGCAGAAAATTTGATGCAGCAGGAAAAAGAGTAGCATCACAGGCAGCCAACCAGTGGCGCATCGCAAATTCTCAAGCGCTGCTGGCCAGATATGACCGCGCACACTGGGATGAGATGCAACTTCTCGTAGACCATCTTCCCCAGGAATACCAAAAAAGGGCGCAGCAAATAGTTGAAGAGGGACAAACAATCTCAAACAATCAAATCCGCTCTTCACTGGACGCAGCCGATACTGCAGCGAGAACAGTCAACACTGCTGTCACCATAAGGAGACACGCTTGGCTCCGCACTTCAGGCTTCAAACCTGAAATCCAGCAGGCTGTCCTTAATATGCCCTTCAACGAGAAACAACTTTTTGGCCCTGAAGTGGACACAGCCATTGAAAAACTTAAAAAGGACACAGACACGGCCAAAGCCATGGGCGCACTCTACTCCCCGCAGAGCAGAGGCTCTTTTAGAAAAACTCCATTTAGAGGGGGGTTTCGTGGCCAACCCACAGACACCACCAGCCAACAAACAAGAACCACACCATATCAGGGTTCATTCCAAAGGGGAGGTTTCAGGGGATATAGAGGGGGTCAATTCCCAAGGAGTAGGGGAAGATTCCAGACTCCAAAAACACCTCCACCTAAACAGTGACTTTCAAGTCACACAACCCCTTCACTCAACACCAGTGGGGGGAAGACTAAGCCAATTCTACCAATCTTGGCAGCAGATTACAACAGTCAATTGGGTATTAGCAATAATCCAACATGGCTATTGCATAGAATTCCACAAATTCCCACCAAACATCCCTCCAAAAACACGCAAAATGTCACCACAACATTTAGAACTTTTAGGACTAGAAGTTCAAGCACTACTGCAAAAGGATGCAATAGAGTTAGTACCAGTACAACAAAAAAACACAGGAGTTTACTCCCTGTACTTTCTAATTCCAAAAAAAGAAAAAACATTAAGACCAATATTAGATCTCAGGACACTAAATACCTACATCATATCGGACCACTTTCGCATGGTCACACTACAAGACATCATTCCACTGCTCAAACAGCAAGATTACATGACCACATTAGACCTAAAAGATGCGTACTTTCATATACCGATACACCCTTCTCACAGAAAGTACCTAAGGTTTGTATTCAAAGGAATACATTACCAATTCAAGGTGTTGCCATTCGGAATAACAACTGCACCAAGAGTATTCACAAAATGTCTAGCAGTAGTAGCAGCACATATCAGGAGACAACAGATACATGTGTTTCCTTACCTAGACGATTGGCTAATCAAGACCAACACAGTAAAAAAGTGCACAAACGACACCACATATGTCATACAAACCCTTCACAAACTGGGTTTCTCCATCAACTATACAAAGTCACACCTCGAACCGTGTCAGACACAACAATATCTAGGGGCAACCATCAACACATCAAAAGGAATTGCCACTCCAAGTCCACAAAGAGTGCAAGCATTCCACAAGATAATAAGTGCTATGTTTCCAAACCAAAAGATACAAGCAAAATTTGTGCTAAAACTTCTAGGCATGATGTCATCATGCATAGCCATTGTCCCAAACGCAAGACTACACATGCGACCCTTACAACAGTGCCTAGCATCACAATGGTCACAGGCACAGGGTCAACTTCAAGATCTGGTGTTGGTAGACCGCCAAACATACCTCTCGCTTCTATGGTGGAACAGCAACAATTTAAACAAAGGGCGGACATTTCAGGACCCAGTGCCTCAATACGTTATAACAACAGATGCTTCCATGACAGGGTGGGGAGCACACCTCAATCACCACAGCATTCAAGGACAATGGGATGTACACCAAACAAAATTTCATATAAATTACCTAGAACTGTTAGCAGTATTTCTAGCGTTAAAAGCCTTTCAACCCATAATAACACACAAATACATTCTTGTCAAAACAGACAACATGACAACAATGTATTATTTAAACAAACAAGGAGGAACACACTCAACACAATTGTGTCTCCTAACACAAAAAATATGGCAGTGGGCGATTCACAACCACATTCGCCTAATAGCACAATTTATTCCAGGGATCCAAAACCAACTAGCAGACAACCTTTCGCGAGACCACCAACAAGTCCACGAATGGTAAATTCATCCCCAAGTTCTGAACAAGTACTTTCAAATTTGGGGAACACCCCAGATAGATTTGTTCGCAACAAAAGAAAACGCAAAATGCCAAAACTTCGCATCCAGGTACCCACACCGCGAATCACAAGGCAATGCTCTATGGATGAGTTGGTCAGGGATATTTGCATACGCTTTTCCCCCTCTCCCTCTCCTTCCATATCTAGTAAACAAATTGAGTCAAAACCAACTCAAACTCATACTGATAGCACCCACATGGGCAAGACAACCTTGGTATACAACTCTACTAGACCTTTCACTAGTACCGCATGTCAAACTACCCAACAGACCAGATCTGTTAACACAACACAAACAACAGATCAGGCATCCAAACCCAGCATCATTGAATCTAGCAATTTGGCTCCTGAAATCCTAGAATTCGGACACTTAGACCTCACACAAGAATGTATGGAGGTCATAAAACAAGCTAGAAAAGCTTCCACTAGACACTGCTATGCATCTAAGTGGAAAAGATTTGTTTGCTACTGCCATACCAATCAAATCCAACCTTTGCATGCCTCTACGAAGGACATAGTGGGATACTTACTACATTTGCAAAAAGCGAATCTCGCTTTTTCATCTATAAAAATACACCTCGCAGCAATATCTGCTTACCTACAAACTACTCATTCATCGTCTCTATTTAGAATACCAGTTATTAAAGCATTCATGGAAGGGCTAAAAAGAATTATACCACCAAGAACACCACCAGTTCCTTCATGGAACCTTAACATCGTCTTAACAAGACTCGTGGGTCCACCTTTCGAACCCATGCATTCCTGTGAAATGCAATATCTAACGTGGAAAGTCGCATTTCTCATTGCAATCACATCCCTCAGAAGAGTAAGTGAAATACAGGCATTTACCATACAAGAACCATTTATTCAAATACACAAAAATAAAATAGTTCTAAGAACAAATCCAAAATTTCTACCAAAAGTAATCTCACCATTCCATTTAAATCAAACAGTAGAATTGCCAGTGTTCTTCCCACAACCAGATTCCGTGGCTGAAAGGGCACTACATACATTAGACATCAAAAGAGCACTAATGTACTACATTGACAGAACAAAGCTAATCAGGAAAACAAAACAACTGTTCATAGCTTTTCAAAAACCACACATAGGAAATCCAATCTCTAAACAAGGCATTGCTAGATGGATAGTCAGATGTATTCAAACATGCTATCTTAAAGCCAAGAGAGAATTGCCTATTACACCAAAGGCACACTCAACCAGAAAGAAAGGTGCTACAATGGCCTTTCTAGGAAACATTCCTATGAGCGAAATATGTAAGGCTGCAACCTGGTCTACGCCTCATACATTTACTAAACACTACTGTGTAGACGTACTAAATGCACAACAAGCTACAGTGGGCCAAGCTGTACTAAGAACATTATTCCAAACTACTTCAACTCCTACAGGCTAAACCACCGCTTTTAGGGGAGGTAACTGCTTTATAGTCTATGCTAAACATGTGTATCTGCAGCAACATATGCCATCGAACTGAAAATGTCACTTACCCAGTGTACATCTGTTCGTGGCATTAGTCGCTGCAGATTCACATGTGCCCTCCCGCCTCCCCGGGAAGCCTGTAGCCGTTTAGAAGTAGATCTTAAATCTTAAACATTTGTACATTTGTAAATAATTATTATAAACTTTTTATGTACATACGTATTCACTCCATTGCATGGGCACTATTTATAGCAAACAACTCTATCCTCACCCTCTGCGGGGAAAACAATCTAAGATGGAGTCGACGCCCATGCGCAATGGAGCCGAAGAGGGAGGAGTCCTTCGGTCCCGTGACCAAAAAAGACTTCTTCGAAGAAAAACAACTTGTAATACTCCGAGCCCAACACCAGGCAGCGGACTGTGCTAAACATGTGAATCTGCAGCGACTAATGCCACGAACAGATGTACACTGGGTAAGTGACATTTTCATTTTTTATGTAACACGGCCCAAGACTATTATGCAAATACTTGAATAGACTGAAAAAACAAATTTCTGAGATTTGTTTTTTTTTTTGCATACTGTGTATGCATGATAGCTCCTGGACAAAGCATTACGTAAGATTTTGAAAAACAATTTGTATTTTTCCCCAATATTAATTAATGCAATTTGGCAATAAATAAATAAAAATAAATATATATATATATGTATATATGTGTGTGCGTGTGTATGGACCGGCAGTCTTGTGATTGTTTTAAGTATGTTGAAAATGTTCAACGCTTTTGTGGTTCCATTGTAGCAAGCAGTAAAACATGTATGAATATGCTTGCTTTGTAGGTAGCAGACCTTTCTATGGGAGACCTACTTTTGCACACTACGGTAATCTGGCTGAACCCTCCTGCGTCCTTAGGGAAGTGGAAAAAGGACCCAGAATTAGCAACGTTCGGTATGGAAAACTGATTTCATAATAGCATGCTACCACTTGTTCACCTCAGAATCAATGCAGAGACCCAGACCTCTTATTTTACACATGCCTTGTTTCTTATTTCACTATTTCTCAATATGAATTATGCATGGTAAGAAGGAATTTCATGCTCTATTTACTACTGACAAGCCAGATCACATCCAGAGTGGAAATATTCAAGCCCCATGCAGCTCCTCTCAACCATTCCATCCAGTAGAACTGTGATATTTATTCCAATTTCTAATGAGTTTCATTCATAACAAATGATGTCTTTGAAACAAGCACATGCCGACTACAGATGTATACCCATATGCAGAGGACAGATGTACACAAACATGCTGAGGACAACTCTAGGCCTGCATAAAGAGTTCTAGATTTATATCCACTTGTACATTACAGTTCCGTACCAACATGCAGAACACAGAGGTACAGCCATGTTCATATAGCAGGAAACCACAAATAAGCCTATTTGATCTGACCATTTGCAAACCTGGTATAACAACAAAGAAGACTCTCTGCTTCAGCCCTTCTATCCCCCAATTCTTTCTTTCTTGTATGGTACACAACTTTTTTTATACATTTCTATGCTTTACAGAGTTTCATGTTTTTTTTCTTTTGTTTTGTGCATCAGTCTCCACCCTGAAAAGTCTTCTTGCCATCTGCATTTTCTCAAGCTTGTACAGGTGGTCAATTGTAAATGTGAGCTCAGTACTTTTAAAGAAGAGTGTCATTTCCTCTCTTCCAGAACTCTCACAGTCACCCCAGAAGAACAAAATTGTTCTACCCCGAAAAATCGTTCTGACCTTGTTTAGAGACAAGAGCTGGCAACAGAGGCTATCCTACCCCTCCTCTTCCTCCTCAGTTTTATGTCTTGATGTACTATCCTGTGTTCGAAGGTGGGATATGAACTCTTAGACTACAAGTAGTGGTTAGGTTGAACCATGCTGCCACTGCATGACATTTAAGTGACAACCTTTTACTTCTAGAAGCCTGTTCATGGTGTCTGTGCATAGATTTGTCCAAGAAGGACTAATTTCTTTGAAAAACTAGAGTTGCCTCCATTTGCTTTGCCATGTTATTTTCACTTCCTACATGAGTTTGTTTTGAAGCTGGATGCAAAGTGACGCAGCCCATAAAATAAATAAAGCAAATATTGACCATCAGCTCTAGAGACCTGGGTTCTAATCCCAGTTTCAACTCTTAATCCAAAAATGATGAGGTTTTTCACAAAATGTTTGTCTCCTAATGCCTTGGATTACTAATATGTAATGAAATATGTCCAGTGTGCTGTCCCATCAGTTCAAAGATTATCATACCATACCCTAGTTTCTGTTAGTCTCAAGTTGAGGTCGCACATCATAAAATTAAAGGTAAAGCACTTCTTTCAGATGCATTTGCTACACCACTCATGTTCTCTGTAAAGCATTACACTGCTGTTTGGTGCTAGTTCCACACTTAGCAACACAGATTGCTCACCTGAGTAGCCTTGAAGTTAGAGTATGGTTTGGAGGTACAGAGCTTACAGATGACCAAAGCTGACTCATTGCATTTTGGTAACATATAAGTGGTGAATGTTCAGGCTTCTCATTTACAAATAGTGTGAATATGATTTGAGAAACAGCTAAATAGTAAATCATATGGGGCTAGGTAGGGAACAAAGGCTAGTTTCCATGGGTCCTTCTGCCCATGTCTAACAGTTGTGAAAGCAAGTGGTTCTATTTTCATCTTGTGATCTGTAAACTTTTCAGAATTCCTGAAATATTAATTAGGTAACACAGAAAGACAACAATGGCATTGTGAATAGACTTACCTCAAGTGCACACCAGTGGCAGCTGCATGACCTAGAGGAACAGTAAATAACTCAGAGAATGCGCTTGAGGCCCCACTATGACAAAAATAACTAACATCTGTGTTTCCTTCACTGCTGCCTCGACAACCCTGATTCTCATGACAATCAAGGTCTTTGAGAGACTCTGCAGCCTTTTCAATTGGTAATAAACTCAGAGTGGCTGTGAAGTTCTAATAATTGCTTAACTAAGGAATTGTAATTGTCATGTTATGTTGATAAATATTCTGCTTGCAGAAGCATGCATTTTTCTTTTTATCAAAAACTTGGAGATTTATTCAAAAATCGTAACCTTCCACTAAAACAACATTGTGCCTGATGCCAGTTTTCCACCCACTCATTTGAAGTTTTCAACCACATGCAACAGCTTTTAAACTATTTATGCAGGTAGCTATTAGCTGGCATTCTGTATGCATTTAAAACGTTTTGAATGGCATTATATTCATTTTTTCCACTTCTTTATTAGTATTTTATGAACATGCATGTTTTTTCTCTCTTTCTGTTTTCCAGTGTTCAAAACGGCGGTAGTCCTTGTCTATAAAGATGGTTCCAAACAGAAGAAAAAGCTTGTAAGTTATTTTTCCCATTTTTATTTGGGGCCATTGAGGTGCCACTGCAAATGATAGCCATGTATTTTTAGGACTGGCTTAACACCCCTATTGTTTCCAGTTCTTTAAAATATCGGAGAGTGAACATAGGAGTATAACTCTCTCACCTAATGCTATTGCTTCTTGGTGTACTATTTGACCTTGTGTTGAGTGCTTGCATTGGCAAGCGTGCAAGATTATTTCACGTTTAATTTTTTGTTTTTCTTTTTTAGCACACCAGACTTTAAATCTACAAAACCAAATCAGTCCAGGGGTAGGGCACCTTAGTACCCACCAGAGCTAACTCAATTCAAAAGAGAAGCTAGAAAGAAGGAGAGAGAGTGGAGGAAGGTGTATAGTGATGACTGCAAAAGAGGTTATAGAACAGTCATAAAAAGTTACAAACAGGCAAATAGGCAGGGTAGAATCTGTTACCCCCCAAAGAAAATAGACACTGCTCCAAAAGCATCAAGGGAGCTATATTCATTAGTCAACAACTCCATGACTCCTCAGTCATGCGCAACTGGACCTTAACCCTCCATAGAATGCTGCAATATGCTTGCCAGTCATTTCACTAACAAAATTAAAGATATTTTGACCCGCTTCCTACCAGCTACCATTCCCAATTCCTGTGGCCAATCAAAGAAACATGCCGGCCCCACTCTGGCTGCCTTTCCAGCATTAAATAGTGAAACTTTGAAACTTATTCTTGAGTCTGTTAAACAAGGCTCTGTGTTGGATCTTGCCCCACAAGATATTCTAAGCCAACGTGGCGTGTCCATATTAGACACCAACAGGAATATCCTCAACCACTTGCTTGAAACAGGACAAATACATAATGCATTGAAACAAGCTATAGTGAAGCCATTATTAAAGAAACCAATGGCAAACCCTGAACTAGCAGACATCTACAGACCTATTTCCTTGTTCCCAGCAGTGAGCAAAATACTGAAAAAACCCATGTTAATCAACGTGTTCAGTTTTTTAGAACTGCGTGACATTTATCATCCCACTCAGGGTTTAGGTCTGGCCGCAGTACGGAGACTTTACTGTTGGTAGCCACCGAACAGCTCTGCTCTATTCTAGACTAAGGTGGCTCAGTGGCAGTGATTATGCTGGATTTGAGTGCAGACTTCAATGTGGTGTCACTTGCCATCCTCATTCAGAGGATGCTGGATGTTAGCATTACAGGGACTGCCATCAAACAGCTGGAAGCCTTTTTAGCTGACAGGAGCTTCCAAGTGTGTGACGACTCCTTTGCCTCCACTGTCCATCCAGTTGTCATGGGGAGTCCCACAGGGCTCCTCGCTTAGCCCCACATTGTTTAAACGTGTATGTACGGCCACTGGCCGAAATTGTCCACTCACATGGGCTTACCGTAGTTTCATATGCTGATGACACTAAGGTTATCCTGCCTGTTACATCCAGTACCACTCAAACTACCTCCCAACTAAATTCTTGCAGTAGGGAGGTTACGTATTGGATGTCCAGTAGTAGGCTAAAGCTTAATGGTGTTAAAACTGAGGTTCTGGTGCTAGGAAGCAATAGCTCTTGGTGGCAGGAACTTTCATGGGCAGACTATCTGAGAGCTAGTCCTAAGCCAACCCATGCAGTAAAAAGTCTAGGAGTCTGGATAGATGACAGGCTCATGATGGAGACACAAGTAAATAAATTAGCAGGTTCCTGCTTTGGCTTTTTAAGATCTTTATGGAAATTCTTACAAATACTACCTTTCCCTACGTGAAGGATAGTGGTACAGTCTTAAAATCTCACCTTGATTATGGCAAATCCCTGTTTCTTGGGAGCCCGAAATATGTGATCAATAGGCTCCAAGTGGTGCAAAATGCAGCCACTAGAATTCTTCACAAACTACCAAAGCATCAAGCAGCCAGGGCAGCTCTTGCAGCCCTGCACTGGCTTCCAATTAAAAAAAGAAATCACTTTAGGGCTCTCTTTATAGCGCTTTAGGCCATTTATGGGAGCGGCCTACTGACTTTTTGATCCCTGCTTACTCCTTGCGCTCCAGGAAGAGTTCTTCATTCTAGTAACCAGGGATTTCTGGTGGTGCCAAAGGTCAAAAGAGCAAGGAGCGGAGGTCTCTTTTGCTTTCTTCATCTCCAGGCTTTGGAATGCTCTTCTGGTTTCTCTTGGAAGGCAACAGTCAAATGCCTGTTTCAGGAAAATGCTAAAAACCCACATTTTTATAATGTGGCCTGCGTAAATGATTTATCTCAGTTTCATGGAAGGGTTGTCCTGCATCTAGCATGGGGAGGCTGTTTAGGGTAGCCATGGGCTATACAAGTACAATTGCTTTTAATTCTGAATGCTTGTTTCATTTGAAGTCTGTCTCTTTCATTTTATTTAATGTAGAAAAGAATTCTTTAGAAGTGTGAAATAAAACTACTTTTGAATTTGTGTGTGCACACACTTCCCTGTATTTACAAACAAATGGTTCATTTGTGTCTTTCACCATGACTTTTATTTGATAATTAACACAGTACTTGTTGAGCCTTTGGCAGACCTAGCATCCTTGACATGGTTCTCCACAGTGTTTTGCCTTCAAACCTCCTGTTTCGCTAACTTTGTTTTTGCTGGCTTTAGGACTCTGCACTCTTTACCACTGCTAAAGTGTTTGTGCTCCCTCATTAAAATATGGAAGAATTGTCTTCTACACAGTTGGCATATTTAATTTACCTATGCATCCCTAGAAAAGTGGCACTACCCGTGCCCAAGGCCTGTAAATGAAATGCTGCTAGTGGGCCTGCAGCACAGATTGTGCCGCCCATTTAAGTAGCTCTTTCAAACATGTCTCAGTCCTGCCATTGCAGCCTGTGTGTGTAGTTTTAAACTGCCATTCAACCTCGCAAAATAAACCTTTTACCAGGCCTAAACATTCTTTTTTACTACCGAGGGCAGGGTGCAGCATATTTAAAAAGTGGGACATGTACTAATAAGTTTTACATGTGCCAGGTAGTGAAAAACTCGTATTCATTTTTCACTACAACGAACCTACATCTCCTTTAGGATAACATTGGAGTTACCTTATTATGTATAATAAAGTACAATTTCCTAATGGGAGCAGGTGATTAGTTGATGTTTGGTGTCTTTAGAATTGTGATGAAAAATTCTCTCTCGTGGTGAAGTCAGATTTCAAAGTACAATTTTGCAATTGTCACTTTTAGAAAAAGTATAGCAACACAAAAGGATGATGGACGGAGAGCTGAAACCTTTCAACCACTCACCCCCAGTCACAGCTCTGGGTCTAATCCATTGTTCTTTTGCTCACCATGCCACCCCAGTTTGGACCCAGCCATATGTAACTCAGTCCTGACCTTGTTCCCCATGGGAGCAGTCCAGCCCAAACTGCCAGGCCAGGTCCTCCCTGGATCGGAAACAAGCATCCTTTCTTGCCCTACCCATTTAATGCCTGCAGCCTGTCTTTGGGTCAACATGGGTGGGTGCAGTTGTGCTTTGTGTATTCCCCCTAGATAGCCACACACAATAGAGAGCTGTATGAACCATCACTGGCAGGATGAGAGTGCAGAGCTGGGCACAGCTCTCCTTACACTTGAATAGGCGGTGTCCTGCCTCATCCTGCCTCCACACAAAGGGCTGCATACCCCCTGTAGTTAGTCTGGCGCCAGGACAGGGAAGGCAGGGTGCCTGTGGACTTAAAAAAGAAACCTCTAGAAGCTTCACACTTCAAAAGAGGCCCAGGTATTTTCAATGAAGAGCCTCACAATGCTTCACAACCAGGATTTAAGGTTCTCTTGTTCAGCAGGACCAACTGTGTCCCTTTAGCTGGACCACCTTTCATTGTGCTCTGCCTGAATTTTGTGACTCTGTCCCAGTAAATCATGACCAGATATCCTCAGTTTGCACTATGTGCTTTTTGTCACTGTTGTCACTAACATCTTTAAAATTGCATATCTCCGGTTCGACTAATTGGACCTTTGTTGTTTTTGTTCTTGTTTTATTCAGTAAAAATTACTCTAGTTTTCTAATCTGATGTGGGGTTCTTTTTGTGTGGCGTTTTCACTCTTTTACTGTTTGTAGTGTTGCACAAATACTTTGCAGATTGCCTCGGAGTTAAGCCTGACCTTTCTGTGCCAAGCTGTGACAGAGGGTTGAGCACAGGGTAATTTAGGGTTGGCTTGTGCCTCACCCTGACAAGGATTGTGATTGCTGCTTGAGAACTGTTTCACCCCCCTCAACCAGGAGCCCAATTTCTTTCACATACCATGTAATGGTCAATTGGTTTATTTTTTATTAAAATGGTGCTTCTACACTATGGACCCATCATTCCTATTCGCCTATCAAGAATGAGCAATTTGTACGCAAACTGTTTTGAGAATGGGAATTAAATTTGCCATGCGACCTACCATTGAATAAGTTGCATCACAAGTTGTCTATTCTCAGGGATTTGCAAATGACCTGCCAAAGAAGTTGGTAATCCATCATAACCCATTAGTGATTTCTGACACATTAATTTCCAAATATATGTTCTGATGTCAAAATAACATCTCTACCTACCTCTCTTGTGACTCTAGACACTTGTTTAAAAATAGATCTGGCTGTATTTTGTGCATTAATGCTTGTCACGTTTAATTAGCCTGCCAAAGATGATACCTACGCATCAAACCTGTTCATACCTCAAAGATACATAAAACATAAGATGTTTGGTAGTATTTGATGAGGACCTTATTCATCTCAAGCACTGTAAAGTGGTGGCATCTTATTTCTGGAAAATCTTCCTTGTATTTCCTTTCCAATAATGTATATGCATTTTCAGTAATTTACAACATCAGTGACATTACATACTTCTTTGGAAGCCATATATAAGTATAATTTCATTCATTTGTTATATTGGTTCCTTTTTGTCTGAGGTGTCAAGTAGGTCAGGCGGGTTATGGTATGAAAAAGGACATACTTGGCCAAGTACAATAATGCTCATGTATCTATTCCAATAGCTTTTCTTATTGAGTCACCTAAATAAATAAGTTTTCCTCCTGCGTCTTTCCTTCTGTATCCAGCAAACCAACTTGTCAGGAGTTGTTAGAAATTATGAATTAATTACAGCCTGTATTTACTGCCATACATAACTACCCTGGCCACATGCATTCCCTCTGAATTTACTGTTATTAAACGACTGGTAACTTGATTAAATGGCCAGTATCAAACTAGGAGGGCATTTTACCAAGATGTCATAGATTTATTAGCAGTTTTTAAACTGTTATGTAGTCTAAGAATATTTAATATTACTGCCTTTCACATTTAGCTAATCCTTGAACAGCATGTCAGCTTTCGATGTCAGCTTAAGCCATAGACTAACCACAGTTTTTATTTTAGGGGGGGTCTCACCGTTTGTCAATGATTGAAGACCGGGATGCCTTCCGATTTCGTCATATGATTTCCTTTGAGGCACTGCAGATTCGATCTCTAGCTAGCGGAGGTAATGGTCATTCTCTTTATTGCATAACAGTAATGGTTAATAATGCTGATGACTATTTTGGATGTCTTTCCTATCCTGGTATACCAAAACCTTTGCACTCATGGCTTGTCTCAGCCATTTACTAAGAGGTAGTTTTCACCCCAGGTGTGCAACAGATGTGGATCAAAATTGTTAAACTAATTGTTCGTGAGACATTTACTGGTTTAATACTCCTTTACAAACATGGCTGCTCAGTTTACAGTTATGTATCACTAATGATCATGGTATAAATTGGACTAGATAGATATTAATTTCAGTGGTTTGACAGTAGTGTTAAAGACAGTATAGCATGGGGATCATTTCAATGTGGTATCAAATGCATTCATTGGACTAATATTCCAAGTAAATAGATGCATACCTAGTTTCAAAACTGTTGCAAGGACGTACAACCATGCACAATATTTGAGGCTGTTTGCTCAACATTTCCGACATCCTGCAACTACAAAGAAACCCTTTTGAATTATACATTTTGAACAGAATTATCTTGCAATTTAGCAGTATCAAATCATGCCTGTGAATTGAAAACATTGTCATGGAAGCCTCTTTGGAGAGAAGTCCATTTTCTATACTTAGTGAGCAGGAAACAGGGAGGCACTTTAAACTTCTGTAATTAGCCTGTCTAATTTACACTCGTTTTGTGTCCCTCTACACAGATGCAGAGACTAATTTGGTTTGTGAGATAGTCCATGTGAAATCTGAATCAGAAGGAAGGCCGGAGCAGTCCTTCCATCTCTGCAGCAGGTAAGGGTCCTTGAGCAACTTCTTTCACAAAGCAAGCTTTGGGTCATTATGCATCAGTGAACAATCTGGTTCCAGTTTCCATCAGTGCTCTGTCACTTCAGTTACAGAAATAGAACTTTCGCTGAAAATCGTTCACTATTTAGAACTATAAAAGTGAATTTTGAGCAAAATACATTTGCTGATTTTTGCATTAGGAATTTGCTGTGTCTTTTCAAATTAGTGATAGAAGTAACATAGGTATACATTTTAGCATTGTATGTAGCATGGACATACTCTATTGAAAAGTTGTGATTTTCCTGTTTGAAAATGAATGTTCTTGTTTTGCATGCAAAGGTTTCTTGACCTGTTTGGCCCTTCCTGATGATTTTCTTTAGTAGCTGCATTTCTTTGTGGCATGCTTATATTTAAAAAAACATGAGAAACATTCTAAAGCCAGGATACGGACGACATTGCCTCCATTTCATAGAATACATTGGGAGCAGGAGATGTAGATATATACATGTAAAAACATTTACACGAGCAGAAGGGAGAGAAACCCTAGGGCATGAAATGCTCTTAGACTGAGAATATACTTTGCTCGTGCACTCGGAGAGAGAGGCACTGATGTACACTCTGTAACCAAACACAAAATCATTGATCAAACCAGAGCTTGTTGGAATGTTACATACCCACCGTCCTTCTCCACCAGTCCACCCCACCACTGGGGTGAGTGATCACTTACAAGATGCACAAGAGCCAAGTTGCCATGAAAATGCCTATTGATGCACTGTAATAGCTAATGCTACACTGTAATGTCACCTCTACAGAAAAGCGTGAGGGGCAGAGAAAAAAAACATTTGCATCCTGTGGAGATGACCTATAACTAGCTTTCCTGATTCTGGTAGTTCTAAGCCAGTGGTTCTCAAGCTTTTTAGCCCACAACCCTATTTTTTAGAATAACAAACGTTCACGACCCTCCTACCTTTAATGAACATGGGGGGTGATTTTTGAATGTAACCTAAAACATTGTTTTGAGTAGTGCATTGCCATTTACACACAGCACATTCTCCATTGAAATGGCCATTTACTTTGCACAGATATACGGTTTTACTGATAAAGCTATTTTGCACACAAATGCTAATGTGTGGAAAAGAGGTTTCTATAAATATTAATTGTTTGTACATCAACATTTAAACTGTCTGTATTTGTTTTGATCCTACTAAAATCTCTGAATTACAAAAAAACTATTCTTAGTTGTTTTCTTTCCCAATTGCTGAATGCATGCAGTTCATTTACATGTTTTTATATTCGGTTGTGTGTTGCAAAAAACTACATCCTAAGATTATCATATAATTCACTTTAAAAACTCCTCACTTTGGAGACGGGAAGAAAAGTAAACACCCATTCCATGTTAGAAGAATAAGCAGTAGCTTGTCAGAAGACATAGCTTGACATTTGACACCTTTCGTTTATGCACACAAATGTGACCAGATAAACACATCATTTAAAGACTTTTTTTTTTATTGCTTAGACTTTCATGAACCACCAAAAAAACAGCTCACAACCTACCAGTGTGCAGTGATCCACAGTTTGGAAAACACTGTTCTAAGCAATACAGAAGTCTGTTAAAAGCACCTGCCCCATGATCATTTATCCAAGGGGTGGTGGTCTCTCCAACTGTGACATTGCACTTACTTAAGGTTTGTAGTTAGTCAGCTATATTTTTGTTATAAAGTACTGTATTTGCACACTCGGGGCTGTATTACAGAAGTGTCCCAGGGGTGCAACGGGCATGTGCGCCCACTTTGTGTGCTTCCTGGGCACTTTGGTGTTAAAGAATGGGCCGCAGATGCTTGTCTGGCCCCTTCTGTAATACCAATAGTGCTGGAGCACAAATAGCACCAGTGCCATCACCAAAGTGCTACAAGCGGCAGAGTTTGGCACAGCTGCTCAGGTCTTTGAAGCAGCGAGCGACAAAAGTTAAGCAGGGCTGCTCCGGGCAATCGAACAGTTGCAAGCAGCAGAGTTTGGCCAAGCCGCTCAGGGGTGATAGAAGCAGCGAGTGGGAATGCACAGGTGTAGCTCTCACCTAGCCCAAGCCAAACATGTATTGGAGATAGGCTGCAGGGACTCAGGGCAGTGACTGCGGAGAAATGCCCACTTTCTAAAAGTGGCATTTCCAAAATAGTAATAATAAATCTGACTTTACCAATAAGAAGAATTTATTACCACCATTCCAATTGTACTGAACATGATGCAGATACTCATTTCAGATCAGGAATTATAGCTTAAAGGTAATATAAGGAATTCCCAATGCTGGCCTATGAGAGGGGCAGGACTCACTGTAATGAAAAACAACTTTAGGAATGTTTTTCATCACCATGACATGAAAACTTAAAAGGCTGTGTCCTGCCTTTTACTTACATGACACCCTGCCCTAGGGGCCGCCTAGGGCCTACTTTAGGGGTGGCTTATATGTAAGAAAAGGGGAGTTTAAGGCTTGGCAAAGAGTTCTACATGCCAAGTCAGGGTGGTAGTGAGACTGCGCACACACACAGGCTGTGTAGTGGCAGACCTGAGCCATGTTTACAGAGCTACTCAAGTAGGTGGCACAATCAGTGCTGCAGGCCTGTGAGTAGCATTTAATGTACAGGCCCTGGGTATATGGTATACCACTTATCAAGGGACTGACCAGTAAATTAAGTATGCCAGTTGTGGTTAGACCAGTGTTACCATGTTTTAGGGGAGAAACACATGCACTTAGCACTAACCAGCAGTGGTAAAGTGCTCAGAGTCCTAAGGACAACAAAAGATGTTCAGAAAAATAGGAGGAGAAAGGCAAGAAGTCTGGGGTAAGACCCACGCTAAGGATGCCAAGTCTAACGCTTACTATTTTATTGTTTATAGCTCTCCTTCTGGCAAAAAGGATCTACTGAAGGCTATACAGTCCATTCTTCGAGACAAGCACAGGAGACAGCTTCTTAAAACGGAAAGTTTACCCAGCTCTCAACAATATGTGCCCTTTGGAGGAAAGCGTTTGTGTGCTCTTAAAGGTGGTAGGCCAGCGATGCACAGAGCAGGTACGCTTAACTTGTTTTATCTTTTGAGGTGTCAATTGTTTATTTGTGTGCATGATTAAGATTTGAAACAATGTTAACACAGTGCATAAGTTATTTTATGTCATGGGTGATGAATTAGCTGGGTATTTTCACAGGTGAATCATGACTGAAAGCTTACTCCTTAACCATATCATACTAAACGATGGAGGTTATCTTTGAAAAAAGTTGAACAAGATGAAACAAAAATACCACAAAAAATTTTTTAGGCAAAAACTTTAGTCTGAAGTCTCAAGCAAACCTCTCGCTGAACAGCTTATGCCTTCATTACAGAAAAAAACACATATTCCAGACAGACGTTGTTCTCCCGCTGAGTCATTTTGCCAAGTTCCATTCCAAATGATAAGGCTTAATTAGGGATACCTCTAAGGCCCTTGTAAGGAAATGCCTCCTTGGCATGGTTACCCCCTGACTTTTTGCCTTTGCTGATGCTATGTTTTGAATTGAAAGTGTGCTGAGGCCTGCTAACCAGACCCCAGCACCAGCGTTCTTTCCCTAACCTGTACTTTTGTTCTCACAATTGGCACACCCTGGCATCCAGGTAATTCCCTTGTAACTGGTACCCCTGGTACCAAGGGCCCTGATGCCAGGGAAGGTCTCTAAGGGCTGCAGCATATCTTATGCCACCCTGGGGACCCCTCACTCAGCACAGACACACTGCTTGCCAGCTTGTGTGTGCTGGTGAGGACAAAACGAGTAAGTCGACATGGCACTCCCCTCAGGGTGCCATGCCAACCTCACACTGCCTATGTCACCCATCTAGCAGGCCTTACAGCCCTAAGGCAGGGTGCACTATACCATAGGTGAGGGCACCAGTGCATGAGCACTGTGCCCCTACAGTGTCTAAGCAAAACCTTAGACATTGTAAGTGCAGGGTAGCCATAAGAGTATATGGTCTGGGAGTCTGTCAAACACGGACCCCACAGCACCATAATGGCTACACTGAAAACTGGGAAGTTTGGTATCAAACTTCTCAGCACAATAAATGCACACTGATTCCAGTGTACATTTTATTGTAAAATACACCCCAGAGGGCACCTTAGAGGTGCCCCCTGAAACCTTAACCAACTACCCGTGTAGGCTGACTGGTTTTAGCAGCCTGCCACACTCGAGACATGTTGCTGGCCACATGGGGAGAGTGCCTTTGTCACTCTGTGGCTAGTAACAAAGCCTGCACTGGGTGGAGATGCTATCACCTCCCCCAGGCAGGAGCTGTAACACCTGGCGGTGAGCCTCAAAGGCTCAACCCCTTTGTTCCAGCACCACAGGGCACTCCAGCTAGTGGAGTTGCCTGCCCCCTCCGGCCACGGCCCCACTTTTGGCGACAAGGCCGGAGGAAATAATGAGAATAACAAGGAGGAGTCACTGGGCAGTCAGGACAGCCCCTAAGGTGTCCTGAGCTGAAGTGACTCTAACTTTAAGAAATCCTCCATCTTGCAGATGGAGGATTCCCCCAATAGGGATAGGAATGTGACCCCCTCCCCTTAGGAGGAGGCACAAAGAGGGTGTACCCAACCTCAGGGCTAGTAGCCATTGGCTACTAACCCCCCAGACCTAAACACGCCCTTAAATTTAGTATTTAAGGGCTCCCCTGAACCTAGGAACTTAGATTCCTGCAACCTAAGAAGAAGAGGACTGCTGAGCTGAAAAACCCTGCAGAGAAGACGGAGACACCAACTGCCTTGGCCCCAGCTCTACTGGCCTGTCTCCCCCCTTCGGAAGAAAACTGCTCCAGCGACGCGTTCCCCAGGACCAGCGACCTCTGAATCCTCAGACGACTGCCCTGCTCTAAAAGGACCAAGAAACTCCCGAGAACAGCGGCCCTGTTCAACAAAGACTGCAACTTTGTTTCCAGAGGAGCAACTTTAAAGACCCCTGCAATTCCCGCCAGAAGCGTGAGACTTGCAACACTGCACCCGGCGACCCCGACTCGACTGGTGAAGAAACAACGCTACAGGGAGGACCCCCAGGCGACTCCAAGACTGTGAGTAACCAAAGTTGTCCCCCCTGAGCCCCGACAGCGACGCCTGCAGAGGGAATCCCGAGGCTCCCCCTGACCGCGACTTCCTGACTCTAAGATCCCGACGCCTGGAAAAGACCCTGCACCCGCAGCCCCCAGGACCTGAAGGATCGGAACTCCAGTGCAGGAGTGACCCCCAGGAGGCCCTCTCCCTTGCCCAGGTGGTGGCTACCCCGAGGAGCCCCCCCCTTGCCTGCCTGCACCGCTGAAGAGACCCCTTGGTCTCCCATTGATTCCTATTACAAACCTGATGCGTGTTTGCACACTGCACCCGGCCACCCCCGCGCTGCTGAGGGTGTACTTTCTGTGCTAACTTGTGTTCCCCCCCCACCCACTCCGGTGCCCTGCAAAACCCCCCTGGTCTGCCCTCCGAAGACGCGGGTACTTACCTGCTGGCAGACTGGAACTGGGGCACCCCCTTCTCCATTGAAGCCTATGTGTTTTGGGCACCACTTTGAACTCTGCACCTGACCGGTCCTGAGCTGCTGGTGTGGTAACTTTGGGGTTGCTCTGAACCTCCAACGGTGGGCTACCTTGGACCCAAACATGAACCCCGTAGGTGGTTTACTTACCTACAAAAACTAGCAAATACTTACCTCCCCTAGGAACTGTTGAAAATTGCAGTGTCCACTTTTGAAATAGCTATATGTGTTTTATGTAAAAAGTATATATGCTATTGTGATTATTCAAAGTTCCTAAAGTACTTACCTGCAATACCTTTCAAATGAGATATAACATGTAGAATTTGAACCTGTGGTTCTTAAAATAAACTAAGAAAATATATTTTTCTATAACAAAAACCTATTGGCCTGGAATTGTCTCTGAGTGTGTGTTCCTCATTTATTGCCTGTGTGTATGTACAACAAATGCTTAACACTACTCCTTTGATAAGCCTACTGCTCGACCACACTACCACAAAATAGAGCATTAATATTATCTCTTTTTGCCACTATCTTACCTCTAAGGGGAACCCTTGGACTCTGTGCATACTATTCCTTACTTTGAAATAGTGCATACAGAGCCAACTTCCTACATTGGTGGATCAGCGGTGGGGTACAAGACTTTGCATTTGCTGGACTACTCAGACAATACCTGATCACACCACAAATTCCAAAAATTGTCATTAGAAATTGATTTTTGCAATTTGAGCTATTTTTCTAAATTATTAAAAGTCCTGCTAGGGCCTTGTGTTAGTCCCTGTTAGCATTTCTTTTAGAGTTTAAAAGTTTTGTGAAAGTTTGAATTAGATTCTAGAACTAGTTTTAGATTCTTAAAAAGTATTCCAACTTTTAGAAACAAAGGCCCTCATTCTGACCTTGGCGGGCGGCGGAGGCCGCCCGCCAAAGTCCCGCCGTCAGATTACCGTTCCGCGGTCGAAAGACCGCGGCGGTAATTCTGACTTTCCCGCTGGGCTGGCGGGCGGTCGCCTTCAGACCGCCCGCCAGCCCAGCGGGAAAGAGGCTTCCACGATGAAGCCGGCTCGGAATCGAGCCGGCGGAGTGGAAGCTGTGCGACGGGTGCAGTTGCACCCGTCGCGTATTTCACTGTCTGCGCAGCAGACAGTGAAATACTTGTAGGGGCCCTCTTACGGGGGCCCCTGCAATGCCCATGCCAGTGGCATGGGCATTGCAGGGGCCCCCAGGGGCCCCGCGACCCCCCCTACCGCCATCCGGATCCCGGCGGTCCGACCGCCGGGATCTGGATGGCGGTAGGGGGGGTCGGAATCCCTGCAGCGGTGCAGCAAGCTGCGCCGCCGCGGAGGATTCAATGGGGCGGCGGTACACTGGCGGGACCCCGCCAGTGGTGCCGGTCCGACCGCGGCTTTACCGCCGCGGTCGGAATCCCCATTGGAGCACCGCCGGCCTGTCGGCGGTGCTCCCGCGGTCCTCCGCCCTGGCGGTCAAAGACCGCCAGGGTCAGAATGACCACCATAATGTCTAGTGCAGAGATGAATGTGGAGGAACTCGACCTCACACCTTACCTCCATCTTAAGATGAGGGAACTAAGGTCACTCTGCAACCTAAAGAAAATCACAATTGGCTCAAGACCCTCCAAACTACAGCTCCAGGAGCTTTTGGCAGAGTTTGAAAAAGCCAACCCCTCTGAGGATGACAACCCAGAGGAGGATGTTAGTGACCTGGAGGAGAATTCCCACCTTCCAGTACTAACTAGGGAACCCAGGGACCCTCAATCCCTGATTCCAACTGTGATAGTCAGAGATGCTGCTTCCCTCACAGGAGGGACCAGCACCTCTGGAAACACTGAGGATAGCCTCAGTGAAGAGGGCCTCCTGCTAGCCAGGATGGCCAAAAGATTGGCTTTGGAAAGACAGATCCTAGCCATAGAAACTGAAAGACAAGAGATGGGCCTAGGTCCCATCAATGGTGGCAGCAACATAAATAGGGTCAGAGATTCTCCTGACATGTTGAAAATCCCTAAAGGGATTGTAACTAAATATGAAGATGGTGATGACCTCACCAAATGGTTCACAGCTTTTGAGAGGGCTTGTGTAACCAGAAAAGTTAACAGATCTCATTGGGGTGCTCTCCTGTGGGGAATGTTCACTGGAAAGTGTAGGGATAGACTCCTCACAATCTCTGGAAAAGATGCAGAATCTTATGACCTCATGAAGGGAACCCTGATTGAGGGCTTTGGATTCTCCACTGAGGAGTATAGAATTAGATTCAGGGGGGCTCAAAAAACCTCGAGCCAGACCTGGGTTGATTTTGTGGACTACTCAGTGAAAACACTGGATGGTTGGATTCAAGGCAGTGGTGTAAATGATTATGATGGGCTGTACAATTTATTTGTGAAAGAACACTGTAAGGAAATGCCTCCTTGGCATGGTTGCCCCCTGACTTTTTGCCTTTGCTGATGCTATGTTTACAATTGAAAGTGTGCTGAGGCCTGCTAACCAGGCCCCAGCACCAGTGTTCTTTCCCTAACCTGTACTTTTGTATCCACAATTGGCAGACCCTGGCATCCAGATAAGTCCCTTGTAACTGGTACTTCTAGTACCAAGGGCCCTGATGCCAAGGAAGGTCTCTAAGGGCTGCAGCATGTCTTATGCCACCCTGGAGACCTCTCACTCAGCACAGACACTCTGCTTGCCAGCTTGTGTGTGCTAGTGAGGACAAAACGAGTAAGTCGACATGGCACTCCCCTCAGGGTGCCATGCCAGCCTCTCACTGCCTATGCAGTATAGGTAAGACACCCCTCTAGCAGGCCTTACAGCCCTAAGGCAGGGTGCACTATACCATAGGTGAGGGTACCAGTGCATGAGCATGGTACCCCTACAGTGTCTAAACAAAACCTTAGACATTGTAAGTGCAGGGTAGCCATAAGAGTATATGGTCTGGGAGTCTGTCAAACACGAACTCCACAGCACCATAATGGCTACACTGAAAACTGGGAAGTTTGGTATCAAACTTCTCAGCACAATAAATGCACACTGATGCCAGTGTACATTTTATTGTAAAATACACCCCAGAGGGCACCTTAGAGGTGCCCCCTGAAACTTAACCGACTATCTGTGTAGGCTGACTAGTTTTAGCAGCCTGCCACAAACCGAGACATGTTGCTGGCCCCATGGGGAGAGTGCCTTTGTCACTCTGAGGCCAGTAACAAAGCCTGCACTGGGTGGAGATGCTAACACCTCCCCCAGGCAGGAATTGTCACACCTGGCGGTGAGCCTCAAAGGCTCACCTCCTTTGTGCCAACCCAGCAGGACACTCCAGCTAGTGGAGTTGCCCGCCCCCTCCGGCCAGGCCCCACTTTTGGCGGCAAGGCCGGAGAAAATAATGAGAAAAACAAGGAGGAGTCACTGGCCAGTCAGGACAGCCCCTAAGGTGTCCTGAGCTGAAGTGACTCTAACTTTTAGAAATCCTCCATCTTGCAGATGGAGGATTCCCCCAATAGGGTTAGGATTGTGACCCCCTCCCCTTGGGAGGAGGCACAAAGAGGGTGTACCCACCCTCAGGGCTAGTAGCCATTGGCTACTAACCCCCCAGACCTAAACACGCCCTTAAATTTAGTATTTAAGGGCTACCCTGAACCCTAGAAAATTAGATTCCTGCAACTACAAGAAGAAGGACTGCCTAGCTGAAAACCCCTGCAGAGGAAGACCAGAAGACGACAACTGCCTTGGCTCCAGAAACTCACCGGCCTGTCTCCTGCCTTCCAAAGATCCTGCTCCAGCGACGCCTTCCAAAGGGACCAGCGACCTCGACATCCTCTGAGGACTGCCCCTGCTTCGAAAAGACAAGAAACTCCCGAGGACAGCGGACCTGCTCCAAGAAAAGCTGCAACTTTGTTTCCAGCAGCTTTAAAGAACCCTGCAAGCTCCCCGCAAGAAGCGTGAGACTTGCAGCACTGCACCCGGCGACCCCGACTCGGCTGGTGGCGATCCAACACCTCAGGAGGGACCCCAGGACTACTCTAAGACTGTGAGTACAAAAACCTGTCCCCCCTGAGCCCCCACAGCGCCGCCTGCAGAGGGAAATCCCGAGGCTTCCCCTGACCGCGACTCTTTGAATCCTAAGTCCCGACACCTGGGAGAGACCCTGCACCCGCAGCCCCCAGGACCTGAAGGACCGGACTTTCACTGGAGGAGTGACCCCCAGGAGTCCCTCTCCCTTGATCAAGTGGAGGTTTCCCCGAGGAACCCCCCCCTTGCCTGCCTGCAGCGCTGAAGAGATCCCTAGATCTCCCATTGACTTCCATTACAAACCCGACGCTTGTTTCTACACTGCACCCGGCCGCCCCCGCGCTGCTGAGGGTGAAATTTCTATGTGGGCTTGTGTCCCCCCCGGTGCCCTACAAAACCCCCCTGGTCTGCCCTCCGAAGACGCGGGTACTTACCTGCAAGCAGACCGGAACCGGGGCACCCCCTTCTCTCCATTCTAGCCTATGTGTTTTGGGCACCACTTTGAACTCTGCACCTGACCGGCCCTGAGCTGCTGGTGTGGTGACTTTGGGGTTGCTCTGAACCCCCAACGGTGGGCTACCTTGGACCAAGAACTAAACCCTGTAAGCGTCTTACTTACCTGGTTAACCTAACAAATACTTACCTCCCCTAGGAACTGTGAAAATTGCACTGTGTCCACTTTTAAAACAGCTATTTGTGAATAACGTGAAAAGTATACATGCAATTTTGATGATTTGAAGTTCCTAAAGTACTTACCTGCAATACCTTTCGAATGAGATATTACATGTAGAATTTGAACCTGTGGTTCTTAAAATAAACTAAGAAAAGATATTTTTCTATATAAAAACCTATTGGCTGGATTTGTCTCTGAGTGTGTGTACCTCATTTATTGTCTATGTGTATGTACAACAAATGCTTAACACTACTCCTTGGATAAGCCTACTGCTCGACCACACTACCACAAAATAGAGCATTAGTATTATCTCTTTTTACCACTATTTTACCTCTAAGGGGAACCCTTGGACTCTGTGCATGCTATTCCTTACTTTGAAATAGCACATACAGAGCCAACTTCCTACATTGGTGGATCAGCGGTGGGGTACAAGACTTTGCATTTGCTGGACTACTCAGCCAATACCTGATCACACGACAAATTCCAAAATTGTCATTAGAAATTCATTTTTGCAATTTGAAATTTTTCTAAATTCTTAAAAGTCCTGCTAGGGCCTTGTGTGTTAAGTCCCTGTTTAGCATTGTCTTTTAGAGTTTAAAAGTTTGTTAAAAGTTTGAAATTAGATTCTAGAAACAGTTTTAGATTCTTTAAAAAGTCTTCCAACTTTTAGCAAAATAATGTCTGATACAGAGATGAATGTGGTGGAACTCGACACCACACCTTACCTCCATCTTAAGATGAGGGAGCTAAGGTCTCTCTGTAATATCAAAAAAATAACCATTGGCTCCAGACCTACCAAAATTCAGCTCCAGGAGCTGTTGGCAGAGTTTGAAAAAGCCAACCCCTCTGATGATGACATCACAGAGGAAGAAATTAGTGACTTGGAGGCCAATGTCCCTCCTCCAGTCCTAAATAGGGAGAACAGGACCCCTCAAGTCCTGTCTCCAACTGTGTTAGTCAGAAATGGTGAGTCCCTCACAGGAGGGTCCCACATTTCTGAAATCACTGAGGATGCTCTCAGTGAAGATGACCTCCTGTTAGCCAGGATGGCCAAAAGATTGGCTTTAGAGAGACAGCTCCTAGCCATAGAAAGGGAAAGACAAGAGATGGGCCTAGGACCCATCAATGGTGGCAGCAATATAAATAGGGTCAGAGATTCTCCTGACATGTTAAAAATCCCCAAAGGGATTGTGACAAAATTTGAAGATGGTGATGACATCACCAAGTGGTTCACAGCTTTTGAGAGGGCTTGTGTAACCAGAAAAGTGAACAGATCTCACTGGGGTGCTCTCCTTTGGGAAATGTTCACTGGAAAGTGTAGGGATAGACTCCTCACACTCTCTGGAAAAGATGCAGAATCTTATGACCTCATGAAGGGTACCCTGATTGAGGGCTTTGGATTCTCCACTGAGGAGTACAGGATTAGGTTCAGGGGGGCTCAAAAATCCTCGAGCCAGACCTGGGTTGACTTTGTTGACTACTCAGTGAAAACACTAGATGGTTGGATTCAAGGCAGTGGTGTAAGTAATTATGATGGGCTGTACAATTTATTTGTGAAAGAACACCTGTTAAGTAATTGTTTCAATGATAAACTGCATCAGCATCTGGTAGACCTAGGACCAATTTCTCCCCAAGAATTGGGAAAGAAGGCGGACCATTGGGTCAAGACAAGGGTGTCCAAGACTTCAACAGGGGGTGACCAAAAGAAAGGGGTCACAAAGACTCCCCAGGGGAAGGGTGATGAGACAACCAAAACTAAAAATAGTAAAGAGTCTTCTACAGGCCCCCAAAAACCTGCACAGGAGGGTGGGCCCAGAGCCTCTTCACAAAACAATGGGTACAAGGGTAAAAACTTTGATCCCAAAAAGGCCTGGTGTCATAGCTGTAAACAGCATGGACACCAAACTGGAGACAAGGCCTGTCCCAAGAAAGGTTCCACTCCAAACTCCCATCCAGGTAACACTGGTATGGCTAGTCTCCAAGTGGGATCAACAGTGTGCCCAGAGCAAATCAGGGTCCACACTGAAGCTACTCTAGTTTCTGAGGGTGGGGTGGATTTAGCCACACTAGCTGTCTGGCCGCCTAACATGCAAAAATACAGACAGCAACTCTTAATTAATGGGACTAGAATAGAGGGCCTGAGGGATACAGGTGCCAGTGTCACCATGGTGACAGAGAAACTGGTTTCCCCTGGCCAATACCTGACTGGAAAAACTTACACAGTCACCAACGCTGACAATCAGAGAAAAGTACATCCCATGGCAATGGTTACTTTAGAATGGGGAGGGGTCAATGGCCTGAAACAGGTGGTGGTCTCCTCAAATATCCCAGTGGACTGTCTGCTTGGAAATGACCTGGAGTCCTCAGCATGGGCTGAGGTAGAACTAAAAACCCATGCAGCAATGCTGGGTATCCCTGAACTGGTGTGTGTGAAAACAAGAGCACAATGCAAGGCACAGGGTGAACAAGTAGAGCTGGAGTCTGGAAGAATGGCCCAGCCTACCAAGAGAACAGGAAAGTCAGTTGGGAAACCAACTGCAACACAGCAGAAGAAAGGGAACCTCTCTTCTCAGGAAGAAGTTCTGCCCTCTGAGGGAACTGAGCCTTTGGAGCTTGAACCTTATCAGGTTGAGCTCTTAGGCCCAGGGGGACCCTCAAGGGAGGAGCTGTGTAAGGGACAAGAAACCTGTCCCTCTCTTGAAGGCCTTAGGCAGCAAGCTGCTGAAGAGTCCAAAGGCAAGAAAAATGGAACACATAGGGTCTATTGAGAAGATGGACTCCTGTACACTGAGGCCAGAGACCCCAAACCTGGTGCCACTAGGAGAGTGGTAGTGCCTCAGCTGTTCAGGAAGTTCATCCTAACATTGGCCCATGACATTCCCCTTGCTGGACATTTGGGACAAACCAAGACGTGGGAGAGGTTAGTCAACCACTTCTACTGGCCCAATATGTCCAACATGGTTAAGGAGTTTTGCCTCTCCTGCCCCACCTGTCAAGCCAGTGGTAAGACAGGTGGGCACCCAAAGGCCCCCCTCATTCCACTTCCAGTGGTGGGGGTTCCCTTTGAAAGAGTGGGTGTGGACATAGTTGGCCCACTAGAACCTCCCATAGCCTCAGGAAATATGTATATCCTGGTAGTAGTGGATCATGCTACCAGGTATCCTGAAGCTATTCCCCTTAGGTCGACTACTGCCCCTGCAGTAGCCAAAGCCCTCATTGGTATCTTTACCAGAGTGGGTTTCCCTAAGGAGGTGGTGTCTGACAGAGGTACCAACTTCATGTCAGCATACCTAAAGCACATGTGGAATGAGTGTGGGGTGACTTATAAATTCACTACACCATACCATCCACAAACTAATGGCTTAGTTGAGAGATTCAACAAGACATTAAAGGGCATGATCATGGGGCTCCCAGAAAAACTCAAAAGGAGATGGGATGTCCTCTTGCCATGTCTGCTTTTCGCTTACAGAGAGGTGCCACAGAAGGGAGTAGGATTCTCACCCTTTGAACTTCTGTTTGGTCATCCTGTAAGAGGACCACTTGCTCTTGTTAAAGAAGGCTGGGAGAGACCTCTCCATGAGCCTAAACAAGACATAGTGGACTATGTACTTGGCCTTCGCTCTAGAATGGCAGAGTACATGGAAAAGGCAACCAAAAACCTTGAGGCCAGCCAACAGCTCCAGAAGTTTTGGTATGACCAAAAGGCTGCACTGGTTGAGTTCCAACCAGGGCAGAAAGTCTGGGTTCTGGAGCCTGTGGCTCCCAGGGCACTCCAGGACAAATGGAGTGGCCCTTACCCAGTACTAGAAAGGAAGAGTCAGGTCACCTACTTGGTGGACCTGGGCACAAGCAGGAGCCCCAAGAGGGTGATCCATGTGAACCGCCTTAAGCTCTTCCATGACAGGGCTGATGTGAATCTGTTGATGGTAACAGATGAGGATCAGGAGGCAGAGAGTGAACCTCTCCCTGATCTTCTGTCATCAGACCCAAAAGATGGCACAGTAGATGGAGTGATCTACTCAGACCCCCTCTCTGGCCAACAGCAAGCTGATTGTAGGAGAGTCCTACAACAGTTTCCTGAACTCTTCTCCTTAACCCCTGGTCAGACACACCTGTGTACCCATGATGTGGACACAGGAGACAGCATGCCTGTCAAAAACAAAATCTTTAGACAATCTGACCATGTTAAGGAAAGCATCAAGGTGGAAGTCCACAAGATGCTGGAATTGGGAGTAATTGAGCGCTCTGACAGCCCCTGGGCTAGCCCAGTGGTCTTAGTCCCCAAACCTCACACCAAAGATGGAAAGAAAGAGATGAGGTTTTGTGTGGACTACAGAGGGCTCAATTCTGTCACCAAGACAGATGCTCATCCAATTCCAAGAGCTGATGAGCTCATAGATAAATTAGGTGCTGCCAAATTCTTAAGTACCTTTGACTTGACAGCAGGGTACTGGCAAATAAAAATGGCACCTGGAGCAAAAGAGAAAACAGCATTCTCCACACCTGATGGGCATTATCAGTTTACTGTTATGCCCTTTGGTTTAAAGAATGCCCCTGCCACCTTCCAAAGGTTGGTGAATCAAGTCCTTGCTGGCTTGGAGTCCTTTAGCACAGCTTATCTTGATGATATTGCTGTCTTTAGCTCCACCTGGCAGGATCACCTGGTCCACCTGAAGAAGGTTTTGAAGGCTCTGCAATCTGCAGGCCTCTCTATCAAGGCATCCAAATGCCAGATAGGGCAGGGAACTGTGGTTTACTTGGGCCACCTTGTAGGTGGAGGCCAAGTTCAGCCACTCCAACCCAAGATCCAGACTATTCTGGACTGGGTAGCTCCAAAAACCCAGACTCAAGTCAGGGCATTCCTTGGCTTGACTGGGTATTACAGGAGGTTTGTGAAGGGATATGGATCCATTGTGACAGCCCTCACTGAACTCACCTCCAAGAAAATGCCCAAGAAAGTGAACTGGACTGTGGAATGCCAACAGGCCTTTGACACCCTGAAACAAGCAATGTGCTCAGCACCAGTTCTAAAAGCTCCAGATTATTCTAAGCAGTTCATTGTGCAGACTGATGCCTCTGAACATGGGATAGGGGCAGTTTTGTCCCAAACAAATGATGATGGCCTTGACCAGCCTGTTGCTTTCATTAGCAGGAGGTTACTCCCCAGGGAGCAGCGTTGGAGTGCCATTGAGAGGGAGGCCTTTGCTGTGGTTGGGTCCCTGAAGAAGCTGAGACCATACCTCTTTGGGACTCACTTCCTAGTTCAAACTGACCACAGACCTCTCAAATGGCTGATGCAAATGAAAGGTGAAAATCCTAAACTGTTGAGGTGGTCCATCTCCCTACAGGGAATGGACTTTATAGTGGAACACAGACCTGGGACTGCCCATGCCAATGCAGATGGCCTTTCCAGGTTCTTCCACTTAGAAAATGAAGACTCTCTTGGGAAAGGTTAGTCTCATCCTCTTTCGTTTGGGGGGGGTTGTGTAAGGAAATGCCTCCTTGGCATGGTTGCCCCCTGACTTTTTGCCTTTGCTGATGCTATGTTTACAATTGAAAGTGTGCTGAGGCCTGCTAACCAGGCCCCAGCACCAGTGTTCTTTCCCTAACCTGTACTTTTGTATCCACAATTGGCAGACCCTGGCATCCAGATAAGTCCCTTGTAACTGGTACTTCTAGTACCAAGGGCCCTGATGCCAAGGAAGGTCTCTAAGGGCTGCAGCATGTCTTATGCCACCCTGGAGACCTCTCACTCAGCACAGACACTCTGCTTGCCAGCTTGTGTGTGCTAGTGAGGACAAAACGAGTAAGTCGACATGGCACTCCCCTCAGGGTGCCATGCCAGCCTCTCACTGCCTATGCAGTATAGGTAAGACACCCCTCTAGCAGGCCTTACAGCCCTAAGGCAGGGTGCACTTAGGTGAGGGTACCAGTGCATGAGCATGGTACCCCTACAGTGTCTAAACAAAACCTTAGACATTGTAAGTGCAGGGTAGCCATAAGAGTATATGGTCTGGGAGTCTGTCAAACACGAACTCCACAGCACCATAATGGCTACACTGAAAACTGGGAAGTTTGGTATCAAACTTCTCAGCACAATAAATGCACACTGATGCCAGTGTACATTTTATTGTAAAATACACCCCAGAGGGCACCTTAGAGGTGCCCCCTGAAACTTAACCGACTATCTGTGTAGGCTGACTAGTTTTAGCAGCCTGCCACAAACCGAGACATGTTGCTGGCCCCATGGGGAGAGTGCCTTTGTCACTCTGAGGCCAGTAACAAAGCCTGCACTGGGTGGAGATGCTAACACCTCCCCCAGGCAGGAATTGTCACACCTGGCGGTGAGCCTCAAAGGCTCACCTCCTTTGTGCCAACCCAGCAGGACACTCCAGCTAGTGGAGTTGCCCGCCCCCTCCGGCCAGGCCCCACTTTTGGCGGCAAGGCCGGAGAAAATAATGAGAAAAACAAGGAGGAGTCACTGGCCAGTCAGGACAGCCCCTAAGGTGTCCTGAGCTGAAGTGACTCTAACTTTTAGAAATCCTCCATCTTGCAGATGGAGGATTCCCCCAATAGGGTTAGGATTGTGACCCCCTCCCCTTGGGAGGAGGCACAAAGAGGGTGTACCCACCCTCAGGGCTAGTAGCCATTGGCTACTAACCCCCCAGACCTAAACACGCCCTTAAATTTAGTATTTAAGGGCTACCCTGAACCCTAGAAAATTAGATTCCTGCAACTACAAGAAGAAGGACTGCCTAGCTGAAAACCCCTGCAGAGGAAGACCAGAAGACGACAACTGCCTTGGCTCCAGAAACTCACCGGCCTGTCTCCTGCCTTCCAAAGATCCTGCTCCAGCGACGCCTTCCAAAGGGACCAGCGACCTCGACATCCTCTGAGGACTGCCCCTGCTTCGAAAAGACAAGAAACTCCCGAGGACAGCGGACCTGCTCCAAGAAAAGCTGCAACTTTGTTTCCAGCAGCTTTAAAGAACCCTGCAAGCTCCCCGCAAGAAGCGTGAGACTTGCAGCACTGCACCCGGCGACCCCGACTCGGCTGGTGGCGATCCAACACCTCAGGAGGGACCCCAGGACTACTCTAAGACTGTGAGTACAAAAACCTGTCCCCCCTGAGCCCCTACAGCGCCGCCTGCAGAGGGAAATCCCGAGGCTTCCCCTGACCGCGACTCTTTGAATCCTAAGTCCCGACACCTGGGAGAGACCCTGCACCCGCAGCCCCCAGGACCTGAAGGACCGGACTTTCACTGGAGGAGTGACCCCCAGGAGTCCCTCTCCCTTGATCAAGTGGAGGTTTCCCCGAGGAACCCCCCCCTTGCCTGCCTGCAGCGCTGAAGAGATCCCTAGATCTCCCATTGACTTCCATTACAAACCCGACGCTTGTTTCTACACTGCACCCGGCCGCCCCCGCGCTGCTGAGGGTGACATTTCTGTGTGGGCTTGTGTCCCCCCCGGTGCCCTACAAAACCCCCCTGGTCTGCCCTCCGAAGACGCGGGTACTTACCTGCAAGCAGACCGGAACCGGGGCACCCCCTTCTCTCCATTCTAGCCTATGTGTTTTGGGCACCACTTTGAACTCTGCACCTGACCGGCCCTGAGCTGCTGGTGTGGTGACTTTGGGGTTGCTCTGAACCCCCAACGGTGGGCTACCTTGGACCAAGAACTAAACCCTGTAAGCGTCTTACTTACCTGGTTAACCTAACAAATACTTACCTCCCCTAGGAACTGTGAAAATTGCACTAAGTGTCCACTTTTAAAACAGCTATTTGTGAATAACGTGAAAAGTATACATGCAATTTTGATGATTTGAAGTTCCTAAAGTACTTACCTGCAATACCTTTCGAATGAGATATTACATGTAGAATTTGAACCTGTGGTTCTTAAAATAAACTAAGAAAAGATATTTTTCTATATAAAAACCTACGTATTGGCTGGATTTGTCTCTGAGTGTGTGTACCTCATTTATTGTCTATGTGTATGTACAACAAATGCTTAACACTACTCCTTGGATAAGCCTACTGCTCGACCACACTACCACAAAATAGAGCATTAGTATTATCTCTTTTTACCACTATTTTACCTCTCAGGGGAACCCTTGGTCTCTGTGCATGCTATTCCTTACTTTGAAATAGCACATACAGAGCCAACTTCCTACAAACACCTATTAAGTAATTGTTCAAATGATAAACTGCATCAGCATCTGGTAGACCTAGGACCAATTTCTCCCCAAGAATTGGGAAAGAAGGCGGACCATTGGGTCAAGACTAGGGTGACCAAGACTTCCACAGGGGGTGACCAAAAGAAAGGGGTCACAAAGCCTCCCCGGGGGAAAGGTGTTGAGACATCCAAAAACAAAAATAGTAAAGAGTCTTCTTCAGGCCCCCAAAAACCTGCACAGGAGGGTGGGCCCAGAGCCTCTTCACAAAACAATTTTGGGTACAAGGGTAAAAACTTTGATCCCAAAAAGGCCTGGTGTCGTAGCTGTAATCAGCCTGGACACCAAACTGGAGACAAGGCCTGTCCCAAGAAAAGTACCACTTCCAACTCCACTCCAGCTAACACTGGAATGGCTAGTCTCCAAGTGGGATCAACAGTGTGCCCAGAGCAAATCAGGTGTCACACTGAAGCTACATTAGTCTCTGAGGGTGGGGTGGATTTAGCCACACTGGCTGCCTGGCCTCCTAACATGCAAAAATACAGGCAGCAGCTCTTAATTAATGGGACAAGTGTAGAAGGCCTGAGGGATACAGGTGCCAGTGTCACCATGGTGACAGAGAAACTGGTTTCCCCTGGTCAATACCTGGCTGGACAAACTTATCCAGTCACCAATGCTGACAATCAAACTAAAGTACATCCCATGGCTATGGTAACTTTAGAGTGGGGAGGGGTCAGTGGCCTGAAACAGGTGGTGGTTGTGAGAAAGTAGCCTCTTTCTAGCCTTGTTACCCCCACTTTAGGCCTGTTTGTGAGTGTATGTCAAGGTGTTTTTTGCTGTCTCACTGGGATCCTGCTAGCCAGGGCCCAGTGCTCATAGTGAAAACCCTATGTTTTCAGTATGTTTGTTATATGTCACTGGGACCCTGCTAGTCAGGACCCCAGTGCTCATAAGTTTGTGACCTATAGGTATGTGTTCCCTGTGTGATGCCTAACTGTCTCACTGAGGCTCTGCTAACCAGAACCTCAGTGGTTATGCTCTCTCTTTACAAATTGTCACTAACAGGCTAGTGACCAATTTTACCAATTTGCATTGGCATACTGGAACACCCTTATAATTCCCTAGTATATGGTACTGAGGTACCCAGGGTATTGGGGTTCCAGGAGATCCCTATGGGCTGCAGCATTTCTTTTGCCACCCATAGGGAGCTCTGACAATTCTTACACAGGCCTGCCACTGCAGCCTGAGTGAAATAACGTCCACGTTATTTCACAGCCATTTTACACTGCACTTAAGTAACTTATAAGTCACCTATATGTCTAACCTTTACCTGGTAAAGGTTGGGTGCTAGGTTACTTAGTGTGTGGGCACCCTGGCACTAGCCAAGGTGCCCCCACATTGTTCAGGGCCAATTCCCCGGACTTTGTGAGTGCGGGGACACCATTACACGTGTGCACTACATATAGGTCACTACCTATGTGTAGCTTCACAATGGTAACTCCGAATATGGCCATGTAACATGTCTAAGATCATGGAATTGCCCCCTCTATGCCATCCTGGCATTGTTGGTACAATCCCATGATCCCACGGGTCTGTAGCACAGACCCGGGTACTGCCAAACTGCCTTTTCAGGGGTTTCACTGCAGCTGCTGCCAACCCCTCAGACAGGTTTCTGCCCTCCTGGGGTCCAGCCAGGCTTGGCCCAAGAAGGCAGAACAAAGGACTTCCTCAGAGAGAGGGTGTTACACCCTCTCCCTTTGGAAAATGGTGTGAAGGCAGGGGAGGAGTAGCCTCCCCCAGCGTCTGGAAATGCTTTCATGGGCACACATGGTGCCCATTTCTGCATAAGCCAGTCTACACCAGTTCAGGGTCCCCTCAGCCCTGCTCTGGCGCGAAACTGGACAAAGGAAAGGGGAGTGACCACTCCCCTGACCTGCACCTCCCCTGGGAGGTGCCCAGAGCTCCTCCAGTGTGCTCCAGACCTCTGCCATCTTGGAAACAGAGGTGCTGCTGGCACACTGGACTGCTCTGAGTGGCCAGGGCCAGCAGGTGACGTCAGAGACTCCTTCTGATAGGCTCTGTAAGGAAATGCCTCCTTGGCATGGTTGCCCCCTGACTTTTTGCCTTTGCTGATGCTATGTTTACAATTGAAAGTGTGCTGAGGGGGGCGTGGCCGGGCCACGAAACAAGATGGCCGCTTAGAGCGAGAGCTCCGCGCCGAGGCGGTCCCGGAGGGGCGACGGGGGCGAGAAGACAGCCGGACAACACACCGGGTTCGGTGCCCCTCCACCCCTACAACAGCGGCGACACGGAACCATGTCCGGGGACCCCGTAGGAGCGGGACGCAAGGCAGGAAACTCGCGACTCGCCCCAGGCCGATAAGGCCTGGAAAAAGGGGGCGGAGTCGCGTCTTCGGAAGACCGCGGATGGCATGCCCGTAGCAGCAAGGAGCAAGCTGAACAGGCCGCAGGGACTGCGGGAGTCGTGACGACCCGCATCCATCTCCCTACAACGCCAACAAACACCCGTGGACCTTCCCCCCCCCCTACAGGGAGACGGGAAGACACAGCAAAGGGGTGCGGCCCCTTCGACAGCCGGGAGAGAAACCCAAAGAGAGAGGGACAACAAAAACCCTCCCGCTGAGATAATAAACTTTCTCCCCCCCCCCCCTCCAGACAACTAATACGGAGGAGGGCAGAGGGGCACGACGGGAGGCACGTGGAGGCGAGGGGACGAGAGGGGTGAGCGACTGGGGGGGCACCGGGGATGAGGAGAGCCAAGAGAATAGAGATACAGGAGAAGGGAGTGGACTGACACCAGTGTAAGCCACCGAACATCTATATCCTTATCGGAATCTACGGAGGGAATCTCGGGCCCCACGTGGTCAGACTCTGTAGACAATTGAGGCGATGCCCGGCAACAAACCGAACCATAAACCTGTCAGCAAGCCTGCACGACAACTATTATTCTCAGAAGCGCTACAACACAAACGCCTAACCCCCACGAAGATAAACCCTCAAACATCGCCACCTTTAAACGAGTTCACCACGATGCCTGATAAAGATCAATCCACGACTATGGACAGGATACTACAAGAGATCACCACCGTCAGCCGCCGCATAGAGGGGATGGACGCCTCTATAACTTCATTGACACTAGAAACCAAATCCATGCGATCTGACATTGCCGGCTTTCAATCTAGAGTGACAGGGCTAGAACAACGCATGGGATCACTAGAGACGCAGATTAACACGTCTCAGGTGCGAGAACAAGACTTCATCTACCTCAGGAGCAAACTAACGGACATGGAGGACAGGAGCCGGAGAGACAATATCCGCATACTTGGGATCCCGGAAAACGAAGAAGGCTCGGATATGCAGACTTTTCTGACCTCCACTCTTCCAAAAATGATTCCATTGGACTTTGACCCGCCGCTAGAATTCCAACGGGCACACAGGATAGGCCCAAAACGCTCTGACAACTCCTCAAGGCCCCGCCCAATCATCGCATGCTTGCTGCGGCATAATCAAACCCGACAAATACTCCAAGTAGCACGCAACCACGGCCCTTTCCGAATAGACCAGCACGAGATCCGAATAACCGCCGATTACTCCAAGGAAACCAACGAACGTAGAAAGGCTTTCCTAGCCCTACGACCCCGGCTTCGCAAACTAGAGATGAAGTACGGTCTCTTTGACCCTGCAAGAATGTGGGTTACAAAAAATGGAGTATCCAAGGACTTTTATAACCCCGACGAATTGAGACTCTTCCTTGACTCTTTCCAATCACAGCCTATGGACTCTTACAACACAGACAGTGAGCATGACATTGCAGGAGGCAGTGATAGGGCCGAAACCCCCCACTTGGGAATAGAACAGGTGAAGACGGCTCTACACGACACCGGAGCCAGTCATAGAGGTAGAGACATGGAGAGACTAACTAGATCATATGATGACAGGGGTCAGATTCTACACGCAGTAGTAACCCACACCCAATTATCGGAAAGAGACAAATCCCGCTCCCCTTTAAAGCCTACAACTGGGTCTTCTTGAGAAGGTAACGCGACAAGACGACTTATGGGACTATCGCCAGAGAGTCGAAAATAACAACTATAGACTCCGCGGAAGGATGAGTACCTTTCCAGATCATATGTGTATTACTATTGTAATTGTCTAAGACTGCTAGTATCAATGTTAAAACCAGATACATGAAAAATATATGCTCTTTATGACTAGAGCCGAGGCCCTATAATGGAAACTACCAGTACATCGTTATTTGCCCTCAGTACACAACAGATGACGATTACTAGAACAGGGATCAGACCCCACCAACTCACTGTATGTTGAATAAGGGCCCGGTCCCGACCCTATAACCCTATAACAAGGTAACAAGGTAACAGGGGCATTAAACAGATAACAAAAAATAAACACTAATTAACTATCATGGAACTTACCTTACATTCCACACACTACAAAGTATCTCATGGTAGTAAACAACAAAGTATGTGAAACTTTCCTAATACACACCACACTCGACCAGCGCCGACATTAGACCCGTTTAGCCCCCATTATCACCCCAAGGGATGGGACTAGACAACGTAAAGATAAATTAATTCCAATACAGGGACAAACAATACGATATAACCTGAAACATATCAAAGCTCCCACTACTTGACTTTACCTTATTCTACAATAAGAAACTGGGGGAAAAAAAATAGAACACGAGGACATAATACAACATAATACCGCATAACAAAGCGAAATATTAGGACATTCTACACTGCCACTCCACACCACATTATAACATCACAATGTAAATTATAAACTATTAGCTATTCTTTTCCCCAGATGTTCGCACCTACCCCCATCCTAATTATTATTACTATCTTAAACTATCACCAACAACAGAACGACTATGATGGTGGCACATACCAAGCAAGACCTTAGTAGGTCAGTATTATGATGTAATAATACACGGCAAGGAGTTAGTAATAGGATGAGATACGCACTATCCTCGCGTAACCCGGGGCTCAGCTACACTCATTACCTATCCTACGATTAATAGAGAGACGTTTGGCATAATGGCTCCTAACATGATAATGTGATAAGATGCCAGGATATGTTATGTTGATCAACCTAATATGTCATTGAACAGTTGTAAGGCGAGATGAGACGAGGCAGTGTTATAGTTGAAAAGAAATGCTCAGGAAGTATTATATTATACTGTATATTGGTATCTTTATGTACCCATGCATACGCGAGAACTATAATACTCTGTTTGAGCTCTCTCCCCCCCCCTCCTCTGCCCTGCCCCCCCCCCCTCCCCTCGCCAGCCGGTCTCGGTCTTTCTGTCTGCCCAGTCCCTACTTTAATCTACGACCCTATCTTATGAACTCCTAAACACCCTACGATACCATACAACATCAAGTACTAGGCACAACATCCTAAACACCATACCCCATCAACACCCGACACCCCCTCCCTCCTCTCCAGCGCCGCTCAGGTACTATAGTTATTAACCGATCATTACTTCTGCCAATATACACTTTAGTTATATAACTAATACACTAGCCACTAACCACCGATGAACAGACCCACTTCCCGATACATAAACATAAGCACTGCTGTGTGCCCCCCCCCCCACCCCTCCTTATCACCGACATATCGATAACTGGCTGTCTGCTGTTTCCCCCCTTCGCCCCCCCGATCGAGATCGCCCGACGGCACAAGAGCTCCGAGAGAAATCGGTCCCGCCGTTTACAGACCTAACGAACGAAGGAGGTTGGACTCCTAACCTCCCTCATCCCTACCCTTCTCCACTTCTTCCCCCAAATTGCACGCTCTCTTGCTATACTCTCAATCTCAACTTCAGCACACGCATCCATCCCTTCCCCCCCTTCTCCCTCTTTTCTTCTCCCTCTCATTTCTCCTTGCCTTCTTTTTCCCTCATATTTCCCCTCCATCTGGCTCTCGTCCTACTTATATTACCTCTCTTCCTTCACCCTCTCCTCTCTCTTCTCTTTCTTCTCCAGAGGATTCCCTTGGCCTCCACCAGCTCCTAACCCTCGTATAAAATAAAATAAAATAAAACACCGTATCATATCGAAACACAACTCCCACTCTAACTACTAAGTCAATATCTCCCACAGGGTGCTTACTTACTCACAATTATCCAATATGTCGAAGCCCCACCCTCAAGCGACGCGACCATTACGCATACTCTCTTGGAATGTACACGGCATGACGAGCTATGTTAAGCGGAAAAAGATACTGTCCTATTTTCAATCCAAAAAAACAGATATAGCCCTGATTCAAGAGACACACCTTGACACTCTGGAATCCAGTAAACTTAAACGGGATTGGGTAGGGAGGGTTGCCTTCAGCTGCCGTCCAACGAGTCAGGAATCTGGAAGTAACGGACCCCGCAAATGTGGAGTGGCGATACTAGTGCGTAAATCCCTCCCGGTCACTATCATTAAAACCTGGAATGATACGGAAGGAAGGTATATATTTGCTAAATTAAAACTAGGGGACACTGTTTTATGCGTGGGATCCGTTTACGCACCAACCGGCCCAAAACGCCCATTCCTTCTACAGCTAAATCGCCTCCTGACAGAAATCGGAACTACTCGATACATAATCGGGGGAGATTGGAATCTCGTCCAAGACGCCATAATGGATAGGACAGGCCCTGTCGATGTATGTAACAATCACGACAGAGCGCTTCTGACAGACCTGACCACTGACGTCGGTCTGGTGGACTGCTGGAGAATACAACACCCGAAAGATAAGGAATATACTTTCTTATCCACCGTCCATGGCACCCAATCGCGTCTGGATTATTTCTTAGTATCACACACTGTAATCCCTCATATACAAGACACCTGTATCCTAGACAGTGGGCTCTCAGATCACTCCCCAATACTAATCCGGATCCAGGTGGGACTCTCCTTCTCTGGTCGTAAACCATGGCGATTGGCTGTACACAGATATCGCTCTCCTCAAGGGAAGGAACAATTAAAAGCTCATGTAACCACATACATGGCCGAGAATTCAGGCACTGTATCCTCAAAAAGGATCCTATGGGCGGCAGCAAAAGCAACCCTAAGAGGGAATATGATGCGAGATGCAGCACTGGCCAACAAAGACAGAATAGCCCGCCAAACCACCTTAGAGACCATGATACGGGACCTCACTAAACAATATACCGCCCAACCATCCCCTAGGCTGCGACACGCCTTAGAACAGGCCCGCATGGCACACAATGAACTCTATACATCTCAGGCGGAATACGCACTGCAAAAATTGCGAGGCCGCCATTACGAACAAGGGGAAAAAGCAGGTCGCCTCCTAGCGGCGCAGCTCCGACAAAGAGAGGCAGCCTCTGCCATTGCGGCCATAACATCTTCTTCAGGAGCAGTGCTAACTCGCCCACAAGACATTGTAAACGAGTTCGCCAAGTACTACCGACATTTGTACACTCCTGAAACAACGACAGATCAAACACAAATGGAGACATTCCTTGCCGCGGCCAATCTACCCCGTCTGTCTGAGGCAGGCAGGGCCCTCTTGGACGGTAACATAAGCAAAGAAGAGATAACCCAAGTTATAACAAGCCTCCCCTACCATAAATCACCAGGAGAGGACGGATTCCCTGCGGAATTCTATAAATGGGCTGGGGAGGAGGCAATAACCGCAGTACATGAAGCACTGACGGAAGCATGTCAAGAAGGCTCCCTGGGCGCTCTATCCAATAAAGCCACGATTGTCATCTTGCCTAAGCCAGGGAGGGACCCCCTTCTTTGCGGCAGTTACCGTCCTATCTCCCTTTTGAATGGGGATGTCAAACTCCTAGCCAGTGTTCTAGCAGCGCGGCTCCGCAAGGTGATACCATCGTTGATTCACAATACCCAAGTAGGATTTGTACCAGGCCGTACCTCCAGAAATCATATGCGAACTCTTTGCCATACACTGTTAGAATCCATACAATTACCTGACGAAGCCCTAGCCCTGTCCCTAGACGCGGAGAAAGCATTCGACCGCATTGAGTGGCCCTACCTATTCACAACCATGAAGCATTTTGGCCTGGGGGAACAATTTATCTCTAAAGTACGTTTATTATATGACCACCCCACAGCACAGGTTAACTGTGGGGGCATCATGTCAGACCCATTCCCTATCGGAAGGGGCACACGCCAGGGATGCCCCTTGTCGCCACTTCTATTTTTATTGGCCATGGAACCCCTAGCTGCCACCATACGAAATTCTCACCAAATAAAAGGGATCCATATCACCGGGGGCATATCCAAAATATATCTCTACGCAGACGACATTCTGTTAACAATGTCCGATCTAGAAACCTCGCTCCCAGCACTACTTTCCACTATAGAAGACTTTGCATCCCTATCCGGATATCGGGTAAACTGGGATAAAAGTGAGGCACTACCATTATCCCGCATAACGACGAGGGCAGCGATACATGGCCTTCAATTCAAATGGACCCCGACCCGCCTTAAATATTTAGGAACGTTTATTAACAGAGGTCTAGAACATATGGTCAGGGACAACATAGACCCCCTTATATCTAAAATGAAACAAGACTTTGCCAAATGGTCCCTACTAGGCCTGTCCATGTGGGGCAGGACACAGGCGGTCAGAATGGTCACCTTACCACGCTTCACATACGTGTTAGGCATGCTTCCCCTACAGATACCTCTTTCCTCACTCCGATTAATAGACGCATCCATAAGGGCCTTCGTCTGGGGCTCCTCACGCCCAAGACTGAAACCTGCAATAATACTGGCACGACGGCTCTACGGAGGATTAGGACTACCCTCGGTAGAACAATACTCTCTGGCCCTCCAACTCTCACAGCTAATATATACGCTTCCGGATATAGCCGATCCACCGCAATGGGTGATCACAGAGAAACTCCTATATGGACAGTATACGGAGATGGGAGGAACATACGCCGACCACGTTCCTTTAACTAACCCCATCCTCAAGGCTACAAACACAGCGTGGTGCAGAGCCCATCGACTACTAGGAGTACACCCCTCCCTGCATACTCAGGCTCCCATAGCAGGGAATAAAAGCATTAAAATAGGAGGGACTATTCTCAGATGGCCCCAATGGTCCGACGCAGGTATTCACAATATATCTCACATAATAGATGGAGATAGCTTCCGCACATTCGCCTCCCTCCAGGAAGAATTCGGTATCCAAAGTAACCAGGAGTGGCGATATCTACAGCTCAAACACTGTATGCGGAGAACATTAGGAACCCCCCCGTGGCTGCTCAAAACCTCACCCATCGTCACCTATCTTCAGAAATGGGGCCGACAAAAAGGCGTCTTGGCTGGCCTCTATGCCGAATTAACTAACCACCTTTACTCTCAGCCTTTACTTGAACGACTACGCTTAAAGTGGCAGGACATACTAGAGATAACCTACACGGACGAAGAATGGCCAGACATACTAGAAGCCCTCGACAGGGGCGTACGTGAAGCACGCCTGAAATTTTGCCTATTTAAAATCCTTCAGGGATGGTACTGGACCCCCGTTAAACTTTTCAGGGCAGGGTTGATACCTCACGCGAACTGTTGGAGATGCACAGAGCCATATTGCGACCAACTTCATATCTTATGCCACTGCCCCACGGTACAGTCACTATGGGACGCGGTACGCCTCGCCTTATCGGACTTCATACAGATACCAAAACCGACCCCACCAGCATTTATCATTCTACATGACATTCGCCCGTATCCCTCCCTATCGCGGGCACATAAACGATTAATCCATACGGCGCTAGCCACGGCCAAAATATGCATACTCCGGCACTGGAGATCTAGCATTGCCCCCACACCCATGGAATGGATGACGGCCATGTATCAAACGGCTACCCATGAACGAGTGATTTATAACCTACAGGACCAAGCAGAACAGTTTGAGGAGGTCTGGCGCCCATTCTTGAAGAGACCATGAAGCGGCTGGTGGATGACCAACGGATGATCAATGTTCAATGATTAGGGAATATTAATTACCAATCACCCTCTGAGAATCCTAGACTCCGGAAACATATTTAATCTCCTATTGCCCCCTCTTTCTCTCCCCATCTACGCTATCCTCTCTTCTCTCTCTCTTTTTTCTCTCTCTTTATCAATCCACAGGCCTCTAATTTTGTCACATGCCCGAGACCCTGAACTACCCAACATAGTAATACAAGTCGCTTCCTAACACAAACAAGGACTGAGAAATCAACTCATATAAGATGTAGACACTCTCTAACCGACCTTACCATACCTATCATACATATTATCTACCCCTAGATAATAACTTGCTACAGACGGAGAAGTACAGAACGATCTACTCTTAGGCCTGAACAAGCTAGTCTCAGGATACAAAGACCCCCTGCCTACCTCGAGTCTCTTCATTCTACATTCCCCCGCGATTACCTTTCCTCTTTCTCCCTCTTTCTTTCCCTTCCCTCCCCCTCCCCATTTCATATGACTATTTTGCCTCTCCCCTATACCAAGACCAACCCCTCCTACACAACTCTATCCTCGCTCCCCCTCCCTTTACCACCCCCCTCACCTGTTTTCCACTCTTCTTCAAAATAAGGGTATACAACTCAACTATGCCACTGGGAATTTTTACTTACCTGACAGTACATGTATATATGCTTACAATGGAAATAATTGTGGTAAACGAACAAAAACAATGTTTTGAAAGCTAAACAGTTTGTTTATATGCTGTATGTACCGCCTTATATATTCTTAATAAAACTTTTGAAACAAAAAAAAAAAAAAAAAAAAAAAAGTGTGCTGAGGCCTGCTAACCAGGCCCCAGCACCAGTGTTCTTTCCCTAACCTGTACTTTTGTATCCACAATTGGCAGACCCTGGCATCCAGATAAGTCCCTTGTAACTGGTACTTCTAGTACCAAGGGCCCTGATGCCAAGGAAGGTCTCTAAGGGCTGCAGCATGTCTTATGCCACCCTGGAGACCTCTCACTCAGCACAGACACCCTGCTTGCCAGCTTGTGTGTGCTAGTGAGGACAAAACGAGTAAGTCGACATGGCACTCCCCTCAGGGTGCCATGCCAGCCTCTCACTGCCTATACAGTATAGGTAAGACACCCCTCTAGCAGGCCTTACAGCCCTAAGGCAGGGTGCACTATACCATAGGTGAGGGTACCAGTGCATGAGCATGGTACCCCTACAGTGTCTAAACAAAACCTTAGACATTGTAAGTGCAGGGTAGCCATAAGAGTATATGGTCTGGGAGTTTGTCAAACACGAACTCCACAGCACCATAATGGCTACACTGAAAACTGGGAAGTTTGGTATCAAACTTCTCAGCACAATAAATGCACACTGATGCCAGTGTACATTTTATTGTCAAATACACCCCAGAGGGCACCTTAGAGGTGCCCCCTGAAACTTAACCGACTATCTGTGTAGGCTGACTAGTTTTAGCAGCCTGCCACAAACCGAGACATGTTGCTGGCCCCATGGGGAGAGTGCCTTTGTCACTCTGAGGCCAGTAACAAAGCCTGCACTGGGTGGAGATGCTAACACCTCCCCCAGGCAGGAATTGTCACACCTGGCGGTGAGCCTCGAAGGCTCACCTCCTTTGTGCCAACCCAGCAGGACACTCCAGCTAGTGGAGTTGCCCGCCCCCTCCGGCCAGGCCCCACTTTTGGCGGCAAGGCCGGAGAAAATAATGAGAAAAACAAGGAGGAGTCACTGGCCAGTCAGGACAGCCCCTAAGGTGTCCTGAGCTGAAGTGACTCTAACTTTTAGAAATCCTCCATCTTGCAGATGGAGGATTCCCCCAATAGGGTTAGGATCGTGACCCCCTCCCCTTGGGAGGAGGCACAAAGAGGGTGTACCCACCCTCAGGGCTAGTAGCCATTAGCTACTAACCCCCCAGACCTAAACACGCCCTTAAATTTAGTATTTAAGGGCTACCCTGAACCCTAGAAAATTAGATTCCTGCAACTACAAGAAGAAGGACTGCCCAGCTGAAAACCCCTGCAGCGGAAGACCAGAAGACGACAACTGCCTTGGCTCCAGAAACTCACCGGCCTGTCTCCTGCCTTCCAAAGATCCTGCTCCAGCGACGCCTTCCAAAGGGACCAGCGACCTCGACATCCTCTGAGGACTGCCCCTGCTTCGAAAAGACAAGAAACTCCCGAGGACAGCGGACCTGCTCCAAGAAAAGCTGCAACTTTGTTTCCAGCAACTTTAAAGAACCCTGCAAGCTCCCCGCAAGAAGCGTGAGACTTGCAACACTGCACCCGGCGACCCCGACTCGGCTGGTGGCGATCCAACACCTCAGGAGGGACCCCAGGACTACTCTGATACTGTGAGTACCAAAACCTGTCCCCCCTGAGCCCCCACAGCGCCGCCTGCAGAGGGAATCCCGAGGCTTCCCCTGACCGCGACTCTTTGAACCTAAAGTCCTGACGCCTGGGAGAGACCCTGCACCCGCAGCCCCCAGGACCTGAAGGACCGGACTTTCACTGGAGGAGTAACCCCCAGGAGTCCCTCTCCCTTGCCCAAGTGGAGGTTTCCCCGAGGAATCCCCCCCTTGCCTGCCTGCAGCGCTGAAGAGATCCCGAGATCTCTCATAGACTAACATTGCGAACCCGACGCTTGTTTCTACACTGCACCCGGCCACCCCCGCGCCGCTGAGGGTGAAATTTCTGTGTGGACTTGTGTCCCCCCCGGTGCCCTACAAAACCCCCCTGGTCTGCCCTCCGAAGACGCGGGTACTTACCTGCAAGCAGACCAGAACCGGGGCACCCCCTTCTCTCCATTCTAGCCTATGCGTTTTGGGCACCACTTTGAACTCTGCACCTGACCGGCCCTGAGCTGCTGGTGTGGTGACTTTGGGGTTGCTCTGAACCCCCAACGGTGGGCTACCTTGGACCAAGAACTAAGCCCTGTAAGTGTCTTACTTACTTGGTTAACCTAACAAATACTTACCTCCCCTAGGAACTGTGAAAATTGCACTGTGTCCACTTTTAAAACAGCTATTTGTGAATAACTTGAAAAGTATACATGCAATTTTGATGATTTGAAGTTCCTAAAGTACTTACCTGCAATACCTTTCGAATGAGATATTACATGTAAAATTTGAACCTGTGGTTCTTAAAATAAACTAAGAAAAGATATTTTTCTATACAAGAACCTATTGGCTGGATTTGTCTCTGAGTGTGTGTACCTCATTTATTGTCTATGTGTATGTACAACAAATGCTTAACACTACTCCTTGGATAAGCCTATTGCTCGACCACACTACCACAAAATAGAGCATTAGTATTATCTCTTTTTGCCACTATCTTACCTCTAAGGGGAACCCTTGGACTCTGTGCATGCTATTCCTTACTTTGAAATAGCACATACAGAGCCAACTTCCTACATTGGTGGATCAGCGGTGGGGTACAAGACTTTGCATTTGCTGGACTACTCAGCCAATACCTGATCACACGACAAATTCCAAAATTGTCATTAGAAATTCATTTTTGCAATTTGAAATTGTTCTAAATTCTTAAAAATCCTGCTAGGGCCTTGTGTGTTAAGTCCCTGTTTAGCATTGTCTTTTAGAGTTAAAAGTTTGTTAAAAGTTTGAAATTAGATTCTAGAAACAGTTTTAGATTCTTTAAAAAGTATTCCAACTCTTAGCAGAATAATGTCTGATACAGAGATGCAGGTGGTGGAACTCGACACCACACCTTACCTCCATCTTAATATGAGGGAGCTAAGGTCTCTCTGTAATATAAAGAAAATAACCATTGGCTCCAGACCTACCAAAATTCAGCTCCAGGAGCTGTTGGCAGAGTTTGAAAAAGCCAACCCCTCTGATGATGACATCACAGAGGAAGAAATTAGTGACTTGGAGGCCAATGTCCCTCCTCCAGTCCTAAATAGGGAGAACAGGACCCCTCAAGTCCTGTCTCCAACTGTGTTAGTCAGAAATAGTGAGTCCCTCACAGGAGGGTCCCACATTTCTGAAATCACTGAGGATGCTCTCAGTGAAGATGACCTCCTGTTAGCCAGGATGGCCAAAAGATTGGCTTTAGAGAGACAGCTCCTAGCCATAGAAAGGGAAAGACAAGAGATGGGCCTAGGACCCATCAATGGTGGCAGCAATATAAATAGGGTCAGAGATTCTCCTGACATGTTAAAAATCCCCAAAGGGATTGTGACAAAATTTGAAGATGGTGATGACATCACCAAGTGGTTCACAGCTTTTGAGAGGGCTTGTGTAACCAGAAAAGTGAACAGATCTCACTGGGGTGCTCTCCTTTGGGAAATGTTTACTGGAAAGTGTAGGGATAGACTCCTCACACTCTCTGGAAAAGATGCAGAATCTTATGACCTCATGAAGGGTACCCTGATTGAGGGCTTTGGATTCTCCACTGAGGAGTACAGGATTAGGTTCAGGGGGGCTCAAAAATCCTCGAGCCAGACCTGGGTTGACTTTGTTGACTACTCAGTGAAAACACTAGATGGTTGGATTCAAGGCAGTGGTGTAAGTAATTATGATGGGCTGTACAATTTATTTGTGAAAGAACACCTGTTAAGTAATTGTTTCAATGATAAACTGCATCAGCATCTGGTAGACCTAGGACCAATTTCTCCCCAAGAATTGGGAAAGAAGGCGGACCATTGGGTCAAGACAAGGGTGTCCAAGACTTCAACAGGGGGTGACCAAAAGAAAGGGGTCACAAAGACTCCCCAGGGGAAGGGTGATGAGACAACCAAAACTAAAAATAGTAAAGAGTCTTCTACAAGCCCCCAAAAACCTGCACAGGAGGGTGGGCCCAGAACCTCTTCACAAAACAATGGGTACAAGGGTAAAAATTTTGATCCCAAAAAGGCCTGGTGTCATAGCTGTAAACAGCATGGACACCAAACTGGAGACAAGGCCTGTCCCAAGAAAGGTTCCACTCCAAACTCCCATCCAGGTAACACTGGTATGGCTAGTCTCCAAGTGGGATCAACAGTGTGCCCAGAGCAAATCAGGGTCCACACTGAAGCTACTCTAGTTTCTGAGGGTGGGGTGGATTTAGCCACACTAGCTGTCTGGCCGCCTAACATGCAAAAATACAGACAGCAACTCTTAATTAATGGGACTAGAATAGAGGGCCTGAGGGATACAGGTGCCAGTGTCACCATGGTGACAGAGAAACTGGTTTCCCCTGGCCAATACCTGACTGGAAAAACTTACACAGTCACCAACGCTGACAATCAGAGAAAAGTACATCCCATGGCAATGGTTACTTTAGAATGGGGAGGGGTCAATGGCCTGAAACAGGTGGTGGTCTCCTCAAATATCCCAGTGGACTGTCTGCTTGGAAATGACCTGGAGTCCTCAGCATGGGCTGAGGTAGAGCTAAAAACCCATGCAGCAATGCTGGGTATCCCTGAACTGGTGTGTGTGAAAACAAGAGCACAATGCAAGGAACAGGGTGAACAAGTAGAGCTGGAGTCTGGAAGAATGGCCCAGCCTACCAAGAGAACAGGAAAGTCAGTTGGGAAACCAACTACAACACAGCAAAAGAAAGGGAACCTCTCTTCTCAGGAAGAAGTTCTGCCCTCTGAGGGAACTGAGCCTTTGGAGCTTGAACCTTATCAGGTTGAGCTCTTAGGCCCAGGGGGACCCTCGAGGGAGGAGCTGTGTAAGGGACAAGAAACCTGTCCCTCTCTTGAAGGCCTTAGGCAGCAAGCTGCTGAAGAGTCCAAAGGCAAGAAAAATGGAACGCATAGGGTCTATTGGGAAGATGGACTCCTGTACACTGAGGCCAGAGACCCCAAACCTGGTGCCACTAGGAGAGTGGTAGTGCCTCAGCTGTTCAGGAAGTTCATCCTAACATTGGCCCATGACATTCCCCTTGCTGGACATTTGGGACAAACCAAGACGTGGGAGAGGTTAGTCAACCACTTCTACTGGCCCAATATGTCCAACATGGTTAAGGAGTTTTGCCTCTCCTGCCCCACCTGTCAAGCCAGTGGTAAGACAGGTGGGCATCCAAAGGCCCCCCTCATTCCACTTCCAGTGGTGGGGGTTCCCTTTGAAAGAGTGGGTGTGGACATAGTTGGTCCACTAGAACCTCCCACAGCCTCAGGAAATATGTATATCCTGGTAGTAGTGGATCATGCTACCCGGTATCCTGAAGCTATTCCCCTTAGGTCGACTACTGCCCCTGCAGTAGCCAAGGCCCTCATTGGTATCTTTACTAGAGTGGGTTTCCCTAAGGAGGTGGTGTCTGACAGAGGTACCAACTTCATGTCAGCATACCTAAAGCACATGTGGAATGAGTGTGGAGTGACTTATAAATTCACTACACCATACCATCCCCAAACTAATGGCTTGGTTGAGAGATTCAACAAGACATTAAAAGGCATGATCATGGGGCTCCCAGAAAAACTCAAAAGGAGATGGGATGTCCTCTTGCCATGTCTGCTTTTCGCTTACAGAGAGGTGCCACAGAAGGGAGTAGGATTCTCACCCTTTGAACTTCTGTTTGGTCATCCTGTAAGGGGACCACTTGCCCTTGTTAAAGAAGGCTGGGAGAGACCTCTCCATGAGCCTAAACAGGACATAGTGGACTATGTACTTGGCCTTCGCTCTAGAATGGCAGAGTACATGGAAAAGGCAACCAAAAACCTTGAGGCCAGCCAACAGCTCCAGAAGTTTTGGTATGACCAAAAGGCTGCACTGGTTGAGTTCCAACCAGGGCAGAAAGTCTGGGTTCTGGAGCCTGTGGCTCCCAGGGCACTCCAGGACAAATGGAGTGGCCCTTACCCAGTACTAGAAAGGAAGAGTCAGGTCACCTACCTGGTGGACCTGGGCACAAGCAGGAGCCCCAAGAGGGTGATCCATGTGAACCGCCTTAAGCTCTTCCATGACAGGGCTGATGTGAATCTGTTGATGGTAACAGATGAGGATCAGGAGGCAGAGAGTGAACCTCTCCCTGATCTTCTGTCATCAGACCCAAAAGATGGCACAGTAGATGGAGTGATCTACTCAGACACTCTCTCTGGCCAACAGCAAGCTGATTGTAGGAGAGTCCTTCAACAGTTTCCGGAACTCTTCTCCTTAACCCCTGGTCAGACACACCTGTGTACCCATGATGTGGACACAGGAGACAGCATGCCTGTCAAGAACAAAATCTTTAGACAATCTGACCATGTTAAAGAAAGCATCAAGGTGGAAGTCCACAAGATGCTGGAATTGGGAGTAATTGAGCTCTCTGACAGCCCCTGGGCTAGCCCAGTGGTCTTAGTCCCCAAACCTCACACCAAAGATGGAAAGAAAGAGATGAGGTTTTGTGTGGACTACAGAGGGCTCAATTCTGTCACCAAGACAGATGCCCATCCAATTCCAAGAGCTGATGAGCTCATTGATAAATTAGGTGCTGCCAAATTTCTAAGTACCTTTGACTTGACAGCAGGGTACTGGCAAATAAAAATGGCACCTGGAGCAAAAGAAAAGACAGCATTCTCCACACCTGATGGGCATTATCAGTTTACTGTTATGCCCTTTGGTTTAAAGAATGCCCCTGCCACCTTCCAAAGGTTGGTGAATCAAGTCCTTGCTGGCTTGTAGTCCTTTAGCACAGCTTATCTTGATGATATTGCTGTCTTTAGCTCCACCTGGCAGGATCACCTGGTCCACCTGAAGAAGGTTTTGAAGGCTCTGCAATCTGCAGGCCTCTCTATCAAGGCATCCAAATGCCAGATAGGGCAGGGAACTGTGGTTTACTTGGGCCACCTTGTAGGTGGAGGCCAAGTTCAGCCACTCCAACCCAAGATCCAGACTATTCTGGACTGGGTAGCTCCAAAAACCCAGACTCAAGTCAGGGCATTCCTTGGCTTGACTGGGTATTACAGGAGGTTTGTGAAGGGATATGGATCCATTGTGACAGCCCTCACTGAACTCACCTCCAAGAAAATGCCCAAGAAAGTGAACTGGACTGTGGAATGCCAACAGGCCTTTGACACCCTGAAACAAGCAATGTGCTCAGCACCAGTTCTAAAAGCTCCAGATTATTCTAAGCAGTTCATTGTGCAGACTGATGCCTCTGAACATGGGATAGGGGCAGTTTTGTCCCAAACAAATGATGATGGCCTTGACCAGCCTGTTGCTTTCATTAGCAGGAGGTTACTCCCCAGGGAGCAGCGTTGGAGTGCCATTGAGAGGGAGGCCTTTGCTGTGGTTTGGTCCCTGAAGAAGCTGAGACCATACCTCTTTGGGACTCACTTCCTAGTTCAAACTGACCACAGACCTCTCAAATGGCTGATGCAAATGAAAGGTGAAAATCCTAAACTGTTGAGGTGGTCCATCTCCCTACAGGGAATGGACTTTATAGTGGAACACAGACCTGGGACTGCCCATGCCAATGCAGATGGCCTTTCCAGGTTCTTCCACTTAGAAAATGAAGACTCTCTTGGGAAAGGTTAGTCTCATCCTCTTTCGTTTGGGGGGGGGTTGTGTAAGGAAATGCCTCCTTGGCATGGTTGCCCCCTGACTTTTTGCCTTTGCTGATGCTATGTTTACAATTGAAAGTGTGCTGAGGCCTGCTAACCAGGCCCCAGCACCAGTGTTCTTTCCCTAACCTGTACTTTTGTATCCACAATTGGCAGACCCTGGCATCCAGATAAGTCCCTTGTAACTGGTACTTCTAGTACCAAGGGCCCTGATGCCAAGGAAGGTCTCTAAGGGCTGCAGCATGTCTTATGCCACCCTGGAGACCTCTCACTCAGCACAGACACCCTGCTTGCCAGCTTGTGTGTGCTAGTGAGGACAAAACGAGTAAGTCGACATGGCACTCCCCTCAGGGTGCCATGCCAGCCTCTCACTGCCTATGCAGTATAGGTAAGACACCCCTCTAGCAGGCCTTACAGCCCTAAGGCAGGGTGCACTATACCATAGGTGAGGGTACCAGTGCATGAGCATGGTACCCCTACAGTGTCTAAACAAAACCTTAGACATTGTAAGTGCAGGGTAGCCATAAGAGTATATGGTCTGGGAGTTTGTCAAACACGAACTCCACAGCACCATAATGGCTACACTGAAAACTGGGAAGTTTGGTATCAAACTTCTCAGCACAATAAATGCACACTGATGCCAGTGTACATTTTATTGTCAAATACACCCCAGAGGGCACCTTAGAGGTGCCCCCTGAAACTTAACCGACTATCTGTGTAGGCTGACTAGTTTTAGCAGCCTGCCACAAACCGAGACATGTTGCTGGCCCCATGGGGAGAGTGCCTTTGTCACTCTGAGGCCAGTAACAAAGCCTGCACTGGGTGGAGATGCTAACACCTCCCCCAGGCAGGAATTGTCACACCTGGCGGTGAGCCTCAAAGGCTCACCTCCTTTGTGCCAACCCAGCAGGACACTCCAGCTAGTGGAGTTGCCCGCCCCCTCCGGCCAGGCCCCACTTTTGGCGGCAAGGCCGGAGAAAATAATGAGAAAAACAAGGAGGAGTAACTGGCCAGTCAGGACAGCCCCTAAGGTGTCCTGAGCTGAAGTGACTCTAACTATTAGAAATCCTCCATCTTGCAGAAGGAGGATTCCCCCAATAGGGTTAGGATCGTGACCCCCTCCCCTTGGGAGGAGGCACAAAGAGGGTGTACCCACCCTCAGGGCTAGTAGCCATTGGCTACTAACCCCCCAGACCTAAACACGCCCTTAAATTTAGTATTTAAGGGCTACCCTGAACCCTAGAAAATTAGATTCCGGCAACTACAAGAAGAAGGACTGCCCAGCTGAAAACCCCTGCAGCGGAAGACCAGAAGACGACAACTGCCTTGGCTCCAGAAACTCACCGGCCTGTCTCCTGCCTTCCAAAGATCCTGCTCCAGCGACGCCTTCCAAAGGGACCAGCGACCTCGACATCCTCTGAGGACTGCCCCTGCTTCGAAAAGACAAGAAACTCCCGAGGACAGCGGACCTGCTCCAAGAAAAGCTGCAACTTTGTTTCCAGCAACTTTAAAGAACCCTGCAAGCTCCCCGCAAGAAGCGTGAGACTTGCAACACTGCACCCGGCGACCCCGACTCGGCTGGTGGCGATCCAACACCTCAGGAGGGACCCCAGGACTACTCTGATACTGTGAGTACCAAAACCTGTCCCCCCTGAGCCCCCACAGCGCCGCCTGCAGAGGGAATCCCGAGGCTTCCCCTGACCGCGACTCTTTGAACCTAAAGTCCCGACGCCTGGGAGAGACCCTGCACCCGCAGCCCCCAGGACCTGAAGGACCGGACTTTCACTGGAGGAGTGACCCCCAGGAGTCCCTCTCCCTTGCCCAAGTGGAGGTTTCCCCGAGGAATCCCCCCCTTGCCTGCCTGCAGCGCTGAAGAGATCCCGAGATCTCTCATAGACTAACATTGCGAACCCGACGCTTGTTTCTACACTGCACCCGGCCGCCCCCGCGCCGCTGAGGGTGAAATTTCTGTGTGGACTTGTGTCCCCCCCGGTGCCCTACAAAACCCCCCTGGTCTACCCTCCGAAGACGCGGGTACTTACCTGCAAGCAGACCGGAACCGGGGCACCCCCTTCTCTCCATTCTAGCCTATGCGTTTTGGGCACCACTTTGAACTCTGCACCTGACCGGCCCTGAGCTGCTGGTGTGGTGACTTTGGGGTTGCTCTGAACCCCCAACGGTGGGCTACCTTGGACCAAGAACTAAGCCCTGTAAGTGTCTTACTTACCTGGTTAACCTAACAAATACTTACCTCCCCTAGGAACTGTGAAAATTGCACTGTGTCCACTTTTAAAACAGCTATTTGTGAATAACTTGAAAAGTATACATGCAATTTTGATGATTTGAAGTTCCTAAAGTACTTACCTGCAATACCTTTCGAATGAGATATTACATGTAACATTTGAACCTGTGGTTCTTAAAATAAACTAAGAAAAGATATTTTTCTATACAAAAACCTATTGGCTGGATTTGTCTCTGAGTGTGTGTACCTCATTTATTGTCTATGTGTATGTACAACAAATGCTTAACACTACTCCTTGGATAAGCCTATTGCTCGACCACACTACCACAAAATAGAGCATTAGTATTATCTCTTTTTGCCACTATCTTACCTCTAAGGGGAACCCTTGGACTCTGTGCATGCTATTCCTTACTTTGAAATAGCACATACAGAGCCAACTTCCTACACTCATGATGTGGACAAAGGAGAGAGCATGCCTGTCAAAAACAAAATTTTCAGACAGTCTGACCAAGTTAAGGAAAGCATCAAGGTGGAAGTCCACAAGATGCTGGAACTGGGAGTAATTGAGCACTCTGACAGCCCCTGGGCTAGCCCAGTGGTCTTAGTCCCCAAACCTCACACCAAAGATGGAAAGAGAGAGATGAGGTTTTGTGTGGACTACAGAGGACTTAATTCTGTCACCAAGACAGATGCCCATCCCATTCCTAGGGCTGACGAACTGATTGACAAATTAGGTGCTGCCAAATTCTTAAGTACCTTTGACTTAACAGCAGGGTACTGGCAAATCAAAATGGCACCTGGAGCAAAAGAAAAGACAGCATTCTCCACACCTGATGGGCATTATCAGTTTACTGTTATGCCCTTTGGTTTAAAGAATGCCCCTGCCACCTTCCAAAGGTTGGTGAATCAAGTCCTTGCTGGTTTGGAGTCCTTTAGTGCAGCTTATCTTGATGATATTGCTGTCTTTAGCTCCAACTGGCAGGATCACCTGGTCCACCTGAAGAAGGGTTTGAAGGCTCTGCAATCAGCAGCCCTCTCTATCAAGGCATCCAAATGCCAGATAGGGCAGGGAACTGTGGTTTACTTGGGACACCTTGTAGGTGGAGGCCAAGTTCAGCCACTCCAGCCTAAGATCCAGACTATTCTGGACTGGGCAGCTCCAAAAACCCAGACTCAAGTCGGGGCATTCCTTGGCTTGACTGGGTATTACAGGAGGTTTGTGAAGGGATATGGATCCATAGTGACAGCCCTCACAGAACTTACCTCCAAGAAAATGCTCAAGAAGGTAAACTGGACTGTAGAATGCCAACAGGCCTTTGACACCCTGAAACAAGCAATGTGCACAGCACCAGTTCTAAAAGCTCCAGATTACTCCAAGCAGTTCATTGTGCAGACAGATGCCTCTGAACATGGGATAGGGGCAGTTTTGTCCCAAACAAATGAAGATGGCCTTGACCAGCCTGTTGCTTTCATTAGCAGGAGGTTACTCCCCAGGGAGCAGTGTTGGAGTGCCATTGAGAGGGAGGCCTTTGCTGTGGTTTGGTCCCTGAAGAAGCTGAGACCATACCTCTTTGGTACTCACTTTGTAGTTCAAACTGACCACGGACCTCTCAGATGGCTGATGCAAATGAAAGGTGAAAATCCAAAACTGTTGAGGTGGTCCATCTCCCTACAGGGAATGGACTTTATAGTGGAACACAGACCTGGGACTGCCCATGCCAATGCAGATTGCCTTTCCAGGTTCTTCCACTTAGAAAATGAAGACTCTCTTGAGAAAGGTTAGTCTCATCCTCTTTCGTTTGGGGGGGGGGGGTTGTGTAAGGAAATGCCTCCTTGGCATGGTTACCCCCTGACTTTTTGCCTTTGCTGATGCTATGTTTTGAATTGAAAGTGTGCTGAGGCCTGCTAACCAGGCCCCAGCACCAGTGTTCTTTCCCTAACCTGTACTTTTGTTTTCACAATTGACACCCCCTGGCATCCAGGTAAGTCCCTTGTAACTGGTACCCCTGGTACCAAGGGCCCTGATGCCAGGGAAGGTCTCTAAGGGCTGCAGCATATCTTATGCCACCCTGGGGACCCCTCACTCAGCACAGACACACTGCTTGCCAGCTTGTGTGTGCTGGTGAGGACAAAACGAGTAAGTCGACATGGCACTCCCCTCAGAGTGCCATTCCAACCTCACACTGCCTATGCAGTATAGATAAGTCACCCCTCTAGCAGGCCTTACAGCCCTAAGGCAGGGTGCACTATACCATAGGTGAGGGCACCAGTGCATGAGCACTGTGCCCCTACAGTGTCTAAGCAAAACCTTAGCCATTGTAAGTGCAGGGTAGCCATAAGAGTATATGGTCTGGGAGTCGGTCAAACACGGACCCCACAGCACCATAATGGCTACACTGATGTGGTAACTTTGGGGTTGCTCTGAACCCCCAACGGTGGGCTACCTTGGACCCAAACTTGAACCCCGTAGGTGGTTTACTTACCTACAAAAACTAACAAATACTTACCTCCCCCAGGAACTGTTGAAAATTGCACTGTGTCCACTTATGAAATAGCTATATGTGTTTTATGTAAAAAGTATATATGCTATTGTGATTATTCAAAGTTCCTAAAGTACTTACCTGCAATACCTTTCAAATGAGATGTTACATGTAGAATTTGAACCTGTGGTTCCTAAAATAAACTAAGAAAATATATTTTTCTATACAAAAACCTATTGGCCTGGAATTGTCTCTGAGTGTGTGTTCCTCATTTATTGCCTGTGTGTATGTACAACAAATGCTTAACACTACTCCTTTGATAAGCCTACTGCTCGACCACACTACCACAAAATAGAGCATTAGTATTATCTCTTTTTGCCACTATCTTACCTCTAAGGGGAACCCTTGGTGTAAAGAAATGGCTCCCTGTTGCAGTTACCCCCCACTTTTTGCCTGATACTGATGCTGACTTGACTGAGAAGAGTGCTGGGACCCTGCTAACCAGGCCCCAGCACCAGTGTTCCTTCACCTAAAATGTACCATTGTATCCACAATTGGCACACCCTGGCATTCAGATAAGTCCCTTGTAACTGGTACTTCTAGTACCAAGGGCCCTGATGCCAAGGAAGGTCTCTAAGGGCTGCAGCATGTCTTATGCCACCCTAGAGACCCCTCACTCAGCACAGACACACTGCTTACAAGCCTGTGTGTGCTAGTGAGAACAAAATGAGTAAGTCGACATGGCACTCCCCTCAGGGTGCCATGCCAGCCTCTCACTGCCTATGCAGTATAGGTAAGACACCCCTCTAGCAGGCCTTACAGCCCTAAGGCAGGGTGCACTATACCATAGGTGAGGGTACCAGTGCATGAGCATGGTACCCCTACAGTGTCTAAACAAAACCTTAGACATTGTAAGTGCAGGGTAGCCATAAGAGTATATGGTCTGGGAGTCTGTCAAACACGAACTCCACAGCACCATAATGGCTACACTGAAAACTGGGAAGTTTGGTATCAAACTTCTCAGCACAATAAATGCACACTGATGCCAGTGTACATTTTATTGTAAAATACACCACAGAGGGCACCTTAGAGGTGCCCCCTGAAACTTAACCAACTATCTGTGTAGGCTGACTGGTTCCAGCAGCCTGCCACACTAGAGACATGTTGCTGGCCCCATGGGGAGAGTGCCTTTGTCACCCTGAGGCCAGTAACAAAGCCTGCACTGGGTGGAGATGCTAACACCTCCCCCAGGCAGGAACTGTGACACCTGGCGGTGAGCCTCAAAGGCTCCCCCCTTTGTCACAGCCCAGCAGGGCACTCCAGCTTAGTGGAGTTGCCCGCCCCCTCCGGCCACGGCCCCCACTTTTGGCGGCAAGGCTGGAGGGAACAAAGAAAGCAACAAGGAGGAGTCACTGGCCAGTCAGGACAGCCCCTAAGGTGTCCTGAGCTGAGGTGACTCTAACTTTTAGAAATCCTCCATCTTGCAGATGGAGGATTCCCCCAATAGGGTTAGGATTGTGACCCCCTCCCCTTGGGAGGAGGCACAAAGAGGGTGTACCCACCCTCAGGGCTAGTAGCCATTGGCTACTAACCCCCCAGACCTAAACACGCCCTTAAATTTAGTATTTAAGGGCTACCCTGAACCCTAGAAAATTAGATTCCTGCAACTACAAGAAGAAGGACTGCCTAGCTGAAAACCCCTGCAGAGGAAGACCAGAAGACGACAACTGCCTTGGCTCCAGAAACTCACCGGCCTGTCTCCTGCCTTCCAAAGATCCTGCTCCAGCGACGCCTTCCAAAGGGACCAGCGACCTCGACATCCTCTGAGGACTGCCCCTGCTTCGAAAAGACAAGAAACTCCCGAGGACAGCGGACCTGCTCCAAGAAAAGCTGCAACTTTGTTTCCAGCAGCTTTGAAAGAACCCTGCAAGCTCCCCGCAAGAAGCGTGAGACTTGCAACACTGCACCCGGCGACCCCGACTCGGCTGGTGGAGATCCAACACCTCAGAAGGGACCCCAGGACTACTCTGATACTGTGAGTACCAAAACCTGTCCCCCCTGAGCCCCCACAGCGCCGCCTGCAGAGGGAATCCCGAGGCTTCCCCTGACCGCGACTCTTTGAATCCTAAGTCCCGACACCTGGGAGAGACCCTGCACCCGCAGCCCCCAGGACCTGAAGGACCGGACTTTCACTGGAGAAGCGACCCCCAGGAGTCCCTCTCCCTTGCCCAAGTGGAGGTTTCCCCGAGGAACCCCCCCCTTGCCTGCCTGCAGCGCTGAAGAGATCCCGAGATCTCTCATAGACTAACATTGCGAACCCGACGCTTGTTTCTACACTGCACCCGGCCGCCCCCGTGCTGCTGAGGGTGAAATTTCTGTGTGGGCTTGTGTCCCCCCCGGTGCCCTACAAAACCCCCCTGGTCTGCCCTCCGAAGACGCGGGTACTTACCTGCAAGCAGACCGGAACCGGGGCACCCCCTTCTCTCCATTCTAGCCTATGTGTTTTGGGCACCACTTTGAACTCTGCACCTGACCGGCCCTGAGCTGCTGGTGTGGTGACTTTGGGGTTGCTCTGAACCCCCAACGGTGGGCTACCTTGGACCAAGAACTGAACCCTGTAAGTGTCTTACTTACCTGGTAAAACTAACAAAAACTTACCTCCCCCAGGAACTGTGAAAATTGCACTAAGTGTCCACTTTTAAAACAGCTATTTGTCAATAACTTGAAAAGTATACATGCAATTTTTATGATTTAAAGTTCCTAAAGTACTTACCTGCAATACCTTTCGAATTAGATATTACATGTAGAATTTGAACCTGTGGTTCTTAAAATAAACTAAGAAAAGATATTTTTCTATAACAAAACCTATTGGCTGGATTTGTCTCTGAGTGTGTGTACCTCATTTATTGCCTATGTGTATGTACAACAAATGCTTAACACTACTCCTTGGATAAGCCTACTGCTCGACCACACTACCACAAAATAGAGCATTAGTATTATCTGTTTTTACCACTATTTTACCTCTAAGGGGAACCCTTGGACTCTGTGCATGCTATTCCTTACTTTGAAATAGCACATACAGAGCCAACTTCCTACATTGGTGGATCAGCGGTGGGGTACAAGACTTTGCATTTGCTGGACTACTCAGCCAATACCTGATCACACGACAAATTCCAAAATTGTCATTAGAAATTGATTTTTGCAATTTGAAAAATTTTCTAAATTCTTAAAAGACCTGCTAGGGCCTTGTGTTAGATCCTGTTTAGCATTTCTTTTAGAGTTTAAAAGTTTGTAAAAGTTTGAATTAGATTCTAGAACCAGTTGTAGATTCTTAAAAAGTATTCCAACTTTTAGAAGCAAAATGTCTAGCACAGATGTGACTGTGGTGGAACTCGACACCACACCTTACCTCCATCTTAAGATGAGGGAGCTAAGGTCACTCTGTAAAATAAAGAAAATAACAATGGGCCCCAAACCTACCAAAATACAGCTCCAGGAGCTTTTGGCAGAGTTTGAAAAGGCCAACCCCTCTGAGGGTGGCAACTCAGAGGAAGAGGATAGTGACTTGGAGGAAAATTCCCCCCTACCAGTCCTATCTAGGGAGAACAGGGTCCCTCAAACCCTGACTCCAAAAATAATAGTCAGAGATGCTGGTTCCCTCACAGGAGAGACCAACACCTCTGAAATCACTGAGGATAACTCCAGTGAAGAGGACATCCAGTTAGCCAGGATGGCCAAAAGATTGGCTTTGGAAAGACAGATCCTAGCCATAGAGAGGGAAAGACAAGAGATGGGCCTAGGACCCATCAATGGTGGCAGCAACATAAATAGGGTCAGAGATTCTCCTGACATGTTGAAAATCCCTAAAGGGGTTGTAACTAAATATGAAGATGGTGATGACATCACCAAATGGTTCACAGCTTTTGAGAGGGCTTGTGTAACCAGAAAAGTGAACAGATCTCACTGGGGTGCTCTCCTTTGGGAAATGTTCACTGGAAAGTGTAGGGATAGACTCCTCACACTCTCTGGAAAAGATGCAGAATCTTATGACCTCATGAAGGGTACCCTGATTGAGGGCTTTGGATTCTCCACTGAGGAGTATAGAATTAGATTCAGGGGGGCTCAAAAATCCTCGAGCCAGACCTGGGTTGATTTTGTAGACTACTCAGTAAAAACACTAGATGGTTGGTTAACTGGAAATGAAGTGTGTGACTATGTTGGGCTTTATAATTTGTTTATGAAAGAACACATTTTAAGTAACTGCTTCAATGAAAAGTTGCATCAGTATCTGGTAGACCTAGGTCCAATTTCTCCCCAAGAATTGGGAAAGAAGGCAGACCACTGGGTCAAGACTAGGGTAACCAAAACTTCCACTGGGGGTGACCAAAAGAAAGGGGTTACAAAAACTCCCCAGGAGAAAGTGGGTGACACTAGAAACAAAGAAAAAGAGTCCTCTGTAGGCCCCCTAAAACCAGAACAGGTGGGTGGGCCCCAAGACACAACCCAAAACAAAGGTGGGTACCAGGGTAAGAACTGGGATGCCACTAAGGCATGGTGCCACAACTGTAAACAGTCTGGGCACCACACCAAGGACACTTCTTGTCCCAAAAACAAACCCCAGAACAAAATTCCAGGGGTAACCAGTGTAGCCATGGGAGATGACTCCTCAGATGAGGAGGTCTTCATAGCCTTCAACTGGAAACAGGGCCCAACAGGTGAGTTGGAGATTCCAGAGGGAAGTAGACACTTCCACCACCTACTGGTGAATGGAATCCCAACCACTGCCCTGAGAGACACTTGTGCCAGTCACACTATTGTGCATGACAGGCTGGTGCTCTCAAACCAGTACATCCCAGGTGAGACTGCCAGGGTAAGAGTTAGCCTAGACAGGGTCACTAAGAGGCCTGTGGCTTTAGTACCCATAGAAGTGGGTGGCACTCTTAGCTGGAGAAGGGTAGTAGTCAGTACAGACCTCCCCCTTGATTGTCTCCTTGGAAATGACTACCCAGAGGTTAGTCAGAGCCCAAGAGAGGAACTGGTCCAGTGCCAGTCCTCTCCCAAGGATTCTGGAAGTCCTGCCTCTGCAGTAAATGCAAGCAGGCCCCAGAAGAAGAAGAAAAGAAAACAGAGTAGGAAGGGTGGACAACCTTTAGCCAAGGTTACAGCAAGCCAAGGAGATTCTGCTCCAGTAGGGGAGAACTCCAAAAATGGCCCTGATAAAGTCCAACCTGACCCACAAGAAGTCCTGGCTAGTCAGGCAACTGTTAAACCTGAGTGGGTGGCTCCTCAGCTAACAGAAGAAAGAGTGGAAGAAGGGTGTTTACTACAAGATGTGGTAACCCCCCACTCTAATACAGCAGACAGGCAACCTGAACCCAAAGAGGCCTGTAACTTAGCCCCTTCCCTTTTAGGTGAAGAGCTAAAGGTGTGGTTCTGGGCACTGACAGCTGTCAGTGGCCTCTGCTGGGTGTTAGCCTTTATGGCTGCACTATCCTTAGCATGGTGGTCTGACCCCATGCCAAATAGCAAGTTAGGCCCCCTGACCCTATTGGTCATGGTGGGGTTACTCCAGCTCTGGGTAACCTCTCTGGGTAAGCTAGGGGTAACCCTGGCCAAGATAAGGTTAGCAGAGGTGGATACCTCTAAGACCAAAATAGAAAGAATGGGTGGAGACATTGAAGAGGCAGACAAGAGGCAATTCAGACTAGGTCCTATCACTGTGGAAGTAGGTCAGTTCCCCAAAGGGAATGACCTGAACAGAAGGATGTAAGGCAGAGTAGGCCCTGCAACTAACCAGCCTATTTCTCCTACTCTTCCTCGCCTAACAGACTAGGAAGACTCTCCCAGCTTGGGCTGAGTCTCCTGGCCTGTGGGCTGGGGGGGGCTTGTGTAAAGAAATGGCTCCCTGTTGCAGTTACCCCCCACTTTTTGCCTGATACTGATGCTGACTTGACTGAGAAGAGTGCTGGGACCCTGCTAACCAGGCCCCAGCACCAGTGTTCCTTCACCTAAAATGTACCATTGTATCCACAATTGGCACACCCTGGCATTCAGATAAGTCCCTTGTAACTGGTACTTCTAGTACCAAGGGCCCTGATGCCAAGGAAGGTCTCTAAGGGCTGCAGCATGTCTTATGCCACCCTAGAGACCCCTCACTCAGCACAGACACACTGCTTACAAGCCTGTGTGTGCTAGTGAGAACAAAATGAGTAAGTCGACATGGCACTCCCCTCAGGGTGCCATGCCAGCCTCTCACTGCCTATGCAGTATAGGTAAGACACCCCTCTAGCAGGCCTTACAGCCCTAAGGCAGGGTGCACTATACCATAGGTGAGGGTACCAGTGCATGAGCATGGTACCCCTACAGTGTCTAAACAAAACCTTAGACATTGTAAGTGCAGGGTAGCCATAAGAGTATATGGTCTGGGAGTCTGTCAAACACGAACTCCACAGCACCATAATGGCTACACTGAAAACTGGGAAGTTTGGTATCAAACTTCTCAGCACAATAAATGCACACTGATGCCAGTGTACATTTTATTGTAAAATACACCACAGAGGGCACCTTAGAGGTGCCCCCTGAAACTTAACCAACTATCTGTGTAGGCTGACTGGTTCCAGCAGCCTGCCACACTAGAGACATGTTGCTGGCCCCATGGGGAGAGTGCCTTTGTCACCCTGAGGCCAGTAACAAAGCCTGCACTGGGTGGAGATGCTAACACCTCCCCCAGGCAGGAACTGTGACACCTGGCGGTGAGCCTCAAAGGCTCCCCCCTTTGTCACAGCCCAGCAGGGCACTCCAGCTTAGTGGAGTTGCCCGCCCCCTCCGGCCACGGCCCCCACTTTTGGCGGCAAGGCTGGAGGGAACAAAGAAAGCAACAAGGAGGAGTCACTGGCCAGTCAGGACAGCCCCTAAGGTGTCCTGAGCTGAGGTGACTCTAACTTTTAGAAATCCTCCATCTTGCAGATGGAGGATTCCCCCAATAGGGTTAGGATTGTGACCCCCTCCCCTTGGGAGGAGGCACAAAGAGGGTGTACCCACCCTCAGGGCTAGTAGCCATTGGCTACTAACCCCCCAGACCTAAACACGCCCTTAAATTTAGTATTTAAGGGCTACCCTGAACCCTAGAAAATTAGATTCCTGCAACTACAAGAAGAAGGACTGCCTAGCTGAAAACCCCTGCAGAGGAAGACCAGAAGACGACAACTGCCTTGGCTCCAGAAACTCACCGGCCTGTCTCCTGCCTTCCAAAGATCCTGCTCCAGCGACGCCTTCCAAAGGGACCAGCGACCTCGACATCCTCTGAGGACTGCCCCTGCTTCGAAAAGACAAGAAACTCCCGAGGACAGCGGACCTGCTCCAAGAAAAGCTGCAACTTTGTTTCCAGCAGCTTTGAAAGAACCCTGCAAGCTCCCCGCAAGAAGCGTGAGACTTGCAACACTGCACCCGGCGACCCCGACTCGGCTGGTGGAGATCCAACACCTCAGAAGGGACCCCAGGACTACTCTGATACTGTGAGTACCAAAACCTGTCCCCCCTGAGCCCCCACAGCGCCGCCTGCAGAGGGAATCCCGAGGCTTCCCCTGACCGCGACTCTTTGAATCCTAAGTCCCGACGCCTGGGAGAGACCCTGCACCCGCAGCCCCCAGGACCTGAAGGACCGGACTTTCACTGGAGACGCGACCCCCAGGAGTCCCTCTCCCTTGCCCAAGTGGAGGTTTCCCCGAGGAACCCCCCCCTTGCCTGCCTGCAGCGCTGAAGAGATCCCGAGATCTCTCATAGACTAACATTGCGAACCCGATGCTTGTTTCTACACTGCACCCGGCCGCCCCCGTGCTGCTGAGGGTGAAATTTCTGTGTGGGCTTGTGTCCCCCCCGGTGCCCTACAAAACCCCCCTGGTCTGCCCTCCGAAGACGCGGGTACTTACCTGCAAGCAGACCGGAACCGGGGCACCCCCTTCTCTCTATTCTAGCCTATGTGTTTTGGGCACCGCTTTGAACTCTGCACCTGACCGGCCCTGAGCTGCTGGTGTGGTGACTTTGGGGTTGCTCTGAACCCCCAACGGTGGGCTACCTTGGACCAAGAACTGAACCCTGTAAGTGTCTTACTTACCTGGTAAAACTAACAAAAACTTACCTCCCCCAGGAACTGTGAAAATTGCACAGGAGGGGGCGGGCAACTCCACCAGCTGGAGTGTCCTGCGGTGCTGTGACAAAGGGGTGAGCCTTTGAGGCTCACCGCCAGGTGTTACAGCTCCTGCCTGGGGGAGGTGTTAGCATCTCCACCCAGTGCAGGCTTTGTTACTGGCCTCAGAGTGACAAAGGCACTCTCCCCATGGGGCCAGCAACATGTCTCTAGTGTGGCAGGCTGCTGGAACCAGTCAGCCTACACAGATAGTCGGTTAAGTTTCAGGGGGCACCTCTAAGGTGCCCTCTGTGGTGTATTTTACAATAAAATGTACACTGGCATCAGTGTGCATTTATTGTGCTGAGAAGTTTGATACCAAACTTCCCAGTTTTCAGTGTAGCCATTATGGTGCTGGGGAGTTCGTGTAAAACAGACTCCCAGACCATATACTCTCATGGCTACCCTGCACTTACAATGTCTAAGGTTTTGCTTAGACACTGTAGGGGCACAGTGCTCATGCACTGGTACCCTCACCTATGGTATAGTGCACCCTGCCTTAGGGCTGTAAGGCCTGCTAGAGGGGTGTCTTACCTATACTGCATAGGCAGTGAGAGGCTGGCATGGCACCCTGAGGGGAGTGCCATGTCGACTTACTCATTTTGTTGTCACTAGCACACACAAGCTGGTAAGCAGTATGTCTGTGCTGAGTGAGGGGTCTCTAGGGTGGCATAATACATGCTGCAGCCCTTAGAGACCTTCCCTGGCATCAGGGCCCTTGGTACCAGAGGTACCAGTTACAAGGGACTTATCTGGGTGCCAGGGTGTGCCAATTGTGGAATCAAAAGTACAGGTTAGGGAAAGAACACTGGTGCTGGGGCCTGGTTAGCAGGCCTCAGCACACTTTCAATTCAAAACATAGCATCAGCAAAGGCAAAAAGTCAGGGGGTAACCATGCCAAGGAGGCATTTCCTTACACAACCCCCCCCCCCCCCAAACGAAAGAGGATGAGACTAACCTTTCCCAAGAGAGTCTTCATTTTCTAAGTGGAAGAACCTGGAAAGGCCATCTGCATTGGCATGGGCAGTCCCAGGTCTGTGTTCCACTACAAAGTCCATTCCCTGTAGGGAGATGGACCACCTCAACAGTTTTGGATTTTCACCTTTCATTTGCATCAGCCATCTGAGAGGTCTGTGGTCAGTCTGAACTAGGAAGTGAGTACCAAAGAGGTATGGTCTCAGCTTCTTCAGGGACCAAACCACAGCAAAGGCCTCCCTCTCAATGGCACTCCAACGCTGCTCCCTGGGGAGTAACCTCCTGCTAATGAAAGCAACAGGCTGGTCAAGGCCATCATCATTTGTTTGGGACAAAACTGCCCCTATCCCATGTTCAGAGGCATCTGTTTGCACAATGAACTGCTTGGAGTAATCTGGAGCTTTTAGAACTGGTGCTGTGCACATAGCTTGTTTCAGGGTGTCAAAGGCCTGTTGGCATTCTACAGTCCAGTTTACTTTCTTGGGCATTTTCTTGGAGGTGAGTTCTGTGAGGGCTGTCACAATGGATCCATATCCCTTCACAAACCTCCTGTAGTACCCAGTCAAGCCAAGGAATGCCCTGACTTGAGTCTGGGTTTTTGGAGCTGCCCGGTCCAGAATAGTCTGGATCTTAGGCTGGAGTGGCTGAACTTGGCCTCCACCTACAAGGTGTTCCAAGTAAACCACAGTTCCCTGCCCTATCTGGCATTTGGATGCCTTGATAGAGAGGCCTGCAGATTGCAGAGCCTTCAAAACCTTCTTCAGGTAGACCAGGTGATCCTGCCAGGTGGAGCTGAAGACAGCAATATCATCAAGATAAGCTGCACTACAGGATTCCAGCCCAGCAAGGACTTGATTCACCAACCTTTGGAAGGTGGCAGGGGCATTCTTTAAACCAAAGGGCATAACAGTGAACTGATAATGCCCATCAGGTGTGGAGAATGCTGTCTTTTCTTTTGCTCCAGGGGCCATTTTGATTTGCCAGTACCCTGCTGTTAAGTCAAAGGTACTTAAGAATTTGGCAGCCCCTAATTTGTCTATTAGCTCATCAGCTCTAGGAATGGGATGAGCATCTGTCTTTGTGACAGAGTTGAGACCTCTGTAGTCCACACAAAACCTCATCTCTCTCTTTCCTTCTTTGGTGTGAGGTTTGGGGACTAAGACCACTGGGCTAGCCCAGGGGCTGTCAGAGTACTCAATTACTCCCAATTCCAGCATCTTGTGGACTTCCACCTTGATGCTTTCCTTAACTTGGTCAGACTGTCTAAATGTTTTGTTTTTGACAGGCATGCTGTCTCCTGTGTCCACATCATGGGTACACAGGTGTGTCTGACCAGGGGTTAGGGAAAAGAGTTCAGCAAACTGCTGCAGGACCTTCCTGCAGTCAGACTGCTGTTGGCTAGAGAGGGTGTCTGAGTAGATCACTCCATCTACTGAGCCATCTTTAGGGTCTGATGAGAGGAGATCAGGGAGAGGTTCACTCTCAGCTTCCTGGTCCTCATCTGTTACCATCAACAGATTTACATCAGCCCTGTCATGGAAGAGCTTAAGGCGGTTCACATGGATCACCCTCTTGGGGCTCCTGCTTGTGCCCAGGTCTACCAGGTAGGTGACCTGACTCTTCCTTTCTAGTACTGGGTAAGGGCCACTCCATTTGTCCTGGAGAGCCCTGGGAGCCACAGGCTCCAGAACCCAGACTTTCTGCCCTGGTTGAAATTCAACCAGTGCAGCCTTTTGGTCATACCACAACTTCTGGAGTTGTTGGCTGGCCTCAAGGTTTTTACTTGCCTTTTCCATGTACTCTGCCATCCTTGAGCGAAGGCCAAGTACATAGTCCACTATGTCTTGTTTAGGCTCATGAAGAGGTCTCTCCCAGCCTTCTTTAACAAGAGCAAGTGGTCCCCTTACAGGGTGGCCAAACAGAAGTTCAAAGGGTGAGAATCCTACTCCCTTCTGAGGCACCTCTCTGTAAGCGAAAAGCAGACATGGCAGGAGGACATCCCATCTCCTTTTGAGTTTTTCTGGGAGCCCCATGATCATGCCCTTTAATGTCTTGTTGAATCTCTCAACAAGGCCATTAGTTTGGGGATGATATGGTGGAGTGAATTTGTAAGTCACTCCACACTCATTCCACATGTGTTTTAGGTATGCTGACATGAAGTTGGTACCTCTGTCAGACACCACCTCCTTAGGGAAACCCACTCTGGTAAAGATACCAATGAGGGGCTTGGCTACTGCAGGGGCAGTAGTCGACCTAAGGGGAATAGCTTCAGGATACCTAGTAGCATGATCCACTACTACTAGGATGTACATATTTCCTGAGGCTGTGGGAGGTTCTAGCGGACCAACTATGTCCACACCCACTCTTTCAAAGGGGACCCCCACCACTGGAAGTGGAATGAGGGGGGCCTTTGGATGCCCACCTGTCTTACCACTGGATTGACAGGTGGGGCAGGAGAGGCAAAACTCCTTAACCTTCTGGGACATATTGGGCCAGTAGAAGTGGTTGACTAACCTCTCCCACGTCTTGGTTTGTCCCAAATGCCCAGCAAGGGGAATATCATGGGCTAAGGTCAGAATAAACTCTCTGAAACCCTGAGGCACTACCACTCTCCTAGTGGCACCAGGTTTGGGATCTCTTGCCTCAGTGTACAGGAGTCCATCTTCCCAATAGACCCTATGTGTTCCATTTTTCTTGCCTTTGGACTCTTCAGCAGCTTGCTGCCTAAGGCCTTCAAGAGAGGGACAGGTTTCTTGTCCCTTACACAACTCTTCCCTTGAGGGTCCCCCTGGGCCCAAGAGCTCAACCTGATAAGGTTCCAGCTCCATAGGCTCAGTTCCCTCAGAGGGCATTACTACTTCCTGAGAAGAGAGGTTCTCTTTTTGGTGTTGTGTTGCAGCTGGTTTCCCAGCTGACTTTCCTTTTCTCTTGGTAGGCTGGGCCATTTTTCCAGACTCCAGCTCTACTTTTTCACCCTGTGCCTTGCACTGTGCCCTAGTCTTGACACACACCAGTTCAGGGATACCCAGCATGGCTGCATGGGTTTTCAGTTCTACCTCAGCCCATGCTGAGGACTCCAGGTCATTTCCAAGCAAACAGTCTACTGGGATATTTGAGGAGACCACCACCTGTTTCAGGCCATTGACCCTTCCCCACTCTAAAGTTACCATTGCCATGGGATGTACTTTAGTTTGATTGTCAGCATTGGTGACTGGATAGGTTTGTCCAGTCAGGTATTGGCCAGGGGAAACCAGTTTCTCTGTCACCATGGTGACACTGGCACCTGTATCCCTCAGGCCCTCTACACTTGTCCCATTAATTAAGAGCTGCTGCCTGTATTTTTGCATGTTAGGGGGCCAGGCAGCCAGTGTGGCTAAATCCACCCCACCCTCAGAGACTAATGTAGCTTCAGTGTGACACCTGATTTGCTCTGGGCACACTGTTGATCCCACTTGGAGACTGGCCATTCCAGTTTTAGCTGGATGGGAGTTAGAAGTGGTATCTTTCTTGGGACAGGCCTTGTCTCCAGTTTGGTGTCCAGACTGACTACAGTTTCGACACCAGGCCTTTTTGGGATCAAAGTTTTTACCCTTGTACCCAGAATTGTTTTGTGAAGAGGCTCTGGGCCCACCCTCCTGTGCAGGTTTTTGGGGGCCTGTAGAAGACTCTTTACTATTTTTATTTTTGGCTGTCTCACCACCTTTCCCCTGGGGAGGTTTTGTGACCCCTTTCTTTTGGTCACCCCCTGTGGAAGTTTTGGACACCCTAGTCTTGACCCAATGGTCCGCCTTCTTTCCCAATTCTTGGGGAGAAATTGGTCCTAGGTCCACCAGATGCTGATGCAGTTTATCATTGAAACAATTACTTAATAGGTGTTCTTTCACAAATAAATTGTACAGCCCATCATAATCATTTACACCATTTCCTTGAATCCAACCATCTAGTGTTTTTACTGAGTAGTCTACAAAGTCAACCCAGGTCTGGCTCGAGGATTTTTGAGCCCCCCTGAATCTAATCCTATACTCCTCAGTGGAGAATCCAAAGCCCTCAATCAGGGTACCCTTCATGAGGTCATAAGATTCTGCATCTTTTTTAGAGAGTGTGAGGAGTCTATCCCTATACTTTCCTGTGAACATTTCCCAAAGGTGAGCACCCCAGTGAGATTTGTTCACTTTTCTGGTTTCACAAGCCCTTTCAAAAGCTGTGAACCATTTGGTGATATCATCACCATCTTCATATTTAGTTACAATCCCTTTGGGGATTTTCATCATGCCAGGAGAATCTCTGACCCTAGTTATGTTGCTGCCACCATTGATGGGTCCTAGGCCCATCTCTTGTCTTTCCCTTTCTATGGCTAGGATCTGTTTTTCCAAAGCCAATCTTTTGGCCATCCTGGCTAACTGGATGTCCTCTTCACTGGAGTTATCCTCAGTGATTTCAGAGAGACTGGACCCTCCTGTGAGGGAGCCAGCATCTCTGACTATTATTTTTGGAGTCAGGGCTTGAGAGGCCCTGTTCTCCCTAGATAGGACTGGTGGTGGGGAATCAACCTCCAAGTCACTATCATCCTCCTCTGTGTTATCCACAGAGGGGTTGGCTCTATCATACTCTGCCAACAGCTCCTGGAGCTGTGCTTTGGTAGGTCTGGAGCCCATTGTTATTTTTCTTATGTTACAGAGTGACCTTAGCTCTCTCATCTGGAGATGGAGGTAAGGTGTGGTGTCGAGTTCCACCACATTCACATCTGTGCTAGACATTATGCTTCTAAAAGTTGGAATACTTTTTAAGAAACTAAAACTGGTTCTAGAATCTAATTCAAACTTTTACAAACTTTTAAACTCTAAAAGAAATGCTAACAGGGACTAACACAAGGCCCTAGCAGGACTTTAAAGAATTTAGAAAACTTTTCAAATTGCAAAAATCAATTTCTAATGACAATTTTGGAATTTGTCGTGTGATCAGGTATTGGCTGAGTAGTCCAGCAAATGCAAAGTCTTGTACCCCACCGCTGATCCACCAATGTAGGAAGTTGGCTCTGTATGTGCTATTTCAAAGTGAGGAATAGCATGCACAGAGTCCAAGGGTTCCCCTTAGAGGTAAAATAGTGGTAAAAAAGAGATAATACTAATGCTCTATTTTGTGGTAGTGTGGTCGAACAGTAGGCTTATTCAAGGAGTAGTGTTAAGCATTTGTTGTACATACACATAGACAATAAATGAGGTACACACACTCAGAGACAAATCCAGCCAATAGGTTTTGTATAGAAAAATATATTTTCTTAGTTTATTTTAAGAACCACAGGTTCAAATTTAACATGTAATATCTTGTTTGAAAGGTATTACAGGTAAGTACATTAGGAACTTTGAATCATTTCAATTGCATGTATACTTTTCAAGTTATTCACAAATAGCTATTTTAAAAGTGGACACAGTGCAATTTTCACAGTTCCTGGGGGAGGTAAGTTTTTGTTAGTTTTACCAGGTAAGTAAGACACTTACAGGGTTCAGTTCTTGGTCCAAGGTAGCCCACCGTTGGGGGTTCAGAGCAACCCCAAAGTTACCACACCAGCAGCTCAGGGCCGGTCAGGTGCAGAGTTCAAAGTGGTGCCCAAAACGCATAGGCTTCAATGCAGAGAAGGGGGTGCCCCGGTTCCAGTCTGCCAGCAGGTAAGTACCCGCGTCTTCGGAGGGCAGACCAGGGGGGTTTTGTAGGGCACCGGGGGGGACACAAGCCCACACAGAAATTTCACCTTCAGCGGCGCGGGGGCGGCCGGGTGCAGTGTTAGAACGAGCGTCGGGTTCGCAATGGAAGTCAATGAGAGATCAAGGGATCTCTTCAGCGCTGCAGGCAGGCAAGGGGGGGGCTTCCTCGGGGAAACCTCCACTTTGGCAAGGGAGAGGGACTCCTGGGGGTCACTTCTGCAGTGAAAGTCCGGTCCTGGGGGCTGCGGGTGCAGGGTCTTTTCCAGGCGTCGGGACTTAGGTTTCAGAGAGTCGCGGTCAGGGGAAGCCTCGGGATTCCCTCTGCAGGCGGCGCTGTGGGGGCTCAGGGGGGGACAGGTTTTGGTACTCACAGTCGTAGAGTAGTCCGGGGGTCCTCCCTGAGGTGTTGGTTCTCCACCAGCCGAGTCGGGGTCGCCGGGTGCAGTGTTGCAAGTCTCACGCTTCTTGCGGGGAGATTGCAGGGTTCTTTAAAGCTGCTCCTTTGGATAAAGTTGCAGTCTTTTTGGAGCAGGTCCGCTGTCCTCGGGAGTTTCTTGTCGTCGTCGAAGCAGGGCAGTCCTCAGAGGATTCAGAGGTCGCTGGTCCCTTTGGATGGCGTCGCTGGAGCAGAGTTCTTTGGAAGGCAGGAGACAGGCCGGTGAGTTTCTGGAGCCAAGGCAGTTGTTGTCTTCTGGTCTTCCTCTGCAGGGGTTTTCAGCTAGGCAGTCCTTCTTCTTGTTGTTGCAGGAATCTAGTTTCTAGGTTCAGGGAGAGCCCTTAAATACTAAATTTAAGGGCGTGTTTAGGTCTGGGGGGTTAGTAGCCAATGGCTACTAGCCCTGAGGGTGAGTACACCCTCTTTGTGCCTCCTCCCAAGGGGAGGGGGTCACATCCCTAATCCTATTGGGGGAATCCTCCATCTGCAAGATGGAGGATTTCTAAAAGTTAGAGTCACCTCAGCTCAGGACACCTTAGGGGCTGTCCTGACTGGCCAGTGACTCCTCCTTGTTATTCTCATTATTTTCTCCGGCCTTGCCGCCAAAAGTGGGGGCCGGGGCCGGAGGGGGCGGGCAACTCCACCAGCTGGAGTGTCCTGCGGTGCTGTGACAAAGGGGTGAGCCTTTGAGGCTCACCGCCAGGTGTTACAGCTCCTGCCTGGGGGAGGTGTTAGCATCTCCACCCAGTGCAGGCTTTGTTACTGGCCTCAGAGTGACAAAGGCACTCTCCCCATGGGGCCAGCAACATGTCTCTAGTGTGGCAGGCTGCTGGAACCAGTCAGCCTACACAGATAGTCGGTTAAGTTTCAGGGGGCACCTCTAAGGTGCCCTCTGTGGTGTATTTTACAATAAAATGTACACTGGCATCAGTGTGCATTTATTGTGCTGAGAAGTTTGATACCAAACTTCCCAGTTTTCAGTGTAGCCATTATGGTGCTGGGGAGTTCGTGTAAAACAGACTCCCAGACCATATACTCTCATGGCTACCCTGCACTTACAATGTCTAAGGTTTTGCTTGGACACTGTAGGGGCACAGTGCTCATGCACTGGTACCCTCACCTATGGTATAGTGCACCCTGCCTTAGGGCTGTAAGGCCTGCTAGAGGGGTGTCTTACCTATACTGCATAGGCAGTGAGAGGCTGGCATGGCACCCTGAGGGGAGTGCCATGTCGACTTACTCATTTTGTTCTCACTAGCACACACAAGCTGGTAAGCAGTGTGTCTGTGCTGAGTGAGGGGTCTCTAGGGTGGCATAATACATGCTGCAGCCCTTCGAGACCTTCCCTGGCATCAGGGCCCTTGGTACCAGAGGTACCAGTTACAAGGGACTTATCTGGGTGCCAGGGTGTGCCAATTGTGGAATCAAAAGTACAGGTTAGGGAAAGAACACTGGTGCTGGGGCCTGGTTAGCAGGCCTCAGCACACTTTCAATTCAAAACATAGCATCAGCAAAGGCAAAAAGTCAGGGGGTAACCATGCCAAGGAGGCATTTCCTTACATGGGTGCATGGAGGAAAGAACAGTGAAGTGGATGCCACGGGCCGTTGATGAATTCCTATTTGATAATACATCCTTGTTGGATTCAGAATGCCTATTTCACGCCTCTAATGGCTTTCTATTGCCAGATTGGGCAATATAGTGATAATGATGGCACCTTTCTTCTGAACATATATTCACTTATTTCATTATGAACCAGTCGAGATTTTCCAAGAGACAAGGCTTGAGCTGAGTGATTGCCTATCAGATATGTTCAGGGCAGATGGTATATATGTTTTGGAGTGCTTGGTTGCAGTCTGGACTCCACATACCGCGCTGAGATGTCTCAAGGGGACTTTTTATGCACAGGTTGGCCACCCTTGTAGACATCCCTACAACTAAGACTTTTAAATAGGCATTTTTATCACTTGCCCCAATTAAATATTTCTGTGAAAGAAGCACACAATAGCGCTGTTAACATTTGTCAGGTTGTGGACCAAATTTAATAGCCATACTTTAAGTGAGGCCTTCATGTTATAGAACCAGCGAAAGGTCCAAGGTGTGCGAGTAGGTAGGTCTGCTGTGTATGCCATTGAATTGCATGGGCAGTGTTAAAGCAGGTAACTTATTTTCTCAAAATGGTTTCAGTGATGTAGTTGTTCCCTTTACATTGGGTATTTTAGGAGGATTAAATGTTAAAAACAGAGTTTTACATATCGTTTTATGAAAATTTTATATATGTGGCCCTTAGTGAGGGGCATTGTCTTTACCATTTATTTAACTCAAGTAAAACTTTGAGTTATGAAGGTACAGTTCCAAATTTAATGTCAGTAAAGTTCTTTCCAGTACCAATTTTGTGTGTAGTTGGGTCCAAGTGCAAACAGCTGGTAAGGAAATGATCATGGAAGAAGTTGAGAATTTAAAATCATGTTTAATGTCATGGTAATCTGTTGTCTCTGTGGTGTATTACAGACTGATGCCAGAGAACGGTAGATATGACCTCAAACTGTGTTTTTGGTATCTTGTTCTATGCTCGGATTGCACTATGATCTGATCTTGGAGTAATTCTTTTGCTCTTTGGTGCAATCTAAGATTGTCAAATAGTGATCCAATTTTCCTCAGCACAGTTAGAAGGTTTATGCTTGATATATTTTTGCCAATAACCTTAATTGACAGTCTTGCCATAAATCACTTGAAACTGTTGCATGTTAATTGATACTGATTGTTAAAAGATGCTAAAACACCGATGCTAAAACTAGCAAAAACTAAAGACATAAAGTAGGTTAATTAAATCAAATGGATTGCAAAACCAACCACAGGGATTACACACAAAAATGCTGGGGAGTTTTTCCACAGGCTAAGCCCCAGTGTCTCAATTTTTTTTTACATGGAGCAAATGTGCAAATGTTTGGGCTGGGTAGTAAGCCTTAATGATTTTGTTGTGGGTCACCTTAATAATTTGTGAAAGGTCACTGCACAATGTACATCTACTTAAGTGATCATCTTGTTCAGTTTCAGCGCCAAGCCGTTCACTTGCAAGAAGGCGTCGACTTATCAAAAATCGCTTTACTATTGACACGGATGAAGCCTCAACTGGCAGCCATGAGAAAGAGCAACAGTCTGCAGGAAGTGGCGGTGACACGGACCGCTGGGTGGAGGAGCAGTTTGATCTTGCCCAGTATGAGGATCAGGAGCACATTAAAGAGACGGACATTCTTAGTAGCGATGACGAATATTGTGAGTCCGTGAAGAGCTGCTCTGCAGAAAAGGATCTCCAAGCACAGTTTCAGGCTGCCTCTATTACCAGAATACCACTGGGACAGAGCGAGACATACCGCAAAACAATGAATGCACATGCGTCCCGAATGTCTCAGTTGAGAAAGCAAAGTGCTTTATCTGGACTCAATGGCAGCACAGAGAGCAATACTGAGGAGGTGATATGGGTCAGGCGGGATGACTTTGTTCCGAGCAGAACACTAAATACAGAGATTTAAACAGGACACATTTTTTTTGTACATGTTTAAAACGTCCCCTCTCTGTTAAGCCTTTCAACAGACTGTCAACCGCCACCCTTGTCAACACCACTTCGTCCTGTTAGCCCCATACCTGTTTCCATACACTGAGAAGGGAGATCAGTACCTCCACAATTGCACAGAAGTTGGCAGCTGAATAGGTCTTTTGCCAACCAATCACATTAATGTAATATTTTATTAAAAAAAGCGCAAAAAAGTTGAAATAGATTAAGCAGGACCTCACTCTGTACATCACAGAGGGATTTTTAAATATTGTATTTATTCTTCTACAACAATCAAGAGGCTACAAAACTTTGTGTACTACTGGAAAAAATAATTTGTTTTGGGTCTGACCCACAAGTATTATAAAGAAAGCACAAGGATCAAAAGGGTTTAAAAATGCCATTTGTTGTTGGAGATGAGTGGCCCTTCATTCTCAAAGTGCAGTGCACCTGCCCTTCTTCACTGTAATAGAATGCATGTGCTTTGTGCTTCGGGGAGGTATGTGGGAAGGATTGAGATTTGCATAGTGAACGTTTACTTATGCTGCACATTTTTTTTAATGAGTGCATTGGAGGCATTTGTTTCACATGATATATGCCACACTGTTTCAGCAGAAAACCATAGTTAAAACGTGAACACGTTTCTTTCTATTTTACCAGAGATGCGTGGGTACATAAGATGTACATAGGGAGCATGACTCCTTGCTCTGTATATGGTGGTCAAGTTTTAATTATGAACACACTTTTATATATAAGTAAATATATATATATATATATATATTTAAATAACTAAAACGTTAAAAGCATATACTGGAGCAAAAACAGAATTTTCTAAATATCACAGGCTTCATTATAAGTGCTTACAATATATTTGGGACTGCAATTCTGTCTACAGAAATAATTTGTATGGACTGCACATGAAGTACTTCTGACATCTTTTTGGGGGGATAACCAGGATGAGAGGATTGCAGAATTTCAGCAAGCCGGAGGCTACTGAAAGAAGATGTAGTTCCATAGTAAACCTAGCATCACTCTGTCATCTTCACAGGCTTCAAACCAACAAGAACAGGGTATGTGGTGCACTGAAAATCGAGATCTAGGAAGTGGACTGTTGGACAATTTTCAGGCAAAAGAAGTTAAAACTCGGTGCACAACTGTTTTTTTCAGAAATGCTTTTCTTAAACAGATTTCACATGTGTACGCTAATATAGTGTTAAGGTTAATGCTCCACAGAGTGGATGCAGTCACTAGATGCTGAAGAAGTCAGACTGAGAAACAGATTGCCATAGCTTCATCACACAGCCAGCACCAACAGGACAAGTGAAGTTTCATTTTGATGTGTGTTTCGGCATTCCAGAGTCTTCATCAGGATAACTAACAATAAACCAGGTACTTCTTCTCATGTTAGCATGAAATGGAATGAACCAGAAAGAGCTGGCAGAATATTTAGATGTAGATCAGATGTTTCTGTACAGCTTTATAGCCCTGTCTTGCCTGAAAGTGTTACATCCCTACAGTGACGACAATCCCTTTCTTCTAATTGCTGTTTGATTCTGCTCAATTAAGTGTGCTCTGCACAATCGATGCTCTGCAGGTCTTTTGCAGAGAAAATAACTTTTCTCTTTCAATGAATGTAAAATGTTACTGATGACTTAGTACTTTCATGGTGTTTTGATGCATTAATAATGCTTGATATCTAACGTTGTGAAATGATTTATTCTGTCATCTTTTATTCCGGTCATTGTACTAATGCTTTTTGGAAATGCTGGCTATCTTCTTGTTTTAACCAAGTTTCTCAGCACCTCTGGTTTCTCTTCTTGAGATAGATATGCCTTCTGAAGTCCTGTTCTGTGCTGTTTATTGGTTTACATAGGAAAGCATCAGTAATGTTTCAGTATATCTTTGGTATCTTTTTACCCTTTTTCTTCTGACCATCTCAAGTTCAGTTGTACCCCAGTGCAGTATGAGCCTCTCTTTGAAACTGTCTGTACAGTGCCAAGTGGAACATGATCGTTTTTTTTTATATTTGAAGTTGGGTGCTCATGCGGTGCCATTGTTGTACATAATGTTATGATGCATATGTCAGATGTTCCTATATATTTCTTTTTTATGCTGAAAGGTCTATTTTTTATGTTTTAGGTCTATGAATGAAAAAGTTGTAAATGCTCGTCAAACAATAAAATGATGGGGAAAATGGTGTTCGGACTATTTTTCATAAAATACTAACTGTTCAGCATTTGGACATTTTAAAAAGAGTAAATAGTGTTCTATGATGTAAGAGGAAATTATTAGTGGTTTATACTTTTATTTCACAGGTGTTTGAGGATATACATTATAATTTTGAAGTGATGCTGATTTACAAATCTTCATATGAAGATTTATTTTGGCATGTGTGGTTGTAGATACACATGCTTAGCATAAGTCCACTATCTAATGCTGGGCTCTGAAGTGTGCAAGTTGTGACTCCTCATCTTGCTTGCAGTGCACATGGTCGTGGACTCCATTGTTGGATTGTTTGTTTTGCTGTTGGGTTTGGGCATGTGCTGTTCTGCTCCATTCCTCACCATAATTTCCCTAATAATTAGATCTTAAACATCAGTTTTGTTATTGCTCACGGTTACTTGGACATCTAGAGAAGTAATTTGTTAATGTGTTTTCAGTCAACCAAGGCCCAAGGGGTCTTCCCTCTTCGGGGTAAGTTTTCTCCTTTTTCTCAATGTCTTGTCCACACCATGTCCACCTTGTGATGGAAAGGGCGCCATTTTTATTTTGCCCACGTTGTCATGCCAAGTTCCCACACACTGACCAACATCTGGTATGCAACTTGTACCTTTCTCTGGACCACCAGGAATCCACCTGTGAGGCCTGCCAGTCATTTCGATCAAAGAAAACGATTTGTGATTGGCGTGTAAGAAGACTTGAGATGTCCCGATGCACCATCAAAGACACTCTAGACATATTTGGATCCGAGGAATACCATCAGGAGGCCCATGCGCAAGTGTCAGAAGAGGACAAGGGCACCTTTTTGCAGCTCTCAGCTCGAGATTCATGACCTTCCACCAGGACAATCGGTAAGAACTATGCCCCTCCAATCCAGCCACAGCTACTACAAACCATCAAAAAAAGTTGACAATCCACTTCTGATCGACCAAAGTCTGAGCACGGGCCACCACTGCCGTTGGGCCATGCTTGGCACCGAACCACCTTATCGGACATGCCCAGCCTCAGCTCAGCACCGAAAGAGCAGCAAAAAATCCATGGGCAACAGTCGGTTTCGAGCCGAGGCTTTGAGTCGAAAACCTCAGCACCAAAACCCTAACCATCTTTGCTGCCAAAACCAAGCCCCTCAGATCCAAGACCATCAGCATCAAAACCTTCAGTGTCAAAAACTGCTTCGGACCCAAAGACACCGACTTCAAACAAAGAGACGGATCCAAACCTGTGGAACCCTTTCTTCAACACTTACAGTAACATTTTGACTATAGACAAAAACAGCTGTGCATACAATCGGACATGGTTGCAACCTGGCTACACCTCTTAAAAAAAAAAAAGAAAGGCCAGCTAAGAGAGAATTGTGTTTTGAGTAAGCTTTGGTGATCCCCTGTCCACCAAAGCACAAAAAGAGAGGATAAAGCCACCAGTCCACCAACCATCAGCCCACCTCTACCACCATCTGTTGCACCATGGGCACATTCCAACCACACTCACTGCCTATGGATACACACTATTCCCCAAAGGGGTCAATTATTTTTTGGGGTGCACAGGGATGATGGGGACCAACAGGATATTGGGAACCAAAAATCCATTCCACCCCACAATAATTTATCAGGCACTTACTATACAGACCCACGTACAGACACAGATCCAGATCTGTACCCAGCAAACCTTCCCTACTAGACAATACAACAACATGTCACAAGGTTATAAGTAGAGCAGCTAACTACCGTACGGTTCAATCACATACCAAACCTCTCGAAGACAACTTTTCATTCAAGACCCTTCCCTCATCACAATATTCCACGCAGTACCTGCCCATGCTCAAGGGCATGGTGTGACTGGACATTTTTTATGAACCAGTCAAAGCTTGTGTCATCAGACCAAAGGTGGATAAAAAGTATAAGCCATCCCCTAATGATCAAATATGCATAAATAGTCAATTACCACCTGCCTCTCTAGTAGTGGCAATGGCAAGGAAACAGGAAATTCCCAAACATCTGGCAAGGCACCTCCGCCAGATAAGGAAAGAAGGGAAATCGATGCTGCTGGAAATAGAGTGGCTGGAAAATCAGCCAACCATTGGAGAATTGCCAAATCCTTTGGTCTCCATTCTTATGACAAGGCACATTTTGATGAAATGGAGAGGCTTCTCCAACAGCTCCCCAAACAATAATAGAAGATTGCTTACGAAATTGCTTCAGAGGGCAAGCTAATCACAAATACTTCAATTTGTTGTGCTCTCAATACACCTGATACAGCTGCATGAGATATAAACATTAGCATGCTTGTACGAAGGCATGCCTGATTTAAGGTCTCAGGTTTCAAGCAAGTAGTGTAACAAAACATCATGGCACTTCCCTTTGATAGTGAGCATCTATTTGACACTCAAGTAGATACTCTATGTAGGAAAGTCCTCCTTTTTGCCCTGGTCACCCCCACACTTTTTGGACAGGTACTGGTGGTTACTGACTCTTGGCTGTGCCCTGGGTACTGCTTACCAGTCCCAGGGCCAGTGCTCTGTGTAAAATGGATATGCAAATTATGCTAATTATAATTGGCTAAGTTAACCTACCTATAAGTCCTTACTATATGGTAGGGCATGTAGGTTTAGGGACCACAGCATAGGTAGTGCACTCATAGGTGCACTGCTGAGGTGCCCAGTGTCATTTTAAAGGCAGGCCTGCCTTGCTGGCTGCTTTTAAATTAAAGTTATATGCAAATTCGACTTTGGAATTAAAAGTAGTTCCAAAGTCTTAAACTACCTTATTTTTACCTATAAGTCACCCCTAAGGTGTGCCCTATGTGCCCCTAGAGCTGGGTGCCATGTAACTATAAGCAGGGACTTTATAAAAATAGTTTTATAAGCCCTGATGAGGTTAAAACAGCCAAATTCGTTTTTCCCTCATTGTAGTAAATGGCCTTCATAGGCTAGAATGGGGAGACTTTATTTTAATTTTTAAAGTCTCAAATGATGCATACCAAGAATTTGGTATCAAATTAATTGTTGTAATAAATCCCACAACTTCCAGTTGTGGGATTTAATATAACTTGTTCAGGTAAAGAGTTTTAAACTTTACCTGAAAAGTTGCCAATTTCAGCCCTGCATTGTTTTGCTGCTGTGCTCTGATTGGCCAGCCTCTAGCAGCTTGGCCAAGCTGCCTTGATGAGGTGTGAAGTGGCCTGGCTTCACACAAAGGAATGTGCCTGTGGGAAGGAATCTCCCCTCAGCAGATGGTGAGGCAGGAAGGGGGAGGGCTGCCAAACTGGTCTTCAAAGGCAGAGAAGGACATTTGGAGCATCCAGCAACACCCCCACATCCTGCAACCCCAGACAACTAGGTGCCCCCTTGATTAGATTAGGAGAGGGCAGGAGAGGGGTGTGTTTATGATTTTTAGCCACACCAGTGGGTGGGCTCAGCCAGATGTAACCTCCAAAAATCAGATTCAGCCATGATAGATTTTTAGAGAATGTTGCCTCCTGGGATTGATTTTTGCCACACTTCCCAGGAAGTGGTCATCACAGGGGGAAGGACCCTGCACCTGATTGGAGAACCAGGACCCCCCTGCTTTTCACCCAGGAGCAAGGATAAAACTGGCAGACCTGCACCCACACCTCAGTTCCCTACCACATCCAACAAGGAAGAACAACAGAAGAAGAAGGACTGCCCTGCTGGACCCCTGGCCTGCACCTGGAACCTGCACTCAGAAGGACTGCACCAGCTGCACACTTGGGCTTCACCACAAAAAGGCCTTTGGCTGGCTTCAACTGGTTCAAGGAGGGACTCCCCGTTTGCTACAGGTGAAAAATTGCTATCCAGGGTCCCCTGCACCAACTCCTGAAGAAAGCGACTAGCTGATCACTGTCCAGTGGCCAAAAAGGAGTTTGCATGAGGTGCATTCTGGGAGGTGTAGTCCGCACCCCCCAAGGACCATCTCAGAACTTCTGGACCCTTGGGGTGAGCTGTGGACCCCAAAAGAACCTTAAAAGGACATCTGGGAGAAGTCCCAGAAGTTTGGAGAAGTTTGGACAACTTTTGTAAAAAAGCTCCATAGAGGGACCGACCCGCCACGGTAACTCTAGCCGGCTTGCCTCAACCGCGACCCGGCCTGATTTGCTGGTTCGCCCCGGGAAAGAAAATCTCCGAAAAAGAGACTAAGTCCGAAGGTTAAAAGTTGACCGGGACCTCCCAGCCAGCGTATCCGAGGAGGGCTCCATGGACGTCGGATCAAGATCCAGATTTACCCCGGTCGAAGGATTTTCACCTCGAAAAAATGACTAAGTCCGAAGGTAAAAATCTCCACCGAGGATTCCAGCATCACGTATCCGGAGAAGGGCTCCAGGAGGTCGGATTGGACTGGCAGGTTCGTCCCGCTGAAGAAAATCTTCGAAAAAAAGACTAAGTGTGAAGGTAAACTTTTAACTGAGGCCTCCCGCGGCCTGTAGCCGAGCAGGGCTCCATCGCGGTCGGCCTTAAACTTTGACTTTGCCCCGGTCGAGGTGCAACCAGATAACCCGATTGGCGCTTTTTGTTTCTAGGCGCAAAAAAATAAATAATTATTTAAAAAATCATATCTCCGGTTCCCCTTATCCGATTTTATTCGTTTTGGTGTCATTTAAAAGATAAAAATATAATCTATTTTTATAAATTGGTTTTGGATTTTTAAACTGTTTCCAGTGTTTTATTTAATTACTGTTTTGTGATATTTGAATGCTTTACACTCTGTCTCCTAAGTTAAGCTTTGACGCTCGTTGCCAAGCTACCAAGGGTTGAGCTGGGGTTAATTTACTGAGACCTAACTGGACCTTAGTGGAGGTTAGTGGCCTATTGCTAAGTGTAGGTACCTACCTGCCCTTACCAATAACCCATTTTCCAACACTCTACTTGAACAGATTTAAATTGATTATGGGACGGCCAGAGCTATTGGTGCATTAAAAACTCCGGCCCAACAAAGGACTTTTCGCAAAACCTTGACTTACCCCCCCCCCCTTTCACACTACATCTATCAGGGCAAGGCTTCAGAGATTCTTTCCCGCATTGCGTAATATCACCACCAACCAGTGCGTGTTGGATATTATCCAACATGGTTATTGCCTGGAGCTCAGTTCCACACCTCTAAACATTCCATCCATACCTACAAACCATCAACAGATCATCAGCAACAACAACGAGACCAGTTCTGGACCTCAGCCCCTTAAACAGATAGTCTCTCAGAGCACTTCCATAGGGTCACTCTCCAAGATGTTATCCCACTGCTACAAAAAGACGACTTCATGGCCATGTTGGACCTAAAGGATGCCTACGTTCACATACCAATTCACCCAGCAGACCATCAATTCCTCAGGTTTCGGTTAAATGGACAACACTTTCAGTTCAAAGTGCTTTTGTTTGGGGTCACCATAGCACCAAGAGTTTACCAAATGCCTAGCAGTAGTAGCAGCACACGTATGAAGGCAAAACATACATTTTCCCCTACCTGTACAATTGGCTTATCAAAAGCACAGCACATCACAAATGTTCTCAACGCTCTCAAACTACCATAAACCACTTCACCAACTAGGTTTTACAAACAATGTAGTCAAATCTCACCTGCAACCCCTTCAAATACAGCTTTACGTCAGAGCCATACTCAACTCACACATGGGGATAGCTTACCCCAATGCAGCAAGGATTCAGTCTTTCCAAACACTTATCCCACAGTTTCAGCCTATACCAGTGAGAACAGTTATGCATCTCCTAGGGACCATGACATCACGCATAGCCTTAGCACCTCATTCCAGACTCCATTGCAAGAATGCTTAGCACATCAATGGTCTCAAGCGGAAGGTCAGATGGAAGATCTAGTGTTGATCAGCCGTCAAGCTTACCACTCTCTGCAGTGATGGAATTCCAACAATCTTCTGAAAGGACGGCCTTTCCTAGACCCAGTTCCACAGTGGACCATAACAACGGATGCATCACTCACAGGTTGGGTATGTACTCACAGAGAGCACTGTTTTTTTCTGCTGTCAGCTTTGTACATGTTTTCCTCTGCTCCATTCTTCATCATCATTTCCCTATTAGACCTTAAATGAGCTAATTGTGTAGGGCCACTGGGCACCCAGTCAGACTCATCTCTCTATATCATTCACCTAGAGCTGCTAGTTTTTCATTTAGCACTGAAAACATTCCTTCAACCACTTACAGGGAAGCGATTCTCATCAAAGCAGACAGCTTGACAACCATGTATTATCTGCAAAAACAGGTGCATCAGGTCACCTCGGCTATCTCACCTCGCACAGACCATCTGGAGGTATGCTCTTCGACACAACATTCACCTCTTAGCGGAGTACTTGGCAGGAGTGGACAACAACTTTGTGGATCTCCTCAGCAGGCAGTGAAAAATACACATGTGGGAGCTCAACCCACAAATCCTCCACCCATCCTTCCAACAATGGGGTTTCCCAGAGGTGGATCTATTTATCAGGGCAGAAATTGCCAAATGCCAAAACTTAGCCTTCAGGTTCCAACACTCACAGTCCAAAGGCAACTCACAATGGATGAATTGTTGAGCGATATTTGCTTACACTTTCCCACCTTTTTTGCTGCTTCCGTTTGTGATTTGCAACCTGCAGCCGACATCTCTGACACTCATCCTAGTGGTCCCCACATGGGCTAGACAACCATGGTTCACCACACTACTGGAACTCTCAGTAGTTCCACACCAGGTGCTTCCCTACTGGCAGGACCGTCCAACCCAAAACCAGGGAGCGGTAAGGCATCCAAACCCCAGATCTCTTAATCTTGCAGTCTGGCTTCTGAGGTCTTAGAATTTGGATATTTAAATTGAAACATTACATTACTTTTGCATGGTCATCTCACTAGAATACATCATCCTTTACACTCCATCCTCACCTACCAAGCAGAAAGCAATCTAACAATGGAGTCGACAACCATGCGCTTTGCAAGCAAGAGGATGAGTCACATTTCATGCCTTGAAAGACTTCTTAAAAGAAAAACAACATGCACAGTTCCAAGCCCAACTCTAGATGGCAGACTTATGCTAAGTATGTGAATCTACAGCACTACATGGCACATTCAGATGATTACAGCGTAAGTAACATTTTCCTTTTATGCAAATATTGTCATACTCAAACTTGTTCATGGTGTATAAGCACAACAATATGACCAAATCTATAATGCAGTAAAGTATGTTAAAACATAACTTACATAATAGTGTAAGCAAGTTGCAAACTGCAATTCAGCAGAAAGCCAAAAGATTGGCATTGCTACAGCAATGATTGTTTCACAATGAAAACTCAATAAATCAATGTCTGATAACTTATGAATAGCCGCCAGGATAACCACATCCCAGGCGCAGGACATTAATGTTAAAGCCTGGTAGAGCATTTACATTTTTTTTTTAATTTGTCTGTTTCATTGTAAAGCCTTTGTTTTTTTTTCTTTACAGGATGTTCAATTTCCTTCAATTTTTGGTTTGCCAACTTGGTTGTGAATTCAGGACTGCCCAGATCCATTCCTTCTCACCTGTAATCAAACTCTGCTTAAACCTTTCCTTCCAGATGTTATCTTACTGTTGTCTCTTCCCTGTTTGGTCCTAAAGAGCCTAGCACTTAAGCATATTGCTTGTGCTCTGAATCTCTAGTTACGCTTTCACTTCCACTCCAACACTGTCTTATCCACAGCAGTATTATTCCTCCTGTAACGCACATGCTCTGGGCGCCCATGAAATTGTTAAATAATGTGCAGATTTATTTTTCTTGTCTAACCTGCCTGTGTCTACACTTTTAGAGAACTCCTCTCCACAGGCTCCCTGTGCCTCGCACCTTCTGTTATGCTTGGTGTTCTTTGGCATTGTTTTGTTTCTTTCTCTCTAGTTAATACTTCTTTGCGCTCATGCAGATTCCATAGAGCATTTCGGGTGGTTGTTTTTTTTCTTAGAGCCTCAATGAGTTATTCCTCCTTTGCTGATTGGAAACCCTCTGGAGCATCCTACTCTCTTGTCCCAGAAATAGTGCTTCACTGTGGATTGGATTAGTTTATGAATTTCCCATAATGCCTCAATCTAGGAAGAATGATCTAAAAGCAAGCCAACGTCCTAGCCTCCTCTTACACATTCCAGAATGGACTCTACCCCTTGCTTATTACCCCCTCCTACCACACCAGCTTCACCATCTTGCTGTCTTCCTACATATTCTTTTCCCACCCTGCTTCCTCTCTCCCACTATCGTCCCCTCATCCTTAGCCACCACTCACTTGTGCATTGCCTTCTTCTACCTCCCGGCTACCCCTGCAGCTCCTCCCACTATAATATTCTCACATTCACTCTCCTGTAACTTGCCTGTCTATTCCTTCCTCCCTGGTACATTTTATTTCCACCCACCATTCCCTCCTCTCAACCCTAAACTGCAGTTATTTTGCCTTAGTCTTGATGTCTAATGTACCCTGTCTTTCATCTCTTCTACAGTCACCTCTGTACTCCCCAGCCACTCTCCCACGCACATCTAAAATCTTGTGTTCATGGCATGTGTAGCTGTAGATGAATATTCTGTGCATATTCCTGCCATCTAGTGTTGGGCTCAGATGTGTGCAAGCTGTTTTTCTTCAGAAAAGTCTTTAAGTCATGAGGTATAGTGACTCCACCTATAATGGGCATCAGCTCCACCGTTAGCTTGTTTTTTCTCCACTGTCAGGTTCAGACATGATCCTTAGAGCTATGGTTTGATGCCGCATGGGGTTCTCGCCAGCCCAGCTTGGATTCATTCCTTGTCAATAGAAACTACTGTTGCTCTCACTCGCCGGTTCTACCCATTGCGTATCCCTCTAGGCTCTGCAGCCGGACAACTTCAGTGTACCATTCGAGGCCTAGCCCCTTTGGGCCTCCATCACCTCTTTCACACACAAGAATTCCCCTGTGAGGAAAAACCTCCTTTTCATTTCTGCCCAAAGTGCTGTACCAAATACCCGAGGCTAGACTTTCACCAAGTCTGTAACCTCTGCTTTTCCCCCGACCACCAGGAGGACTTCTATTTGTCGTGCCCCACCTTTTGGAATAAGAAAACAGTCCAAAACCATTAAGCCCTTCGTATTGCTTTGGCATCGATGGTGCAACACCAACAGGGCAACACTTCTGATCTCTTCAGGGACTGGGACACCGGGGATGACCTACAGCCAGAGGCATCTGGTACTGTCATCTGAGCGGAGAGTTCCTGCTCTGACCCTGAGATGGACAAGCACGTCATCTGGTTTCAAAGTTTACACAGTGAGCACTAACTTTGCACCAAACGGCGCTTGACATCACTCTCACTCTGAGGAGGCTATAGCCATACTCTTGCAAGCAAGTCATAAGGCCTCCGATCCACCAATGCCATAAGGCCATGGTCATCAGTGAACAGAGGAGTTGGGCCCGATTCCCGCCCAACCTTCAATGTTGAAGTTCCCCTCGAAGCCTCAGCCCTCCACTTCGACCATCCCTTTGGTCTCAAAGACAACATTAAAGCTGGCATTGGAGTATAGGCCTTCAAAGCTAAAATCCAACTCATCTCCAGAAGATCATCGAAGATCAACCAAAAAGACCAGGTTTGCAAAGTACAGTCACTTTTCACAAGGTGGAGAAGCACAAGAAGTCTGAGGAAAATGGAGATGGGGGCAGGGATAGTCCCAGTTACCCCTATGACCCATTGGACCCGCCGTATGACATCCACACCCACGACCACCCTCTGGAGGATTATGATGTGGAGTTCCCTGCTGACACTGCCCAAAATTTCTACCCAGCCAAACCTTCCTCTCCATACGATACCACCTCATATCACAAAGTTTTGCAAAGTGCAGCCACTTTTCACAAAGCCTGAGGCGAATGACTTCCTCATGGATGGAGAAAAGATGCAGACCCCCAAAACACCTTCTAACCAGTGATCCCTTACCCTCCACTCTGACAATCTACATCTGCAAGGATTTCTGTCCCCCAGAAAGAGATCACCTTGGATCAGTGAGTCCTAGACATCATAGCACAGAGCTACTGTCAAGAACTCACCGATCACCACCAAACATTTCCCCCTCACATGCAAACTTACCCCAGAACATCAGCATTTGCTCCAATAGGAGATTCAAGCATTATTGAATGACTACCATTTAGTTGACTCTCTCCGTTCCACCACAGTGCATGCCGATTATTGTGGAGAGAGACACATTTTTCCAACATCCTAGGGATTCTAGAGGGATCCATAGCTTGTGGGTTCTCCTGAAGGAGACCAAGAAGTTAGCCAAAATAGAGCAAAATGTTTTTGTTTTTTTTCAACAAAATGGGAAAGAAGCCTCCAGAAGAAGATTTGTGTTTTTGCCCTTAAAATGGCATCAACAAAGGTTTATTGGTGCTAAAATCACCATCCTCCCATGTTTCAGGAAAAAGAAGGCTTTGAATCTGAAAATCCAATTTTTCAACACAATTTTGGCATTTTACTGAGACATACCAGATTTTTACTATTTTTTGTGCTTTCAGCCTTCTTCCTGTTAGTGACAGAAATGGGTGTGAAACCAATGCTGGATCCCAGGAAGCTGAACATTTCTGAAAAGTAGACAAAATTCTGAATTCAACAAGGGGTAATTTGTGTAGGTCCTACAAGTTTTTCCTACAGAAAATAGCAGCTGAAATAAAAAAAACATTGAAATTGAGGTGAAAAAAACCAGACATTTTTCTCCACGTTTTACTCTGTAACATTTTCCTGCAATGTCAGATTTTTGAAAGCAATATACCGTTACGTCTGCTGGACTCTTCTGGTTGCGGGGATATATAGGGCTTGTAGGTTCATCAAGAACCCTAGGTACCCAATCAATCAATCAAAAAATGTATTAAGCACGCTACTCACCCGAAAGGGTCTCAAGGTGCTGTTGGGGTGGGGGGGCTGTTTTACTGCTCAAAAAGCCATGTCTTTAGGTGCTTCCTGAAGGCCAGGAGGTCCTGGGTCTTGCGTAGGTTGGTGGGGAGGGAGTTCCAGGTCTTGGGGGTGAGGTAGGAGAAGGATCTGCCTCCGGAGGTGGTGCGTTGGATGAGAGGAATGTGGCGAGGGCGAGGTCAGCAGAGCGGACGAGACGAGTGGGTGCGTGGAAGTTCACTCGTTCGTTGAGGTAGGCTGGTCCAGTGTTGTGTAGGGATATGTGAGCGTGGATGAGGACTTTGAAGACGATCCTTTTTCTGAGGGGCAGCCAGTGAAGGGTTCTGAGGTGAGCGGAGAAGTGTTCGTGGTGTGGGAGGTTGAGGATGAGGCGTGCGGCTGCGTTCTGGATACGCTGGAGTTTCTGCTGAAGCTTGGCTCTGATACCAGCGTAGAGAGCATTTCCGTAGTCTAATCTGCTGATGATGAGAGCATGGGTGACAGTTTTTCTGGTATCTATGGGAATCCATTTGAAGGTCTTCCGAAGCATGCGAAGGGTGTTGAAACAGGAGGATGATAATGGTGTTGATTTGCTGGGCCATTGAGAGAGATGAGTTTAGGATGATGCCGAGGTTGCGTGCATGGGTGGAGGGTGTTAAGGGTGGTCCGAGGGGGGTGGGCCACCAAGAGTCGTTCCATACTGTCTTGTAGGGGCCAAAGATGATGATTTCTGTTTTGTTGGAGTTGAGTTTGAGGTGGCTTGCTGTCATCCTTCTGGCGGTGTCGAGGAGTCCGGCATGGAGGTTTGTCTTGGCAGTGGAAGGGTTCCTGGTGAGGGAGATGACGAGCTGGGTGTCGTCTGCATACGAGATGATGGTGATTCCGTGGGGGCAGAGGATGTTGGCGAGTGGGGCCATGTAAATGTTGAACAGGGTAGGGCTGAGGGAAGATCCTTGGGGGACCCCGCAGATGATCTTGGTTGCTGGAGACTGGAAGGGAGGGAGGCGGGCTTTCTGGGTTCTTTCGGTGAGGAAGGAGGTGAGCCAGTCTAGGGCCTTGTGCCAGATTCCTGTGTCTAAGAGGCGTGCGCGAAGGATTTGGTGGCAAACAGTGTTGAAGGCTGCGGAGAGGTCCAGGAGGATGAGTGCGACGGTCTAGCCCTTGTCGACTCAGGTTCTGATGTCATCAGTGCAGGCGATGAGGGCGGTCTCAGTGCTGTGGTTCTTGCGAAATCCAGACTGGGAGGCGTTGAGTGCGTTGTTTTCCTCTAGGAAGTCTGCTTTGGGTTTTTTGAGGAGTGCGGTGACTTCGGCATGCTTCCAGGTGTCTGTTGAAGGTGGCGGCGTCGAAGGAGCTGTTGATTATGGCGCAGAGTTGGGGAGCGATGATTGGGCTGGCCTTGTTGAAGATGTGGTGGGGCAGGGGTCTGTGGGAGAGCCTGAGTGGATGGAGTTCATGTTTTTTTCGGTTTCTTTGTCGTTGGTAGGTGTCCAGGTGTAAAGTTGGTTGGGGTGGGGGGGGGGGACATTGTGTTGTTGCCCATGTCGGTGGTGTCAGTGGTGGTGATGGTGGGTGCGGGTGGTGTGAAACTGTTGTGTATGTCTAGGATTTTGAGGTGGAAGTAGTTGGAGAGGGAGTTGCAAAGGTTTTGTGTGTCAGGGGGGTCGATGGCGCAGGATTTGGGTTTGGTGAGCTCTTTGATGATGGTAAAGATTTCCTTGCTGTTATGTGAGTTACTATCTATGCGTTCTTTGTAGTAAGCCCTTTTGGTGGTCTGGATGAGTTGGTGGTGTTTGCGTATGATAGTTCTGAGGGTGGAGAATTTGTTCATGGAGGGCTCTTGACGCCAAGCTTTCTCAGTTTTATGGCATTCACGCTTGGAGTTCAGTGGTGAACCAGGGGGCGGGTTGATGGTGTGGGTGTTGTTGTTAGTTTTCTTTGGGGCGAGGGAGTCTGCGCAGGTTGTTAGCCAGTGCGTGAGGTTGTGAGCAGCGATGTAGAGGTCGTTGGTGAAGGGGTGGCGTTTGTGTGATCTTGGCGTTCAGGTGTTCTATGGGGATCTTGTCCCACGTTCGGTAGGGTGTGGTGTGCTGTTGGTACTGGGTGTGTGGTTTCGTGAAGGAGAAATGGACGCAGTGGTGGTCAGTCCAGTGGAGTTCGGTGGTGTGTGTGAATGTGATGTGGTTGCTGGAGGTGAAGATTGCGTCCAGCGTGTGTCCTGCTGAGTGAGTGGGTGAGGTGACCAGTTGTTTGAGTCTTAGGTTCGTGAGGTTGTCTAGCAGGGTTGTGGAGTTGTGGTCGTGGGTGTTTTCCAGGTGAAAGTTGGGGTCACCAAGGAGAATATTGTCTGTGGAGGTGATGGCGTGGGAGCTGATGGTATCAGTGATGGCGTCACAGAAAAGGGGGCGGGGCCAGGTGGTCAGTATATGAGGGTTCCTCTGAGGGTGTTGTCGTTTATGTGAATTAGGAAGTGTAGGTGTTCTGCGTTGTCTAGGGTGTCAAGGGTGTTGGTTGTGGTCTTGATGGTGCTTTTGTGTATGATGGTGATGCCCCCTCCTGGTTTGTTTATGTGGTCTCTGCAAGAGATTTTGTAGCCTTCTGGGATGGCTATGGCTATGTCTGGTTCTGATGAGGGGTTCATCCAAGTTTTCGTGAAGAAGGCGATGTCGGGGGAGTGTGTAGTGATCAAGTCCCAGAGCTCGTTGGTGTGCTTGTGGATGGAGCGGGTGTTTAGGAGTATGCAGTTAAGGTGGTTGCAGGGGCTGTTGTGGTTGTGGTGTGTGTTGTTGTGGTGCGTGTTGGTGCTGTTGGTGTTTGTGTGAGTGCAGGTAAAGCGGCATGAGTGGCATGTGAAAAGTCTGTGTGTGTGCTTGGGGTTGGCCTGTGCACAGGCTGGGTGCTGGCCTGGGCTGAGGGCATGGAGTTCTGTGGAGGAGTAGTGCTGCTTTGGGGGGGTCTGAGAGGCGTGGACCAGGGGGACGGGTGCTGGGGGCGGTCAAGGCACAGACGGGTGCAGACAGGCGTGCCTTCGGCGCACCAATCGCGTGACCGCGCGGCGGCCACCATTAAGAAGGGGAGGTGGGAGGGAGGAGCAGCAGCTGGGAGGTGGGAGGGGGTGGCTAATGGGGCGTGAGGGGAGCGGGCCACGGACGCAGCGGCAGGGAGGAGGAAACCGGTAAGAGCTGTAAAGGGAGAAGGGCAGCAAACACAGCAGGGAAAACGAAGTTGGGCAGGGAAACGGCACAAATACAGATAAAATCACAGCAGGGAACTAAGTTCGAAGTGAAAAAACGAAATACAATACTACTGTAGGGCACGCAAGATACTGCTATCACTGGCACCGGGGATGAGGCGGCAACGGCAGCAAGGCGGGGTTAGGGACACGCAGGCAAAATGGAGGATCCGATCGTCGAGAGGAGTCGTGCCTGGCCTCAGGGGAGGTCCGGGGTCACTTCTCGAGCCACGCGGCGGCCGCCATTAAAAAGCCAATAAATGAGCTGCACCTTGCAATGGGTTTTCATTCTATACCGGGTATATGGCAATTCAGTTGCTGAAATCAGAAGAGTGAAAAATAGGTATCAAGAAAACCTTTGTATTTCCAAAATGGGCAAAAGATAAGGCATTGAGAAGCATTGGTTATTTGCACATCTCTCAATTCCGGGGTGCCCATACTAGCATGTGAATTACAGGGCATTTCTCAAATAGACATCTTTTTTGCACACTGTCTGACATTTGGAAGGAAAAAATGTAGAAAAGGCAAGGGGCAATGACACTTGTTTTTTGCTATTCTGTGTCGTCCCCCCCTCACCCCCCTAAAGTCTCCTGATAAAAAATGGTACCTCACTTGCATGGGTAGGCCTAATGTTCGCAACAGGAAGCGCAACATGGACACATTACATTTTTACATTGCAAATAACAAGTCAGATTTCAAAGTGCCTAGCTGTAGATTTTGGCCTCTAGCTCATCCGGCACCTTGGGCAATATACCAAACCTTTGCATTTTTCAAAACTAGACACCTAGGGGAATCCAGGATGGGGTGACTTGTGGGGCTCTCACCAGGTTCTGTTACCCAGAATCCTTTGCAAACCTCAAAATGTGGCCAACAAAACACTTTTTCCTCATATTTTGGTGACAGAAAGTTCTGGAATCTGAGAGGAGTCACAAATTTCCTTCCACCCAGTGTTCCCCCAAGTCTCCCGATAAAAATGGTACCTCACTTGTGTGGGTAGGCCTAGTGCCCGTGAAAGGAAATGCCCCAAAACAATATCTGGACACGTCCAAATGATCAAATACAAAACTACCAGTTTTTGAGGGGGGTGGGGTAACCTGCTTGTTTTGGTCCTGGGTTCAGCAGCCATACAGGGAAACCTACCAAACCCAGACATTTGTGAAAACTAGACACCTGAGGGAGTCCATGGAGGTGTGACTTGTGTGGATCGCACAGTGTTTTCTTACCCAGAATCCTCAGCAAACATCAAATTTAGCTAAAAAAAAATCACATTTTCCCCACATTTCTGTGTGGGATCACCTCACTAGGGTGAATTTCCTACCACCCAACATTCCCCTCAGTCTCCAGGTAAAAATTGTACCTCACTTGTGTAGGTAGGCCAAGTGCCTGTGACAGGGAAGAGCCAAAAACAGGTCAAAATTGAGGGGGAACCAAAGCGAGTCCAAAAGGGCAGTTTGGAAAGGAAAAAAAAAAACATTTTAAGGCTGACAAGTGGGGCAGAATTTTTTTGGTATAGATGAGACAATGCTGGGTGGTAGGAATTTTGTGGATTCCTGCAGATTCCATCACAAAAATGTGGAAAAAATGTGTGATTTCCAGCAAAGTTGGAGGTTTGCAAGGCATTGTGGGTAAGAAAATGGTGCGGTGCATGAGAAGCACACCACCCTGGACTCACCCAGATGTTTAGTTTTCAGATGTGTCTAGGTCTTGTGGATTTTTCTACATGGCAGCGGCCCAAAGTCCAAAAAGTGCACCACTCACCATTACCAAGAGGGACAATTTTGAGTTAGCCAAGTTCTCATGGCCCAACTGTAAAACCAAAACCCAAAATAATCAAATATCCTCTTTCTTGCTATGGGTTAAGATGTTTTAGTGTGCAGGAGAAGAGCCAAAAGACTGTTACCCCCTTCAGTTGGGGGCTGGCATAACCATGCCCATACTGGTTGGTAGCCACCACCACACAATATTTTTTTAACAAAAAATCCCTGGCATCTAGTAGACTTTCTGCCCCCCCAGGGTGTGTATCGGGGGTAATTGCCCCATCTGCCCACTGGTGGGCAGAACAACACTGGCCCCATTTATTTGGGGTGGGGGTATGACTATAACCCCACCCTCTCATTTTGGAAACAGTCTTCCCTGGTCTCTGGTGGACTTCCTGCCCCCCTTGGAGCAGATGGGCCTTCCAAAAAGAGGCATGGCCAACAGTAATGTGCCCCCATGGGGAGTGACCCTTGCCCAAGGGGCTACCCCCCAAACAAAACACACACATACACACCAATCCCTGGTTCCTAAGTGGTTCCTGACCCCCCTCCCCCACCCAGGGGCAGATCGGCCTAATAGTAATAGGCTGATCTTCCCCCAGGGGGGCAGAAATGGCCTAAATACAATTTGCCCCTCAGGGGGGCGACCCTTGCCTAAGGGGTCGCTCCCCATATATTAAAAAATTAAGTAATCCAAAAAATATATATATCCTTGGTGTCTAGGGGTTTCTGACCCCCTGGGAGAAGATCGGCCTAATTATAATAGGCCGATCTGCCCCCGGGGGGGGCAGAAAAGTCCTAAAAATATTTTGCCCCCCTGGGGAGCGGCCCTTGCCCAAGGGGCCGCTCCCCTCATTTAATAATATAAAAAAAAAAAAAAAATCCCTGGTGTCTAGTGGTTTCTGCCCCCCTTGGGGGCAGATTGGCCTAATGAAAATAGGCCGATCTACCCCCAAGGGGGGCAGAAATGGGCTAAAAGGAATTTTACCCCCCCTGGGGAGAGGCCCTTGCCCAAGGGGCTGCTCCCCTTATGCATACATATAAAAAAAAAAACTCCCTGGTGTCTAGTGGGCATTTCTGCTGCTCGATCATGAGTAAGACATCAAAGGAAAGGAAAGGCCTTTCCTTTCCTTTGATGCCTCTCTCGGCCCCTTCACGTGATCGGAGGAGAAATGCATCTGCATTTCTCCTCTGCGCGCGATCCGGAGCTGATGCCACTGGGGGGGGAGGGGGGAGGCAGGGGTGGAAGGGAACGCAATTCCCCTTCCATCCCTTCCCAGGGGAGAGGGGTGCGACGCCCCCGGGGGAGTGCTAGCGCTTCCCCCCCCGAGGGCCCCTACTTGGACGTACCGGTTATGTCCTGGGCACCCAAGCGGTGCTGCTCAGGACGTAACAGTTACGTCCAGGGCACCCAACGGGTTGAACCACAAGCCTGCACCCAAGTTACTCAGGCAGCCCAAGTTTTATGCGACTCTCTTGATTCCCATTTTGAGAATGAAATAAACAAGATTTATCTGAATTTTTCTAATTCTAAAGAACAGGCATATATCCAGACACAAATAATGTTAATGCTGCATATCCAGCTTGACTCAAGCAGTCTTCTATCTTTCCACCAGAATCAATTCAGCTGGTTCTTACCTCAGCCAATTTTGGGTCTTCCTTTGAAATTTGCCCGCCCAAGATTGTAGTCTCCTTAGGCAAAATATTTGCCCCTCTTGCTCTCTTTTTAACGTATCTATAACTAGTGGGAAAATCGTGTCTCCTTGGAAAGAAGCACAAGTTATCTTGATTCAAAATAAATCTAATGTGCCACCTGATGATTTAAATAACAATGGCCCTATTTCACTACTCCCATTATTGGGCAAGCTATTGGAAAGCTTAATAAACAGATTATAGAGCATCTTGAAGTCAAGTCAGCTCCTGGATTCCTCACAGTCCGGCTTTTGGCCCTTCCACAGCACGGACACCACTCTAGTGACCATTACTGATCACATCAGACGTTTCTTAGACACCAACTGTCCCAATATGCTAGTATTACTGTATTTGTCTGCAGCGTTTGACATGGTGGCACATGCCCAGTTACTTTCAAGACCTAGTGAATGTGGCATCGGTGGTCTAGCACTACAATGGCTTGAAGATTTTCTTACCAACAACACACAAACCATTACTTTAAGTTCTTTCAGATTCCGCACCATGCAATTGGACAAAGGAGTGCCCCAGGGCTCTTGTCTGAGCCCTCCACTATTTAATGTTTATGTTGCACCATTGGCTAAGTTGGTATGACAGCATGGATTAGAAGTGCATTCCTACACAGATGGCACACAGCTATTGTCCTTTTAATGGGGAATTATCTATTGTGAAGGAACATCTTGGTGCTGGTATGAGGGCCATAGTTGCTTGGAGAACTCAGAATTGTCTCTAGCTTAATGCTAGCAAAACTGAGATAGTTATTTGGGATGGCTCGTAACTTCTGAAGTCCAGACTGGTTGGCCACCCAAACTCCCCTGCTCCCACTTTTAGTAAAAAAACTAGGAATTTATTTGGATCAATCTCTCACAATGGCTGACCATATTTATAAAACCACAAGTTTCTGTTTCCATCTGCTTCACCTGTTGAGGTAGGTTTTCCCTCTTCTCCTTCTACCTCAAGGAAAACATTGGTTCAGGCCTTAATTATGAGTCATTTAGACTATGACAATGCCCTACTTGCATCTGTAAATGAGTTTCTGATGTATAAATTACAGGTGGTACAAAACAAGGCAGCACGCCTTATTTGCAATGCGCCAACAAGGACATCAGCAGCCCCTTTACTATGTTCTATTCGCTGGTTGCTGATGCGCACCAGGATTATTTTTTAAATCTGCTATATTACTCATAAGGCACTCATTTGAAAGGGGCCTCACTATTTATCCTCTATCCTTACTATCTAGGTAAAAACCTGCGAGCACGCAACAAAATGCTGCTTTCTGCCACCAGAGTCAAAAAGACCAGGTCGAGGGTAGATCTTTCTCCTAACTGGCTCCCACGTACTCGAACGCTGTCCCATTACAATTATGACAATGTTCTGACCATCTTAAATTTGGAAAGCTACTTAAAACTGAGTTGTTTTAATGTAATGCCTTTTGTTCACCTTGCTGCTTCTTAGTAAGACTTACGCACTGAGATACCCCTCTCGGGGTGAGTCATGCACAATACAAATTGTCCTAACATATTCAGCAAATGGTCCATAGAATCCATGCCACCACAGCACTGCAGCAAAGGGGTATACTCCCTATACTTCCTTATTCCCAAGAAGGGCAGGCACCTTAACAAGTACATCCTGTCAGAGTACTTCAACAAGCTGATACCGCAGGATGTTATTCCTCTACTATAGGAAAGCAACTTCATGACGGCCCTCAACCTTCTTCCACATCCCTATCCAACCTCTACATCTATGGTTCCTCAAGTTTGTGGTAAGCGGACATTATTATCAGTTCAAAGCACTGCCCTTCAAAGCAACCACAGCTCCCAGGGTGTTTACAATGTGTCTTGCAGTTGTAGCCACCCTCCTCAGAAGGAGCGGTGTCCACATCTTTCCTTACCTAGACGATTGGCTGATCAAAAGCACAATGGAATAGCAAAGCATAGCGCACACCGAGGTCACCATACAACTCTTGCAGAGTCTAGACCTTACCATCAATGTCGCCAAGTCTCATCTCCAGCCCCTGCAAGTACAGCCATTCCTCTGGGCCATACTTGACTCACGTATAGGGAAAGCGTACCCCAGCTCTGCAAAGGTCGAAGCACTGCTTCCTCTTTTTTTTTCAGGCAGATCACCAGGTAACTGTCAGAAAGGTCATGCGCCTCCTAGACATGATGGCCTCTTGCATTGCCTTAGTCCCACCTGCCAGGTTACACATGCATCCATTGCAGGAGTGCCTAGCAACACAATGGTCACAAGCAGTGGGTCAATGGGAGGATCTAGTGTTGATCTGAGGGCGTACTCATACCTCTCTGCAGTGATGGAATGCCAACAGCCTGTAGCAAGGCCAACCCTTCCTGGACCCAGTGCTGCAGATGACCATCACATTTGTCTCATGGACTGGGGACTCATTCACAGGACCTGACCATGTATGAGATGTGGACTCCCGAACAGAAGGGTTTCCACATCACCCACCTGGAGTTGCCAGCCATCCAGCTAGCCCTCAAAGAGTTCCTCCCTCACATCCAACACAAAGTGATACTAGTTTAGACAGGCAACACAACTGCCACACACGCACTTCCTACAGTAGTCTGCTCAGCTCAGGGCACTTGGAGGTAGGCAATACATCAGAGTCCATCTCCTGATTGAGCATATACCTGGGTGGGCAACGATTTCACACACATGCTTAGAAGGATGCAGCTACAAGTTCACGAGGGGGCACTCCACCTCCAGGTCCTACTCTCATACTTTCCACCTTGGGGCTTTCCTCACATAAATCTGTTTGCCACTGCAGAAAACACAAAATGCCAAACTTCACCTCCAGATTCCCACAGTCCATGGGCAATGCACTATGGATGAACTGGCAAGGAATATTTGTCTACATTTTCCCCCTCTCCCACTTCTTGCATTTGTGGTTTGAAGGCTTCAACACACATCCCTCAAGAAGCTGCCCATTTGGCCAGGTCTTCTTTCTCAGAATCAAGGCACACTCAGACATGCCAACCCCAAACAGCTCAATCTTGCAGTTTGGCTCATGAGGTCCTAGAGCTCAACCTACCCTCAGAATGTATGGCCATTCTTAAAGAGGAATGCAGACCCACAACCAGAGCTTGCTATGCAGCTAAATGGAAAAGGTTTGTGCAATATGGTCTTCCTAAACGTATTTCCCCTCTTCAAGCAGAAGTCCAGGATATTGTCTGTTATGTGCTTCACTTGCAAAAGGCTGGCCATGCATACATTTCCATCAAACTTCATTTGGCAGCTGTTGCTGCTGACCTTCAAAACAGGGAACCACTTCTGTTTTAAGGGTTCCCCTTATTAAAGCTTTATGGAGGGACTCAAACTGGTTATCTCACCAAGGGTGCCACTATCCCCTAGGTTTGGCATGTAAAACTCCCAGGTTAACTCCTACAGATACTTCACCATACCTGATTGAAAGCCCTTGTATCCAACTATTTAGTACCCAGAGCTCTTCTAGAGGGTCCCTGGGTTCTGCAATCTTGAATCCAAGGTTGGCAGGGAACTCTGGGAGCATTGGAATGGCCAGGCCAGGAAGGTGACACCAGAGCCCACTCCTGATATGTGGTCATCCAGCTGGGTGACCAATCCCCCTTTCAGGCTTATTTAGGGTCTCTCCTTTGGGTGGTTCCTCAGATTCGGCTTGTAATATTCTAGCAGGATTCCTCTGCAATCCTTACTTCGACTTCTGGCCAAAGAAACTGCATCTGGACTCTCTAGGACCCGACAATCTGCAACAAAGACAAATACTTCACCTGCAACGTTGTTTCTCCTGCTCCTTCCAGCTTCTTCAACGGTCATACATCCTCTGAGGACAGCCCGTCTTCAGTCTGCACAGGAAAGAAGAAGGAATGTCCCTTGGAGTGAAGGATTCACTCCCCTGCATCTGTAGGCACCAACAGCAACAACAACTGACTGCGTGGATCCCCTCTCATTCTGAGCTGTGTGGATCCTGCATCACAGGGGGTGGTTAGAAGTGGTCCAGATGGTCCTCTCTACCACCTTTCAAACTTGGGTGGAAGTAAGTCCTTGCCTTCCCACGCAGGGCAGTACCCACTTGCACTGCATCTTTTGCAGCTGCCAAGGCTTGTTGGCACTTCTTCCAAGGGGTCTTCAGACGTCGGGTAGTTCAAGCCCCCAGCATTCCTTCCTGCGACGCACAGTTCCCTGAGTGACTCTCCTGCGGCGTGGGATCCTTTTTCGTAATGCTGCATGGGTGTTAATTTGCACCTTCTGTGTCCCCGTCCTGTGGGACTCCTGTGTGTGCTGCCTGTGCTTCTGTGGGCTCTCTGCAATGCTGAGGGCCCCCTCTGACTGCCACTTCTGGGTTGAGTCCTCCTGAGCCTTGCTGGTCCCCGGCAGCACCACTTTCTGCCAACCGCAGGTTTTGGCTGTGCCAAGGCTTGTTGGTGGAATCCAGACACACAAACCTGACTGCAATTTTCCTTTTGGCGTGGAACATCACCTGCATGCTCCAGGAACTCAACTCTGATTCCAGAGCGTCAGTGCTGACTCTTCTCCCTCTCCGACGACCAACTCCTGATATCCTCAGCTTGGTGGATAGGGGCTCCTACCCCACTGGACTCTGCTGTGTCTTCTGGATTTTGTCCCCTCTTTCCACAGGTCTTCCTGTCCAGGAATCCACTGTTTGTTTCTTGCAGTCATCTCTAGGTTTTGCAATCCTCTTATTTTCTTCTAAGTGGGTGTTCTGGGGAAATGTTAGTCCTGCTCTCTTGGTTGCTGAGGAGTGTTGTGGTACTTACCGTTGTGCTTTCCTGGTACCCCCAGCGACCCTCTGCACACTCCACTTACCTGGGTGGGGGGAGACACTCTCACATTCCATTTTTTTAGTATGTGATTAGTGCAACCCCTAGGTCCACTATTCTCTAGTGTGTTTTACACTATTTGCACTGTTTTCTAACTAATCTTATGCCTATTTCTGACAACTAGTGTATATAACTTGTGTATTGTTTACCTTCTAAGGGAATATTGCCTCTATAGTATTTTTGGTGTTGTGTTACCATAATAAAGTACCTTTATTTTTGTAACACTGACTGTACTCTTTCATGTGTGTAAGTGCTGTGTGACTACAGTGGTTTTGCATGGGTTTTGCATCTCTCCTAGATAAGCCTTGACTGCTCAACCACAGCTACCTCTAGAGAGCCTAGCTTCTAGACACTGCCTCCATTTCACTAATAGGGGATACCTGGACCTAGTATAAAGTTTTAATACCTTAGGTACCCACTACACACCAGGCCAGCTTCCTTCATTAGGTTACACTGTAAACCACACTGTATGAACCGTGCACAACAAATAGTGTGAATATGATTTGAGAAACAGCTAAATAGTAAATCATATGGGGGTAGGTAGGGAACAAAGGCTAGTTTCCATGGGTCCTTCTGCCCATGTCTAACAGTTGTGAAAGCAAGTGGTTCTATTTTCATCTTGTGATCTGTAAACTTTTCAGAATTCCTGAAATATTAATTAGGTAACACAGAAAGACAACAATGGCATTGTGAATAGACTTACCTCAAGTGCACACCAGTGGCAGCTGCATGACCTAGAGGAACAGTAAATAACTCAGAGAATGCGCTTGAGGCCCCACTATGACAAAAATAACTAACATCTGTGTTTCCTTCACTGCTGCCTCGACAACCCTGATTCTCATGACAATCAAGGTCTTTGAGAGACTCTGCAGCCTTTTCAATTGGTAATAAACTCAGAGTGGCTGTGAAGTTCTAATAATTGCTTAACTAAGGAATTGTAATTGTCATGTTATGTTGATAAATATTCTGCTTGCAGAAGCATGCATTTTTATTTTTATCAAAAACTTGGAGATTTATTCAAAAATCGTAACCTTCCACTAAAACAACATTGTGCCTGATGCCAGTTTTCCACCCACTCATTTGAAGTTTTCAAGCACATGCAACAGCTTTTAAACTATTTATGCAGGTAGCTATTAGCTGGCATTCCGTATGCATTTAAAACGTTTTGAATGGCATTATATTCATTTTTTCCACTTCTTTATTAGTATTTTATGAACATGCATGTTTTTTCTCTCTTTCTGTTTTCCAGTGTTCAAAACGGCGGTAGTCCTTGTCTATAAAGATGGTTCCAAACAGAAGAAAAAGCTTGTAAGTTATTTTTCCCATTTTTATTTGGGGCTATTGAGGTGCCACTGCAAATGATAGCCATGTATTTTTAGGACTGGCTTAACACCCCTATTGTTTCCAGTTCTTTAAAATATCGGAGAGTGAACATAGGAGTATAACTCTCTCACCTAATGCTATTGCTTCTTGGTGTACTATTTGACCTTGTGTTGAGTGCTTGCATTGGCAAGCGTGCAAGATTATTTCACGTTTAATTTTTTGTTTTTCTTTTTTAGCACACCAGACTTTAAATCTACAAAACCAAATCAGTCCAGGGGTAGGGCACCTTAGTACCCACCAGAGCTAACTCAATTCAAAAGAGAAGCTAGAAAGAAGGAGAGAGAGTGGAGGAAGGTGTATAGTGATAACTGCAAAAGAGGTTATAGAACAGTCATAAAAAGTTACAAACAGGCAAATAGGCAGGGTAGAATCTGTTACCCCCAAAAGAAAATAGACACTGCTCCAAAAGCATCAAGGGAGCTATATTCATTAGTCAACAACTCCATGACTCCTCAGTCATGCGCAACTGGACCTTAACCCTCCTATAGAATGCTGCAATATGCTTGCCAGTCATTTCACTAACAAAATTAAAGATATTTTGACCCGCTTCCTACCATCTACCATTCCCAATTCCTGTGGCCAATCAAAGAAACATGCCGGCCCCACTCTGGCTGCCTTTCCAGCATTAAATAGTGAAACTTTGAAACTTATTCTTGAGTCTGTTAAACAAGGCTCTGTGTTGGATCTTGCCCCACAAGATATTCTAAGCCAACGTGGCGTGTCCATATTAGACACCAACAGGAATATCCTCAACCACTTGCTTGAAACAGGACAAATACATAATGCATTGAAACAAGCTATAGTGAAGCCATTATTAAAGAAACCAATGGCAAACCCTGAACTAGCAGACATCTACAGACCTATTTCCTTGTTCCCAGCAGTGAGCAAAATACTGAAAAAACCCATGTTAATCAACGTGTTCAGTTTTTTAGAACTGCGTGACATTTATCATCCCACTCAGGGTTTAGGTCTGGCCGCAGTACGGAGACTTCACTGTTGGTAGCCACCGAACAGCTCTGCTCTATTCTAGACTAAGGTGGCTCAGTGGCAGTGATTATGCTGGATTTGAGTGCAGCCTTCAATGTGGTGTCACTTGCCATCCTCATTCAGAGGATGCTGGATGTTAGCATTACAGGGACTGCCATCAAACAGCTGGAAGCCTTTTTAGCTGACAGGAGCTTCCAAGTGTGTGACGACTCCTTTGCCTCCACTGTCCATCCAGTTGTCATGGGGAGTCCCACAGGGCTCCTCGCTTAGCCCCACATTGTTTAAACGTGTATGTACGGCCACTGGCCGAAATTGTCCACTCACATGGGCTTACCGTAGTTTCATATGCTGATGACACTAAGGTTATCCTGCCTGTTACATCCAGTACCACTCAAACTACCTCCCAACTAAATTCTTGCAGTAGGGAGGTTACGTATTGGATGTCCAGTAGTAGGCTAAAGCTTAATGGTGGTAAAACTGAGGTTCTGGTGCTAGGAAGCAATAGCTCTTGGTGGCAGGAACTTTCATGGGCAGACTATCTGAGAGCTAGTCCTAAGCCAACCCATGCAGTAAAAAGTCTAGGAGTCTGGATAGATGACAGGCTCATGATGGAGACACAAGTAAATAAATTAGCAGGTTCCTGCTTTGGCTTTTAAAGATCTTTATGGAAATTCTTACAAATACTACCTTTCCCTACGTGAAGGATAGTGGTACAGTCTTAAAATCTCACCTTGATTATGGCAAATCCCTGTTTCTTGGGAGCCCGAAATATGTGATCAATAGGCTCCAAGTGGTGCAAAATGCAGCCACTAGAATTCTTCACAAACTACCAAAGCATCAAGCAGCCAGGGCAGCTCTTGCAGCCCTGCACTGGCTTCCAATTAAAAAAAGAAATCACTTTAGGGCTCTCTTTATAGCGCTTTAGGCCATTTATGGGAGCGGCCTACTGACTTTTTGATCCCTGCTTACTCCTTGCGCTCCAGGAAGAGTTCTTAATTCTAGTAACCAGGGATTTCTGGTGGTGCCAAAGGTCAAAAGAGCAAGGAGCGGAGGTCTCTTTTGCTTTCTTCATCTCCAGGCTTTGGAATGCTCTTCTGGTTTCTTTTGGAAGGTATCAGTCAGAAGCCTGTTTCAGGAAAATGCTAAAATCCCACATTTTTATAATGTGGCCTGCGTAAATGATTTATCTCAGTTTCATGGAAGGGTTGTCTTGCATCTAGCATGGGGAGGCTGTTTAGGGTAGCCATGGGCTATACAAGTACAATTGCTTTTAATTCTGAATGCTTGTTTCATTTGAAGTCTGTCTCTTTCATTTTATTTAATGTAGAAAAGAATTCTTTAGAAGTGTGAAATAAAACTACTTTTGAATTTGTGTGTGCACACACTTCCCTGTATTTACAAACAAATGGTTCATTTGTGTCTTTCACCATGACTTTTATTTGATAATTAACACAGTACTTGTTGAGCCTTTGGCAGACCTAGCATCCTTGACATGGTTCTCCACAGTGTTTTGCCTTCAAACCTCCTGTTTCGCTAACTTTGTTTTTGCTGGCTTTAGGACTCTGCACTCTTTACCACTGCTAAAGTGTTTGTGCTCCCTCATTAAAATATGGAAGAATTGTCTTCTACACAGTTGGCATATTTAATTTACCTATGCATCCCTAGAAAAGTGGCACTACCCGTGCCCAAGGCCTGTAAATGAAATGCTGCTAGTGGGCCTGCAGCACAGATTGTGCCGCCCATTTAAGTAGCTCTTTCAAACATGTCTCAGTCCTGCCATTGCAGCCTGTGTGTGTAGTTTTAAACTGCCATTCAACCTCGCAAAATAAACCTTTTACCAGGCCTAAACATTCTTTTTTACTACCGAGGGCAGGGTGCAGCGTATTTAAAAAGTGGGACATGTACTAATAAGTTTTACATGTGCCAGGTAGTGAAAAACTCGTATTCATTTTTCACTACAACGAACCTACATCTCCTTTAGGATAACATTGGAGTTACCTTATTATGTATAATAAAGTACAATTTCCTAATGGGAGCAGGTGATTAGTTGATGTTTGGTGTCTTTAGAATTGTGATGAAAAATTCTCTCTCGTGGTGAAGTCAGATTTCAAAGTACAATTTTGAAATTGTCACTTTTAGAAAAAGTTTAGCAACACAAAAGGATGATGGACGGAGAGCTGAAACCTTTCAACCACTCACCCCCAGTCACAGCTCTGGGTCTAATCCATTGTTCTTTTGCTCACCATGCCACCCCAGTTTGGACCCAGCCATATGTAACTCAGTCCTGACCTTGTTCCCCATGGGAGCAGTCCAGCCCAAACTGCCAGGCCAGGTCCTCCCTGGACCGGAAACAAGCATCCTTTCTTGCCCTACCCATTTAATGCCTGCAGCCTGTCTTTGGGTCAACATGGGTGGGTGCAGTTGTGCTTTGTGTATTCCCCCTAGATAGCCACACACAATAGAGAGCTGTATGAACCATCACTGGCAGGATGAGAGTGCAGAGCTGGGCACAGCTCTCCTTACACTTGAATAGGCGGTGTCCTGCCTCATCCTGCCTCCACACAAAGGGCTGCATACCCCCTGTAGTTAGTCTGGAGCCAGGACAGGGAAGGCAGGGTGCCTGTGGACTTAAAAAAGAAACCTCTAGAAGCTTATCACACTTCAAAAGAGGCCCAGGTATTTTCAATGAAGAGCCTCACAATGCTTCACAACCAGGATTTAAGGTTCTCTTGTTCAGCAGGACCAACTGTGTCCCTTTAGCTGGACCACCTTTCATTGTGCTCTGCCTGAATTTTGTGACTCTGTCCCAGTAAATCATGACCAGATATCCTGAGTTTGCACTATGTGCTTTTTGTCACTGTTGTCACTAACATCTTTAAAATTGCATATCTCCGGTTCTACTAATTGGACCTTTGTTGTTTTTGTTCTTGTTTTATTCAGTAAAAATTACTCTAGTTTTCTAATCTGATGTGGGGTTCTTTTTGTGTGGCGTTTTCACTCTTTTACTGTTTGTAGTGTTGCACAAATACTTTGCAGATTGCCTCGGAGTTAAGCCTGACCTTTCTGTGCCAAGCTGTGACAGAGGGTTGAGCACAGGGTAATTTAGGGTTGGCTTGTGCCTCACCCTGACAAGGATTGTGATTGCTGCTTGAGAACTGTTTCACCCCCCTCAACCAGGAGCCCAATTTCTTTCACATACCATGTAATGGTCAATTGGTTTATTTTTTATTAAAATGGTGCTTCTACACTATGGACCCATCATTCCTATTCGCCTATCAAGAATGAGCAATTTGTACGCAAACTGTTTTGAGAATGGGAATTAAATTTGCCATGCGACCTACCATTGAATAAGTTGCATCACAAGTTGTCTATTCTCAGGGATTTGCAAATGACCTGCCAAAGAAGTTGGTAATCCATCATAACCCATTAGTGGTTTCTGACACATTAATTTCCAAATATATGTTCTGATGTCAAAATAACATCTCTACCTACCTCTCTTGTGACTCTAGACACTTGTTTAAAAATAGATCTGGCTGTATTTTGTGCATTAATGCTTGTCACGTTTAATTAGCCTGCCAAAGATGATACCTACGCATCAAACCTGTTCATACCTCAAAGATACATAAAACATAAGAAGTTTGGTAGTATTTGATGAGGACCTTATTCATCTCAAGCACTGTAAAGTGGTGGCATCTTATTTCTGGAAAATCTTCCTTGTATTTCCTTTCCAATAATGTATATGCATTTTCAGTAATTTACAACATCAGTGACATTACATACTTCTTTGGAAGCCATATATAAGTATAATTTCATTCATTTGTTATATTGGTTCCTTTTTGTCTGAGGTGTCAAGTAGGTCAGGCGGGTTATGGTATGAAAAAGGACATACTTGGCCAAGTACAATAATGCTCATGTATCTATTCCAATAGCTTTTCTTATTGAGTCACCTAAATAAATAAGTTTTCCTCCTGCGTCTTTCCTTCTGTATCCAGCAAACCAACTTGTCAGGAGTTGTTAGAAATTATGAATTAATTACAGCCTGTATTTACTGCCATACATAACTACCCTGGCCACATGCATTCCCTCTGAATTTACTGTTATTAAACGACTGGTAACTTGAATAAATGGCCAGTATCAAACTAGGAGGGCATTTTACCAAGATGTCATAGATTTATTAGCAGTTTTTAAACTGTTATGTAGTCTAAGAATATTTAATATTACTGCCTTTCACATTTAGCTAATCCTTGAACAGCATGTCAGCTTTCGATGTCAGCTTAAGCCATAGACTAACCACAGTTTTTATTTTAGGGGGGATCTCACCGTTTCTCAATGATTGAAGACCGGGATGCCTTCCGATTTCGTCATATGATTTCCTTTGAGGCACTGCAGATTCGATCTCTAGCTAGCGGAGGTAATGGTCATTCTCTTTATTGCATAACAGTAATGGTTAATAATGCTGATGACTATTTTGGATGTCTTTCCTATCCTGGTATACCAAAACCTTTGCACTCATGGCTTGTCTCAGCCATTTACTAAGAGGTAGTTTTCACCCCAGGTGTGCAACAGATGTGGATCAAAATTGTTAAACTAATTGTTCGTGAGACATTTACTGGTTTAATACTCCTTTACAAACATGGCTGCTCAGTTTACAGTTATGTATCACTAATGATCATGGTATAAATTGGACTAGATAGATATTAATTTCAGTGGTTTGACAGTAGTGTTAAAGACAGTATAGCATGGGGATCATTTCAATGTGGTATCAAATGCATTCATTGGACTAATATTCCAAGTAAATAGATGCATACCTAGTTTCAAAACTGTTGCAAGGACGTACAACCATGCACAATATTTGAGGCTGTTTGCTCAACATTTCCGACATCCTGCAACTACAAAGAAACCCTTTTGAATTATACATTTTGAACAGAATTATCTTGCAATTTAGCAGTATCAAATCATGCCTGTGAATTGAAAACATTGTCATGGAAGCCTCTTTGGAGAGAAGTCCATTTTCTATACTTAGTGAGCAGGAAACAGGGAGGCACTTTAAACTTCTGTAATTAGCCTGTCTAATTTACACTCGTTTTGTGTCCCTCTACACAGATGCAGAGACTAATTTGGTTTGTGAGATAGTCCATGTGAAATCTGAATCAGAAGGAAGGCCGGAGCAGTCCTTCCATCTCTGCAGCAGGTAAGGGTCCTTGAGCAACTTCTTTCACAAAGCAAGCTTTGGGTCATTATGCATCAGTGAACAATCTGGTTCCAGTTTCCATCAGTGCTCTGTCACTTCAGTTACAGAAATAGAACTTTCGCTGAAAATCGTTCACTATTTAGAACTATAAAAGTGAATTTTGAGCAAAATACATTTGCTGATTTTTGCATTAGGAATTTGCTGTGTCTTTTCAAATTAGTGATAGAAGTAACATAGGTATACATTTTAGCATTGTATGTAGCATGGACATACTCTATTGAAAAGTTGTGATTTTCCTGTTTGAAAATGAATGTTCTTGTTTTGCATGCAAAGGTTTCTTGACCTGTTTGGCCCTTCCTGATGATTTTCTTTAGTAGCTGCATTTCTTTGTGGCATGCTTATATTTAAAAAAACATGAGAAACATTCTAAAGCCAGGATACGGACGACATTGCCTCCATTTCATAGAATACATTGGGAGCAGGAGATGTAGATATATACATGTAAAAACATTTACACGAGCAGAAGGGAGAGAAACCCTAGGGCATGAAATGCTCTTAGACTGAGAATATACTTTGCTCGTGCACTCGGAGAGAGAGGCACTGATGTACACTCTGTAACCAAACACAAAATCATTGATCAAACCAGAGCTTGTTGGAATGTTACATACCCACCGTCCTTCTCCACCAGTCCACCCCACCACTGGGGTGAGTGATCACTTACAAGATGCACAAGAGCCAAGTTGCCATGAAAATGCCTATTGATGCACTGTAATAGCTAATGCTACACTGTAATGTCACCTCTACAGAAAAGCGTGAGGGGCAGAGAAAAAAAACATTTGCATCCTGTGGAGATGACCTATAACTAGCTTTCCTGATTCTGGTAGTTCCAAGCCAGTGGTTCTCAAGCTTTTTAGCCCACAACCCTATTTTTTAGAATAACAAACGTTCACGACCCTCCTACCTTTAATGAACATGGGGGGTGATTTTTGAATGTAACCTAAAACATTGTTTTGAGTAGTGCATTGCCATTTACACACAGCACATTCTCCATTGAAATGGCCATTTACTTTGCACAGATATACGGTTTTACTGATAAAGCTATTTTGCACACAAATGCTAATGTGTGGAAAAGAGGTTTCTATAAATATTAATTGTTTGTACATCAACATTTAAACTGTCTGTATTTGTTTTGATCCTACTAAAATCTCTGAATTACAAAAAAACTATTCTTAGTTGTTTTCTTTCCCAATTGCTGAATGCATGCAGTTCATTTACATGTTTTTATATTCGGTTGTGTGTTGCAAAAAAACTACATCCTAAGATTATCATATAATTCACTTTAAAAACTCCTCACTTTGGAGACGGGAAGAAAAGTAAACACCCATTCCATGTTACAAGAATAAGCAGTAGCTTGTCAGAAGACATAGCTTGACATTTGACACCTTTCGTTTATGCACACAAATGTGACCAGATAAACACATCATTTAAACACTTTTTTTTTATTGCTTAGACTTTCACGAACCACCAAAAAAACAGCTCACAACCTACCAGTGTGCAGTGATCCACAGTTTGGAAAACAACGTTCTAAGCAATACAGAAGTCTGTTAAAAGCACCTGCCCCATGATCATTTATCCAAGGGGTGGTGGTCTCTCCAACTGTGACATTGCACTTACTTAAGGTTTGTAGTTAGTCAGCTATATTTTTGTTATAAAGTACTGTATTTGCACACTCGGGGCTGTATTACAGAAGTGTCCCAGGGGTGCAACGGGCATGTGCGCCCACTTTGTGTGCTTCCTGGGCACTTTGGTGTTAAAGAATGGGCCGCAGATGCTTGTCTGGCCCCTTCTGTAATACCAATAGTGCTGGAGCACAAATAGCACCAGTGCCATCACCAAAGTGCTATCCCTATTGGGGGAATCCTCCATCTGCAAGATGGAGGATTTCTAAAAGTTAGAGTCACTTCAGCTCAGGACACCTTAGGGGCTGTCCTGACTGCCCAGTGACTCCTCCTTGTTATTCTCATTATTTCCTCCGGCCTTGTCGCCAAAAGTGGGGCCGTGGCCGGAGGGGGCAGGCAACTCCACTAGCTGGAGTGCCCTGTGGTGCTGGAACAAAGGGGGTGAGCCTTTGAGGCTCACCGCCAGGTGTTACAGCTCCTGCCTGGGGGAGGTGTTAGCATCTCCACCCAGTGCAGGCTTTGTTACTGGCCTCAGAGTGACAAAGGCACTCTCCCCATGGGGCCAGCAACATGTCTCTAGTGTGGCAGGCTGCTGGAACTAGTCAGCCTACACAGACAGTCGGTTAAGTTTCAGGGGGCACCTCTAAGGTGCCCTCTGGGGTGTATTTTGCAATAAAATGTACACTGGCATCAGAGTGCATTTATTGTGCTGAGAAGTTTGATACCAAACTTCCCAGTTTTCGGTGTAGCCATTATGGTGCTGTGGAGTTCGTGTTTGACAGACTCCCAGACCATATACTCTTATGGCTACCCTGCACTTACAATGTCTAAGGTTTTGTTTAGACACTGTAGGGGTACCATGCTCATGCACTGGTACCCTCACCTATGGTATAGTGCACCCTGCCTTAGGGCTGTAAGGCCTGCTAGAGGGGTGTCTTACCTATACTGCATAGGCAGTGAGAGGCTGGCATGGCACCCTGAGGGGAGTGCCATGTCGACTTACTCGTTTTGTCCTCACTAGCACAGACAAGCTGGCAAGCAGTGTGTCTGTGCTGAGTGAGAGGTCTCCAGGGTGGCATAAGACATGCTGCAGCCCTTAGAGACCTTCCTTGGCATCAGGGCCCTTGGTACTAGAAGTACCAGTTACAAGGGACTTATCTGGATGCCAGGGTCTGCCAATTGTGGATACAAAAGTACAGGTTAGGGAAAGAACACTGGTGCTGGGGCCTGGTTAGCAGGCCTCAGCACACTTTCAATTGTAAACATAGCGTCAGCAAAGGCAAAAAGTCAGGGGGCAACCATGCCAAGGAGGCATTTCCTTACACAACCCCCCCCCCAAACGAAAGAGGATGAGACTAACCTTTCCCAAGAGAGTCTTCATTTTCTAAGTGGAAGAACCTGGAAAGGCCATCTGCATTGGCATGGGCAGTCCCAGGTCTGTGTTCCACTATAAAGTCCATTCCCTGTAGGGAGATGGACCACCTCAACAGTTTAGGATTTTCACCTTTCATTTGCATCAGCCATTTGAGAGGTCTGTGGTCAGTTTGAACTAGGAAGTGAGTCCCAAAGAGGTATGGTCTCAGCTTCTTCAGGGACCAAACCACAGCAAAGGCCTCCCTCTCAATGGCACTCCAACGCTGCTCCCTGGGGAGTAACCTCCTGCTAATGAAAGCAACAGGCTGGTCAAGGCCATCATCATTTGTTTGGGACAAAACTGCCCCTATCCCATGTTCAGAGGCATCAGTCTGCACAATGAACTGCTTAGAATAATCTGGAGCTTTTAGAACTGGTGCTGAGCACATTGCTTGTTTCAGGGTGTCAAAGGCCTGTTGGCATTCCACAGTCCAGTTCACTTTCTTGGGCATTTTCTTGGAGGTGAGTTCAGTGAGGGCTGTCACAATGGATCCATATCCCTTCACAAACCTCCTGTAATACCCAGTCAAGCCAAGGAATGCCCTGACTTGAGTCTGGGTTTTTGGAGCTACCCAGTCCAGAATAGTCTGGATCTTGGGTTGGAGTGGCTGAACTTGGCCTCCACCTACAAGGTGGCCCAAGTAAACCACAGTTCCCTGCCCTATCTGGCATTTGGATGCCTTGATAGAGAGGCCTGCAGATTGCAGAGCCTTCAAAACCTTCTTCAGGTGGACCAGGTGATCCTGCCAGGTGGAGCTAAAGACAGCAATATCATCAAGATAAGCTGTGCTAAAGGACTCCAAGCCAGCAAGGACTTGATTCACCAACCTTTGGAAGGTGGCAGGGGCATTCTTTAAACCAAAGGGCATAACAGTAAACTGATAATGCCCATCCGGTGTGGAGAATGCTGTTTTCTCTTTTGCTCCAGGTGCCATTTTTATTTGCCAGTACCCTGCTGTCAAGTCAAAGGTACTTAAGAATTTGGCAGCACCTAATTTATCTATGAGCTCATCAGCTCTTGGAATTGGATGAGCATCTGTCTTGGTGACAGAATTGAGCCCTCTGTAGTCCACACAAAACCTCATCTCTTTCTTTCCATCTTTGGTGTGAGGTTTGGGGACTAAGACCACTGGGCTAGCCCAGGGGCTGTCAGAGCGCTCAATTACTCCCAATTCCAGCATCTTGTGGACTTCCACCTTGATGCTTTCCTTAACATGGTCAGATTGTCTAAAGATTTTGTTCTTGACAGGCATGCTGTCTCCTGTGTCCACATCATGGGTACACAGGTGTGTCTGACCAGGGGTTAAGGAGAAGAGTTCAGGAAACTGTTGTAGGACTCTCCTACAATCAGCTTGCTGTTGGCCAGAGAGGGTGTCTGAGTAGATCACTCCATCTACTGTGCCATCTTTTGGGTCTGATGACAGAAGATCAGGGAGAGGTTCACTCTCTGCCTCCTGATCCTCATCTGTTACCATCAACAGATTCACATCAGCCCTGTCATGGAAGAGCTTAAGGCGGTTCACATGGATCACCCTCTTGGGGCTCCTGCTTGTGCCCAGGTCCACCAGGTAGGTGACCTGACTCTTCCTTTCTAGTACTGGGTAAGGGCCACTCCATTTGTCCTGGAGTGCCCTGGGAGCCACAGGCTCCAGAACCCAGACTTTCTGCCCTGGTTGGAACTCAACCAGTGCAGCCTTTTGGTCATACCAAAACTTCTGGAGCTGTTGGCTGGCCTCAAGGTTTTTGGTTGCCTTTTCCATGTACTCTGCCATTCTAGAGCGAAGGCCAAGTACATAGTCCACTATGTCTTGTTTAGGCTCATGGAGAGGTCTCTCCCAGCCTTCTTTAACAAGAGCAAGTGGTCCCCTTACAGGATGACCAAACAGAAGTTCAAAGGGTGAGAATCCTACTCCCTTCTGTGGCACCTCTCTGTAAGCAAAAAGCAGACATGGCAAGAGGACATCCCATCTCCTTTTGAGTTTTTCTGGGAGCCCCATGATCATGCCTTTTAATGTCTTGTTGAATCTCTCAACTAAGCCATTAGTTTGTGGATGGTATGGTGTAGTGAATTTGTAAGTCACTCCACACTCATTCCACATGTGTTTTAGGTATGCTGACATGAAGTTGGTACCTCTGTCAGACACCACCTCCTTAGGGAAACCCACTCTGGTAAAGATACCAATGAGGGCCTTGGCTACTGCAGGGGCAGTAGTCGACCTAAGGGGAATAGCTTCAGGATACCTAGTAGCATGATCCACTACTACTAGGATGTACATATTTCCTGAGGCTGTGGGAGGTTCTAGTGGACCAACTATGTCCACACCCACTCTTTCAAAGGGAACCCCCACCACTGGAAGTGGAATGAGGGGGGCCTTTGGATGCCCACCTGTCTTACCACTGGCTTGACAGGTGGGGCAGGAGAGGCAAAACTCCTTAACCATGTTGGACATATTGGGCCAGTAGAAGTGGTTGACTAGCCTCTCCCACGTCTTGGTTTGTCCCAAATGTCCAGCAAGGGGAATGTCATGGGCCAATGTTAGGATGAACTCTCTGAACAGCTGAGGCACTACCACTCTCCTAGTGATACCAGGTTTGGGGTCTCTGGCCTCAGTGTACAGGAGTCCATCTTCCCAATAGACCCTATGGGTTCCATTTTTCTTGCCCTTAGACTCTTCAGCAGCTTGCTGCCTAAGGCCTTCAAGAGAGGGACAGGTTTCTTGTCCCTTACACAGCTCCTCCCTTGAGGGTCCCCCTGGGCCTAAGAGCTCAACCTGATAAGGTTCAAGCTCCAAAGGCTCAGTTCCCTCAGAGGGCAGAACTTCTTCCTGAGAAGAGAGGTTCCCTTTCTTTTGCTGTGTTGCAGTTGGTTTCCCAACTGACTTTCCTTTCCTCTTGGTAGGCTGGGCCATTCTTCCAGACTCCAGCTCTACTTGTTCACCCTGTGCCTTGCACTGTGCTCTTGTTTTCACACACACCAGTTCAGGGATACCCAGCATTGCTGCATGGGTTTTTAGTTCTACCTCAGCCCATGCTGAGGACTCCAGGTCATTTCCAAGCAGACAGTCCACTGGGATATTTGAGGAGACCACCACCTGTTTCAGGCCATTGACCCCTCCCCATTCTAAAGTAACCATTGCCATGGGATGTACTTTTCTCTGATTGTCAGCGTTGGTGACTGTGTAAGTTTTTCCAGTCAGGTATTGGCCAGGGGAAACCAGTTTCTCTGTCACCATGGTGACACTGGCACCTGTATCCCTCAGGCCCTCTATTCTAGTCCCATTAATTAAGAGTTGCTGTCTGTATTTTTGCATGTTAGGCGGCCAGACAGCTAGTGTGGCTAAATCCACCCCACCCTCAGAAACTAGAGTAGCTTCAGTGTGGACCCTGATTTGCTCTGGGCACACTGTTGATCCCACTTGGAGACTAGCCATACCAGTGTTACCTGGATGGGAGTTTGGAGTGGAACCTTTCTTGGGACAGGCCTTGTCTCCAGTTTGGTGTCCATGCTGTTTACAGCTACGACACCAGGCCTTTTTGGGATCAAAGTTTTTACCCTTGTACCCATTGTTTTGTGAAGAGGCTCTGGGCCCACCCTCCTGTGCAGGTTTTTGGGGGCCTGTAGAAGACTCTTTACTATTTTTAGTTTTGGTTGTCTCATCACCCTTCCCCTGGGGAGTCTTTGTGACCCCTTTCTTTTGGTCACCCCCTGTTGAAGTCTTGGACACCCTTGTCTTGACCCAATGGTCCGCCTTCTTTCCCAATTCTTGGGGAGAAATTGGTCCTAGGTCTACCAGATGCTGATGCAGTTTATCATTGAAACAATTACTTAATAGGTGTTCTTTCACAAATAAATTGTACAGCCCATCATAATTACTTACACCACTGCCTTGAATCCAACCATCTAGTGTTTTCACTGAGTAGTCTACAAAGTCAACCCAGGTCTGGCTCGAGGATTTTTGAGCCCCCCTGAATCTAATCCTATACTCCTCAGTGGAGAATCCAAAGCCCTCAATCAGGGTACCCTTCATGAGGTCATAAGATTCTGCATCTTGTCCAGAGAGTGTGAGGAGTCTATCCCTACACTTTCCTGTGAACATTTCCCAAAGGAGAGCACCCCAGTGAGATCTGTTCACTTTTCTGGTTACACAAGCCCTCTCAAAAGCTGTGAACCATTTGGTGATGTCATCACCATCTTCATATTTAGTTACAATCCCTTTAGGGATTTTCAACATGTCAGGAGAATCTCTGACCCTATTTATGTTGCTGCCACCATTGATGGGTCCTAGGCCCATCTCTTGTCTTTCCCTCTCTATGGCTAGGATCTGTCTTTCCAAAGCCAATCTTTTGGCCATCCTGGCTAACTGGATGTCCTCTTCACTGGGGTTATCCTCAGTGATTTCAGAGGTGTTGGTCTCTCCTGTGAGGGAACCAGCATCTCTGACTATTATTTTTGGAGTCAGGGTTTGAGGGACCCTGTTCTCCCTAGATAGGACTGGTAGGGGGGAATTTTCCTCCAAGTCACTATCCTCTTCCTCTGAGTTGCCACCCTCAGAGGGGTTGGCCTTTTCAAACTCTGCCAAAAGCTCCTGGAGCTGTATTTTGGTAGGTTTGGGGCCCATTGTTATTTTCTTTATTTTACAGAGTGACCTTAGCTCCCTCATCTTAAGATGGAGGTAAGGTGTGGTGTCGAGTTCCACCACAGTCACATCTGTGCTAGACATTTTGCTTCTAAAAGTTGGAATACTTTTTAAGAATCTACAACTGGTTCTAGAATCTAATTCAAACTTTTACAAACTTTTAAACTCTAAAAGAAATGCTAAACAGGATCTAACACAAGGCCCTAGCAGGTCTTTTAAGAATTTAGAAAACTTTTCAAATTGCAAAAATCAATTTCTAATGACAATTTTGGAATTTGTCGTGTGATCAGGTATTGGCTGAGTAGTCCAGCAAATGCAAAGTCTTGTACCCCACCGCTGATCCACCAATGTAGGACGTTGGCTCTGTATGTGCTATTTCAAAGTAAGGAATAGCATGCACAGAGTCCAAGGGTTCCCCTTAGAGGTAAAATAGTGGTAAAAATAGATAATACTAATGCTCTATTTCGTGGTAGTGTGGTCGAGCAGTAGGCTTATCCAAGGAGTAGTGTTAAGCATTTGTTGTACATACACATAGACAATAAATGAGGTACACACACTCAGAGACAAATCCAGCCAATAGGTTTTTGTATAGAAAAATATCTTTTCTTAGTTTATTTTAAGAACCACAGGTTCAAATTCTACATGTAATATCTCATTCGGAAGGTATTGCAGGTAAGTACTTTAGGAACTTTAAATCATAAAAATTGCATGTATACTTCACAAGTTATTGACAAATAGCTGTTTTAAAAGTGGACACAGTGCAATTTTCACAGTTCCTGGGGGAGGTAAGTTTTTGTTAGTTTTACCAGGTAAGTAAGACACTTACAGGGTTCAGTTCTTGGTCCAAGGTAGCCCACCGTTGGGGGTTCAGAGCAACCCCAAAGTCACCACACCAGCAGCTCAGGGCCGGTCAGGTGCAGAGTTCAAAGTGGTGCCCAAAACACATAGGCTAGAATGGAGAGAAGGGGGTGCCCCGGTTCCGGTCTGCTTGCAGGTAAGTACCCGCGTCTTCGGAGGGCAGACCAGGGGGGTTTTGTAGGGCACCGGGGGGGACACAAGCCCACACAGAAATTTCACCCTCAGCGGCGCGGGGCGGCCGGGTGCAGTGTAGAAACAAGCGTCGGGTTCGCAATGTTAGTCTATGAGAGATCTCGGGATCTCTTCAGCGCTGCAGGCAGGCAAGGGGTGGGTTCCTCGGGGAAACCTCCACTTGGGCAAGGGAGAGGGACTCCTGGGGGTCACTTCTCCAGTGAAAGTTCGGTCCTTCAGGTCCTGGGGGCTGCGGGTGCAGGGTCTCTCCCAGGCGTCGGGACTTAGGATTCAAAGAGTCGCGGTCAGGGGAAGCCTCGGGATTCCCTCTGCAGGCGGCGCTGTGGGGGCTCAGGGGGGACAGGTTTTGGTACTCACAGTATCAGAGTAGTCCTGGGGTCCCTCCTGAGGTGTTGGGTCTCCACCAGCCGAGTCGGGGTCGCCGGGTGCAGTGTTGCAAGTCTCACGCTTCTTGCGGGGAGCTTGCAGGGTTCTTTCAAGGCTGCTGGAAACAAAGTTGCAGCCTTTCTTGGAGCAGGTCCGCTGTCCTCGGGAGTTTCTTGTCTTTTCGAAGCAGGGGCAGTCCTCAGAGGATGTCGAGGTCGCTGGTCCCTTTGGAAGGCGTCGCTGGAGCAGGATCTTTGGAAGGCAGGAGACAGGCCGGTGAGTTTCTGGAGCCAAGGCAGTTGTCGTCTTCTGGTCTTCCTCTGCAGGGGTTTTCAGCTAGGCAGTCCTTCTTCTTGTAGTTGCAGGAATCTAATTTTCTAGGGTTCAGGGTAGCCCTTAAATACTAAATTTAAGGGCGTGTTTAGGTCTGGGGGGTTAGTAGCCAATGGCTACTAGCCCTGAGGGTGGGTACACCCTCTTTGTGCCTCCTCCCAGGGGGAGGGGGTCACAATCCTAACCCTATTGGGGGAATCCTCCATCTGCAAGATGGAGGATTTCTAAAAGTCAGAGTCACTTCAGCTCAGGACACCTTAGGGGCTGTCCTGACTGGCCAGTGACTCCTCCTTGTTTCTTTCTTTGTTCCCTCCAGCCTTGCCGCCAAAAGTGGGGGCCGTGGCCGGAGGGGGCGGGCAACTCCACTATGCTGGAGTGCCCTGCTGGGCTGTGACAAAGGGGTGAGCCTTTGAGGCTCACCGCCAGGTGTTACAGCTCCTGCCTGGGGGAGGTGTTAGCATCTCCACCCAGTGCAGGCTTTGTTACTGGCCTCAGAGTGGCAAAGGCACTCTCCCCATGGGGCCAGCAACATGTCTCTAGTGTGGCAGGCTGCTGGAACTAGTCAGCCTACACAGACAGTCGGTTAAGTTTCAGGGGGCACCTCTAAGGTGCCCTCTGGGGTGTATTTTGCAATAAAATGTACACTGGCATCAGTGTGCATTTATTGTGCTGAGAAGTTTGATACCAAACTTCCCAGTTTTCGGTGTAGCCATTATGGTGCTGTGGAGTTCGTGTTTGACAGACTCCCAGACCATATACTCTTATGGCTACCCTGCACTTACAATGTCTAAGGTTTTGTTTAGACACTGTACGGGTACCATGCTCATGCACTGGTACCCTCACCTATGGTATAGTGCACCCTGCCTTAGGGCTGTAAGGCCTGCTAGAGGGGTGTCTTACCTATACTGCATAGGCAGTGAGAGGCTGGCATGGCACCCTGAGGGGAGTGCCATGTCGACTTACTCGTTTTGTCCTCACTAGCATACACAAGCTGGCAAGCAGTGTGTCTGTGCTGAGTGAGAGGTCTCCAGGGTGGCATAAGACATGCTGCAGCCCTTAGAGACCTTCCTTGGCATCAGGGCCCTTGGTACTAGAAGTACCAGTTACAAGGGACTTATCTGGATGCCAGGGTCTGCCAATTGTGGATACAAAAGTACAGGTTAGGGAAAGAACACTGGTGCTGGGGCCTGGTTAGCAGGCCTCAGCACACTTTCAATTGTAAACATAGCATCAGCAAAGGCAAAAAGTCAAGGGGCAACCATGCCAAGGAGGCATTTCCTTACACCCGACGCGTGTTTGCACACTGCACCCGGCCGCCCCCGCGCTGCTGAGGGTGTACTTTCTGTGCTAACTTGTGTCCCCCCCCCCCGGTGCCCTGCAAAACCCCCCCTGGTCTGCCCTCCGAAGACGCGGGTACTTTCCTGCTGGCAGACTGGAACTGGGGCACCCCCTTCTCCATTGAAGCCTTACAAGTCTCAGGTTTGGGTCCAAGGTAGCCCACCGTTGGGGGTTCAGAGCAACCCCAAAGTTACCACACCAGCAGCTCAGGGCCGGTCAGGTACAGAGGTCAAAGAGGTGCCCAAAACACATAGGCTTCAATGGAGAGAAGGGGGTGCCCCGGTTCCGGTCTGCCAGCAGGTAAGTACCCGCGTCTTCGGAGGGCAGACCAGGGGGGTTTTGTAGGGCACCGGGGGGGGACACAAGTCAGAACAAAAATTACACCCTCAGCAGCGCGGGGGCGGCCGGGTGCAGTGTGTAAACAAGCGTCTGGTTCTCTGTAGGTTTCAATGGGAGACCAAGGGGTCTCTTCAGCGGTGCAGGCAGGCAAGGGGGGGGCTCCTCGGGGTAGCCACCACCTGGGCAAGGGAGAGGGCCTCCTGGGGGTCACTCCTGCACAGAAGTTCCGTTCCTTCAGGTGCTGGGGGCTGCGGGTGCAGGGTCTTTTCCAGCCGTCGGGACTTTAGGTTCAGGCAGTCGCGGTCAGGGGGAGCCTGGGGATTCCCTCTGCAGGCGTCGCTGTGGGGGCTCAGAGGGGACAACTTTGGTTACTCACGGTCTCGGAGTCGCCGGAGGGTCCTCCCTGAGGTGTTGGTTCTCCACCAGTTGAGTCGGGGTCGCCGGGTGCAGTGTTGCAAGTCTCACGCTTCTTGCGGGGAGTTGCAGGGGTCTTTAAATCTGCTCCTTTGAAACAAAGTTGCAGTCTTTTGGAGCAGGGCCGCTGTCCTCGGGAGTTCCTTGTTTTTCTTGAAGCAGGGCAGTCCTCTGAGGATTCAGAGGTCGCTGGTCCTTTGGAAAGCGTCGCTGGAGCAGGTTTCTTTGGAAGGCAGGAGACAGGCCGGTAGGACTGGGGCCAAAGCAGTTGGTGTCTTCTGTTCTTCCTCTGCAGGGGTTTTTCAGCTCAGCAGTCTTCTTCTTGTAGGTTTCAGGAATCTAAATTCTTAGGTTCAGGGAAGCCCTTAAATACTAAATTCAAGGGCGTGTTTAGGTCTGGGGGGTTAGTAGCCAATGGCTACTAGCCCTGAGGGTGGGTACACCCTCTTTGTGCCTCCTCCCAAGGGGAGGGGGTCACATCCCTAATCCTATTGGGGGAATCCTCCATCTGCAAGATGGAAGATTTCTAAAAGTTAGTCACTTCAACTCAGGACACCTTAGGGGCTGTCCTGACTGGCCAGTGACTCCTCCTTGTTATTCTCATTATTTCCTCCGGCCTTGCCGCCAAAAGTGGGGGCCGTGGCCGGAGGGGGCAGGCAACTCCACTAGCTGGAGTGTCCTGCGGTGCTGGAACAAAGGGTTGAGCCTTTGAGGCTCACCGCCAGGTGTTACAGCTCCTGCCTGGGGGAGGTGTTAGCATCTCCACCCAGTGCAGGCTTTGTTACTGGCCTCAGAGTGACAAATGCACTCTCCCCATGGGGCCAGCAACATGTCTCGGTTGTGGCAGGCTGCTGGAACCAGTCAGCCTACACAGATAGTCGGTTAAGGTTTCATAGGGCACCTCTAAGGTGCCCTCTGGGGTGTATTTCACAATAAAATGTACACTGGCATCAGTGTGCATTTATTGTGCTGAGAAGTTTGATACCAAACTTCCCAGTTTTCAGTGTAGCCATTATGGTGCTGTGGAGTCCGTGTTTGACAGACTCCCAGACCATATACTCTTATGGCTACCCTGCACTTACAATGTCTAAGGTTTGGCTTAGACACTGTAGGGGCACAGTACTCATGCACTGGTGCCCTCACCTATGGTATAGTTCACCCTGCCTTAGGGCTGTAAGGCCTAGTAGAGGGGTGACTTATCTATACTGCATAGGCAGTGTGAGGTTGGCATGGCACCCTGAGGGGAGTGCCATGTCGACTTACTCGTTTTGTTCTCACCAGCACACACAAGCTGGTAAGCAGTGTGTCTGTGCTGAGTCAGGGGTCCCCAGGGTGGCATAAGATATGCTGCAGCCCTTAGAGACCTTCCCTGGCATCAGGGCCCTTGGTACCAGGGGTACCAGTTACAAGGGACTTACCTGGATGCCAGGGTGTGCCAATTGTGGAATCAAAAGTACAGGTTAGGGAAAGAACAGTGGTGCTGGGGCCTGGTTAGCAGGCCTCAGCACACTTTCAATTCAAAACATAGCATCAGCAAAGGCAAAAAGTCAGGGGGTAAACATGCCAAGGAGGCATTTCCTTACAGAACCTTGTCAGGTTGAGCTCTTAGGCCCAGGGGGACCCTCAAGGGGGCAGTTGTGTAAGGGGCAAGAAACCTGTCCCTCTCTTGAAGGCCTTAGGCAGCAAGCTGCTGAAGAGTCCAATGGCAAGAAAACTGGAACACATAGGGTCTATTGGGAAGATGGACTCCTGTACACTGAGGCAAGAGATCCCAAACCTGGTGCCACTAGGAGAGTGGTAGTGCCTCAGGAGTTCAGAGAGTTCATACTAACCTTAGCCCATGATATTCCCCTTGCTGGGCATTTGGGACAAACCAAGACGTGGGAGAGACTAGTCAACCACTTCTACTGGCCCAACATGTCCCAGAAAGTTAAGGAGTTACGTGTCTCCTGTACCACCTGTCAAGCCAGTGGTAAGACCGGTGGACATCCAAAGGCCCCCCTCATTCCACTTCCAGTGGTGGGGGTCCCCTTTGAAAGAGTGGGTGTGGACATAGTGGGTCCACTTGAACCTCCCACAGCCTCAGGAAATATGTACATACTAGTAGTAGTGGATCATGCTACTAGATATCCTGAAACTATTCCCATTAGGTCGACTACTGCCCCTGCAGTAGCCAAGGCCCTCATTGGTATCTTTACCAGAGTGGGCTTCCCTAAGGAGGTGGTGTCTGTCAGAGGTACCAACTTCATGTCAGCATACCTGAAACACATGTGGGATGAGTGTGGAGTGACTTATAAATTCACTACACCCTATCATCCACAAACTAATGGCCTTGTTGAGAGATTCAACAAGACATTAAAAGGCATGATCATGGGGCTCCCAGAAAAACTCAAAAGGAGATGGGATGTCCTTTTGCCATGCCTGCTTTTCACTTACAGAGAGGTGTCTCAGAAGGGAGTAGGGTTCTCACCCTTTGAACTTCTGTTTGGCCACCCTGTAAGGGGACCACTAGCTCTTGTGAAAGAAGGCTGGGAGAGACCTCTTCATGAGCCTAAACAAGACATAGTGGACTATGTACTTGGCCTTCGCTCAAGGATGGCAGAGTACATGGAAAAGGCAAGTAAAATCCTTGAGGCCAGCCAACAGCTCCAGAAGTTTTGGTATGACCAAAAGGCTGCACTGGTTGAATTTCAACCAGGGCAGAAAGTCTGGGTTCTGGAGCCTGTGGCTCCCAGGGCACTTCAGGACAGATGGAGTGGCCCTTACCCAGTGCTAGAGAAGAAGTCAGGTCACCTATCTGGTGGACCTGGGCACTAGCAGGAGCCCCAAGAGGGTGATCCATGTGAACCGCCTTAAGCTCTTCCATGACAGGGCTGATGTGAATCTGTTGATGGTAACAGATGAGGATCAGGAAGCCGAGAGTGAACCTCTCCCTGATCTCCTCTCATCAAACCCTAAAGATGGTTCAGTAGATGGAGTGATCTGTTCAGACACCCTCTCTGACCAACAGCAATCTGACTGCAGGAAGGTCCTGCAACAGTTTGCTGAGCTCTTTTCCCTAACCCCTGGTCAGACACACCTGTGTACTCATGATGTGGACAAAGGAGAGAGCATGCCTGTCAAAAACAAAATTTTCAGACAGTCTGACCAAGTTAAGGAAAGCATCAAGGTGGAAGTCCACAAGATGCTGGAACTGGGAGTAATTGAGCACTCTGACAGCCCCTGGGCTAGCCCAGTGGTCTTAGTCCCCAAACCTCACACCAATGATGGAAAGAGAGAGATGAGGTTTTGTGTGGACTACAGAGGACTTAATTCTGTCACCAAGACAGATGCCCATCCCATTCCTAGGGCTGACGAACTGATTGACAAATTAGGTGCTGCCAAATTCTTAAGTACCTTTGGCTTAACAGCAGGGTACTGGCAAATTAAAATGGCACCTGGAGCAAAAGAAAAGACAGCATTCTCCACACCTGATGGGCATTATCAGTTTACTGTTATGCCCTTTGGTTTAAAGAATGCCCCTGCCACCTTCCAAAGGTTGGTGAATCAAGTCCTTGCTGGTTTGGAGTCCTTTAGTGCAGCTTATCTTGATGATATTGCTGTCTTTAGCTCCAACTGGCAGGATCACCTGGTCCACCTGAAGAAGGGTTTGAAGGCTCTGCAATCAGCAGCCCTCTCTATCAAGGCATCCAAATGCCAGATAGGGCAGGGAACTGTGGTTTACTTGGGACACCTTGTAGGTGGAGGCCAAGTTCAGCCACTCCAGCCTAAGATCCAGACTATTCTGGACTGGGCAGCTCCAAAAACCCAGACTCAAGTCAGGGCATTCCTTGGCTTGACTGGGTATTACAGGAGGTTTGTGAAGGGATATGGATCCATAGTGACAGCCCTCACAGAACTTACCTCCAAGAAAATGCTCAAGAAGGTAAACTGGACTGTAGAATGCCAACAGACCTTTGACACCCTGAAACAAGCAATGTGCACAGCACCAGTTCTAAAAGCTCCAGATTACTCCAAGCAGTTCATTGTGCAGACAGATGCCTCTGAACATGGGATAGGGGCAGTTTTGTCCCAAACAAATGAAGATGGCCTTGACCAGCCTGTTGCTTTCATTAGCAGGAGGTTACTCCCCAGGGAGCAGTGTTGGAATGCCATTGAGAGGGAGGCCTTTGCTGTGGTTTGGTCCCTGAAGAAGCTGAGACCATACCTCTTTGGTACTCACTTTGTAGTTCAAACTGACCACGGACCTCTCAGATGGCTGATGCAAATGAAAGGTGAAAATCCAAAACTGTTGAGGTGGTCCATCTCCCTACAGGGAATTGACTTTATAGTGGAACACAGACCTGGGACTGCCCATGCCAATGCAGATTGCCTTTCCAGGTTCTTCCACTTAGAAAATGAAGACTCTCTTGAGAAAGGTTAGTCTCATCCTCTTTCGTTTGGGGGGGGGGTTGTGTAAGGAAATGCCTCCTTGGCATGGTTACCCCCTGACTTTTTGCCTTTGCTGATGCTATGTTTTGAATTGAAAGTGTGCTGAGGCCTGCTAACCAGGCCCCAGCACCAGTGTTCTTTCCCTAACCTGTACTTTTGTTTTCACAATTGGCACCCCCTGGCATCCAGGTAAGTCCCTTGTAACTGGTACCCCTGGTACCAAGCGCCCTGATGCCAGGGAAGGTCTCTAAGGGCTGCAGCATATCTTATGCCACCCTGGGGACCCCTCACTCAGCACAGACACACTGCTTGCCAGCTTGTGTGTGCTGGTGAGGACAAAACGAGTAAGTCGACATGGCACTCCCCTCAGGGTGCCATTCCAACCTCACACTGCCTATGCAGTATAGATAAGTCACCCCTCTAGCAGGCCTTACAGCCCTAAGGCAGGGTGCACTATACCATAGGTGAGGGCACCAGTGCATGAGCACTGTGCCCCTACAGTGTCTAAGCAAAACCTTAGCCATTGTAAGTGCAGGGTAGCCATAAGAGTATATGGTCTGGGAGTCGGTCAAACACGGACCCCACAGCACCATAATGGCTACACTGATGTGGTAACTTTGGGGTTGCTCTGAACCCCCAACGGTGGGCTACCTTGGACCCAAACTTGAACCCCGTAGGTGGTTTACTTACCTACAAAAACTAACAAATACTTACCTCCCCCAGGAACTGTTGAAAATTGCACTGTGTCCACTTTTGAAATAGCTATATGTGTTTTATGTAAAAAGTATATATGCTATTGTGATTATTCAAAGTTCCTAAAGTACTTACCTGCAATACCTTTCAAATGAGATATTACATGTAGAATTTGAACCTGTGGTTCCTAAAATAAACTAAGAAAATATATTTTTCTATACAAAAACCTATTGGCCTGGAATTGTCTCTGAGTGTGTGTTCCTCATTTATTGCCTGTGTGTATGTACAACAAATGCTTAACACTACTCCTTTGATAAGCCTACTGCTCGACCACACTACCACAAAATAGAGCATTAGTATTATCTCTTTTTGCCACTATCTTACCTCTAAGGGGAACCCTTGGACTCTGTGCATACTATTCCTTACTTTGAAATAGTGCATACAGAGCCAACTTCCTACAGCCCTTGCTGTGAGTTACCATTTAAAATCCTCCATTTTTCTACCTTTTCTATTAATTTCAGGGTTAGGCTAATGGCAGTGATTACAAGATTTTTGGGAATACTATGCAGGAATCTATATTTCCATGCCAATTCCCACATGTGTTTCTCTTGTATTTCACACAGATTCAGCTGAAATCTCTGGATGAATAAACAAACTTGTAATTCCAACAATCCCGGTAACTAAGTTACTGCATTTAAATGGCTGTACTACTCCTCATGGAGTCCAAAATGATTTCCCCTGGACACTTAATCTCAGATTGTTATTTCTCAGTGAGATCTTTCCTTAGAGACATATTCTTGCAAAAATATACCCAAATCTGGGACAGATTTCTGTGCTTCCCACAATTCTGTAATTCCAATATTTGCACGAGGTGGGGCACTTTTCTGTAGGGCACACCCAGTGTAGATCTGGCCCTCTGCCTGGCTGAACACTGTGCCTAGCAAACCTAGTGCCATGCCTCTTGGCCATGGTGGCAGTAGTTGCTCTTTGGCCCAAATGATGCTATGTTCTGCCATCTGTCCTTAGGCTGAGACCCCTTACATCTCAACTGTTGTTGTATTTCAATTCTGATATTTAGCATTGGAGGCATTAGCAGTAAATTGTCTTGTGTATATAGTCCACTGTATAACTATCCTTACTACTCCAAAGAGAATTCAGAAACCCAATGCAAATGAGAAAGATTCACAGTTTTGTCTTAGGTATGAACCACCATATAAATATTCTTTCCCCATATATTTTTATTAGTGTTTTGGCTACAATGAAATCCTTGATATATCAATTACAATGGTAACAAACTTGTCAGTGAGAAATCCCCCCCCCATCCTGCCATCCCCCCCAAGCACTTTTGAGCACCATCAATTAGGACAATTGTCATAAATATGTTAGCCATCCACCCCCCAACAATAGTAACATCTTAGTGTGTATCATTCATGAATCACTGAATGTCCTCAACTTGATGACCAACTATAATTTGAAAACAACAGATAATGGACGGAATGCAGAGCAAATGAAACATTCACCCCCAATCATAAATCTGTGTTTAATCGATCAGTTTTTTTTGTTCATTCCGTGCAAATCAGTCTTGACCCTGTTCCCCCTGGGAACAATCCAGCCCAAACTGCCAGGCCAGGTCCTCCCTGAACCAGAAACAAGCACCCTGGGACCGTTTTCAGGGCATCACCCTTCATCAGGCAGGCTAGCTTGAATCTGGTGGCATAGCAAGCATGAGACCGACGTCTGGGCATACCCTTCGACTTGGGACGACAAATGCAAAAACAACAGATGATGGACGGAATGCAGAGCAAATCAAACATTCACCCCCCTGTCACAGATCTGGGTTGAATCCATCATTTTTTAGGGTCGAGCCTGCTTTGCCCTGTCAACTTCACGTCAGTGCTTTTTATTGGTTCGTGGGCTTCCCTAATTAAATCGGCTTGCTTTCATTAGTCGAAGGCACGCATGGGTCATGCCTTTTCCGGTGGCTAGCCCTCCTCGAGCGCAGCGACCAAGTACAGAAAACATGCGAGGCTCGCTGTTTTCCATCCGGCTGGTGGACTTTTTTTAAAACTAATTTACGAGCCCGATCCTGCTTGGCAGAAGTCGAGCGATTTACCTACTTGATTTCACTTTTTCGGGTTACGTGCATAAATGCACTTTTGCCCGATAGGTGAAAAGTCGGGTTAGGAGTTTACAACGCGATCGGCTCTAACACGAGCAAACGCGAGACCCGATGCATTGTAAATGCTTGTTTTGCTTGCCATGCCATTCCAGTTTATTTGAAACACTAGATAAATAATCCAGTCTGACACCCCTCCACCACAGGAAACGCTGTGGGCCTCTCAGGGTGCATAAAAGCAAATTATAGCATGAGATTTTTTATACACATACATATGCACACTGAGATGCTACCTCAATGATCAATGTGCACACAGACTTTGTCAGTGTTTTCCTTACATGAAGCGCATACACACATTTGAAATTTGTGTTTTAGAAAGTTGCATTGACTTTGCCCGCACTGCACAAATTTACAACTATGTCAATATTTAAAAACCAGATAAAAATCTGAACCATAAAAGAAATTTCATAATGATTGGTTTCCACTGTACTTCATTTGTACAACAGACTCCTAGCCTTTTCTCGACAGGAATAGAAAAATGCAGTTCTTTGGAGAGCAAAGGTCGAGGTTTTTGTAAGAAGGGTTTTTATAAACTGAAACTGAGGGAAATGCAAATAAAATGGGAAGTGGGTGCATGGAGGAAAGAACAGTGAAGTGGATGCCACGGGCCGTTGATGAATTCCTATTTGATAATACATCCTTGTTGGATTCAGAATGCCTATTTCACGCCTCTAATGGCTTTCTATTGCCAGATTGGGCAATATAGTGATAATGATGGCACCTTTCTTCTGAACATATATTCACTTATTTCATTATGAACCAGTGGAGATTTTCCAAGAGACAAGGCTTGAGCTGAGTGATTGCCTATCAGATATGTTCAGGGCAGATGGTATATATGTTTTGGAGTGCTTGGTTGCAGTCTGGACTCCACATACCGCGCTGAGATGTCTCAAGGGGACTTTTTATGCACAGGTGGGCCACCCTTGTAGACATCCCTACAACTAAGACTTTTAAATAGGCATTTTTATCACTTGCCCCAATTAAATATTTCTGTGAAAGAAGCACACAATAGCGCTGTTAACATTTGTCAGGTTGTGGACCAAATTTAATAGCCATACTTTAAGTGAGGCCTTCATGTTATAGAACCAGCGAAAGGTCCAAGGTGTGCGAGTAGGTAGGTCTGCTGTGTATGCCATTGAATTGCATGGGCAGTGTTAAAGCAGGTAACTTATTTTCTCAAAATGGTTTCAGTGATGTAGTTGTTCCCTTTACATTGGGTATTTTAGGAGGATTAAATGTTAAAAACAGAGTTTTACATATCTTTTTATGAAATTTTTTATATATGTGGCCCTTAATGAGGGGCATTGTCTTTACCATTTATTTAACTCAAGTAAAACTTTGAGTTATGAAGGTACAGTTCCAAATTTAATGTCAGTAAAGTTCTTTCCAGTACCAATTTTGTGTGTAGTTGGGTCCAAGTGCAAACAGCTGGTAAGGAAATGATCATGGAAGAAGTTGAGAATTTAAAATCATGTTTAATGTCATGGTAATCTGTTGTCTCTGTGGTGTATTACAGACTGATGCCAGAGAACAGTAGATATGACCTCAAACTGTGTTTTTGGTATCTTGTTCTATGCTCGGATTGCACTATGATCTGATCTTGGAGTAATTCTTTTGCTCTTTGGTGCAATCTAAGATTGTCAAATAGTGATCCAATTTTCCTCAGCACAGTTAGAAGGTTTATGCTTGATATATTTTTGCCAATAACCTTAATTGACGGTCTTGCCATAAATCACTTGAAACTGTTGCATGTTAATTGATACTGATTGTTAAAAGATGCTAAAACACCGATGCTAAAACTAGCAAAAACTAAAGACATAAAGTAGGTTAATTAAATCAAATGGATTGCAAAACCAACCACAGGGATTACACACAAAAATGCTGGGGAGTTTTTCCACAGGCTAAGCCCCAGTGTCTCAATTTTTTTTTACATGGAGCAAATGTGCAAATGTTTGGGCTGGGTAGTAAGCCTTAATGATTTTGTTGTGGGTCACCTTAATAATTTGTGAAAGGTCACTGCACAATGTACATCTACTTAAGTGATCATCTTGTTCAGTTTCAGCGCCAAGCCGTTCACTTGCAAGAAGGCGTCGACTTATCAAAAATCGCTTTACTATTGACACGGATGAAGCCTCAACTGGCAGCCATGAGAAAGAGCAACAGTCTGCAGGAAGTGGCGGTGACACGGACCGCTGGGTGGAGGAGCAGTTTGATCTTGCCCAGTATGAGGATCAGGAGCACATTAAAGAGACGGACATTCTTAGTAGCGATGACGAATATTGTGAGTCCGTGAAAAGCTGCTCTGAAGAAAAGGATCTCCAAGCACAGTTTCAGGCTGCCTCTATTACCAGAATACCACTGGGACAGAGCGAGACATACCGCAAAACAATGAATGCACATGCGTCCCGAATGTCTCAGTTGAGAAAGCAAAGTGCTTTATCTGGACTCAATGGCAGCACAGAGAGCAATACTGAGGAGGTGATATGGGTCAGGCGGGATGACTTTGTTCCGAGCAGAACACTAAATACAGAGATTTAAACAGGACACATTTTTTTTTTTACATGTTTAAAACGTCCCCTCTCTGTTAAGCCTTTCAACAGACTGTCAACCGCCACCCTTGTCAACACCACTTCGTCCTGTTAGCCCCATACCTGTTTCCATACACTGAGAAGGGACATCAGTACCTCCACAATTGCACAGAAGTTGGCAGCTGAATAGGTCTTTTGCCAACCAATCACATTAATGTAATATTTTATTAAAAAAAGCGCAAAAAAGTTGAAATAGATTAAGCAGGACCTCACTCTGTACATCACAGAGGGATTTTTAAATATTGTATTTATTCTTCTACAACAATCAAGAGGCTACAAAACTTTGTGTACTACTGGAAAAAATAATTTGTTTTGGGTCTGACCCACAAGTATTATAAAGAAAGCACAAGGATCAAAAGGGTTTAAAAATGCCATTTGTTGTTGGAGATGAGTGGCCCTTCATTCTCAAAGTGCAGTGCACCTGCCCTTCTTCACTGTAATAGAATGCATGTGCTTTGTGCTTCGGGGAGGTATGTGGGAAGGATTGAGATTTGCATAGTGAACGTTTACTTATGCTGCACATTTTTTTTAATGAGTGCATTGGAGGCATTTGTTTCACATGATATATGCCACACTGTTTCAGCAGAAAACCATAGTTAAAACGTGAACACGTTTCTTTCTATTTTACCAGAGATGCGTGGGTACATAAGATGTACATAGGGAGCATGACTCCTTGCTCTGTATATGGTGGTCAAGTTTTAATTATGAACACACTTTTATATATAAGTAAATATATATATATATATATATATATTTAAATAACTAAAACGTTAAAAGCATATACTGGAGCAAAAACAGAATTTTCTAAATATCACAGGCTTCATTATAAGTGCTTACAATATATTTGGGACTGCAATTCTGTCTACAGAAATAATTTGTATGGACTGCACATGAAGTACTTCTGACATCTTTTTTGGGGGATAACCAGGATGAGAGGATTGCAGAATTTCAGCAAGCCGGAGGCTACTGAAAGAAGATGTAGTTCCATAGTAAACCTAGCATCACTCTGTCATCTTCACAGGCTTCAAACCAACAAGAACAGGGTATGTGGTGCACTGAAAATCGAGATCTAGGAAGTGGACTGTTGGACAATTTTCAGGCAAAAGAAGTTAAAACTCGGTGCACAACTGTTTTTTTCAGAAATGCTTTTCTTAAACAGATTTCACATGTGTACGCTAATATAGTGTTAAGGTTAATGCTCCACAGAGTGGATGCAGTCACTAGATGCTGAAGAAGTCAGACTGAGAAACAGATTGCCATAGCTTCATCACACAGCCAGCACCAACAGGACAAGTGAAGTTTCATTTTGATGTGTGTTTCGGCATTCCAGAGTCTTCATCAGGATAACTAACAATAAACCAGGTTCTTCTTCTCATGTTAGCATGAAATGGAATGAACCAGAAAGAGCTGGCAGAATATTTAGATGTAGATCAGATGTTTCTGTACAGCTTTATAGCCCTGTCTTGCCTGAAAGTGTTACATCCCTACAGTGACGACAATCCCTTTCTTCTAATTGCTGTTTGATTCTGCTCAATTAAGTGTGCTCTGCACAATCGATGCTCTGCAGGTCTTTTGCAGAGAAAATAACTTTTCTCTTTCAATGAATGTAAAATGTTACTGATGACTTAGTACTTTCATGGTGTTTTGATGCATTAATAATGCTTGATATCTAACGTTGTGAAATGATTTATTCTGTCATCTTTTATTCCGGTCATTGTACTAATGATTTTTGGAAATGCTGGATATCTTCTTGTTTTAACCAAGTTTCTCAGCACCTCTGGTTTCTCTTCTTGAGATAGATATGCCTTCTGAAGTCCTGTTCTGTGCTGTTTATTGGTTTACATAGGAAAGCATCAGTAATGTTTCAGTATATCTTTGGTATCTTTTTACCCTTTTTCTTCTGACCATCTCAAGTTCAGTTGTACCCCAGTGCAGTATGAGCCTCTCTTTGAAACTGTCTGTACAGTGCCAAGTGGAACATGATCGGTTTTTTTTATATTTGAAGTTGGGTGCTCATGCGGTGCCATTGTTGTACATAATGTTATGATGCATATGTCAGATGTTCCTATATATTTCTTTTTTATGCTGAAAGGTCTATTTTTTATGTTTTAGGTCTATGAATGAAAAAGTTGTAAATGCTCGTCAAACAATAAAATGATGGGGAAAATGGTGTTCGGACTATTTTTCATAAAATACTAACTGTTCAGCATTTGGACATTTTAAAAAGAGTAAATAGTGTTCTATGATGTAAGAGGAAATTATTAGTGGTTTATACTTTTATTTCACAGGTGTTTGAGGATATACATTATAATTTTGAAGTGATGCTGATTTACAAATCTTCATATGAAGATTTATGTTGGCATGTGTGGTTGTAGATACACATGCTTAGCATAAGTCCACTATCTAATGCTGGGCTCTGAAGTGTGCAAGTTGTGACTCCTCATCTTGCTTGCAGTGCACATGGTCGTGGACTCCATTGTTGGATTGTTTGTTTTGCTGTTGGGTTTGGGCATGTGCTGTTCTGCTCCATTCCTCACCATAATTTCCCTAATAATTAGATCTTAAACATCAGTTTTGTTATTGCTCACGGTTACTTGGACATCTAGAGAAGTAATTTGTTAACGTGTTTCCAGTCAACCAAGGCCCAAGGGGTCTTCCCTCTTCGGGGTAAGTTTTCTCCTTTTTCTCAATGTCTTGTCCACACCATGTCCACCTTGTGATGGAAAGGGCGCCATTTTTATTTTGCCCACGTTGTCATGCCAAGTTCCCACACACTGACCAACATCTGGTATGCAACTTGTACCTTTCTCTGGACCACCAGGAATCCACCTGTGAGGCCTGCCAGTCATTTCGATCAAAGAAAACGATTTGTGATTGGCGTGTAAGAAGACTTGAGATGTCCCGATGCACCATCAAAGACACTCTAGACATATTTGGATCCGAGGAATACCATCAGGAGGCCCATGCGCAAGTGTCAGAAGAGGACAAGGGCACCTTTTTGCAGCTCTCAGCTCGAGATTCATGACCTTCCACCAGGACAATCGGTAAGAACTATGCCCCTCCAATCCAGCCACAGCTACTACAAACCATCAAAAAAAGTTGACAATCCACTTCTGATCGACCAAAGTCTGAGCACGGGCCACCACTGCCGTTGGGCCATGCTTGGCACCGAACCACCTTATCGGATATGCCCAGCCTCAGCTCAGCACCGAAAGAGCAGCAAAAAATCCATGGGCAACAGTCGGTTTCGAGCCGAGGCTTTGAGTCGAAAACCTCAGCACCAAAACCCTAACCATCTTTGCTGCCAAAACCAAGCCCCTCAGATCCAAGACCATCAGCATCAAAACCTTCAGTGTCAAAAACTGCTTCGGACCCAAAGACACCGACTTCAAACAAAGAGACGGATCCAAACCTGTGGAACCCTTTCTTCAACACTTACAGTAACATTTTGACTATAGACAAAAACAGCTGTGCATACAATCGGACATGGTTGCAACCTGGCTACACCTCTTAAAAAAAAAAAAGAAAGGCCAGCTAAGAGAGAATTGTGTTTTGAGTAAGCTTTGGTGATCCCCTGTCCACCAAAGCACAAAAAGAGAGGATAAAGCCACCAGTCCACCAACCATCAGCCCACCTCTACCACCATCTGTTGCACCATGGGCACATTCCAACCACACTCACTGCCTATGGATACACACTATTCCCCAAAGGGGTCAATTATTTTTTGGGGTGCACAGGGATGATGGGGACCAACAGGATATTGGGAACCAAAAATCCATTCCACCCCACAATAATTTATCAGGCACTTACTATACAGACCCACGTACAGACACAGATCCAGATCTGTACCCAGCAAACCTTCCCTACTAGACAATACAACAACATGTCACAAGGTTATAAGTAGAGCAGCTAACTACCGTACGGTTCAATCACATACCAAACCTCTCGAAGACAACTTTTCATTCAAGACCCTTCCCTCATCACAATATTCCACGCAGTACCTGCCCATGCTCAAGGGTATGGTGTGACTGGACATTTTTAATGAACCAGTCAAAGCTTGTGTCATCAGACCAAAGGTGGATAAAAAGTATAAGCCATCCCCTAATGATCAAATATGCATAAATAGTCAATTACCACCTGCCTCTCTAGTAGTGGCAATGGCAAGGAAACAGGAAATTCCCAAACATCTGGCAAGGCACCTCCGCCAGATAAGGAAAGAAGGGAAATCGATGCTGCTGGAAATAGAGTGGCTGGACAATCAGCCAACCATTGGAGAATTGCCAAATCCTTTGGTCTCCATTCTTATGACAAGGCACATTTCGATGAAATGGAGAGGCTTCTCCAACAGCTCCCCAAACAATAATAGAAGATTGCTTACGAAATTGCTTCAGAGGGCAAGCTAATCACAAATACTTCAATTTGTTGTGCTCTCAATACAGCTGATACAGCTGCATGAGATATAAACATTAGCATGCTTGTACGAAGGCATGCCTGGTTTAAGGTCTCAGGTTTCAAGCAAGTAGTGTAACAAAACATCATGGCACTTCCCTTTGATAGTGAGCATCTATTTGACACTCAAGTAGATACTCTATGTAGGAAAGTCCTCCTTTTTGCCCTGGTCACCCCCACACTTTTTGGACAGGTACTGGTGGTTACTGACTCTTGGCTGTGCCCTGGGTACTGCTTACCAGTCCCAGGGCCAGTGCTCTGTGTAAAATGGATATGCAAATTATGCTAATTATAATTGGCTAAGTTAACCTACCTATAAGTCCTTAGTATATGGTAGGGCATGTAGGTTTAGGGACCACAGCATAGGTAGTGCACTCATAGGTGCACTGCTGAGGTGCCCAGTGTCATTTTAAAGGCAGGCCTGCCTTGCTGGCTGCTTTTAAATTAAAGTTATATGCAAATTCGACTTTGGAATTAAAAGTAGTTCCAAAGTCTTAAACTACCTTATTTTTACATATAAGTCACCCCTAAGGTGTGCCCTATGTGCCCCTAGAGCTGGGTGCCATGTAACTATAAGCAGGGACTTTATAAAAATAGTTTTATAAGCCCTGGTGAGGTAAAAACAGCCAAATTCGTTTTTCCCTCATTGTAGTAAATGGCCTTCATAGGCTAGAATGGGGAGACTTTATTTTAATTTTTAAAGTCTCAAATGATGCATACCAAGAATTTGGTATCAAATTAATTGTTGTAATAAATCCCACAACTTCCAGTTGTGGGATTTAATATAACTTGTTCAGGTAAAGAGTTTTAAACTTTACCTGAAAAGTTGCCAATTTCAGCCCTGCATTGTTTTTGCTGCTGTGCTCTGATTGGCCAGCCTCTAGCAGCTTGGCCAAGCTGCCTTGATGAGGTGTGAAGTGGCCTGGCTTCACACAAAGGAATGTGCCTGTGGGAAGGAATCTCCCCTCAGCAGATGGTGAGGCAGGAAGGGGGAGGGCTGCCAAACTGGTCTTCAAAGGCAGAGAAGGACATTTGGAGCATCCAGCAACACCCCCACATCCTGCAACCCCAGACAACTAGGTGCCCCCTTGATTAGATTAGGAGAGGGCAGGAGAGGGGTGTGTTTATGATTTTTAGCCACACCAGTGGGTGGGCTCAGCCAGATGTAACCTCCAAAAATTAGATTCAGCCATGATGGATTTTTAGAGAATGTTGACTCCTGGGATTGATTTTTGCCACACTTCCCAGGAAGTGGTCATCACAGGGGGAAGGACCCTGCACCTGATTGGAGAACCAGGACCCCCCTGCTTTTCACCCAGGAGCAAGGATAAAACTGGCAGACCTGCACCCACACCTCAGTTCCCTACCACATCCAACAAGGAAGAACAACAGAAGAAGAAGGACTGCCCTGCTGGACCCCTGGCCTGCACCTGGAACCTGCACTCAGAAGGACTGCACCAGCTGCACACTTGGGCTTCACCACAAGAAGGACTTTGCCTGGCTTCAACTGGTTCAAGGAGGGACTCCCCGTTTGCTACAGGTGAAAAATTGCTATCCAGGGTCCCCTGCACCAACTCCTGAAGAAAGCGACTAGCTGATCACTGTCCAGTGGCCAAAAAGGAGTTTGCATGAGGTGCATTCTGGGAGGTGTAGTCCGCACCCCCCAAGGACCATCTCAGAACTTCTGGACCCTTGGAGTGAGCTGTGGACCCCAAAAGAACCTTAAAAGGACATCTGGGAGAAGTCCCAGAAGTTTGGAGAAGTTTGGACAACTTTTGTAAAAAAGCTCCATAGAGGGACCGACCCGCCACGGTAACTCTAGCCGGCTTGCCTCAACCGCGACCCGGCCTGATTTGCTGGTTCGCCCCGGGAAAGAAAATCTCAGAAAAAGAGACTAAGTCCGAAGGTTAAAAGTTGACCGGGACCTCCCAGCCAGCGTATCCGAGGAGGGCTCCATGGACGTCGGATCAAGATCCAGATTTACCCCGGTCGAAGGATTTTCACCTCGAAAAAATGACTAAGTCCGAAGGTAAAAATCTCCACCGAGGATTCCAGCATCACGTATCCGGAGAAGGGCTCCAGGAGGTCGGATTGGACTGGCAGGTTCGTCCCGCTGAAGAAAATCTTCGAAAAAAAGACTAAGTGTGAAGGTAAACTTTTAACCGAGGCCTCCCGCGGCCTGTAGCCGAGCAGGGCTCCATCGCGGTCGGCCTTAAACTTTGACTTTGCCCCGGTCGAGGTGCAACCAGATGACCCGATTGGCGCTTTTTGTTTCTAGGCGCAAAAAAATAAATAATTCTTTAAAAAATCATATCTCTGGTTCCCCTTATCCGATTTTATTCGTTTTGGTGTCATTTAAAAGATAAAAATATAATCTATTTTGATAAATTGGTTTTGGATTTGTAAACTGTTTCCAGTGTTTTATTTAATTACTGTTTTGTGATATTTGAATGCTTTACACTCTGTCTCCTAAGTTAAGCTTTGACGCTCGTTGCCAAGCTACCAAGGGTTGAGCTGGGGTTAATTTACTGAGACCTAACTGGACCTTAGTGGAGGTTAGTGGCCTATTGCTAAGTGTAGGTACCTACCTGCCCTTACCAATAACCCATTTTCCAACACTCTACTTGAAAAGATTTAAATTGATAATGGGACGGCCAGAGCTATTGGTGCATTAAAAACTCCGGCCCAACAAAGGACTTTTCGCAAAACCTTGACTTACCCCCCCCCTTTCACACTACATCTATCAGGGGAAGGCTTCAGAGATTCTTTCCCGCATTGCGTAATATCTCCACCAACCAGTGCGTGTTGGATATTATCCAACATGGTTATTGCCTGGAGCTCAGTTCCACACCTCTAAACATTCCATCCATACCTACAAACCATCAACAGATCATCAGCAACAACAACGAGACCAGTTCTGGACCTCAGCCCCTTAAACAGATAGTCTCTCAGAGCACTTCCATAGGGTCACTCTCCAAGATGTTATCCCACTGCTACAAAAAGACGACTTCATGGCCATGTTGGACCTAAAGGATGCCTACGTTCACATACCAATTCACCCAGCAGACCATCAATTCCTCAGGTTTCGGTTAAATGGACAACACTTTCAGTTCAAAGTGCTTTTGTTTGGGGTCACCATAGCACCAAGAGTTTACCAAATGCCTAGCAGTAGTAGCAGCACACGTATGAAGGCAAAACATACATTTTCCCCTACCTGTACAATTGGCTTATCAAAAGCACAGCACATCACAAATGTTCTCAACGCTCTCAAACTACCATAAACCACTTCACCAACTAGGTTTTACAAACAATGTAGTCAAATCTCACCTGCAACCCCTTCAAATACAGCTTTACGTCAAAGCCATACTCAACTCACACATGGGGATAGCTTACCCCAATGCAGCAAGGATTCAGTCTTTCCAAACACTTATCCCACAGTTTCAGCCTATACCAGTGAGAACAGTTATGCATCTCCTAGGGACCATGACATCACGCATAGCCTTAGCACCTCATGCCAGACTCCATTGCAAGAATGCTTAGCACATCAATGGTCTCAAGCGGAAGGTCAGATGGAAGATCTAGTGTTGATCAGCCGTCAAGCTTACCACTCTCTGCAGTGATGGAATTCCAACAATCTTCTGAAAGGACGGCCTTTCCTAGACCCAGTTCCACAGAGGACCATAACAACGGATGCATCACTCACAGGTTGGGTATGTTCTCACAGAGAGCACTGTTTTTTTCTGCTGTCAGCTTTGTACATGTTTTCCTCTGCTCCATTCTTCATCATCATTTCCCTATTAGACCTTAAATGAGCTAATTGTGTAGGGCCACTGGGCACCCAGTCAGACTCATCTCTCTATATCATTCACCTAGAGCTGCTAGTTTTTCATTTAGCACTGAAAACATTCCTTCAACCACTTACAGGGAAGCGATTCTCATCAAAACAGACAGCTTGACAACCATGTATTATCTGCAAAAATGGGTGCATCAGTTCACCTCAGCTATCTCACCTCGCACAGACCATCTGGAAGTATGCTCTTCGACACAACATTCACCTCTTAGCGGAGTACTTGGCAGGAGTGGACAACAACTTTGTGGATCTCCTCAGCAGGCAGTGAAAAATACACATGTGGGAGCTCAACCCACAAATCCTCCACCCATCCTTCCAACAATGGGGTTTCCCAGAGGTGGATCTATTTATCAGAGCAGAAATTGCCAAATGCCAAAACTTAGCCTTCAGGTTCCAACACTCACAGTCCAAAGGCAACTCACAATGGATGAATTGTTGAGCGATATTTGCTTACACTTTCCCACCTTTTTTGCTGCTTCTGTTTGTGATTTGCAACCTGCAGCCGACATCTCTGACACTCATCCTAGTGGTCCCCACATGGGCTAGACAACCATGGTTCACCACACTACTGGAACTCTCAGTAGTTCCACACCAGGTGCTTCCCTACTGGCAGGACCGTCCAACCCAAAACCAGGGAGCGGTAAGGCATCCAAACCCCAGATCTCTTAATCTTGCAGTCTGGCTTCTGAGGTCTTAGAATTTGGATATTTAAATTGAAACATTACATTACTTTTGCATGGTCATCTCACTAGAATACATCATCCTTTACACTCCATCCTCACCTACCAAGCAGAAAGCAATCTAACAATGTAGTCGACAACCATGCGCTTTGCAAGCAAGAGGATGAGTCACATTTCATGCCTTGAAAGACTTCTTAAAAGAAAAACAACATGCACAGTTCCAAGCCCAACTCTAGATGGCAGACTTATGCTAAGTATGTGAATCTACAGCACTACATGGCACATTCAGATGATTACAGCGTAAGTAACATTTTCCTTTTATGCAAATATTGTCATACTCAAACTTGTTCATGGTGTATAAGCACAACAATATGACCAAATCAATAATGCAGTAAAGTATGTTAAAACATAACTTACATAATAGTGTAAGCAAGTTGCAAACTGCAATTCAGCAGAAAGCCAAAAGATTGGCATTGCTACAGCAATGATTGTTTCACAATGAAAACTCAATAAATCAATGTCTGATAACTTATGAATAGCCGCCAGGATAACCACATCCCAGGCGCAGGACATTAATGTTAAAGCCTGGTAGAGCATTTACATTTTTTTTTCAATTTGTCTGTTTCATTGTAAAGCCTTTGTTTTTTTTTCTTTACAGGATGTTCAATTTCCTTCAATTTTTGGTTTGCCAACTTGGTTGTGAATTCAGGACTGCCCAGATCCATTCCTTCTCACCTGTAATCAAACTCTGCTTAAACCTTTCCTTCCAGATGTTATCTTACTGTTGTCTCTTCCCTGTTTGGTCCTAAAGAGCCTAGCACTTAAGCATATTGCTTGTGCTCTGAATCTCTAGTTACGCTTTCACTTCCACTCCAACACTGTCTTATCCACAGCAGTATTATTCCTCCTGTAACGCACATGCTCTGGGCGCCCATGAAATTGTTAAATAATGTGCAGATTTATTTTTCTTGTCTAACCTGCCTGTGTCTACACTTTTAGAGAACTCCTCTCCACAGGCTCCCTGTGCCTCGCACCTTCTGTTATGCTTGGTGTTCTCTGGCATTGTTTTGTTTCTTTCTCTCTAGTTAATACTTCTTTGCGCTCATGCAGATTCCATAGAGCATTTCGGGTGGTTGTTTTTTTTCTTAGAGCCTCAATGAGTTATTCCTCCTTTGCTGATTGGAAACCCTCTGGAGCATCCTACTCTCTTGTCCCAGAAATAGTGCTTCACTGTGGATTGGATTAGTTTATGAATTTCCCATAATGCCTCAATCTAGGAAGAATGATCTAAAAGCAAGCCAACGTCCTAGCCTCCTCTTACACATTCCAGAATGGACTCTACCCCTTGCTTATTACCCCCTCCTACCACACCAGCTTCACCATCTTGCTGTCTTCCTACATATTCTTTTCCCACCCTGCTTCCTCTCTCCCACTATCGTCCCCTCATCCTTAGTCACCACTCACTTGTGCATTGCCTTCTTCTACCTCCCGGCTACCCCTGCAGCTCCTCCCCCTATAATATTCTCACATTCACTCTCCTGTAACTTGCCTGTCTATTCCTTCCTCCCTGGTACATTTTATTTCCACCCACCATTCCCTCCACTCAACCCTAAACTGCAGTTATTTTGCCTTAGTCTTGATGTCTAATGTACCCTGTCTTTCATCTCTTCTACAGTCACCTCTGTACTCCCCAGCCACTCTCCCACGCACATCTAAAATCTTGTGTTCATGGCATGTGTAGCTGTAGATGAATATTCTGTGCATATTCCTGCCATCTAGTGTTGGGCTCAGATGTGTGCAAGCTGTTTTTCTTCAGAAAAGTCTTTAAGTCATGAGGTATAGTGACTCCACCTATAATGGGCATCAGCTCCACCGTTAGCTTGTTTTTTCTCCACTGTCAGGTTCAGACATGATCCTTAGAGCTATGGTTTGATGCCGCATGGGGTTCTCGCCAGCCCAGCTTGGATTCATTCCTTGTCAACAGAAACTACTGTTGCTCTCACTCGCCGGTTCTACACATTGCGTATCCCTCTAGGCTCTGCAGCCGGACAACTTCAGTGTACCATTCGAGGCCTAGCCCCTTTGGGCCTCCATCACCTCTTTCACACACAAGAATTCCCCTGTGAGGAAAAACCTCCTTTTCATTTCTGCCCAAAGTGCTGTACCAAATACCCGAGGCTAGATTTTCACCAAGTCTGTAACCTCTGCTTTTCCCCCGACCACCAGGAGGACTTCTATTTGTCGTGCCCCACCTTTTAAAATAAGAAAACAGTCCAAAACCATTAAGCCCTTCGTATTGCTTTGGCATCGATGGTGCAACACCAACAGGGCAACACTTCTGATCTCTTCAGGGACTGGGACACCGGGGATGACCTACAGCCAGAGGCATCTGGTACTGTCATCTGAGCGGAGAGTTCCTGCTCTGACCCTGAGATGGACAAGCTGCTGCACGTCATCTGGTTTCAAAGTTTACACAGTGAGCACTAACTTTGCACCAAACGGCGCTTGACATCACTCTCACTCTGAGGAGGCTATAGCCATACTCTTGCAAGCAAGTCATAAGGCCTCCGATCCACCAATGCCATAAGGCCATGGTCATCAGTGAACAGAGGAGTTGGGCCCGATTCCCGCCCAACCTTCAATGTTGAAGTTCCCCTCGAAGCCTCAGCCCTCCACTTCGACCATCCCTTTGGTCTCAAAGACAACATTAAAGCTGGCATTGGAGTATAGGCCTTCAAAGCTAAAATCTAACTCATCTCCAGAAGATCATCGAAGATCAACCAAAAAGACCGGGTTTGCAAAGTACAGTCACTTTTCACAAGGTGGAGAAGCACAAGAAGTCTGAGGAAAATGGAGATGGGGGCAGGGATAGTCCCAGTTACCCCTATGACCCATTGGACCCGCCGTATGACATCCACACCAACGACCACCCTCTGGAGGATTATGATGTGGAGTTCCCTGCTGACACTGGCCAAAATTTCTACCCAGCCAAACCTTCCCCTCCATACGATACCACCTCATATCACAAAGTTTTGCAAAGTGCAGCCACTTTTCACAAAGCCTGAGGCGAATGACTTCCTCATGGATGGAGAAAAGATGCAGACCCCCAAAACACCTTCTAACCAGTGATCCCTTACCCTCCACTCTGACAATCTACATCTGCAAGGATTTCTGTCCCCCAGAAAGAGATCACCTTGGATCAGTGAGTCCTAGACATCATAGCACAGAGCTACTGTCAAGAACTCACCGATCACCACCAAACATTTCCCCCTCACATGCAAACTTACCCCAGAACATCAGCATTTGCTCCAATAGGAGATTCAAGCATTATTGAATGACTACCATTTAGTTGACTCTCTCTCACCACAGTGCATGCCGATTATTGTGGAGAGAGACACATTTTTCCAACATCCTAGGGATTCTAGAGGGATCCATAGCTTGTGGGTTCCCCTGAAGGAGACCAAGAAGTTAGCCAAAATAGAGCAAAATGTTTTTGTTTTTTTTCAACAAAATGGGAAAACAAGCCTCCAGAAGAAGATTTGTGTTTTTGCCCTTAAAATGGCATCAACAAAGGTTTTTTGGTGCTAAAATCACCATCCTCCCAGGTTTCAGGAAAAAGAAGGCTTTGAATCTGAAAATCCAATTTTTCAACACAATTTTGGCATTTTACTGAGACATACCAGATTTTTACTATTTTTTGTGCTTTCAGCCTTCTTCCTGTTAGTGACAGAAATGGGTGTGAAACCAATGCTGGATCCCAGAAAGCTGAACATTTCTGAAAAGTAGACAAAATTCTGAATTCAACAAGGGGTAATTTGTGTAGGTCCTACAAGGTTTTCCTACAGAAAATAGCAGCTGAAATAAAAAAAAAATTGAAATTGAGGTGAAAAAAACCAGACATTTTTCTCCACGTTTTACTCTGTAACATTTTCCTGCGATGTCAGATTTTTTAAAGCAATATACCGTTACGTCAGTTGGACTCTTCTGGTTGCGGGGATATATAGGGCTTGTAGGTTCATCAAGAACCCTAGGTACCCAATCAATCAATCAAAAAATTTATTAAGCACGCTACTCACCCGAAAGGGTCTCAAGGTGCGGTTGGGGTGGGGGGGCTGTTTTACTGCTCAAAAAGCCATGTCTTTAGGTGCTTCCTGAAGGCCAGGAGGTCCTGGGTCTTGCGTAGGTTGGTGGGGAGGGAGTTCCAGGTCTTGGGGGTGAGGTAGGAGAAGGATCTGCCTCCGGAGGTGGTGCGTTGGATGAGAGGACTGTGGCGAGGGCGAGGTCAGCAGAGCGGACGAGACGAGTGGGTGCGTGGAAGTTCACTCGTTCGTTGAGGTAGGCTGGTCCAGTGTTGTGTAGGGATTTGTGAGCGTGGATGAGGACTTTGAAGACGATCCTTTTTCTGATGGGCAGCCAGTGAAGGGTTCTGAGGTGAGCGGAGAAGTGTTCGTGGTCTGGGAGGTTGAGGATGAGGCGTGTGGCTGCGTTCTGGATACGCTGGAGTTTCTGCTGAAGCTTGGCTCTGATACCAGCGTAGAGAGCATTTCCGTAGTCTAATCTGCTGATGATGAGAGCATGGGTGACAGTTTTTCTGGTATCTATGGGAATCCATTTGAAGGTCTTCCGAAGCATGCAAAGGGTGTTAAAACGGGAGGATGATATGGTGTTGATTTGCTGGGCCATAGAGAGAGATGAGTTTAGGATGATGCCGAGGTTGCGTGCATGGGTGGAGGGTGTTAAGGGTGGTCCGAGGGGGGTGGGCCACCAAGAGTCGTTCCATACTGTCTTGTAGGGGCCAAAGATGATGATTTCTGTTTTGTTGGAGTTGAGTTTGAGGTGGCTTGCTGTCATCCTTCTGGTGGTGTCGAGGAGTCCGGCATGGAGGTTTGTCTTGGCAGTGGAAGGGTTCCTGGTGAGGGAGATGACGAGCTGGGTGTCGTCTGCATACAAGATGATGGTGATTCCGTGGGGGCAGAGGATGTTGGCGAGTGGGGCCATGTAAATGTGGAACAGGGTAGGGCTGAGGGAAGATCCTTGGGGGACCCCGCAGATGATCTTGGTTGCTGGAGACTGGAAGGGAGGGAGGCGGGCTTTCTGGGTTCTTTCGGCGAGGAAGGAGGTGAGCCAGTCTAGGGCCTTGTGCCAGATTCCTGTGTCTAAGAGGCGTGCGCGAAGGATTTGGTGGCAAACAGTGTTGAAGGCTGCGGAGAGGTCCAGGAGGATGAGTGCGACGGTCTAGCCCTTGTCGACTCAGGTTCTGATGTCATCAGTGCAGGTGATGAGGGTGGTCTCAGTGCTGTGGTTCTTGCGAAATCCAGACTGGGAGGCGTTGAGTGCGTTGTTTTCCTCTAGGAAGTCTGCTTTGGGTTTTTTGAGGAGTGCGGTGACTTCGGCATGCTTCCAGGTGTCTGTTGAAGGTGGCGGCGGCGAAGGAGCTGTTGATTATGGCGCAGAGTTGGGGAGTGAGGATTGGGCTGGCCTTGTTGAAGATGTGGTGGGGCAGGGGTCTGTGGGGGAGCCTGAGTGGATGGAGTTCATGTTTTTTTTGGTTTCTTTGTTGTTGGTAGGTGTCCAGGTGTAAAGTTGGTTGGGGTGGGGGGGGGGGACATTGTGTTGTTGCCCATGTCGGTGGTGTCAGTGGTGGTGATGGTGGGTGCGGGTGGTGTGAAACTGTTGTGTATGTCTAGGATTTTGAGGTGGAAGTAGTTGGAGAGGGAGTTGCAAAGGTTTTGTGTGTCAGGGGGGTCGATGGCACAGGATTTGGGTTTGGTGAGCTCTTTGATGATGGTAAAGATTTCCTTGCTGTTATGTGAGTTACTATCTATGCGTTCTTTGTAGTAAGCCCTGTTGGTGGTCTGGATGAGTTGGTGGTGTTTGCGTATGATAGTTCTGAGGGTGGAGAATTTGTTCATGGAGGGCTCTTGACGCCAAGCTTTCTCAGTTTTATGGCATTCACGCTTGGAGTTCAGTGGTGAACCAGGGGGCGGGTTGATGGTGTGGGTGTTGTTGTTAGTTTTCTTTGGGGCGAGGGAGTCTGCGCAGGTTGTTAGCCAGTGTGTGAGGTTGCGAGCAGCGATGTAGAGGTCGTTGGTGAAGGGGTGGCGTTTGTGTGAGCTTGGCGTTCAGGTGTTCTATGGGGATCTTGTCCCACGTTCGGTAGGGTGTGGTGTGCTGTTGGTACTGGGTGTGTGGTTTCGTGAAGGAGAAATGGACGCAGTGGTGTTCGGTCCAGTGGAGTTCGGTGGTGTGTGTGAATGTGATGTGGTTGCTGGAGGTGAAGATTGCGTCCAGCGTGTGTCCTGCTGAGTGGGTGAGGTGACCAGTTGTTTGAGTCCTAGGTTCGTGAGGTTGTCTAGCAGGGTTGTGGAGTTGTGGTCGTGGGTGTTTTCCAGGTGAAAGTTGGGGTCACCAAGGAGAATATTGTCTGTGGAGGTGAGGGCGTGGGAGCTGATGGTATCAGTGATGGTGTCACAGAAAAGGGGGCGGGGCCAGGTGGTCAGTATATGAGGGTTCCTCTGAGGGTGTTGTCGTTTATGTGAATTAGGAAGTGTAGGTGTTCTGCGTTGTCTAGGGTGTCAAGGGTGTTGGTTGTGGTCTTGATGGTGCTTTTGTGTATGATGGTGATGCCCCCTCCTGGTTTGTTTATGTGGTCTCTGCAAGAGATTTTGTAGCCTTCTGGGATGGCTATGGCTATGTCTGGTTCTGATGAGGGGTTCATCCAAGTTTTCGTGAAGAAGGCGATGTCGGGGGAGTGTGTAGTGATCAAGTCCCAGAGCTCGTTGGTGTGCTTGTGGATGGAGCGGGTGTTTAGGAGTATGCAGTTAAGGTGGTTGCAGGGGCTGTTGTGGTTGTGGTGTGTGTTGTTGTGGTGCGTGTTGGTGCTGTTGGTGTTTGTGTGAGTGCAGGTAAAGCGGCATGAGTGGCATGTGAAAGGTCCGTGTGTGTGCTTGGGGTTGGCCTGTGCGCAGGCTGGGTGCTGGCCTGGGCTGAGGGCCTGGAGTTCTGTGGAGGAGTAGTGCTGCTTTGGGGGGGTCTGAGAGGCGTGGACCAGGGGGACGGGTGCTGGGGGCGGTCAAGGCACAGACGGGTGCAGACAGGCGTGCCTTCGGCGCACCAATCGCGTGACCGCGCGGCGGCCACCATTAAGAAGGGGAGGTGGGAGGGAGGAGCAGCAGCTGGGAGGTGGGAGGGGGTGGCTAATGGGGCGCGAGGGGAGCGGGCCACGGACGCAGCGGCAGGGAGGAGGAAACCGGTAAGAGCTGTAAAGGGAGAAGGGCAGCAAACACAGCAGGGAAAACGAAGTGGGGCAGGGAAACGGCACAAATACAGATAAAATCACAGCAGGGAACTAAGTTCGAAGTGAAAAAACGAAATACAATACTACTGTAGGGCACGCAAGATACTGCTATCACTGGCACCGGGGATGAGGCGGCAACGGCAGCAAGGCGGGGTTAGGGACACGCGGGCAAAATGGAGGATCCGATCGTCGAGAGGAGTCGTGCCTGGCCTCAGGGGAGGTCCGGGGTCACTTCTCGAGCCACGCGGCGGCCGCCATTAAAAAGCCAATAAATGAGCTGCACCTTGCAATGGGTTTTCATTCTATACCGGGTATATGGCAATTCAGTTGCTGAAATCAGAAGAGTGAAAAATATGTATCAAGAAAACCTTTGTATTTCCAAAATGGGCAAAAGATAAGGCATTGAGAAGCATTGGTTATTTGCACATCTCTCAATTCCGGGGTGCCCATACTAGCATGTGAATTACAGGGCATTTCTCAAATAGACATCTTTTTTACACACTGTCTGACATTTAGAAGGAAAAAATGTAGAAAAGGCAAGGAGCAATGACACTTGTTTTTTGCTGTTCTGTGTCGTCCCCCCCCTCACCCCCCCAAAGTCTCCTGATAAAAAATGGTACCTCACTTGCATGGGTAGGCCTAATGTTCGCAACAGGAAGCGCAACATGGACACATCACATTTTTACATTGCAAAAAACAAGTCAGATTTCAAAGTGCCTAGCTGTAGATTTTGGCCTCTAGCTCAGCTGGCACCTTGGGCAATATACCAAACCTTTGCATTTTTCAAAACTAGACACCTAGGGGAATCCAGGATGGGGTGACTTGTGGGGCTCTCACCAGGTTCTGTTACCCAGAATCCTTTGCAAACCTCAAAATGTGGCCAACAAAACACTTTTTCCTCATATTTTGGTGACAGAAAGTTCTGGAATCTGAGAGGAGTCACAAATTTCCTTCCACCCAGTGTTCCCCCAAGTCTCCCGATAAAAATGGTACCTCACTTGTGTGGGTAGGCCTAGTGCCCGTGAAAGGAAATGCCCCAAAACAATATCTGGACACGTCAAAATAATCAAATACAAAACTACCAGTTTTTGAGGGGGGTGGGGTAACCTGCTTGTTTTGGTCCTGGGTTCAGCAGCCATACAGGGAAACCTACCAAACCCAGACATTTGTGAAAACTAGACACCTGAGGGAGTCCATGGAGGTGTGACTTGTGTGGATCGCACAGTGTTTTCTTACCCAGAATCCTCAGCAAACATCAAATTTAGCTAAAAAAAAAAATCACATTTTCCCCACATTTCTGTGTGGGATCCCCTCACTGGGGTGAATTTCCTACCACCCAACATTCCCCTCAGTCTCAAGGTAAAAATTGTACCTCACTTGTGTAGGTAGGCCAAGTGCCTGTGACAGGGAAGAGCCAAAAACAGGTCAAAATTGAGGGGGAACCAAAGCGAGTCCAAAAGGGCAGTTTGGAAAGGAAAAAAAAAAACATTTTAAGGCTGACAAGTGGGGCAGAATTTTTTTGGTATAGATGAGACAATGCTGGGTGGTAGGAATTTTGTGGATTCCTGCAGATTCCATCACAAAAATGTGGAAAAAATGTGTGATTTCCAGCAAATTTGGAGGTTTGCAAGGCATTGTGGGTAAGAAAATGGTGCGGTGCATGAGAAGCACACCACCCTGGACTCACCCAGATGTTTAGTTTTCAGATGTGTCTAGGTCTTGTGGATTTTTCTACATGGCAGCGGCCCAAAGTCCAAAAAGTGCAGCACTCACCATTACCAAGAGGGACAATTTTGAGTTAGCCAAGTTCTCATGGCCCAACTGTAAAACCAAAACCCAAAATAATCAAATATCCTCTTTCTTGCTATGGGTTAAGATGTTTTAGTGTGCGGGAGAAGAGCCAAAAGACTGTTACCCCCTTCAGTTGGGGGCTGGCATAACCATGCCCATACTGGTTGGTAGCCACCACCACACAATATTTTTTTAACAAAAAATCCCTGGCATCTAGTAGACTTTCTGCCCCCCAGGGTGTGTATCGGGGGTAATTGCCCCATCTGCCCACTGGTGGGCAGAACAACACTGGCCCCATTTATTTGGGGTGGGGGTATGACTATAACCCCACCCTCTCATTTTGGAAACAGTCTTCCCTGGTCTCTGGTGGGCTTCCTGCCCCCCTTGGAGCAGATGGGCCTTCCAAAAAGAGGCATGGCCAACAGTAATGTGCCCCCATGGGGAGTGACCCTTGCCCAAGGGGCTACCCCCCAAACAAAACACACACATACACACCAATCCCCGGTTCCTAAGTGGTTCCTGACCCCCCCCCCCCCCCACCCAGGGGCAGATCGGCCTAATAGTAATAGGCTGATCTTCCCCCAGGGGGGCAGAAATGGCCTAAATACAATTTGCCCCTCAGGGGAGCGACCCTTGCCTAAGGGGTCGCTCCCCATATATTAAAAAATTAAGTAATCCAAAAAATATATATATCCTTGGTGTCTAGGGGTTTCTGACCCCCTGGGAGAAGATCGGCCTAATTATAATAGGCCGATCTGCCCCCGGGGGGGGCAGAAAAGTCCTAAAAATATTTTGCTCCCCTCATTTAATAATATAAAAAAAAAAACAATTCCCTGGTGTCTAGTGGTTTCTGTCCCCCTTGGGGGCAGATTGGCCTAATGAAAATAGGCCGATCTACCCCCAAGGGGGGCAGAAATGGGCTAAAAGGAATTTTACCCCCCCTGGGGAGAGGCCCTTGCCCAAGGGGCTGCTCCCCTTATGCATACATATAAAAAAAAAACTCCCTGGTGTCTAGTGGGCATTTCTGCTGCTCGATCGTGAGTAAGACATCAAAGGAAAGGAAAGGCCTTTCCTTTCCTTTCCTTTGATGCCTCTCTCGGCCCCTTCACGTGATCGGAGGAGAAATGCATCTGCATTTCTCCTCCGCGCGCGATCCGGAGCTGATGCCACTGGGGGGGGGAGGAGGGGAGGGGGGAGGCAGGGGTGGAAGGGGGAGGCAGGGGTGGAAGGGAACGCAATTCCCCTTCCATCCCTTCCCAGGGGAGAGGGGTGCGACGTCCCCGGGGTAGTGCTAGCGCTTCCCCCCCCCGAGGGCCCCTACTTGGACGTAACGGTTATGTCCTGGGCACCCAAGCGGTGCTGCTCAGGACGTAAGTTACGTCCAGGGCACCCAACGGGTTGAACCACAAGCCTGCACCCAAGTTACTCAGGCAGCCCAAGTTTTATGCGACTCTCTTGATTCTCATTTTGAGAATGAAATAAACAAGATTTATCTGAATTTTTCTAATTCTAAAGAACAGGCATATATCCAGACACAAATAATGTTAATGCTGCATATCCAGCTTGACTCAAGCAGTCTTCTATCTTTCCACCAGAATCAATTCAGCTGGTTCTTACCTCAGCCAATTTTGGGTCTTCCTTTGAAATTTGCCCGCCCAAGATTGTAGTCTCCTTAGGCAAAATATTTGCCCCTCTTGCTCTCTTTTTAACGTATCTATAACTAGTGGAAAAATCGTGTCTGCTTGGAAAGAAGCACAAGTTATCTTGATTCAAAATAAATCTAATGTGCCACCTGATGATTTAAATAACAATGGCCCTATTTCACTACTCCCATTATTGGGCAAGCTATTGGAAAGCTTAATAAACAGATTATAGAGCATCTTGAAGTCAAGTCAGCTCCTGGATTCCTCACAGTCCGGCTTTTGGCCCTTCCACAGCACGGACACCACTCTAGTGACCGTTACTGATCACATCAGACGTTTCTTAGACACCAACTGTCCCAATATGCTAGTATTACTGTATTTGTCTGCAGCGTTTGACATGGTGGCAGACCTAGTGAATGTGGCATCGGTGGTCTAGCACTACAATGGCTTGAAGATTTTCTTACCAACAATACACAAACCATTACTTTAAGTTCTTTCAGATTCCGCACCATGCAATTGGACAAAGGAGTGCCCCAGGGCTCTTGTCTGAGCCCTCCACTATTTAATGTTTATGTTGCACCATTGGCTAAGTTGGTATGACAGCATGGATTAGAAGTGCATTCCTACACAGATGGCACACAGCTATTGTCCTTTTAATGGGGAATTATCTATTGTGAAGGAACATCTTGGTGCTGGTATGAGGGCCATAGTTGCTTGGAGGACTCAGAATTGTCTCCAGCTTAATGCTAGCAAAACTGAGATAGTTATTTGGGATGGCTCGTAACTTCTGAAGTCCAGACTGGTTGGCCACCCAAACTCCCCTGCTCCCACTTTTAGTAAAAAAACTAGGAATTTATTTGGATCAATCTCTCACAATGGCTGACCATATTTATAAAACCACAAGTTTCTGTTTCCATCTGCTTCGCCTGTTGAGGTAGGTTTTCCCTCTTCTCCTTCTACCTCAAGGAAAACATTGGTTCAGGCCTTAATTATGAGTCATTTAGACTATGACAATGCCCTACTTGCATCTGTAAATGAGTTTCTGATGTATAAATTACAGGTGGTACAAAACAAGGCAGCACGCCTTATTTGCAATGCGCCAACAAGGACATCAGCAGCCCCTTTACTATGTTCTATTCGCTGGTTGCTGATGCGCACCAGGATTATTTTTTAAATCTGCTATATTACTCATAAGGCACTCATTTGAAAGGGGCCTCACTATTTATCCTCTATCCTTACTATCTAGGTAAAAACCTGCGAGCACGCAACAAAATGCTGCTTTCTGCCACCAGAGTCAAAAAGACCAGGTCGAGGGTAGATCTTTCTCCTAACTGGCTCCCACGTACTCGAACGCTGTCCCATTACAATTATGACAATGTTCTGACCATCTTAAATTTGGAAAGCTACTTAAAACTGAGTTGTTTTAATGTAATGCCTTTTGTTCACCTTGCTGCTTCTTAGTAAGACTTACGCACTGAGATACCCCTCTCGGGGTGAGTCATGCACAATACAAATTGTCCTAACATATTCAGCAAATGGTCCATAGAATCCATGCCACCACAGCACTGCAGCAAAGGGGTATACTCCCTATACTTCCTTATTCCCAAGAAGGGCAGGCACCTTAACAAGTACATCCTGTCAGAGTACTTCTACAAGCTGATACCGCAGGATGTTATTCCTCTACTATAGGAAAGCAACTTCATGACTGCCCTCAACCTTCTTCCACATCCCTATCCAACCTCTACATCTATGGTTCCTCAAGTTTGTGGTAAGCGGACATTATTATCAGTTCAAAGCACTGCCCTTCAAAGCAACCACAGCTCCCAGGGTGTTTACAATGTGTCTTGCAGTTGTAGCCACCCTCCTCAGAAGGAGCGGTGTCCACATCTTTCCTTACCTAGACGATTGGCTGATCAAAAGCACAATGGAATAGCAAAGCATAGCGCACACCGAGGTCACCATACAACTCTTGCAGAGTCTAGACCTTACCATCAATGTCGCCAAGACTCATCTCCAGCCCCTGCAAGTACAGCGATTCCTCTGGGCCATACTTGACTCACGTATAGGGAAAGCGTACCCCAGCTCTGCAAAGGTCGAAGCACTGCTTCCTCTTTTTTTTCAGGCAGATCACCAGGTAACTGTCAGAAAGGTCATGCGCCTCCTAGACATGATGGCCTCTTGCATTGCCTTAGTCCCACCTGCCAGGTTACACATGCATCCATTGCAGGAGTGCCTAGCAACACAATGGTCACAAGCAGTGGGTCAATGGGAGGATCTAGTGTTGATCTGAGGGCGTACTCATACCTCTCTGCAGTGATGGAATGCCAACAGCCTGTAGCAAGGCCAACCCTTCCTGGACCCAGTGCTGCAGATGACCATCACATTTGTCTCATGGACTGGGGACTCATTCACAGGACCTGACCATGTATGAGATGTGGACTCCCGAACAGAAGGGTTTCCACATCACCCACCTGGAGTTGCCAGCCATCCAGCTAGCCCTCAAAGAGTTCCTCCCTCACATCCAACACAAAGTGATACTAGTTTAGACAGGCAACACAACTGCCACACACGCACTTCCTACAGTAGTCTGCTCAGCTCAGGGCACTTGGAGGTAGGCAATACATCAGAGTCCATCTCCTGATTGAGCATATACCTGGGTGGGCAACGATTTCACACACATGCTTAGAAGGATGCAGCTACAAGTCCACGAGGGGGCACTCCACCTCCAGGTCCTACTCTCATACTTTCCACCTTGGGGCTTTCCTCACATAAATCTGTTTGCCACTGCAGAAAACACAAAATGCCAAACTTCACCTCCAGATTCCCACAGTCCATGGGCAATGCACTATGGATGAACTGGCAAGGAATATTTGTCTACATTTTCCCCCTCTCCCACTTCTTGCATTTGTGGTTTGAAGGCTTCAACACACATCCCTCAAGAAGCTGCCCATTTGGCCAGGTCTTCTTTCTCAGAATCAAGGCACACTCAGACATGCCAACCCCAAACAGATCAATCTTGCAGTTTGGCTCATGAGGTCCTAGAGCTCAACCTACCCTCAGAATGTATGGCCATTCTTAAAGAGGAATGCAGACCCACAACCAGAGCTTGCTATGCAGCTAAATGGAAAAGGTTTGTGCAATATGGTCTTCCTAAACGTATTTCAAGCAGAAGTCCAGGATATTGTCTGTTATGTGCTTCACTTGCAAAAGGCTGGCCATGCATACATTTCCATCAAACTTCATTTGGCAGCTGTTGCTGCTGACCTTCAAAACAGGGAACCACTTCTGTTTTAAGGGTTCCCCTTATTAAAGCTTTATGGAGGGACTCAAACTGGTTATCTCACCAAGGGTGCCACTATCCCCTAGGTTTGGCATGTAAAACTCCCAGGTTAACTCCTACAGATACTTCACCATACCTGATTGAAAGCCCTTGTATCCAACTATTTAGTACCCAGAGCTCTTCTAGAGGGTCCCTGGGTTCTGCAATCTTGAATCCAAGGTTGGCAGGGAACTCTGGGAGCATTGGAATGGCCAGGCCAGGAAGGTGACACCAGAGCCCACTCCTGATATGTGGTCATCCAGCTGGGTGACCAATCCCCCTTTCAGGCTTATTTAGGGTCTCTCCTTTGGGTGGTTCCTCAGATTCGGCTTGTAATATTCTAGCAGGATTCCTCTGCAATCCTTACTTCGACTTCTGCCCAAAGAAACTGCATCTGGACTCTCTAGGACCCGACAATCTGCAACAAAGACAAATACTTCACCTACAACATTGTTTCTCCTGCTCCTTCCAGCTTCTTCAACGGTCATACATCCTCTGAGGACAGCCCGTCTTCAGTCTACACAGGAAAGAAGAAGGAATGTCCCTTGGAGTGAAGGATTCACTCCCCTGCATCTGTAGGCACCAACAGCAACAACAACTGACTGCGTGGATCCCCTCTCATTCTGAGCTGTGTGGATCCTGCATCACAGGGGGTGGTTAGAAGTGGTCCAGATGGTCCTCTCTACCACCTTTCAAACTTGGGTGGAAGTAAGTCCTTGCCTTCCCACGCAGGGCAGTACCCACTTGCACTGCATCTTTTGCAGCTGCCAAGGCTTGTTGGCACTTCTTCCAAGGGGTCTTCAGACGTCGGGTAGTTCAAGCCCCCAGCATTCCTTCCTGCGACGCACAGTTCCCTGAGTGACTCTCCTGCGGCGTGGGATCCTTTTTCGTAATGCTGCATGGGTGTTGATTTGCACCTTCTGTGTCCCCGTCCTGTGGGACTCCTGTGTGTGCTGCCTATGCTTCTGTGGGCTCTCTGCAATGCTGAGGGCCCCCTCTGACTGCCACTTCTGGGTTGAGTCCTCCTGAGCCTTGCTGGTCCCCGGCAGCACCACTTTCTGCCAACCGCAAGTTTTGGCTGTGCCAAGGCTTGTTGGTGGAATCCAGACACACAAACCTGACTGCAATTTTCCTTTTGGCGTGGAACATCACCTGCATGCTCCAGGAACTCGACTCTGATTCCAGAGCGGCAGTGCTGACTCTTCTCCCTCTCCGACGACCAACTCCTGATATCCTCAGCTTGGTGGATAGGGGCTCCTACCCCACTGGACTCTGCTGTGTCTTCTGGATTTTGTCCCCTCTTTCCACAGGTCTTCCTGTCCAGGAATCCACTGTTTGTTTCTTGCAGTCATCTCTAGGTTTTGCAATCCTCTTATTTTCTTCTAAGTGGGTGTTGTGGGGAAATGTTAGTCCTGCTCTCTTGGTTGCTGAGGAGTGTTGTGGTACTTACCGTTGTGCTTTCCTGGTACCCCCAGCGACCCTCTGCACACTCCACTTATCTGGGTGGGGAGAGACACTCTAACATTCCATTTTTTTAGTATGTGATTAGTGCAACCCCTAGGTCCACTATTCTCTAGTGTGTTTTACACTATTTGCACTGTTTTCTAACTAATCTTATGCCTATTTCTGACAACTAGTGTATATAACTTGTGTATTGTTTACCTTCTAAGGGAATATTGCCTCTATAGTATTTTTGGTGTTGTGTTACCATAATAAAGAACCTTTATTTTTGTAACACTGACTGTACTCTTTCATGTGTGTAAGTGCTGTGTGACTACAGTGGTATTGCATGGGTTTTGCATCTCTCCTAGATAAGCCTTGACTGCTCAACCACAGCTACCTCTAGAGAGCCTAGCTTCTAGACACTGCCTACATTTCACTAATAGGGGATACCTGGACCTAGTATCAAGTTTTAATACCTTAGGTACCCACTACACACCAGGCCAGCTTCCTTCATTAGGTTACACTGTAAACCACACTGTATGAACCGTGCACAACAAAGAGTAACCTCTTACTCAACCTCCTGAAACATTTTCAGGGCATAATAGGCACTATACAAATGCTATAATACAAAAAACATTTTTCACAACCTATTTACAACTCAAGCATTTCTTAGCATTTGTATTAAGCATGCAAATCGGTGGGAAAAGTATTGGGATTATTTGTAAATGACCACATCCCTACCCTGTTGGTCCACCTCCTTCCCTAGGTAATGCCTTTGTTCCCTTACTAAATATAAAATTGCAATTTTGTAAAATCCACTGTGATGGTAGATTTTCCATAGCAATGTGTGTCTTTTGTGACTCCCCATATGTCCTAAAATTATGTATCTTGATTTGCCTGCAGTAATTCTTAGTGGGGAAAAAGTTTTGGAATTAGCTAGTCCGATTTTTTTGTTTTCTCCCGTTGTCCTGCTGACAAAAAAAAAAAACCTTGACCACAATTTATTTTAAAAGTTCTGGCTCTTCATACTCGTTTTACATGAGGTTGAAGGGAAATTATGATGTTTTTGGGTATCTGCTCCTTGCTGGGAACTTAAAAACTTGTAAATCAATGTTGGTCACTTCTTTTTCTCTCCTGCGAGCTGTGGCATTTGAATGTCTCCTGAACTCGGTCATTTATAAGGAAATCACCACAGCTCTCTGAATAAGAACCCTGGAAGCCTTTTCTATTGATGCACCTTAAACGGTTTTGCATACAGGCAAATTATTCTTAAAATTCTCCCAACTACCTTCTCAAAGGTGGTCTTGGATTTCTATATTAATAACATGACAATCCTACTGGTGTTCTTTCCAAACTTGAAATCACTGATCGGAGTGGGATACTTTGAAAGCTGGAAGAACTTTTACTTGTGACCGAATTAGACATTGAACTGTCACATATGTTAAGATTACTTATGGTACATTTCTAAACATACTTTTTTTCAAAAGAATAACTACAGTTTATATCGAGGAACATTAATAAAAATAGATTGGATTGTGGAACAGGAGAAATTATGAGGAGAACAGTATGACTTAGTAGAGATTAATATAAAGTGTGCTGGAGCACATACAGTGACCTTAAATTGCAGGTACAAAGTCCCTGAATTTTCATCTATCAAAGACAGGGGCTTACATATGCACCGTGGAAAAGATTTCTGTTGGTGTTAGACTTTTCATCCTTGGCGTGGTCTCCCTTACTTTTTGCATCTGCTTCCCAGGTTATTGATGTGTGCTGGACTCCGTTTTTGCTGTTTTTCTGGGCACTTTACCACTGCTAACCAGTGCTAAAGTTCAATTGCTCCTATACAAAATGTGTACGAAATTGGTTCATCCATGATTGGCATATTTGATTTACTGGTAAGTCCCTAGTACAGTGCACTAGAGGTGCCCAGGGCCTGTAAATCAAATGCTACTAGTGGGCCTGCAGCACTGGTTGTGCTACCCACAATAGTAGCTCTATAAACATGGCTCAGACCTGCCACTGCAGTGTCTGTGTGTGAAGTTTTAAACTGCCAATTCGACTTGGCAAGTGTACCCACTTGCCAGGCCTAAACCTTCCATTTTCTTACATGTAAGGCACCCCTAAGGTAGGCCCTAGGTAGCCCCATGGGCTGGGTGCAGTGTATGTTTAAATTAGGACATATACTAATGTGTTTTATATGTCCTAACAGTGAAATACTGCTAAATTTGTTTTTCACTGTTGCAAGGCCTATCCCTCTCAAAGGTTAACATGGGGGGCTGCCTTAAAATATGATTAAAGTGTAGATTCCCTTTGGGAGCGGATAGACATGTGGAGTTTGGGGTCTCTGAGCTCACAATTTAAAAATACATCTTTTAGTAAAGTTGATTTTAAGATTGTGTGTTTGAAAATGCCACTTTTAGAAAGTGAGCATTTTCTTGCTTAAACCATTCTGTGACTCTGCCTATTTGTGGATTCCCTGTCTGGGTCAGTTTGACAGTTGGGCGGTTTCCACCTCTCTCTAGACAGCGACACAAAGAGAGCTGGGGTATAGCCTGTATATCCTGATCAGCCATCTGTGCTAGGAGGGATGGGAGGAGGGGTCACTCACACCTGAAAGGGTTGTGCCTGCCCTCACACAATGCAGTCTCCAACCCCCAGGTGTGTGTCTGGGGCCTGGCCTGGGCAAGGCAGGGTTTCACAAACGAGAGACTTTTCTTTGAAGTAAGCCTACTTCAGAGGACAAAATGGGTATAAGAAGGGCACCCAAAACCACAGACTTTAGAACACTTCTGGAAACCAAGAGGAACCTCTGCCTGGAGAAGAGCTAAAGAGCTGACGAAGAAGAGCTGCCCTGCCTGTGACTGTGCTTTGTGGAGCTATCCTGCAGTTGCTGCTTCTGCCTGTGCAAGAGGACAAAGACTGGATTTTGTGTGTCTTCCTGCTTGTGAAGAACTCTCCAAGGAACTAGAGCTTGCCTCCTGTTGTTGAAGTCTCAGGGACAGCAAAGACTTCTCTCTGCCTGCACCTGGAGCCTCTGCTGAGACTCCTACTCTGCCAGGTTTCTGCCTGAAAGCTGGTAGAACAAGAATAAGAAATCCATGCACAGACCGCCATGCGGGGAAAAGATCGACGCACTCCAAGACGCGGCTGAAAAATTGATGTGCAGCATAGCTGACGGTGGCTGTTGAGATCGCAACCCGTGCTGCGTGGTTTTCAAATAATCCTGCAGCAGGATTTCCGGCACAAACATCACTGGATGTGTAAAAATGACGCAAAGCCTGCCCGGACCCGAGAGTGCTGTTCAGATTGACACATCGCTCTCCTGTGGAGAGAAGAAACAACGCACGCCGACCCGACCGAAGGAGAAACGATGCACGGTTTCGCTCGTGAGTGATATCGCAAGCCCCTTTTGACGCACATTCGCCCATGTGGGGTTATTTTGGATGCACCCTGGTACATTTCCATGCTAACAGCGTTAGCTTTGTGTTTAAAATCACATGAAGACTCTTTTTGTTTTCTTATTGATAACTTGACTTGTGTTTTGTGGATTTTTGTCATTTTGGTCTTGTTTTGTTTAGATAAATATTTCCTATTTTTCTAAACCTGTGTTGTCATTTTGTAGTGTTTTCATTAAGTTACTGTGTGTGTTGGTAAAAATACCTTACACCTAGCACTCTGAAGTTAAGCCTACTGCTCTGCCAAGCTACCAAGGGGGTAGACAGGGGTTAGCTGAGGGTGATTCTCTTTTACCCTGACTAGAGTGAGGGTCCTTGTTTAAACAGGGTCAACCCTGACTGTCAACCAAAGACCCCATTTCTAACACCCCCCTATTACACAACATTTGTCATGAAGACTGCATGGGTTTCTACCCCGCTGTTCAGAAATCACCTCAGTCCACTGGGTTCTAGATATCATATGGGAGGGCTATTGTATGGAACTCACACAAACACCACTATGCATCCCCGCTCGATAACACAAACTATCTGAAGAATATTTGCAACTCCTTCACAAGGAGGTGCAAGCTGTCCTGGACAAGTACATTTTGTTCGAGCACTTCCACGCGGTGATGCTACCGGACGACATACCATTATTGCAGAAAGGCAACTTCATGACTGTAAAGAAATGGCTCCCTGTTGCAGTTACCACCCACTTTTTGCCTGATACTGATGCTGACTTGACTGAGAAGTGTGCTGGGACCCTGCTAACCAGGCCCCAGCACCAGTGTTCTTTCACCTAAAATGTACCATTGTCTCCACAATTGGCACAACCCCGGCACCCAGGTAAGTCCCTTGTAACTGGTACCCCTGGTACCAAGGGCCCTGATGTCAGGGAAGGTCTCTAAGGGCTGCAGCATGACTTATGCCACCCTAGGGACCCCTCACTCAGCACGGACATACTGCTTGCCAGCTTGTGTGTGCTGGTGGGGAGAAAATGACTAAGTCGACATGGCACTCCCCTCAGGGTGCCATGCCAACCTCACACTGCCTGTGGCATAGGTCAGTCACCCCTCTAGCAGGCCTTACAGCCCTAAGGCAGGGTGCACTATACCACAGGTGAGGGCATATGTGCATGAGCACTATGCCCCTACAGTGTCTAAGCAAAACCTTAGACATTGTAAGTGCAGGGTAGCCATAAGAATATATGGTCTGGGAGTCTGTCAAAAACGAACTCCACAGCTCCAAAATGGCTACACTGAATACTGGGAAGTTTAGTATCAAACTTCTCAGAATAATAAACCCACACTGATGCCAGTGTTGGATTTATTAAAAAATGCACACAGAGGGCATCTTAGAGATGCCCCCTGTATTTTACCCAATTGTTCAGTGCAGGACTGACTGGTCTCTGCCAGCCTGCTGCTGAGAGATGAGTTTCTGACCCCATGCGGTGAGAGCCTTTGTGCTCTCTGAGGACAGAAACAAAGCCTGCTCTGGGTGGAGGTGCTTCACACCTCCCCCCTGCAGGAACTATAACACCTAGCAGTGAGCTTCAAAGGCTCAAGCTTCGTGTTACAATGCCTGCCCCCTGGACACAGCCCCCACTTTTGGCGGCAAGTCCAGGAGAGATAATGCGAAAAACAAGGAGGAGTCACTGGCCAGTCAGGACAGCCCCTAAGGTGTCCTGAGCTGAGGTGACTTCGACTTTTAGAAATCCTCCATCTTGCAGATGGAGGATTCCCCCAATAGGAATAGGGATGTGCCCCCCTCCCCTCAGGGAGGAGGCACAAAGAGGGTGTAGCCACTCTAAAGGACAGTAGCCATTGGCTACTGCCCTCCCAGACCTAAACACGCCCTTAAATTTAGTATTTAAGGGCTCCCCTGAACCTAAGAATTTAGATTCCTGCAACTTACAAGAAGAAGAGGACTGCTGAGCTGAAAAACCCCTGCAGAAGAAGAAAGAAGACACCAACTGCTTTGGCCCAAGACCTACCGGCCTGTCTCCTGCCTTCTAAAGAAACCTGCTCCAGCAACGCTCTCCCAAGGACCAGCGATCCCTGAATCCTCAGAGGACTGCCCTGCTTCAAGAAAGACAAGAAACTCCAGAGGACAGCGGCACTGCTCCAAAAGAACTGCAACTTTGTTACAGAGGAGCAGATTTAAAGACCCTGCAAATCCCCGCAAGAAGCGTGAGACTTGCAACACTGCACCCGGCGACCCCGACTCGACTGGTGGAGAACCAACACCTCAGGGAGGACCCTCCAGCGACTCCGAGACCGTGAGTAACCAAAGTTGTCCCCCCTGAGCCCCCACAGCGACGCCTGCAGAGGGAATCCCGAGGCTCCCCCTGACCGCGACTGCCTGAACCTAAAGTCCCGACGGCTGGAAAAGACCCTGCACCCGCAGCCCCCAGCACCTGAAGGAACGGAACTTCTGTGCAGGAGTGACCCCCAGGAGGCCCTCTCCCTTGCCCAGGTGGTGGCTACCCCGAGGAGCCCCCCCCACCCTTGCCTGCCTGCACCGCTGAAGAGACCCCTTGGTCTCCCATTGAAATCTACAGAGAACCCGACGCTTGTTTGCACACTGCACCCGGCCGCCCCCGCGCTGCTGAGGGTGTACTTTCTGTGTGGACTGGTGTCCCCCCCGGTGCCCTACAAAACCCCCCTGGTCTGTCCTCCGAAGACGCGGGTACTTACCTGCTGGCAGACTGGAACCGGGGCACCCCCTTCTCTCCATTGAAGCCTATATGTTTTGGGCACCTCTTTGACCTCTGCACCTGACCGGCCCTGAGCTGCTGGTGTGGTAACTTTGGGGTTGCTCTGAACCCCCAACGGTGGGCTACCTTGGACCCAAAACTGAGACCTGTAAGTGATCTACTTACCTGCTAAAAATAACAATACTTTACCTCCCCCAGGAACTGTGAAAATTGCACTGTCTACTTTTAAAACAGCTATTTGTGTTTTATGTGAAAAGTATATATGCTACTGTAATTATTCAAAGTTCCTAAAGTACTTACCTGCAATGCCTTTCAAATGAGATATTACATGTAGAATTTGAACCTGTGGTTCTTAAAATAAACTAAGAAAATATATTTTTCTATAACAAAACCTATTGGCTGGATTTGTCTCTGAGTGTGTGTTCCTCATTTATTGCCTGTGTGTATGTACAACAAATGCTTAGCACTACTCCTTTGATAAGCCTACTGCTCGACCACACTACCACAAAATAGAGCATTAGTATTATCTCTTTTTGCCACTATCTTACCTCTAAGGGGAACCCTTGGACTCTGTGCATGCTATTCCATACTTTGAAATAGCACATACAGAGCCAACTTCCTACATTGGTGGATCAGCGGTGGGGTACAAGACTTTGCATTTGCTGGACTACTCAGCCAATACCTGATCACACGACAAATTCCAAAAATTGTCATTAGAAATTGATTTTTGCAATTTGAACTATTTTTCTAAATTCTTAAAAGTCCTGCTAGGGCCTTGTGTTAGTCCCTGTTTAGCATTTCTTTTATAGTTTAAAAGTTTTGTGAAAGTTTGAATTAGAACCTAGAACTAGTTTTAGATTCTTAAAAAGTATTCCAACTTTTAGAAACCTAATGTCTAGTACAGATGTGAATATGGTGGAACTCGACACCACCCCTTACCTCCATCTTAAGATGAGGGAGCTAAGGTCACTCTGCAAAATAAAGAAAATCACAATTGGCTTAAGACCCTCCAAACAACAGCTCCAGGAGCTTTTGGCAGAGTTTGAAAAAGCCAACCCCTCTGAGGATGACAACCCAGAGGAGGATGTTAGTGACTTGGAGGAGAATTCCCCCCTTCCAGTCCTAACTAGGGAACCCAGGGACCCTCAATCCCTGATTCCAACTGTGATAGCCAGAGATGCTGCTTCCCTCACAGGAGGGGCCAGTACCTCTGAAATCACTGAGGATAGCCTCAGTGAAGAGGACATCCAGCTAGCCAGGATGGCCAAAAGATTGGCTTTGGAAATACAGATCCTAGCCATAGAAAGGGAAAGACAAGAGATGGGCCTAGGTCCCATCAATGGTGGCAGCAACATAACTAGGGTCAGAGATTCTCCTGACATGTTGAAAATCCCTAAAGGGATTGTAACTAAATATGAAGATGGTGATGACATCACCAAATGGTTCATAGCTTTTGAGAGGGCTTGTGTAACCAGAAAAGTGAACAAATCTCACTGGGGTGCTCTCCTTCGGGAAATGTTCACTGGAAAGTGTAGGGATAGACTCCTCACACTCTCTGTAAAAGATGCAGAATCCTATGACCTCATGAAGACTACCCTGATTGAGGGCTTTGGATTCTCCACTGAGGAGTACAGGATTAGGTTCAGGGGGGCTCAAAAATCCTCGAGCCAGACCTGGGTTGATTTTGTTGACTACTCAGTGAAAACACTGGATGGTTGGGTAACTGGAAATGAAGTGCATGACTATGTTGGGCTTTATAATTTGTTTATGAAAGAACACATTTTTAGTAACTGCTTCAATGAAAAGTTGCATCAGTATCTGGTAGACCTATGTCCAATTTATCCCCAAGAATTGGGAAAGAAGGCAGACCACTGGTTCAAGACTAGGGTAACCAAAACTTCCACTGGGGGTGACCAAAAGAAAGGTGTTACAAAGCCTCCCCAGGAGAAAGTGGGTGACACTAGAAACAAAGAAAAAGAGTCCTCTGTAGGCCCCCAAAAACCAGACCAGGTGGGTGGGCCCCGAGACACAACCCAAAACAAAGGTGGGTACCAGGGTAAGAACTGGGATGCCACTAAGGCATGGTGCCATAACTGTAAACAGACAGGGCACCACAAGGGGACACTTCTTGTCCCAAAAACAAACCCCCTAGCAAAATCCCAGGGGTGACCAGGGTAGCCATTGGGGATGACTCCTCAGATGAGGAGGTCTTCACAGCCTTCAACTGGAAAAAGGGCCCAACAGGTGAGTTGGAGATTCCAGAGGGAAGTAGACACTTCCACCACCTACTGGTGAATGGAATCCCAGCCACTGCCCTGAGAGACACTTGTGCCAGTCACACTATTATGCATGACAGGCTGGTGTTCTCCAACCAGTACATCCCAGGTGAGATGGCCAGAGTAAGAGTTAGCCCAGACAGGGTCACTGATAGGCCTGTGGCTTTTGTGCCCATAGAAGTGGGTGGGACTTTTAGCTGGAGAAGGGTGGTAGTCAGTACAGACCTCCCCCTTGATTGTCTCCTTGGAAATGACTACCCAGAGGTTAGTCAGAGCCCAAGAGAGGAACTGGTCCAGTGCCAGTCCTCTCCCAAGGATTCTGGAGATGCTGCCTCTGGAGTAACTGCAAGCAGGCCCCAGAAGAAAAAGAAAAGAAAACAGTGTAGGAAGGGTGGACAACCTTTAGCCAAGGATCCAGCAAGCCAAGGAGATTCTGCTCCAGTAGGGGAGAACTCCAAAAGTGGCACTGGTAAAGTCCAATCTAACCCACAAGAAGTCCTGGCTAGTCAGGCAACTGTTAAACCTGAGTGGGTGGCTCCTCAGCTAACAGAAGAAAGAGTGGAAGAAGGGTGTTTACTACAAGATGTGGTAACCCCCCACTCTAATACAGCAGACAGGCACCCTGAACCCAAAGAAGCCTGTAACTTAGCCCCCTCCCTTGTAGGTGAAGAGCTAAAGGTGTGGTTCTGGGCACTGACAGCTGTCAGTGGCCTCTGCTGGGTGTTAGCCTTTATGGCTGCACTATCCTTGGCATGGTGGTCTGACCCCATACCAAATAGCACGTTAGGCCCCCTGACCCTGTTGGTCATGGTGGGGTTACTCCAGCTCTGGGTAACCTCTTTGGGTAAGCTAGGGGTGACCCTGGCTAAGATAAGATTAGCAGATATTATCAAAATAGAGAGAATGGGTGGAGACATTAAAGACACAGACAAGAGGCAATTCAGACTAGGTCCTATCACTGTGGAAGTGGGTCAGTTCCCCAGAGGGAATGACCTGAACAGGAGGATGTAAGGCAGAGTAGGCCCTGCAACAAACCAGCCTATTTCCTCTACTCTTCCTCGTCTGACAGACTAGGAAGACTCTCCCAGCTTTGCTGAGTCTCCTGGCCTGTTGGCTGGGGGGGGGGGCTTGTGTAAAGAAATGGCTCCCTGTTGCAGTTACCCCCCACTTTTTGCCTGATACTGATGTTGACTTGACTGAGAAGTGTGCTGGGACCCTGCTAACCAGGCCCCAGCACCAGTGTTCTTTCACCTAAAATGTACCATTGTCTCCACAATTGGCACAACCCCGGCACCCAGGTAAGTCCCTTGTAACTGGTACCCCTGGTACCAAGGGCCCTGATGCAAGGGAAGGTCTCTAAGGGCTGCAGCATGACTTATGCCACCCTAGGGACCCCTCACTCAGCACAGACACACTGCTTGCCAGCTTGTGTGTGCTGGTGGGGAGAAAATGACTAAGTCAACATGGCACTCCCCTCAGGGTGCCATGCCATCCTCGAACTGCCTGTGGCATAGGTCAGTCACCCCTCTAGCAGGCCTTACAGCCCTAAGGCAGGGTGCACTATACCACAGGTGAGGGCATATGTGCATGAGCACTATGCCCCTACAGTGTCTAAGCAAAACCTTAGACATTGTAAGTGCAGGGTAGCCATAAGAATATATGGTCTGGGAGTCTGTCAAAAACGAACTCCACAGCTCCATAATGGCTACACTGAATACTGGGAAGTTTAGTATCAAACTTCTCAGAATAATAAACCCACACTGATGCCAATGATGGATTTATTAAAAAATGCACACAGAGGGCATCTTAGAGATGCCCCCTGTATTTTACCCAATTGTTCAGTGCAGGACTGACTGGTCTCTGCCAGCCTGCTGCTGAGAGAAGAGTTTCTGACCCCATGCGGTGAGAGCCTTTGTGCTCTCTGAGGACAGAAACAAAGCCTCCTCTGGGTGGATGTGCTTCACACCTCCCCCCTGCAGGAACTGTAACACCTAGCAGTGAGCTTCAAAGGCTCAAGCTTCGTGTTACAATGCCTGCCCCCTGGACACAGCCCCCACTTTTGGCGGCAAGTCCAGGAGAGATAATGAGAAAAACAAGGAGGAGTCACTGGCCAGTCAGGACAGCCCCTAAGGTGTCCTGAGCTGAGGTGACTTCGACTTTTAGAAATCCTCCATCTTGCAGATGGAGGATTCCCCCAATAGGAATAGGGATGTGCCCCCCTCCCCTCAGGGAGGAGGCACAAAGAGGGTGTAGCCACCCTAAAGGACAGTAGCCATTGGCTACTGCCCTCCCAGACCTAAACACGCCCTTAAATTTAGTATTTAAGGGCTCCCCTGAACCTAAGAATTTAGATTCCTGCAACTTACAAGAAGAAGAGGACTGCTGAGCTGAAAAACCCCTGCAGAAGAAGAAAGAAGACACCAACTGCTTTGGCCCCAGACCTACCGGCCTGTCTCCTGCCTTCTAAAGAAACCTGCTCCAGCGACGCTCTCCCAAGGACAAGCGACCCCTGAATCCTCAGAGGACTGCCCTGCTTCAAGAAAGACAAGAAACTCCTGAGGACAGCGGCACTGCTCCAAAAGAACTGCAACTTTGTTACAGAGGAGCAGATTTAAAGACCCCTGCAAATCCCCGCAAGAAGTGTGAGACTTGTAACACTGCACCCGGCGACCCCGACTCGACTGGTGGAGAACCAACACCTCAGGGAGGACCCTCCGGCTACTCCGAGACCGTGAGTAACCAAAGTTGTCCCCCCTGAGCCCCCACAGCGACGCCTGCAGAGGGAATCCCGAGGCTCCCCCTGACCGCGACTGCCTGAACCTGAAGTCCCGACGGCTGGAAAAGACCCTGCACCCGCAGCCCCCACCACCTGAAGGAACGGAACTTCTGTGCAGGAGTGACCCCCAGGAGGCCCTCTCCCTTGCCCAGGTGGTGGCTACCCCAAGGAGCCCCCCCCTTGCCTGCCTGCACCGCTGAAGAGACCCCTTGGTCTCCCATTGAAATCTACAGAGAACCTGACGCTTGTTTGCACACTGCACCCGGCCGCCCCCGCGCTGCTGAGGATGTACTTTCTGTGTGGACTGGTGTCCCCCCCGGTGCCCTACAAAACCCCCCTGGTCTGCCATCCGAAGACGCGGGTACTTACCTGCTGGCAGACTGGAACCGGGGCACCCCCTTCTCTCCATTGAAGCCTATGTGTTTTGGGCACCTCTTTGACCTCTGCACCAGACCGGCCCTGAGCTGCTGGTGTGGTAACTTTGGGGTTGCTCTGAACCCCCAACGGTGGGCTACCTTGGACCCAAAACTGAGACCTGTAAGTGGTTTACTTACCTGCTAAAAATAACAATACTTTACCTCCCCCAGGAACTGTGAAAATTGCACTGTCTACTTTTAAAACAGCTATTTGTGTTTTATGTGAAAAGTATATATGCTACTGTAATTATTCAAAGTTCCTAAAGTACTTACCTGCAATACCTTTCAAATGAGATATTACATGTAGAATTTGAACCTGTGGTTCTTAAAATAAACTAAGAAAATATATTTTTCTATAACAAAACCTATTGGCTGGATTTGTCTCTGAGTGTGTGTTCCTCATTTATTGCCTGTGTGTATGTACAACAAATGCTTAGCACTACTCCTTTGATAAGCCTACTGCTCGACCACACTACCACAAAATAGAGCATTAGTATTATCTCTTTTTGCCACTATCTTACCTCTAAGGGGAACCCTTGGACTCTTGCATGCTATTCCATACTTTGAAATAGCACATACAGAGCCAACTTCCTACATTGGTGGATCAGCGGTGGGGTACAAGACTTTGCATTTGCTGGACTACTCAGCCAATACCTGATCACACGACAAATTCCAAAAATTGTCATTAGAAATTGATTTTTGCAATTTGAACTATTTTTCTAAATTCTTAAAAGTCCTGCTAGGGCCTTGTGTTAGTCCCTGTTTAGCATTTCTTTTATAGTTTAAAAGTTTTGTGAAAGTTTGAATTAGAACCTAGAACTAGTTTTAGATTCTTAAAAAGTATTCCAACTTTTAGAAACCTAATGTCTAGTACAGATGTGAATATGGTGGAACTCGACACCACCCCTTACCTCCATCTTAAGATGAGGGAGCTAAGGTCACTCTGCAAAATAAAGAAAATCACAATTGGCTTAAGACCCTCCAAACAACAGCTCCAGGAGCTTTTGGCAGAGTTTGAAAAAGCCAACCCCTCTGAGGATGACAACCCAGAGGAGGATGTTAGTGACTTGGAGGAGAATTCCCCCCTTCCAGTCCTAACTAGGGAACCCAGGGACCCTCAATCCCTGATTCCAACTGTGATAGCCAGAGATGCTGCTTCCCTCACAGGAGGGGCCAGTACCTCTGAAATCACTGAGGATAGCCTCAGTGAAGAGGACATCCAGCTAGCCAGGATGGCCAAAAGATTGGCTTTGGAAATACAGATCCTAGCCATAGAAAGGGAAAGACAAGAGATGGGCCTAGGTCCCATCAATGGTGGCAGCAACATAACTAGGGTCAGAGATTCTCCTGACATGTTGAAAATCCCTAAAGGGATTGTAACTAAATATGAAGATGGTGATGACATCACCAAATGGTTCATAGCTTTTGAGAGGGCTTGTGTAACCAGAAAAGTGAACAAATCTCACTGGGGTGCTCTCCTTCGGGAAATGTTCACTGGAAAGTGTAGGGATAGACTCCTCACACTCTCTGTAAAAGATGCAGAATCCTATGACCTCATGAAGACTACCCTGATTGAGGGCTTTGGATTCTCCACTGAGGAGTACAGGATTAGGTTCAGGGGGGCTCAAAAATCCTCGAGCCAGACCTGGGTTGATTTTGTTGACTACTCAGTGAAAACACTGGATGGTTGGGTAACTGGAAATGAAGTGCATGACTATGTTGGGCTTTATAATTTGTTTATGAAAGAACACATTTTAAGTAACTGCTTCAATGAAAAGTTGCATCAGTATCTGGTAGACCTATGTCCAATTTATCCCCAAGAATTGGGAAAGAAGGCAGACCACTGGTTCAAGACTAGGGTAACCAAAACTTCCACTGGGGGTGACCAAAAGAAAGGTGTTACAAAGCCTCCCCAGGAGAAAGTGGGTGACACTAGAAACAAAGAAAAAGAGTCCTCTGTAGGCCCCCAAAAACCAGACCAGGTGGGTGGGCCCCGAGACACAACCCAAAACAAAGGTGGGTACCAGGGTAAGAACTGGGATGCCACTAAGGCATGGTGCCATAACTGTAAACAGACAGGGCACCACAAGGGGACACTTCTTGTCCCAAAAACAAACCCCCTAGCAAAATCCCAGGGGTGACCAGGGTAGCCATTGGGGATGACTCCTCAGATGAGGAGGTCTTCACAGCCTTCAACTGGAAAAAGGGCCCAACAGGTGAGTTGGAGATTCCAGAGGGAAGTAGACACTTCCACCACCTACTGGTGAATGGAATCCCAGCCACTGCCCTGAGAGACACTTGTGCCAGTCACACTATTATGCATGACAGGCTGGTGTTCTCCAACCAGTACATCCCAGGTGAGATGGCCAGAGTAAGAGTTAGCCCAGACAGGGTCACTGATAGGCCTGTGGCTTTTGTGCCCATAGAAGTGGGTGGGACTTTTAGCTGGAGAAGGGTGGTAGTCAGTACAGACCTCCCCCTTGATTGTCTCCTTGGAAATGACTACCCAGAGGTTAGTCAGAGCCCAAGAGAGGAACTGGTCCAGTGCCAGTCCTCTCCCAAGGATTCTGGAGATGCTGCCTCTGGAGTAACTGCAAGCAGGCCCCAGAAGAAAAAGAAAAGAAAACAGTGTAGGAAGGGTGGACAACCTTTAGCCAAGGATCCAGCAAGCCAAGGAGATTCTGCTCCAGTAGGGGAGAACTCCAAAAGTGGCACTGGTAAAGTCCAATCTAACCCACAAGAAGTCCTGGCTAGTCAGGCGACTGTTAAACCTGAGTGGGTGGCTCCTCAGCTAACAGAAGAAAGAGTGGAAGAAGGGTGTTTACTACAAGATGTGGTAACCCCCCACTCTAATACAGCAGACAGGCACCCTGAACCCAAAGAAGCCTGTAACTTAGCCCCTTCCCTTGTAGGTGAAGAGCTAAAGGTGTGGTTCTGGGCACTGACAGCTGTCAGTGGCCTCTGCTGGGTGTTAGCCTTTATGGCTGCAGTATCCTTGGCATGGTGGTCTGACCCCATACCAAATAGCAAGTTAGGCCCCCTGACCCTGTTGGTCATGGTGGGGTTACTCCAGCTCTGGGTAACCTCTTTGGGTAAGCTAGGGGTGACCCTGGCTAAGATAAGATTAGCAGAGGTGGATACCTCTAACCCCAAAATAGAGAGAATGGGTGGAGACATTAAAGACACAGACAAGAGGCAATTCAGACTAGGTCCTATCACTGTGGAAGTGGGTCAGTTCCCCAGAGGGAATGACCTGAACAGGAGGATGTAAGGCAGAGTAGGCCCTGCAACAAACCAGCCTATTTCCTCTACTCTTCCTCGTCTGACAGACTAGGAAGACTCTCCCAGCTTTGCTGAGTCTCCTGGCCTGTGGGCTGGGGGGGGGGCTTGTGTAAAGAAATGGCTCCCTGTTGCAGTTACCCCCCACTTTTTGCCTGATACTGATGTTGACTTGACTGAGAAGTGTGCTGGGACCCTGCTAACCAGGCCCCAGCACCAGTGTTCTTTCACCTAAAATGTACCATTGTCTCCACAATTGGCACAACCCCGGCACCCAGGTAAGTCCCTTGTAACTGGTACCCCTGGTACCAAGGGCCCTGATGCAAGGGAAGGTCTCTAAGGGCTGCAGCATGACTTATGCCACCCTAGGGACCCCTCACTCAGCACAGACACACTGCTTGCCAGCTTGTGTGTGCTGGTGGGGAGAAAATGACTAAGTCAACATGGCACTCCCCTCAGGGTGCCATGCCATCCTCGAACTGCCTGTGGCATAGGTCAGTCACCCCTCTAGCAGGCCTTACAGCCCTAAGGCAGGGTGCACTATACCACAGGTGAGGGCATATGTGCATGAGCACTATGCCCCTACAGTGTCTAAGCAAAACCTTAGACATTGTAAGTGCAGGGTAGCCATAAGAATATATGGTCTGGGAGTCTGTCAAAAACGAACTCCACAGCTCCATAATGGCTACACTGAATACTGGGAAGTTTAGTATCAAACTTCTCAGAATAATAAACCCACACTGATGCCAATGATGGATTTATTAAAAAATGCACACAGAGGGCATCTTAGAGATGCCCCCTGTATTTTACCCAATTGTTCAGTGCAGGACTGACTGGTCTCTGCCAGCCTGCTGCTGAGAGAAGAGTTTCTGACCCCATGCGGTGAGAGCCTTTGTGCTCTCTGAGGACAGAAACAAAGCCTCCTCTGGGTGGATGTGCTTAACACCTCCCCCCTGCAGGAACTGTAACACCTAGCAGTGAGCTTCAAAGGCTCAAGCTTCGTGTTACAATGCCTGCCCCCTGGACACAGCCCCCACTTTTGGCGGCAAGTCCAGGAGAGATAATGAGAAAAACAAGGAGGAGTCACTGGCCAGTCAGGACAGCCCCTAAGGTGTCCTGAGCTGAGGTGACTTCGACTTTTAGAAATCCTCCATCTTGCAGATGGAGGATTCCCCCAATAGGAATAGGGATGTGCCCCCCTCCCCTCAGGGAGGAGGCACAAAGAGGGTGTAGCCACCCTAAAGGACAGTAGCCATTGGCTACTGCCCTCCCAGACCTAAACACGCCCTTAAATTTAGTATTTAAGGGCTCCCCTGAACCTAAGAATTTAGATTCCTGCAACTTACAAGAAGAAGAGGACTGCTGAGCTGAAAAACCCCTGCAGAAGAAGAAAGAAGACACCAACTGCTTTGGCCCCAGACCTACCGGCCTGTCTCCTGCCTTCTAAAGAAACCTGCTCCAGCGACGCTCTCCCAAGGACAAGCGACCCCTGAATCCTCAGAGGACTGCCCTGCTTCAAGAAAGACAAGAAACTCCTGAGGACAGCGGCACTGCTCCAAAAGAACTGCAACTTTGTTACAGAGGAGCAGATTTAAAGACCCCTGCAAATCCCCGCAAGAAGTGTGAGACTTGTAACACTGCACCCGGCGACCCCGACTCGACTGGTGGAGAACCAACACCTCAGGGAGGACCCTCCGGCTACTCCGAGACCGTGAGTAACCAAAGTTGTCCCCCCTGAGCCCCCACAGCGACGCCTGCAGAGGGAATCCCGAGGCTCCCCCTGACCGCGACTGCCTGAACCTGAAGTCCCGACGGCTGGAAAAGACCCTGCACCCGCAGCCCCCACCACCTGAAGGAACGGAACTTCTGTGCAGGAGTGACCCCCAGGAGGCCCTCTCCCTTGCCCAGGTGGTGGCTACCCCAAGGAGCCCCCCCCTTGCCTGCCTGCACCGCTGAAGAGACCCCTTGGTCTCCCATTGAAATCTACAGAGAACCTGACGCTTGTTTGCACACTGCACCCGGCCGCCCCCGCGCTGCTGAGGATGTACTTTCTGTGTGGACTGGTGTCCCCCCCGGTGCCCTACAAAACCCCCCTGGTCTGCCATCCGAAGACGCGGGTACTTACCTGCTGGCAGACTGGAACCGGGGCACCCCCTTCTCTCCATTGAAGCCTATGTGTTTTGGGCACCTCTTTGACCTCTGCACCAGACCGGCCCTGAGCTGCTGGTGTGGTAACTTTGGGGTTGCTCTGAACCCCCAACGGTGGGCTACCTTGGACCCAAAACTGAGACCTGTAAGTGGTTTACTTACCTGCTAAAAATAACAATACTTTACCTCCCCCAGGAACTGTGAAAATTGCAGTGTCCACTTTTAAAACAGCTATTTGTGTTTTATGTGAAAAGTATATATGCTACTGTAATTATTCAAAGTTCCTAAAGTACTTACCTGCAATACCTTTCAAATGAGATATTACATGTAGAATTTGAACCTGTGGTTCTTAAAATAAACTAAGAAAATATATTTTTCTATAACAAAACCTATTGGCTGGATTTGTCTCTGAGTGTGTGTTCCTCATTTATTGCCTGTGTGTATGTACAACAAATGCTTAACACTACTTCTTTGATAAGCCTACTGCTCGACCACACTACCACAAAATAGAGCATTAGTATTATCTCTTTTTGCCACTATCTTACCTCTAAGGGGAACCCTTGGACTCTGTGCATGCTATTCCTTACTTTGAAATAGCACATACAGAGCCAACTTCCTACAATGACCATCCTAGCTCTGAAGGATGCCTGCTTCCACATACCCATATACCCAGCACATCAAAGATGCCTAAGGTTTGTGGTAAGTGGTCATTTTTATCGTTTGAAAGTGCTCGCCTTTGGGGTTACCACAGCTTCAAGGGTTTTTACCAAATGTCTAGCTGTGTTAGTGGTTATCAGTGCCACCAGAAAAAAGGGCCAATAAATCGTCGGGGGATGCCCCTCCCTCTGAAAAAGAAAGCAGGAAGTTTGATGCTGCTGGCAAAAGTGTAGCTACACAGTCACCACAGACCAATGGGTACTTTCAATTATCCGCAATGATTATTGCCTAGAATTGACTTCTACCCCTCCAAATATTCCTCCCGTTATCACAGGTTGTCCCCAGAACACAACGTTCTTTTACAAGAAGTACAATTGCTACTCCTAAAAGAGGCAATAGAATTAGTTCCAAAATCTCAACACGGAACAAGGGTATACTCACTATACTTCCTCATTCCCAAAAAGGATGGCACTCTCAGACCCATTCTAGATCTCAGACCACTAAATCTATATATCCTGTCAGAACACTTTCACATGGTAACTCTGCAGGACGTCATTCCACTGCTACAAAAACAAGATTACATGACTGCATTAGAACCTAAAGATGCATATTTCCATATACCCATCCATCCAGCTCACAGAAAATACCTAAGGTTTGTAATAGCAGGAAAACATTACCAATTCAAAGTTCTGCCATTCGGCATAACAACAGCGCCAAGGGTATTCACAAAATGTCTAGCAGTAGTAGCAGCTTACCTAAGAAGACAACACATACATGTCTTTCCTTACCTAGAAGATTGTATAAAACTGCTTGATTTTATTAGCCAATGTCAACAACACACTCAGTACACAATACAAATATTAGGGTTCACTCTCAATTTACAAAAATCCCATCTTCATCCAGCACAGGTGCAACCTTACCTAGGTGCTATTCTCAATACACAAAAAGCCTTAGCCTATCCAAATACACAAAGGATACAAGCTTTCCAAAATCTCATACCACAAATGCAGCCAAGTCAATAATACACTGTAAGATTTATCATGAAACTATTGGGAATGATGGCATCCGGCATAGTAATAGTATTGCATGCAAGACTAAACATGAGAACACTACAACAGTGCCTCTCACAGCAATGGTCTCAAACACAGGGTCAATTGCAAGATCTTTGGGTGTTAGACCGCCAAACGCACAAGTCCCTTCGATGGCGGAATCTCCGCAATTTAATGAAGGAGCAGTCATTTCAGGACCCTGTGCCTCAGACCCCAATAACAACAGATGCATCAATGATAGGTTGGGGAGCTCATCTCAACAACCTTACCATATAAGGGGAATGGGATTTTAAACCACTAAATCACATAAACCATTTAGAATTATTAGCTGTGTTCCTTGCCCTAAAAGCGTTTCAACCACTTCTCAAACACAAGACTGTCTTGATAAAAACAGACAATATGACAACCATGTATTATCTAAAGAAACAAGGCGGGACACATTCATCTCAACTGTCCCTTCTAGCCCAAACAATATGGAAATGGGCAATTCACAATCACATTCATCTACTAGCAGAATACATTCCAGGAATACGCAATCAGCTAGCGGATCTCCTAAGCAGAACACACCAACAGATACACGAATGGGAGATTCACTCCTAGGTACTTCAACAGTACTTTCAAAAGTGGGGGACACCAGAAATAGACCTATTCACAACAAGCAAAAACGCAAAATGCCAAAACGTATTATTCCACCTAGAACACCACCAGTTCCTGCTTGGAATCTAAATATTGTACTCACAAGACTAATGGGTCCACCTTTTGAACCCATTCATTCCTGTGAGATTCAATTTCTAGCTTGGAAAGTTGCTTTCCTAGTAGCGATTACTTCATTAAGAAGAGTTAGTGAAATACAGGCATTCACTCTCGAGGAACCTTTTTTCCAAGTACACAAAAATAAAGTTGTACTTAGAACTAATCCAAATTTTTTGCCAAAAGTTGCTTCACCTTTTCACATAAACCAAACAGTGGAATTGCCAGGCTTCTTCCCACAGCCAGATTGACCTGCAGAAAGAGCCCTCCACACTCTTGATCTTAAAAGAGCTCTAATGTATTATGTGGATAGGACAAAAGAGTTAAGAAAAACGAAACAGCTTTTTGTTGCTTTCAACAACCACATGAAGGTAATCCTATCTGTAGACAAGGATTAGCTAGATGGATTGTTAAATGTATTAAAACGTGCTACATTAAGGCAAAACAACAACTTTTAATAACACCTAAAGCACATTCCACTAGGGAAAAAGGTGCTTCTACGGCATTCTTAGGAAACATACCAATGGCAGACATATGCAAAGCTGACACATGGTCTATACCACATACATTTACAAAGCATTACTGTGTGGATGTACTTTCAAAGCAACAGGCCAATCTTGGTCAAGCTGTCCTAAAAACATTATTTCAAACAACTCCAACTCCTATAGGATAACCACCAAATTATTTTGAGGAGAACAACAGCTTTTTAGTCTATGCATAGTATGTGTATCTGCAGCTACACATGCCATTGAACGGAAAATGTCACTTACCCAGTGTACATCTTTTCGTGGCATGTAGTGCTGCAGAGTCACATGCACCCTCCCTCCTCCCCGGAAGCCTGTAGTCGTTGCAGTTTCTTATTTGTACATATGTATATACATTTGCATTTGCATGGACATCTATTTTACTTATTACTTTTATAGTACATTTACATTCTTACACTCTATCACTCCTTCCTACACCCTTTTGCGGGAAAACAATCTAACAAACGTGCAGTATGACGAGAGGAGGAGTCACTCGATCCTGTGACTCCAAAAAGGTTTCTTTGGAGAAAAACTACTTGTAACACTCCGAGCCCAACACTAGATGGCAGAAGCAATGCATAGCATGTGAATCTGCAGCACTACACGCCACAAACAAATGTAACTATGTACGAGTAAGTGTGGCCTTGCTTTGTTCAGTTTCCCTCCCAAGGATGAGCTCAAGTCCATCTATTATCTCTGCAATTACCAGCGGACTTAAGCAGTATTTGGGATGAACCTCCTCCTCTGTTTGGTTAAATAGTTACGCACATCCTAAAAATCTTTTCCTTTTAGATTCTTCTCCCCTGTTGTGCAGCCAGGTTGTGCATTTGGCTCACCAGAGCATAAACTGAAGCCATTCTGGTAGTTTAAAATAATTTGTACCCTCTTTTCTATTTTACACCTATTTTCGATCTACTTCTAATTGATGGTATTTTTCACTTGCAATTTATGTTTTGTCACTATTCATAATTTGTGAATGATTATTACATTGACGTAGCGATTCACCCAAATAGGGAATCTAAAAAATAACTGCATTTTTAAATATTCGCGTGTACAATTTTAAGAATCATTCATTTTTTTACATTAAAAAAGTTTATTTTCGGGGTCGCAAATTGGTGTTCCACCATGTAGCGATTTTCTAATCTTTAACTCACCAGGCCCTTTGTTAGTATAATCAATGCAGCCCTGGACAACCCCCCTGAGCAGATTTAGGGCCTGGTTTAAAACATGGCACAAGGAATAATCTGTCACAAACGTGACAGATATCCCGTCCACTGTATTACAATCCCCATAGGATATAATGGGATCGTAGTGTGGATATCCGTCACCTTTGTGAGGTTATTCCCTGCCAAGTTCTAAATCAGGCCCTTAGTTTTTAGCAGTGTTTCAGATTTAAAGCTCAGACAGTGCTCAACCATTATCCGGGTATTCTCAGCCATCTTCCTGGTAACTTTCACTGTGCTGCAATACACTGATTCAGCATGTCGTTCATGCCACCCACACAGCCATTTAATAACCACTATTAACCATATAAGCTGATTAACCTTTCCCTCCCTACCTTATAGATTAGTCATAAAGGATGTGTGCCAAAAAATACATCCCCAACATCCACACCTAATATAACCAGACTGATAGGAGAATAGAACAGTCTATAACTACGAATCGTAATCAAAGCCCTATGTCCTCCCACTGTCCCACTTTAAGAAACAAAAAATAACCTAACAATAGCTTAGCCTAAAAGTACAGAGCACCGGTGACTAGCACCACCAATGCAATATTCCATCCATACCATTTCTGGCAATACTCTTCACATATTCATTCATCCCCCTGTTACTCTAGTTAGCTTAGACCTAAGTCACTTAAGTCCATAAGGAGACACCTCATGGCAAGATCTTTCTCTATTGTAGGGTGAATCCTTGTATTACGGGTCAAGGTGGCAGTCCCATCTCTGTTCCGTGCTCAGGGTCACATCCTAATTTACCACACTCTGCAAGCCCAGTGTATCATTGGAGTTAACTGCCTTAGAATATGTTTTCCAAAGAGGGCCTTCATTAAGAATTTCCTGTGTTCTGCTTTCACAAGCCCAGTGTTCTTCTTCCTTTTGTCTATCCAGTGCTAGGCCAGCTCAGGGCGGGGGGCACAAAAGAAATGTGCCTTGCCACCTCTGATCACTTTAAATTTTGTGAGGCAAATCAGTGTGGATTTCCATTGACAAATGTTAGTATACAACGCAGAATGCCTTGTCATTTCTGACACATGCACATAGAATTGACACATGTAAGGAAGGGCAGCCCCCCTCCCCTCCCAGTAGCCAGTTCCACGAACAATCAGGAATTCACCTTCCTAGGTGAAAGGTGCATGGTTATCATTGCAGGAAAATGTGACCCTAATCCTGAAACCCTCTATGGTTTCTCCTGGGCAATACGTTACAAAGCAATGTGTCCAGAGTCTTGCAGGGGTCCCCCAAAGTGGAAAGCCCTCCAAATTTCCACCAGGTCTCATGACCCATTTTCAGGGGTACTTGCAATTGTATGTGCTGGGGAACCTCCTCCTAGCCACCAGCACTTCTGTACTTGTCAGTTTGACTAATAGACTGCTCTGGTACTGAGCCCAGGGGAAGGAAGGCGATAGCGTGTGACTTTAGAACTGCAGACATAAGGTCTTCAAGGGCTTCTCAGAGAGTACTTTGAAATATGCTTGCAGCTTAGGACAGAACACCCTCCAATAGCTCCACATCCCAGGCCCCATCTCCTGTTGTTAGGGTATGTCTGCCCAGATGCTCTTGAGGTGTCTGTGCCAAGACCATGCACCAACATACTGTTTTGCTCCTGCTGATGAGCTCACCTGTGGACTTGGCACTGTCCAGCCCAGCTGTGGAGGACAAAGAGACCTATCAACTCTCCTAACTCAACAGCCAAAGGTAGCTTAGAGCTGAACTCCAGCATACAGCTTGGGCAGGAGCTTCCCTGGGCATCTCACCCATCACCACGGCCATCATGTTACAACTAGGTAGGGCAGAGGATCCTTAGGTCATCAACATTTATTTTCATTGCTCTTCAGCGCTCTTCCCGGGCTGTAGGCAGCACAGTTCCGGGGGAATCATTTATCCGAGTGACAAGATTCTGGATAGTTAATCAATTATAGGATACTCTCAGGTTTACTGGGTGATGACTGGAGTTAACTCATTTTACATATCATTGCTGTCTAGCCAGCCATGCCCCTCCATTTGCAAAGTAAAGTATTTGCTCACTTTTTAGGTGGCTTTGCTCATCTGATCAGTCAAGTGAACGGAAGTGAAATGTGAATGATGGTTTAACAGACCGATGTAGGAAGAGGGCTGATACAAACATCTCTTTGAATGTATATCCATATGTCTGTTTTATTTACAATTTGTTTTATTACCGGAGGCTGAAGTCATGAAGCCAGACCTAAAAAGAAGGAAAAAAGCTAGTGACTCCCAAATGAAAGTTACAAAATAATTATTCCTAAATTGATGTATATGTAGGAAAGAAGGATTAGCAAACACATTATTTAAATAACCAATAGTATATGAAAAACTAAAACAAAGTGAGTAAGATCAAAATAAAATATGTTAGCAAAATATGGTTATTCTGGTTTTTTTTTGCAAATGAAATCTGCATGGAGGTAAAAATATATTGCCTGTGGTATGCATTTTTCTAGCAGAAAGACATTGTTTACAGTAGCATTAATAATACTAATACTAATAATAAATTGCATGCCACTGTCTTGCAGAACATGTTTTCCTATAGGATTCTTTGCCTGACATGGACTACTTCTGTAGAAGTTGCACTATCTAATTTCATCTGTCAGAAATAGCTTGACCACCAGCCAAGATCGCCGTCTAAGATAGGAGCTCCATGTATCATCGGGTGGACTTCCCGACAAGAGAGCCCTTTTCCTTCATGGTCTTACAAATGAAAGTCTGAACTCATTCGACCTCCAGCTGAGCACGGTGATATTTACGGTTACCGCATGTGTTTATTTTTAAGGCCAACATCATCATGCCTGCTTAAATCTACCTCACAGCGGTGGCCATTTTAGCTTAAACGTGTGCTTCTTGTGAAAACCACACTCTCACCCTGACATGTAACTTCTATCTCCACAAGAGGTTTTTCTACACATCTTGGTTTGTTTGCCAATATATAAACGCTGTGGATATCAAGACCTTATTTTTCACTTAATATTTGACTTTGCTGCATTTAATCAACGCTGCTTCTTCAGACCTTCTGCAGTTATTCACCTGGTCCCTGCAGTTCCTTAGACATCCTGGTTGATTACATGCATTCCATCCTACTTTCTTACTTCCTTCCACTGCTTCTGTTGTGCTCACTCCTCACATAGGTATGTACATTCTATGGGCAAACTAAGGAAATATAAAACTCCTCCTCATCAATTGGTGCCCTCCACTAAGAAATGTTTGTTCTTTTTAAATTAGACAATTACCCTAATATAGACATCTCTTCTGCGTCAAAGATGTCTTCCTCCTCTTTACCTTCTCCCAAAACTTGTCAAGCTATGTCTGCATCTACACACAAAAAGGTCAAGCAGGACTCCCCCCCCCTTTCCAGTCAAATCTGCTTTACCTATTTCCCTTGAGATTGTGCTGGACAAAATACGAACCCTACATCAATTTGTTGAAGAAACCAATACTAGAATGCAAAATTCAAATGGTCCCAAGTGGAAGCAAGAGTGTCAGCACTGGAGCACAACACACCAGTGATGTTCAGGATGAAGCAAACAAAATTTCAGCTTTGAAGAAGGAAGTGGCAATTTTGAAAGTGTATTCTGAAGACATGGAAAATAGAAATAGACGAAACAGTCTTCACTTATACGGTTTATCAGAAGGTCTTGAAAGTAGTGAACCAGTCTAATTTTTTGCTTCATTCTTGCCCAGTTAGTGGGCTTACCACCTCCCACAGTCTTAAATATCCAGAGAACTCAACGATTAGGATGCCCTGAACACCCTTCTTCCTCATCTAAACCCAGGAGAGTAACTATCGTCTTCGTTGAATTTACTGACTTATTTAAAGTCCTCAATGAAGTCAAAAAAGCTAATTCTCTGGCAGGGAAGTAAGGTCTTCATCTCACAAGATGTTTCAAAAGCCACAGCAGGCAAATGTAAAGAATTGTTGGATATTTGACCACAAATTTATTCTTTAGTAGCTTGCTTTGGTTTGTTCCATCCCTGTCTTTTCAAAGTGACTTATCAGAACAACACACCTTCATCTACATCTCCCGAGGAGCTTCAAGACTTTGTTCATCTCCATTCCACCAGGTCCATGGATACTTCCAGTCCTTCTACAAAATGATTGTATCTCACGTTTTTCCTAAAATGTTTTAGCCTATACTTTTAATGAATTATTTATTTTGCATACTTTTTCTTCAGGTTCCTGTTGTCTACTATGTTGTTACCTTTTTCTGTATCATTAGTCCGTTGATGCGTTTTGATCCCTTACTGTTCCATCTTCACTCTGTGCTGTAATCGACCCCACCCTATTGTCCAATCTTATCAGGTATGTTTTACAGTCATCAAAGCTTGACATGCACTGTCTTTTCTTTCCTGATCTTCTTCCTTCCTTTTTTCTTCCCTTTTCCCTTCCATCTTTCCTCTGGTTCATTTTCCATTTCTCTTTTATCTTCCTTCCTTAATTTTGCCACGTCTGTAGAGCTTGTTATCTTAGAAGACCTTTCCTTTGTATATCTTGTTACTTGTTGTACCATTTAGAGTTATTTCTTGGAATGTCAAGGGGTTTATTAACCTGATACAAAGGCAGAGCATGGTATCACATTTAGCTAAATACAATCCTGATTTAGTTTTCCTACAAGAGACCCAGCTCTCTGAGCCTGAAGCACTGAAACATAAACATGGATGGGTGTCATTCATTTTGTGTCTCCTGCATCTGCAAACAAGAATGGAGTAATAGTCCTCTGTCATAAGAAACTAAGGTTGAATATCATATCCCAGGAGTCTGACTCTGAAGGCATTTGGCTATTTGTTTAATTGTTAATGATATTCCCTTAACAGTGGTGGACCCCGACCTCCTCCCCAACAGTTGACAGCATGGGAGGAGAAAGTCTTGGCAATACTGCATTCTGAGGGGCTCACTGGAGTACCCGGAGGACTGGACACTGGTGAGTCACCATTACCCACCACCCATACCTGCATGCCATGTCACCCCCTCGCCCTGACACCCTACACCCCACTCCATCCCACACAGTGCACCACCCCAAATTTCCACACCTAAATGTATACCCCTGCATGCCATGTCCACTGCAGGCACATCCCTCCCAGCTCTGCATGCACACCCACCACCAATGCATGGACAGCATGTAGAACTACCAATCCCACAACCCATCACCAGACACTACCAAAGGTGAGTGGGCAACACCAAACCCATAGGGAAAGGTAGAAATGTGGAATATGTGACAGGCAATCACCCTAACATATCACTTACATCCCCACAGATGCACCAGCCAATGCCAGTGGCGAGGAGGTGCTATGGCAACCCAGTCCCCCACCAGAAGATGCCCTCACTGATGACAGCAACTCTGGAGGACTTGATCTAGATGAACTCCCTGGCCCATGTGGGACCAGGGGTCAGAAGGGTACCACATCCCACAGCAAGTCCACCACAGGATCCCCCTCCTCAGACTCAAACACCACAGCAGCCAGCCAACGTTCCCAAACCTCTGTCCCCAGGACAAGTCAATCAGTAGTGTGCCCACCTGTACAGGGACCCTAGTCAACACCACACAGGCAAGACCATGAGGGTCCTGGTATAAGTGAGAGTGGGCACACCGTTCAAGGGACACAGGCAAAGGCTACCAGAGACAGTCGGAGGACAGCTGTGCACCAGGGGGAGGCCAGGCCCAGGGAACTGACTGCCCAGAATGCACTTACAAATGTCCTGGAGGCATACTAACAATTCCAGGACAGGATGGGTCAGGTGATCAACATCATGCAGGAGAACCAGCGGCTGCAAGGAGAACACCACCAGTAGGTCATGCAACAATTGCAGGCCTTGAATACAATGATGGCCTCCATTGCAGGGATGCTGAGTGACATGGCAAACATCATGCAGGAATACACAACACACCACCGGACCCCTTCCACCAGCCAGTGTACTGACCAGCCCTTCACATCTTCTGCAGTAAGTGGACAGGAGGCCCTGCCACAGGACTCCCAGGCCACCAGCACTCCTCCCCCTGCAGAAGGTGAACCACCCTGCAAACTTTCCCTGTGACCCAGACAGACACCAGAGACGGTTGCCAAAACCAAGACCACTGCCAGGAAATTAGCCCCTCCAGAATGTCCCCCTTGTGTTCCACTGAGTCACCTTGTTCACTTTGGTCTGCAATTGCTCCCCTACCTATGGCCCCATGGCCCCATGGACACTGAACCTGTGCTACAAACAGACTGGCCCACTGTACTAGACTATTCCCAACCATCACCCCACTCTATTGCACTTTCCATTGTATTTTCTAAGTCAAATAAACACCCTTTTACACAACCAGAGTAATAGTGCTTTATCAGTAAGAAATATGCAATGTTTTCAACTGTATTGAATGCATTAACCCATGCAAATGTCCTGTAATGTGTTAATCCATCCAACAAGTGTGTTCCAACAGTCTTTAGACATCACATCAGTACACTGTTGTGACCACACCAACATTTGCAATAAGGGAAGGCATAGGTGACGGCCAATTGGGATGCAAAAGCAATGACTTGCACAACACAACAGTCACAGAGCACATTACTAAAATGGAGACATGTATTGATCAACAGTCTTACCTGAGTGTCATTAGAAGTACTGCTGAATGATGTGTCCTGTTGTCCACATCCTCCTCCTCTTCCTTCTCCTCACTGTCCTCAGTGTCCACTGTTGCCACAGGTGCATTGTCACCTCCCTCCTCCTGCTGATAGGGCACATGGCGTCTGAGGGCCAAATTGTGTAGCATGTAGCATGCAGCATGCCACCATGATCTGACAGACCTTGTTAGGGGAGTAGCATAGAGATCCACCTGTCAAATGGAGGCACCTGGACCTGGTTTTCAGGAGACCGAAAATGCGTTCCACAATCCTCCTGGTACGCCCATGTGCATCATTGAACAGATTTTCAGCCTCTGTTCTTGGATTCTTAACAGGGGCAACAGCCAGGACAGGTTTGGGTGCCCGGAGTCACCTGGAAGAAGTGAGGGACACACATTAGCCATGCACAATGGCATGGGGTATGACTCCAGTAGGCATACACTGACATACATTCGGTGTGGACTCAAGCTCACCTATGAGCCACACTTTGTGCCTCTGTAGTCATTCCATCTCCTGTGGGACGCTGCTATTCCTCAACACATAGGCATCATGCACAGATCCAGGATACTTGGCAGTGACGTGGGAGATGTACTGGTCAGCAAGGCAAACAATCTGGACATTAAAAGAGTGGAAACTCTTCCTATTCCTGTACACCTGTTCATTTGCCCTGGGAGGGACTAAGGCAATATGTGTACCATCAATGGCCCCAATCACATGTGGTATGTGTCCATTTGCGTAGAATCTAGCCTTCACAGTGCACAAATCATCCACCTAGGGGAATGGGATATAGCTGCTCATGTGTTTAAACAAGGCAGACAAAACCCTTCCAAGCACATTCGAGAACATTGGCTGTGACATTCCTGCAGCCAAGCCCACAGTGACCTGGAAAGAACCAGTTGCTAGGAAATGGAGCACTGACAGTACCTGCACAAGAGGGGGAATTGCTGTGACGCTACGGATAGCAGCAGGTATCAGATCAGGCTCCAACTGTGCACAGAGCTCTGTGATTGTGTCCCTGTCCAGACGATAGGTGAGTATGATGAGCCATTCCTCCAGTGTACCCAAGTCCACAAGGGGTCTGCACATGGGTGCTTGCCTTTTCATCCTATTCCTCCACAATGGTTGGTATCTACGTGATCCAGAAGTAATAAGGGTGTGACAACAGGACCTATGGACACACATCATAGTACACAGCACATGTATGTATGTAGGACATCTGAGTTGTCTAGGTGTGTACAGTAGACTCCAATGACGCACATATGAATTCATAACAATGGTACCAGCAGTAGGAAATGGCAACTGCCTGTCCTGTATGCAGGGACTGGTGGAAGTGACCGCACACCGCCAGCGTTATGCTTCATGGCTGTAGGCAGCCTGCACCGCCATGCTATTCCTCACTGGCTAACATGGGGCTCTATGGAGTACAGGAACCAATGATGATCAACGTCGGCGGTGACGGTGTTCATCGCCGCCAATGTGACCGCCATTTTCTTTCTACAAGTTCGCTTGATTTCTGACTTTAAATGTGATACATCTCCACTGCGTGTGCTGCTGTGACCTGTGTCTGGAACCGGCCATGGCCCGTGCTACAGGGTAAAGGGCCCCTGCTTTCAAGATGGAGGAGAAGCTCGTGGATGGGGTCCTACCCCTGTATGGGCAGTTGTATGGGCCTCCAGACCAATAGGTGAGTACATCATGGGTACGTTGAATGCGACATGGCTGTATGTAGATGTATGTGTGTGCTGGCAGTATGTCATTTGGGAGATATGGCTGCAGGCAATGTGCACACAGAGTTATGGGTCATGTGTGTGCATGATGAGGAGCAAATGCAGTATGTGAGCCATTTGTTTGACAGGCTGTATTGTCTGGTTCATGGTGTCCCTCTGTCTGTGTTTCCTCTGCAGGTCTACGCCTATCAGTAGAAGGGGTTGTGTAATGCCATCGCCAAGGATGTGCGGCCCCTGTGGGTCCATGGCCGGCAGAGCACTATCTGCAGGAAACGGTGGGAAGACTGCGGAATCCCAGCTGGGGATGGCCTCCCAACGAGGGAGGGTTGCCTGTCGGAGCCTGACCCCTCTAATGGCCCTGAGACTGCGGTGAGCAATCCTGAGTTGGATGGGCGCTTGAAGGCAGCACAGCAGCCACAAGGGGGTGAGTACAGAGTGTGTGGTATACATTTTTTGTTGCCTGCTATAGGATTTGGGAGCAAGGTTGTAGTCAGTGGATGCCCCAATATGCTGGTTTAGCTATTTCTGCGTGGTCATGCTTAGCTTAGCTTAGCTATGTATGGTCCATACTGCGCAATGTAAGTCCCAAGGAGTGAATGTGATGTGTATGCCATCCGTGCTGTTGATGCTATGATTGACCATGTGCTCCCTTTCTTTCTCCCCCCTCTCCTTGTGAGGGAGCAGGGACACTGGCGATTGAGGGAGCTGCAGCCCACAGGACCCAGGAGGCAGAGTCCACCGACGCAGAGGGGACCAGATGGACGGAGGGCGAGGGGAGCACCACAGGGGAGACAGGAGCAACAACATAAGAGTCATGTTCCTCGTTTGATAGAAGTTCCCTGGTGGTGGCAGACCCCTCTGGGACCACCCCGGCTACAAGATCTTCCGCCACCCCCGTACCAGCACCGCCCTCCCAGTAGCCCCCCCACCCAGTTGCCCATGCCCGCTCACCCAGGAGGGTGGGTGTCTCCTTCACCCCAGGCACCTTAGGCCCTGTCCCAGTCAAGCCCTGCTGCCCTCAGTGAGGAGGCTATTGACCTCCTGAGATCCATCTCTGTGGGACAGTTAACCATAGTGAATGCTATCCAAGAGCTGGCATCCCAGATGCAGCAATGCAATACTTTCCTGGAGGGCCTTCACGGAGGCTTGGAGGCCCTACAGAGATAGTTTCAGGCTCTGGCCTTCTCTGTGACGGTAGCCAGTGTGTCTGTTTCTTCCGTCCCCCCTCCAACTACCTCTTCCCTGTCCCTGTCTCCTCTCCCCCAACCCATCCCATGCACACATTCTGACAAGCATGCACCCAAAACAACAGACAGGACTTGCTCAGACAAACACAGGCACCACACTTCACTCCACAAGCACACACACAGCCAACACACAGATGCACACACAACAACAGCCACTGCCTCCACTGCCTCCCCATCCTCCTCCTCCCACACAGTCAGATCAGCACTCACACCTGCATGCACTGCATCAACAGTCCCAGATTCTGCCACCTGTACAGCCTTGCCCACAGTCACCACAACAGCAGACCCTCAGACATGCAACCCACACACCACATGCACAATCACCACCACCACCACCATCACCGCCTAATGCAGCACACCCACCTCACTTGTTGACACCACCACAACATCCATCCACACATCCTGTTTGTCCTCCCCACCCTGTCCGCCCCCTCCAACGACACATAAATGCTCCCACTCAGACACCCAACAGCCATCCACCTCACACATGCACACTGTCCATGCACAACTGCACTCAACTTCTCCTACAACCACTTCCTCTACCTCCACTCCCATTCCTCCTCCAACACCCCGCCCCACTGCTCCTATGAAGCTTTTCCTTTCCCACCTTGACCTCTTCCCTACCCCACCCCCCCATCCTGCCAATAAGAGCAGAGTCCCCTTCCCCCAGCCCAGTCCCTCCACCTCTCATTCCACTCCTTTACATCCCTCTAGGGGTTACCTTTTACACAGAGCACTGGGCCTGGGACTGCTTCCACTTCCATAGGGGTCATACCCAGGATCAGACTGGGACAGAAAATAGACCCGGCCACCAAAATAAAAGTGGCCTCATTACCAAATCAAATAGCTAAAAAAGTGACTCATATTTGGAAATCAAAGCAATTGTAAAGACACCATGCGTAGGTGTTTCACAATTTACAAGAGGCTGCATGTACATCTGCTTGCTGAAGGAAATGTTTGTGGTAATGTCTGAGAAATCAATAGTAAACCAGCCAGCTCAACAGACAATAAAAGAGGCTCAACAGCAACCAAAAAACTGACCCATATACTGATCTGTGAAACCAGTTCTCTGGACACTACAAGATAGCCCTGTAGGTCAGTTCCACCCTGTTCCTACCAGGATTTGAGAGTTGTCAGGATCCCTTCATTTCTTTTTGAAGACCGAGGTCAGTTTCGGCGGGTGCAGCTCCATCACGGCTGAACAGAGTAGGTTGGCACGGATGACGTCACTCAATGGCTTGGTCTCAAGCACTTCTGTAGCTTTATAGCTGAGAGTTGTTCTGGTCAATGCACTTTCATCTTCAATTGCATCTCATGCTATTGCGATTCGTCTGTTGACGCAAAGAAGCACAAAGAGCACTGAGGTGCTCTCTGGTCTGCAGAGAAAGCAAACACTACTTTTTCCTCATTTTAATATTTTTTAGTCCATGCGAAATAAAAGAGAAATAATCTGTATGCCACTGCACTAACACAGTCATCGAGACCTCATGCATAATATCAAACAAGCTATCCCTCGTAGAATTGTACACACTTCACCGTTTAGCATCGGTGTCTCGACAATGTATCAGGTATTAGGCATAGACGAAAAAACAATTAACCTCACAGAAATATTTGCTGGACTGTTTGGGAAATATTTTACTTTACCAGGTAACCTTTAAATTATTATCCCTCAAATCAGTACTAGGGCTGGAACATCAATTTTGTTTCAGTACACTTGTATGTTTTTTAACCCAATATTTTTCCGATTTATAGAAACCTGCAAATAGCCTCATCTTTTTCTTGGCTCCTAACAACACCGCGGTTTTGAATGCTTAGTTACTTAAGCATTTGAACATTCTTCGCAGTTACAAAAAAGCCCAGAATGTCAATGCGGCTGCTTTGTAAAAGAGCAGCCTTTTTTAGAGCAGAGATTAGCCTCTGGTTATTGACAAAGCCTTTCATATCGGCCATTCCTATTAATAAAAATGAACATTCACCCTGACCTCTACCCCGTCTCATCGCTCTCTGTAACCTTGCACAAATGAACAGTTCCTGAAAGTCAATACCACTAATTGAGTTCAGGATCTGAGAGTGATGATACGGGGTCAGAGATCGGGTGCCAGACCTGTCGGTTGCCCTGTTCGTCCTGTAGCAGCAAGCACTCTTAATCCCATGATGGGCCATTGACCCGCCTTGCTCGGTCATTATCTCACTCTTCTGTATTGAGGCGCGTGGGGGAGGACGTGCAGGGTTAAGCACCAGCGGGCCCTTTATGTTGACAGCATGTGATTTGTATGAGTTATAGACCACGTGTTCGTCATTAGCTTAGCATTTCTCAGCTGAATGAGAATGCAAAGCTCCCTAATTATTTATAAAACAGTAGTTTTGACTCAATTCCTCCATGGGCTCATCTCCACGTGTGCCTGTGTAAAGAGTGTGGTTGCCTGCCCATTTACTCACCAGCGGCTCCTCCACTATGTTGGAGGAATTTCGCCCACCCCCACCAGTAGCAGCAGCTGCAAACTGAAAAATAAAAACAATTATAAACAATGTTTATTATAGTTTTTATTTTCTAAGGGGCGGGGCTATGAGGTTGACGAGCAGGGATGGGGAGTGGTGTGCACTCTCCTCAGTGCGCATGTGTGTTTGGCCGGCTGTCTCAGGACAGCCAAACACACAGGTGCACTGAGCTATCTGCAACCTGGCACTGTGTTGACAGGTTGGAGACAGCTGACACAGGCTCCCAGTCTGCCTGGGAGCACCAATCCAGGGCATTCAGGCCAATCCTAATGCTGCTCTTATGCCGCGAGCAGCATTAGGATTGGCCACAGGGTTGGCTGGGAGCCTGTGCCTGCAGAGAATGAGGACAGAGGAGAAGTGCGGCGGTGACAGCGAGTCAGTTTTTTTTTTTTTTATTATAATTTTTTTATTTGTAATGTTTGTTTTGTGCCCCTTGCCCCACCACTTTGCCCCAACAGGAGCAGCCCCTGCATTTACTTGCTCCATACAACTATCACTAAGTACTGCAAACTCACAGCCTCATGGAGAGAGCAAACATAAGTACTTGAATGAGGAAGGGATAATCAAAGTGCAGTCCTCATGACCTCACCCTTATTGTGATAGATATTTACAAATGTCATAAATAATATTGAAGATGAGATTACGTATCACATTGCTAACACAATGAAAAAGATGACTGTGAAAATATTATTCGATTTTGGTTTGAGTATGTGTTCTTATTCAATTACATTGTGCTTTTCTGTGTTTTTATGGTCTAGCTGGATAGCGCAGCTGTCCCCAGACAATTATGTGAGCATCCCTAGAGAGTGGCTCTGTTTCCACCTACATGTTAGCAGGCAGGAGTACTTGATTTAATTGGACAGAAGTTATCTGCTTCCACAAAAGAAGTGCTTGCCCTCTGTCATTTTGTTTATTTATCCAGCTGCCTGAGATTGAACTTTCAGGGGCATTGTAAAGCTATTAAAGTATTTTAGATAACTAGGGGCCATATTTACTACCATTTTTGTATAGCGACTTGCAATTTGCAAATTCTTACAAGCCACAGTACATAATGTCCTTTACACAATTTGCAGTGGGACGCAAAGGGACCTACCTCATAAATATGCATGAGTGGAACGGTTTATTGAACAGTGTAGTGGTGTGTCAAACAGTAGGGTTGAGTGTTGTACACCAGAGTGTTATTGAATGGAGAGTTGTGAAATGGAGTGTGATGGAAGGAAGTTTTATTGAGTAGAGTGTTGTTGAGTGGAATACAGTGTAGCCCCGTAATGTAGAGTGGATGAGCATAGAGTCAAGTAGAGTGTCAGAGTGGCACAGAGTGTCGTACACTGTTGTACAGTAGAGTTGCATATAATAGAGTGGATAGTCGGACACTGGAGCTGTGTAGAACGGATTATGGTGCAGCATGGTAGAGTAGTATAAAGTGTAGTAGAGTGGAGCAGGATATATTGGGGTGGGGTAGGGTAGAGTGGAGTGGCGTGTCATAAACTGTAGTGGCGTGGAGTACAGTGGAGTGGCGTAGCATACAGTCGAATAAAGTGCCAAATTGGAGTGACAGTTTGTACAGTAGAGTGTAGTGGCATGTTGTACAGCACTCAATAGTATTGTAGACTACAGTAGAGTGGAGTGGCATACAGTCTAGTTGAGTTTTGTGGAGTACAGTGTACAGTGCAGTGTGGTAGTGTAGATTGGTATACAGTGTTACGGAGTACAGTGACATAGAGTAGAGTGCCATACAGTTGAATAGTGGAGTACTGTGTCATAGAGTGGAGTAAAGTGGGGTGCAGTGGCATACAAAGAGTTGTGTATATCGTTGTATAGTGGACCAGAGAATTGTAGAGCAGCATAGAGTGGTGTAGAGTGTTGTGCAATGGCATACAGTATTGTACAGTGTTGCACAGTCAAGTTGATGGGTATAGCTAGGACAACAAGTGTTGTAGAGTAAAATTGCATAGAGTACAATATTATGACAAACACTGGTGCTGCGTAGAGTGGATTGTTTTACTGTAGCGTAGAGTGAGGTAAGTCTTATACCTTGGAGTAGAGCCGAGTTGAGTGGCAAGACTCAGTGTGAAGTAAAGTACACTAGAGTGTATTGCTGTGTCGTGAAGTACGGTGGCATGGAGTGTAGTGTAGTGGAGTATCATAGGTAGTAAACTGTTATATATTGGAGTGGGGACTTGTACAATAGGGTGGAGTGCTGTGCCAGAGTATAGAGAAGTGCTGTATAGTGGAATAGAGTGTTGTACAATTGAGTGTTGAGGCATAGAGTGGAATATAGAGTTGGATAGTGCCGTGTACAGGGATAGAGTGGAGAAGTGGGTCATAAAGTGTTGTAGACTTTTATTGAGAGAAATTAAATAGAGTGGAGGAGAGGGTTGCACAGTGGAGCAGCATGGAGTAGAGTGGCATACACTGTAGTAGAATAGAATGGTTTACCGTCAACTGGAGTTGTATACAGTGGAATAGTGTACAGTGGAATACCGTATGGTGGAGTGTAGAAGAGTGGCGTGAAATAGCATAGAGTGGAGTGGCCTAGAATGGAGTAAAGTACAGTGGATTAGCGTAAAGTGGAGTGCATACAATGAATTGGCATAGCATAGAGTTGAGGAAACTGTTATAAATTGGAGTGACATCTCATACTGTAGAGTAGAGTGGAGTGCTGTGTCGTACAGTGTTGGAGACTGGCATAGAGTGGAGTATGGTGTTGTACAATAGAGTGTTCGGGCATAGAGTCAAAGTACAAATGTAGACAATGGAGTGTATGAGGATAGAGTAGAATAGAGTCTAGTAGAGTGGCATAGAGTGTAGTAGAGTTTTGTAGAGGGGTGTTATATAGAGTTGAGGAAAGTACACTGGAGTGATGTAGAATAGGGTAGCGTACAGTGGAGTGGCATACAGTGGAATAGGGTAGAGTGGAGTGGCATATAGTGAAATTGCATATAGTGGAGTGGCATAGAGTGGAGTGCTGTACAGTGGAGTGGCGTAGAGTGTAATAGCATATACTGTAGTGGCATACAGGGGAGTGGTGTACAGTGGAGAGGCTAGAGTGTAATAGCAAACAGTGGAATGGTGTACAGTAGAGTGACAACCAATGAAATAGTGTAGATAGGAGTGGCTTACAGTGGAGTGGGGCAGAATAGAATATCATAAGGTAGAGTGGCCAAGATTAAAATTTCATACAGTGCAATTGGGTAGAGTGAAGTGGCATGGAGTGGCAAAGAGAAAAGCATACAATGGAGTGTCATAGACTGGAGTGGTGTAGAGTGGAGTGGAGTGAGGTAAAGTGAAATAGCATACAGTGGAGTGACTTAGAGTGGAGTGGCATTCAATGGACTAGCTTAGAATGGAGTGGTGTGCATTTGAGTGGTGTAGAGTGGAGTAGCATGTACTGAAGTGGAAAACAGTCAAACAGCCTAGAGTGGAGTGGCATACAGTGGAGTTCCATATAGTGAAGTGGTGTACAGTGAAGTGGTGTAGACTAGAGTGACATACACTGGAGTGGGTAGAGTGTAATAGAATACAGTGGAGTTGTGTCCAATGAAATAGCGGAGAATGGAGTGACATACACTGCAGTGGCCTTAGAGTAGAGTAGCCTACAGTATAGTGGTATGCAGTGAAATAGCATACAGTGGAGTGGCATACAGTGGAATAGCATATAGCATAGTAGCATTTATTTTAGAGATGCATACTGAAGGTGGTGTAGAGTGGATTTGCATAGACTAATAATGTAGAGTGGATTGGCATAGTGATGTACAGTATAATAGTGTATAGTGGAATAGCATGGAGTGGAATGGGATAGGCAGTAGTGGCACACAGTGGAGTAGGGTAGAGCGAAATGGAATACAGTAGAGTGGGGGCATTAGAGTGGCGTCCAATGGAATAGCGTAGAATGAAGTGGCTTGCCATATACTGGAGTGGCATAGAGTGAAGTAGCATACAGTGGAGTAGCGTAAACTGGAGTTTTATAGAGTAGAGTGGTATACAGTGGAATAACATAGAGTGGAAAAGTGTAAGTGTATTGGTGTAGAGTGTAGTGGCATACTGTGAAGTTGCATAAAGTGTAATAGTGTAGAGTGGAGCAGCATACATTGTTGAAGCATACATTGAACTGGCATGGATTAGAATAGTGTATAGTGTAGTGGTGTACAGTGTTGTGTTGCGTGGAGTGGTACAGACTGGATTGTTTACACTGGAGTGGCCTATACTGGAATAGCGGAGAGTGAAGAGGTGCATAGTGTAGTGACATACAATGGAGTGGCATACAGATGTAAGTTAAATTTAGCAGCTATGTAGATTATGTTGTGCAGAGTAATGCAAAACAGCAAATTGCACTTCCTTGCTTTTCCCCAGATTTACTAATCAACGCAGGGCCACACATGATGGCCTTGCTTTGCTTTGTAAATCTGACTAAAGTATTGCTTTGCTCATGCGTCACCATGCATGAAGCATGAGTACTTCAATACAATAATACATCTCGGCTGCACTTATATTTTGGGCAATGGTTTACCACAGTAACTTTGAGGTATACCATGGTACGTGGCAATGAAAAGCCAGTAGACAATATGTTAATGGCTGTTTTTAGGAAATGAAAAGGCAACTATATTGTTTTCACTGCACTTTTTTCTGTTTTGTGTTAGGGCCTTAGATTGGTAAGTAACAGGTTTAACTACAGTTCCCTACCGATTATCACTTTATTACAGTGGTAAAAGGTAAATGTATTTATATTTTTTTACATATTTTTAAAATAAGTTTATCGAGTACTGTGTTAGTACCTACTAAGTCCTGTATTTCTAGGAACATTTTTAGGTGTTTCTGCGGTACTCGGTACACTTTTTCACAGAATTGAATATGTTAAAAAAAAATGTAAATACACTGTACTACACTATATTTGTGAAATATATAATATTCGTTTTTTTCAACTTTTTAAGATATTTATAAAAATAATTTGTAAGTACCTCAGTACTCCCAAGGAAGTAAATCAGTACTCTGTAATTAAAAAAATATATATAATAACCTATTATTTTCTACTAATGTGGTGATAGGTAGGGAAAATATAAAACACTTACCTACATCTAAGGCTGTAAGCTAGCACACTGGCAAGGGGGCCTTCAAACAACATGTCAGGCTTAAACATCTTAAAAGTTTTCAAAAGTAGTTATTATTTAATCAATTAATGACTTATCACTGCCATGTTCTGCAGTAGTTTCACAAAATTTTGCACAATTCCGTGAAAGTACAGCAGTCGCAGATATCACTAAGTTGAAATGCTTAACTTAAAAAACACTTACCTGTCGTACCCAAAATGGAATATCTGCGCACCATAATGTATAATCCTGCCAAATATCATGTAAATTAGTTCAGTAGTTTTTGCGCTATATCAAATACTATAGTCTATGGAAAATGCATTTGTGGAAAACATGTTTTGGGTCCCTTCTTTTATCTCTGCACCGCTAATGATTTACTACAAATTTACATCATTACAAAATGTATAAAATTCTATAGGTGTGGAAAGTTTTGCGGTGAGTCATCAAATGGATGGAAGGTTATTAGGGAGCAAAAATCCAAGGAATTCCTGTCTCTGGAAATCCTAACTATAACTAAAGAGTGGTAATTATTTTTAATTTGATTAATTTTTTTAATCTATTGTATATGGTATGTATTTGTTTATTGCTTAACACAATTATGTGACCATAAATATGTCTTTTAGTTGTCAGATAGTAATTCTGAAACTTTACGTATGCACTTATGGGCTTATTTGCTACTTTAGGTAGGATTGTGCTACATATGGAACCCAAGGTGAAAGAAAGCCAATCATTTTTGTTATAAGAATTGAGGGATTATTTTATTTGCTAGTGACCAATTATCATGTCCTCCTTAATAGTAGTTTGTGTAGCTCACTGCTACTTTTCTATTTTGCTGCACTGGAGTGCATAATAAAAATGTATGTTTTTGCCTTGTTGGACACAGTGTTATTTGGTGAGCCAGAGAGCATGCAAAGAAAATGTATGTAGATTAGAATGTATTATATATGTTATGTATTGGTTATTAGTGGCCATAAATATGTCTTTCAGTTGTTCATGTAGTAAATCTGAAACATACATGTGAATCTAGTAAATCTGAAACATTACATATGATGTTGTTTTTTGTGGGTTTCCTTGCTACTTTTACTAGTATTGTGCTACACAGCTAAGGTTTGTCTCTGATAACTACATAACCACCTCATAACATCACTTGAAATAGCAAAAAGGGCATCTGTATAGTCTTATTACATTGCTGTTAAACTACTTTACAAACCATTCAGCCATTTTTCTGCTACGGCCAATACGAGAAGTCTATGTAAAATGCATTGTGCTCAAAACCTGTTCTCTAACCCCTCCTTTTTTTTTGCATCTCCTTGACCATGCCCTGCAAAACTTTCCATTGTCTGCCAATGTAACACGGGCAATTGGTTTGGAAAGTTTAATTTTTTAAAGACTCAAATGTTTGCCAAACGGGTTCAAAGTTATTAAGGGGAAACAATCTGAGGAATTCGTGTCTCTGGCTGTTGCCAGTAGGTAGTTATAGTTAGGACCTAGTTTCCACAGGAAAAGTATTTGATGAATCCTTCAAACACAGTGGCTGGGGGTCAAAAAAGTGTTTTTCCCTTGTTAATTCCCATAGGGATTTTGAACAATACTACCTCCCGATTTGCTGGATGCAAATACACCAAATTTAGTCCGGAAAGCATGCTGTTTGTGATTTGGTGTAAATCTGTCCAGTAGTTGTGGAGATATTAAAGGGAAAATGTATATTGATGTATAGGACCACGGAGGCCCGGAGGCTCCTGGAGATCTTGTGCTGAAATCCGATTGGCTGCCAGCACTTCAACCAGGAAGTGTTGAAGGCCATGTTGAGGCTCGGCTTCAGCCAAGTCCCCAAAAACAAAAACTCAAAAAAAGAAGAGTGGACAGGGTAGAAATACCCTAACACCCAAGCCTTGGTGGTGGGGTCCCCCTGGGTCCCTGCTTGGGCAAACAAGCATTTCCTATGGTGAAATTTGCAGAGGCCCCACAAATGTCACCATAAATTAAAAATAAATATATTCAAGGTCTCCCCACTTGTTCTTAATGTAGCCCCTGTGTTTCCCTTCTCATGCAATAAATATTCAGGTTTAAAAGAGCTTGATATGAAACTATAGGACACAACTTTTCTCAAAAGTGTTGAGCACTTGTCATGTCGACAGCTGCAAACAGGTGTGTAAATATGTACTCTGTACCAGTATTTTTAAGCCTGTACTTGACATTCTGCCAAAGGAGCTATGATGCCCTACATGTGGCACACTATCTGGACTGGCCATCTTGTGTGGTTGACAAGACTTCCCTGGCAGGAGGAAGCAGAGAACAGCATCACGATGACTGCTTCAGCTCACTTGAGCTCGCTGAGGCAGGAATACATCAACTCCTGCCCAGGGAGATTTCCACATCCTGGATAGGAGGATGCCTCAGTGACAGGTGTTAGAAGGGGGTGTGGAATGGATTCTCCATTCTGGAGTGCCACAGAAGCTCCGTTGGCATCAACTTTCTCCTCCAGGACACCCAGAGGGCTGACAAGGTGGTACAGGCATCACCCTCTGTCAGAGCACATGTCAGGGTTAGACGGAAGCCCTTTGGGGACTAATTATTCACATGTTAAACAAAACTTCAAAAACACGTTGCCTTGGCTAATGAAAGTGAGCTGTCACAGAAACTCCTTCGCCCTTTATCTGTGAGTTCCTGCATAGATGTTTATCACTCCTAGTGCTGGGGGTGCAGGGACCTGTGCAGGAAGTACGGGGAGGGAGGGAAGTAGTGTTGCTCAGCAGACTCATATAACGAGAAGACATGACTGGGTAAAGCGAGAGAAACTGTTCCGATGATGGTTGTATTCCGTCTTTTCAGCATTTTAAACTCGGGAGTATATTTTAAGTACTTAAGGCAATAAAGCCGATGTGTTAATACCTACATTACCAGTTATGAGCTGTTCCCAGGCATCAGTTGGGGTTACTGGGCATTGATTCTGTGATAATATTTGGTCAGCGATTAACTGCGGACCCTCTTCTCCAACACCCCCCCCCCCCCCGTAACTGCGGCAATGGGAACTCAACATATGACACCTGATGTGCCAAAGCTGTCAAGCTTGCAATTAACAGATTAGAGTATATATGGTGCTCGTTTTGACCATAAATCACTCCTTAACGTAAAAAAGCGGGACCCAATGAAGGGGTCAGCGTGTGTCTTCCCAGCAGATCTCGCTTCATAAATTCTTCATATGCTGCCAAATGCATTGTAATGAAATGGCCATTAACTTGGGTATATCTATTAATGAGGACTTGTCTTTTGTGCGAGGGAAATTAACTCTTTTAAGCCCTCCCTATTCCACCTTGGCTTCTCACCATCCACACCGAGATGGTGAAGAGAAGTGGCCTGGCCACTTACCACTTTTTCCTTTTGCTGTGGAGGTGACGCCAGTTCTGGTGGGCACCCTGCATATAATGCGCTGAGGTGCAGAATCCTTAGCTGGATGCCCGAAATGCACAAGCTGCACTGTGAGTCCAGTACAATCTACTCCACATGACTATGCACTGAAAGACAAGGAGGACAGCTACCAATGAAATGGCACCATATTAGCAAGTTTTAAATAAAGGAATGCAAAAATGTCACAGATAGAATGTCAAAATATGGAGAAGTTGGGTATATATAAGTAAGTATAGGTTTACTATACTTATCGCCCCATATGTTTTATATTTAATAATATGTATGTATTTATATATTTATGTATATATACAAACACATATATACACATATATATATATATCTATACATATATATATACACACACCCATATATATATATATATATATATATATATATATATATATATATAAAACCAATGGTTACAGGGACGTTATAATTACGAGGATGTTATCATTAGGAAATAGAATTTAAAAACGATAGTAATTAACTCAAAAAAACAAAAGCCAGAGAGACATTGTAGTTAGGTTTTGAATTTACACACACAAAACCATAGAAATTCAGCAGTTATAGTTATCTGAAGTAACTATAACTCGTGCCCTAAGTTAACTTGCACTCCCACCATGCACGGTTTTCTTCCCAATATTTTTACTGTAAATATAACATTGATATCATGAAAGATGTTATCAAAGATCTCATGAGTGTTGTAATATGTGGGATAATTAGCCGTGCAATTTGAGGGCCAGTTATAGTTACCTTAGGGTACAAGTTGTAGTTACGACAGACAACCATAACTATAACTGCTGAATTTCTATGGTTTTGTGTTTGTAAATTCAGAACCTAATTATAACGTCCCTGTAACGTTTCTATTTGTGAGTACTTCCTGTTGAGGTTTCATTTCAGTGAAATGAGAGGCATGGCCTGAAAGGCCCAGCCTTATAATATTTTGCCATTTTTATGGGGGTTGAAACTCACTAGAAGTCAGGGAATTATTTATTATATGTGGTGATAACAGGGAGCGACCCATTGGGCAAGGGTTGCTCCTCTTGGAGGGCGATTTTTTAAAATTAATTTGTAGGCAGATCTGCCATCTGTGGGGGCTTGGCTAGTGGTGTGCATGGACCGGTGCTTGGCGCTTAGCTGGCTGTGTGCATGAACTGACACTTGGCTGGCAGTGTGCATGAACTGACACTTAACTTGCGGTGTGCCTGGACTGGCACTTCGCTGGTGGTGTGCATAGAGTGCCGCTTGACTGGAAGTGTGTGTAGGCTGGCGCTTGTTTGGCAGTGTGCATGAAGTGGTGCATGGCTGGCGCTGAGTATAGACTGGCGTTTGGCTGACGATGGGTGTTTTGCTTGCATTTGAATGGTGATAGGCAGACTTTGTACTGTTTTATATTGTTAACTGTTTCTTGTCATCATTTGTGATCGTAATGTTTTATTTCTCTTTTTTAGGTCGAGCATGCAAGCACTTTGACCTGTTGCAAGTACTGTGGCTTTTAACCACACTCACCTCACGCCAATCACTTTCACACATTCGTGGGCTTGCCTTTCAAAAATCCCTTGATGTCATTGGTAATTGCTTTACGATTGTCCTGCCTTCGGGCAGTTTTGTTTCTGCCTTGTAAACTGCCTTTTACATGGATAATTGCACGATCACAGATATACTTCAGCGTGGGTGAACTATTTTTTGTTTTGTCTCTCCCCTTTGTGCTTCATGGCAGCCATGACGCTCACATTGGGAACAGCGCAGAACAGCAGCACAAACTCCATCTGCGGTATTGGAGCGCAGGTCACATTGTTCACATTTACCTAATCATTGTCATTTCTTTGGCTCGCCTCTTCGCGCTCCATAGCTTTCCTACAAATCACAGAAATCCTCAACACGGCTCTCCCGGCACAGCAGGAAAGCTGATACTACAATATTGACTGCACTTGAGAAAAAGGCTCCCCATAATGCTTTGCAAGCATTCTTTATCATACATATTTATCCATAACTCAGCCTTTGGTGGTCCTAGGACAAAGGGAAACACCAAAATGTTCAGCACAATGTGCTCTTTCTGTCTACATCATCTCTAGGTCCCCACATTAGGTATTAATTACCCATCCCTCCATTCAGTGTCCTATTCACCTTTCTCATGGCTGGCACTTTTGTTTTACAGCTGATAGTAGTTTGCGTTTTAAGGGTCTTGTTTGTTATATCATTGTAGACGGCCTTCTAGCCCTAAAAATGTGTAAATGCACTACGTCCTCTAGGGGCTAAATATACGGTTACAGTGCAATATTTGCAGTAATTTTCTTTTCATGTGGTTATGCTATATGGTAACATGACCATGTTTCTAACAAATGCTATTTTCACTGTGGTGTCCTCTGGGGGCTGTTCGGAGCATTACAGTCTAATGCCAAACATTTATTTTTGATAAAGGTTCTTATTGGTTTTATGTGATGATTGTATATGTTTTATTAATCTCTCCTTGTTGCAATTAGGACCATGATTCAGGCCAACTTAACAGCCTTATTACATTATGACTGTTTGAACACTCTTTATATGCTTGGGTGACCCTTCTAGTTTATTTATCTCTTTACTCTTCTGTAGCTGTCTTGCTTTGGGAATTGTGTTAGCCAGCCAGCAACTCTGATGGTGGAGTGGTGAAAGTGGTATTCTATTGGAATTAGCATGGCAGATTTAAATTAGCTAAATGGAAACATTTTCATTTTTGGCTGCAGATAGAGGAAAAAGGTCCACTGCAATTATGTGGCAGGAAAAGACCAAATTATGAGGCAGGGTTGACCAATTTATGTGGCATGAAAAGTCCAGTTATAAATTTACAATGCCAACAGCTCTAACTCAAGCAAATATGAGTCCCATTGCATTGCAAATGTTTATTTTCCAGTGCAAAGCTTTTGTTTTCCTTTGCTGTGACTTCTGCTTGTAGTTTTAGCACTGGATTGTCTGCAGTTGCATGTGTTTGATAAGAAAAGGTTTTTTGTGCTGTGAGTATCATTGCCCTGCATGAATGCATTTTTTTGTAAATGCTGTAAAAAAAGCAGCATAATTAGTTCTCTGTTTGATTGTGTGCAAAATTATTTTGGGATTTGTGCACAATGTGTATTGTGTTGTGCAATTTTCTTTTGTTTTTCCTTTATAATGGGATATTATTGGTGCTTGCTGTGTCTGTGCATAGTAGGTCCTGGTGAGTCTAGCTGTCTCTGGCAAGTGAGTGGTATTGTATTTGAGTATATAGGTCTTTGTGACAAAGCCACACTGTTTATTACTCATTTTACACTTTGATGGTTATTGTTGAGTTACTTTTATTAGTAAGGATTATGACAAGCCGCAGGACTACCACTCAGCAGGTTGTTTGTATGCTTTTCAAATCTCCCAAAGACTACGATTTTGAGACTGACTCAGCATCTGAGGCAGAGGAGGAAGTGCAAGATCCTGGCAGTGAATTTTCTGTCTGAGAGGAGTCATCTGATGGCGAAGCCACGCTCAGTGTGGAGGATGTGCGTCTTTTAGAGAAGGACACTGAAGTGCTGATAGTTCAGCAAGAGGCATCTGGATTGCAGCCTGGGGATTCAAGGCTTCCCACTGGAGCAGCTGAACTCTGTGTTGCCCCAAACATGGTGCAGCCACCGTTGCCTGCCTTTACTTGTGTCGCAGGTTGTAGAGTGAATACTGAAAACTTTTTGCCTATAAATTTCTTTAGGTTGTTTATGGATGATGTATTTTTGGGTGAGATTGTTGAGCAGACTAAGTTAAATGCTGAACAGTGTTTGAGGGACAACAGTGCCAGACTTAAGCCCCACTTTCGAGCTAGCCGGTGGACTCTCACAAATCTTGATAAATCAAAGAAGTTCATGGGTTTAACTTTTTTGAAAGGTTTGATAAGGAAGCTGTTGCTTTCTTCATATTGGTCTACTAGTCCCTTGATGGCAACGGCTATATTTCCTACAACCATGAGTCATGATTAGTAAATGCTTCTGCTTCTGCTTCTGATGTAGCATTTTGTTGATAATGCTTTAGCGTTGCCACAAGATCACCCTGATTGTGACCATCTTTTTATGCTTCAGCCTGTCCTTGATCACTTAATAGATTGGTTTTCAGAGATGTATGTCCCAGGGAAAGAAATAGCTGTGGACGAGTCATTGGTCCTTTTCAAGGGCTTTTTGTTTTTTAGGCAGTACATTTCTTGCAAGAGGGCACATTATGGAATTAAGATGTGTATGTTGTGTGAGAATATGACTGTATATGGGGTGTACACTGGCACGGATTCCAGTATTAGCCCACCTGGTTGCCCGTCCATTTTAGTTAGTTAGAAAATTGTGTGGGAACTTGGTAAATAACTTTTTAACAAAGGTCACCATTTATACCTAGATAACTTCTACACTGGTGTGCAATTGTTTAGGGAAGTGTTCAAAGTGCACACTGTTGCTTGTGGCACAGTCTGCTCTAACCCTAAAGGTTACCCAAAAGAGCATGTTTGTAAAAAAAAAAAAAAACTTGAGATGATCAGTGTAGTGCTTTGCGTAGTGATGAACATCTAGCTGTGAAAGTTTCATACAGGAGAGATGTCTACATGCTGACTACCATCCGTGATGAAAGTACTTCACCTGTGACTGTTTCGGTCAGGTTGTTGAAGTGCACAAACCTGTGTACATTTTAGAATATAAAAAGCACATGGGTGGTGTAGATAGAGTAGATGAGAGGTTGGAACCTTAGAATGCTGTTTGTAAGGCTTACATTTGGTATAAGAAGTTGGTTATTCATTTATTCCACTTGGCAACCTTTAAAGCTTTTGTTGTATTCAAGGATTGTTTAAAGATGACATTTGTTCAGTTTCATGAGTCTGTGATAGGTGCTCTTGTTGTAGTGGAACAGGCAAGTGTTCCTAGCGTTGTAGTGGTGGAGGATGTGGCTAGATTGAAAGATCACCACTTTCCTGATCACATTCCTCCCCACACCCAAAAAAGACCTTCCCAGTGGGAGATGAAGGGTATTTCTGCAAAGAGGTGAGCGGAATGGGAGTCATATGTACTGCCCCAACTGTCCTTCTAAACCTGGGCTGCATGTGCCCCCATGTTTTAGATCGTACCTCTCGCAAAATAGTTTTTGGGAGCAATTGTGAGCGTAAAAGTCAACTGGTCTGTATTGTTTTACATTTTTTGTTCAGTTTCATGGGTGACATTAGTGTGATCTATTTAGTTAGAGCTTGTGTGTTTGTAGTTCTGTATTTACTTACAATTGGTTTGTTTGCTTTTTTTAGTTAAAAGAATGTGATGCCTGTGTGTGTAGACTGGTGCTTGGCTAGTGGTGTGTCTGTGTGAGCTGCCATTTGACTGGCCGTGTGTGAGTAGTGATTTGCTGCTGGTTACTGCATACACTGCTAGCCAAAAGCCAGTCCACACACCCAGTCAGTCAGTGTGATTGCTGTGTCAGTCATGTGGGTGTATGAAAGAGATGGGCCCTTGAATGGCACTGCCTGTTGATGTGAGTGTTGTAATGTGCTGGGCACATTACTGAAGGTGTGAATGGTTGTGTGTGCGTTGCGTATGAAAGGTGTGTAAATGGACTGTAAACTGGTTGGTTCAGTTTTTTAACCTTTCAACTATTAACAGTGTATTTCAGTTTTTGTAAAATATGTTCTTAATAAAATTTTATATATTGAACTATCACTCACCCTCATGCCAAATCCACCCAGAATGTGTGTATACTTTATGAACAGGTGGTTGTGCAGTAATAATTGTCTTTTCTGTCTTTCTCTGCCAAGGTGTACATCGTCTCTACACTGTCTCTTGATGTGAGTGTGGTAATTTTCTGTGCCTGTGGCTGGCATTGGGAATGGTCTTGTGTGTGTCACATATAAAAGGTATTGGTGCTTTGTCACGGCCTTACAGCTCACAAGCTGTGAGTCATTGGTTCAGTTTTTTGGCCTATCAGTCATTAACAGTGCATTTAATTTTTGTGTAATCTCTTGTTAATAAACATATATATATTTTGAGCCATCACTCACCCTTGTGTCAAATCCAAACAGTATGTGTGTTTACCAATAAAGAGTGAGAAGAGAGAGCTCACTTACCTTCCAAAATTACTATCTACACCCACAAGAAGCGAGCATGCTACCAAGTTTCTTACTTTTGTGATGTCCCAAACACTCAAATGATACAAATCACAGTTTTTAACCTTGTCCAAGGTAACCGCAATTAAAAACATACCATATTGGTGGGTAACCACAAGACAATTTTATTACACTTTTCCTCTCAGTTGGAAATTTAACTAACTAAAAAAAAAACGCTCCCTGTAATCAGAGGTTGAAGAACACCCCTGACATGATAATTTTCTTGGGTTGGACCCCAATTATGAAGCATGTCACCAACTAGGTTTGTGGGTGAGGGGTGTTTTTAAGAAAACTTAAGGGCTTTTTCTCACATTTTGAATGCTTGGCAGATCACAGGAGTAAGAGACTTTGTAGCATGCCTGCTTCTTCTCTAGGGAAAATCTACCAACTCGAGGGTGGTGTGCCTCTCATGGATCCTAACAAGTTTTCTTACCCCCAGTGCCCTACAAACCTCAAAATGTGCCTAAAATCACCCAAGCTCCTTGCATTCGGTGCCATATATTTCCAGAAACAGAAATAAACCACAAATTTCCTAACACCCATCATCCCCCTTAGTCTACCAATAAAGACAATACCTCACTTGTGTGGGTGCCCAAAGTAGAGTCAGTCTGAAAACGTATAAAATTAAAACCTGCCCTTTTGGACCCACTTTTATTCCCCAACAAATTCTACACATTTTTGTCCCTTCCCTGTTGCAGGCACTTGACCCACCCACACAAGTGAGGTATCATTTTTATCAAGAGACCAAGGAGAGCGCTTTGTGGTAGGAATTTTGTGGCTCCCCTCAGATTCCAGAACTTTCCACCAGAGAAACGTAAGGAAAATTTTGGTTTTTTTAGACATATTTTGAGGTTTGCAAATACTTCTGGGTGACAGAACCTGGTGAAAGCCACACAAGTCATCCCATCCTGGATTCCATTAGGTGCCTAGTTTTCAAAGATGCACAGGTTTGCTAGGTTTCCCTGGGTGCCGGCTGAGCTAGGGCCCAAAACCCACAGCTAGGCACATTGCAAAGAAAATTGGCAATATTTTACGGAGAAATGTGACGTGTCCATGTTGTGTTCAGGGCCATTTCCTGTCACGGCCACTAGGTCTAGCCACACAAGTGAGGCATAATGTTTATGGGAAGACTTGGGGGATGCTGGGTGGAAAGAAGTTGGTATCCTACTAAAATGTCAAAACTTGGTGGAAAAATGTGTTTTTCTGATTCAAGTGCTCCTGTGTCTGAAAGCTGAGAAGATGGAGATTTTAGCACTGCAAACACGTTGTTGATGCCATTTGCAGAGAAAAAACAGGTGCTTCCTTCTGCATTTTCTCCCAAAAATACCCAAATTTAGTTATATTTTGGCTATTTTCTTGGTCCAGTCCAGTGGAATCAACACACCCTAAGTACCTCTAGAATTCCCAGGATCTTGAATAAAAAGAAAGAAATTTGGAAGGAATAGCTTATGTGGACACAAAGTTACGGGCACCTCAGTGCGACCTACCCCAAATAGCCAAAAAGGCTTAGCATGGAAGTGGGGAGCTAAGGAAGACTAGGAGCGAAGGGGTTAAAGAAATAAACTAAAAAATAAACCTTCTTCTCAGTGATTTTAAGGCAAACTGGACCATGAAATAAAATCCTTTGAAGCCTGGGTGAAAATCTGGCATCACTGACTCTCGGTTCAAAGTATTGAATAAGAGTTTATAAAAGGCATATTGTTGGTCCCCAGGACTCTCACTGCAAAAAAACAGACTGACATAACTTACTTACTAACGAAATTTACTACTGGATTATGTAAGGCACTATTAACCACTGTCTTGTGGCCTTAGATTGTTTCAGAGGGTGGGTGCATAACAGGATAATGCTTCACAATGTCTGTTGATCTAAAATCAGATGAGACATGCCAGCACCACTAGTCATGAAATATTTCCCAGAGTCCCGAAGGCTAAGGGTGAAGAAGACATGTTGTTCTTTGGCATGTGATCAGAAAGGTGTTTGAGAGCTACATGATTTTCTTCGAATGGACACAAATATCACATTACAGCCATCACTGTTGAACCTTCTTTTTCCATGATTGTACTGAAATGGAAAAACAAACCAGCATACAGAGAGAGAGAAAGGCATGCTCACATAAAACAAATGTGCACTATTATTCTGCAAATGTGAATAGCTGCCAATGCAAGCTAACTAGTCCTCAGGCGTGCTGACTGCAGCACCTCTTTTCTATATACACGTTTTTACATATTGCTTACATTTTATGAGTACATGAGTACAAGGCACTACTCTGTGTAGGATGCAATATTGTGAGCCAATTGAAGTCATTGTTTTGTCTCCCAGTGCACACTGCGTGTTTCATTGTTCTCCAAGTAGAAAAGACACTTAGGGGGTTATTCTAACTTTGGAGGAGGTGTTAATCCGTCCCAAAAGTGACGGAAAAGTGACGGATTTACCACCAGCCGTATTACGAGTCCATTATATCCTATGGAACTCGTAATACGGCTGGTGGTATATCCGTCACTTTACCGTCACTTTTGGGACGGATTAACACTCCTCCAAAGTTAGAATAACCCCCTTACTTATTTTACATCTTTAACAAAAGCAACCTTGCGTTCAAACCAACTGATTTTATGTAACTGCATGACTGAGAGCCTTTGTGACATTATTACAGGCAAGGCCCATCAGGAATCTAGCTGAGTTCTTTGGGAATTTCTTACCTTTCATGCCCCAGTAAAAAAAGATTGGGCTGAACTTTAGGCCTCATTTGTGAGTTGGAAAGTTGGCAAATTGAGGAGCCCCATACTGGCACACTTATCAATTGAGACTCGCTACCTTTAACTGATCAGGGCGCTTAACCAAGATGTTAAAATTGCCACGCATTAGAAAATTAGATAGCGAAAAGAAGTGGGAACAAGTAAAATGTATTGACTCCTGGATAAACATAGAGTAGAAGGCAGCCAAGATATGTAATTAATGAAAAAGTGCTGACTTGAAGCATAGAAGCTCTGCTGACAGGAGGCCAGATCAATTAAATCTCAGCAACCCGGATACCAAGGTTGGTAGACGTAAATCAACCTCATGCCTCTTTAATCCACTACCATACAACCCCTGACTCTTTGTCTCACTCTTGCAGGTTCCTGCTTTCTATCTTTGTGACGGGTTTTCCGTGTTTTAGTTTTATTTCCTCTTTCTGGCCCCTGAGTTTGTTTTTCTCTTTCTTGCTCTCAGTAAGTAACAGGTGGTGAAAATTAATTGTTAGTCCCCAAAACTAAGTGGTAGTGGTCCCCGCTGGCTACCACAGGCTCAAATTAACCACTGTGGAAAAGGACTTTTTAAACAGAGGCAACCTTCCCGCTTGTTTAAATGGTTGACCCACTTAGATCATTTTGTAGCTCTTTGGAATGCCAATGGCTAAGTGACAGACAGAGGATTCATATAACCATGTTTCAGTTAAACAAAATATGTCTATATTATACATAATGAGATCATGAATTCCAGTTTTATCTTTTGAACCTAGTGACAATTTAATAATATGCCATTGACGATAAGAAACCCGCCCACCCCGCTGTGTGCAGAGATTTGTCCTGAGTATCACTTCATGTGACACGAATTGATAGCAGAGCTGATGATGGTATCGCCAAGTTCATGCCACAAATAATAAATACGTTATTTTACCAGGTCAGAACGGATTGAATGGCTGGCTCTAGGTGTTTAGTGGGCGCGGGTAGATACAGACAGGCTTGTCTTTTGTGCCCCTTCAGTCAATTATACTACCTATTTTCGTCTCCTAAAGTTATTTATCATAAAAGCAATTTCTGTTTTAATAACGTGATTATGGATGCTGATGGCGAGCTCCCGTACGTTTTTTTCCTGCCTCAGAAAACACAAGCGCGCAGGTGAGATAACCTTACCCTAGCTCACCTTCTGAACACAGTTGGATCTTTGACATAGTGAGGAGTGTAGTAGTCAGGTTGCATTCAACGCAAATCAACAACATAGAGAGCATAAACAATTTTGAATACCATGAATAATTTCACACTAAATCAAACTCTAAACTGAATAAAGATTCAAATCTATATTACAATCCCAGTACCAATTTAACATATATAGTGCGCAAAACTAGATTACAAACATACATGAAAATCATAGCCTGACCAAAATGTCTAAAGAAATTTAATCTACTAAACATTAATACTGTTTAACACTCCAAAGGAATGACATGAATTAGCAAATCCACAATATGCACAATAATACCAGATTTCAAAACAGATGATGGTGGCATAAGTAAATCATCAAAATTCAGGTAATAACATTCAGATTTCAGGGCTGGGCCATTCCTCTCACTAACAAGAATTTGGACTTGCATGTGTGGGAATGGGCTAACACATGCAGACAAAAGCAAAAAGAAAAGAACAAAAATATTTTGGATAAATCATCTAACTAGGGCAACTCACTATAAAAATATGCTGGTGTAAGTTTCTAAGCTGAAAATGAAACAAGAAATCCAATTTAATTATACCTCTCCTCATGGGACAGCAGACAGAATAGTTAATCAGATTACCTCTCGCCTTCTCATGGCATCCGGAGACAGCTGCATCAGGACGGTGCAGAACACAGGCTGCATATAGGACATGTCAGCAGTTCAGAATTGGTTGGGAATAATAGCCCTGAACAGCATAAGCAAATGGGACAGTTAAAATATAACTTTATTCATCAGAAGTTAGCTAAATGGATTAGACAAAGCTAACAGACTCAGGGTAAAAGATGAACTCCCCCAAAGTTCCAAAGTCTCTAGCTAATTAGAAATATCCATGGTCCTTCAGGTGGGCCCATCTTAGTCACAATATTAGGTGTCCAATGGCTGTTGGTGGCACCATCAAGCTTGCAACTATAATGGATTTTATCAGAAAATTACATTGTCATTTCAATGATTTCATGCAGCTCCGACAAAATATTAAATTTGTTTGTTGTTTGTTACTTCAGAATCCTTTCTCGGGATACACAGGATGGGCTAAACAGTTTTCATATGGGACTCAGGAATTTCCTGTCTTGTTCAACAGCTAGAACAAATATTGTTACATAATTATCACTGAAACATGTACCCCGCCTTCATTGCAATAGGACATTCAATATCATGTCAGCAACCTAAGGAAAGAATTAAGATTAGAGGGAATAAAATTAAGCAACAAATTTTCCTCTACTGCTGCAAAAATGAAACTTCAGGCCTACTTCAGCTAAACAAAAAGCGTAAATTCACATTAAAACACTTTAATAAACTTAAATTCTATTGCACACCTTACAGTTTGAATCAAATAAGCAAAGCAAATTATTTAATTGGAAACATCATTTATGGCATAGTAGAACAGTTTAAAAAGCATTTATTTTTCTTCTGCACACAGGTAACTCATGTTAATAAAATTCATTAAAACAATGCAAGTACGATTAATTCATACTCATTTAATACTCATAATATGCTTCACTTCTTCCGTTTCTCTTAAAATAATACTTTCATCAATAATTCATGTCAATGACCCACTCAAATATAAATACACAATATCTTCATGTTAAAACCTTATATCAAAATACGAACGGTGGTCACATTGTCCACCATATTTTAAATGTGCACATTTTACATTTCTGTGTTATTTCACTGTTAGGCGTTTTAAATGAAAATTAATTAGTTTTGCTAACTTCTATGCCACTAATATATTAGTAAAATGTGATCTCTCTCAAAGCTATGGTTAGTGTCTAATGATTCTTATCATAAGAAGGGTAGACAGGTTAGATAAAATGCTGCCTTATGAGAGCTTTGTAATGAGATGTGCCTGAAAATTGCTCATTATTTATGAACACTCACCTGAGAAAAAGAGAGTCCAAGGGCTCCTGCCATTCTTCAGTGTCTTTCTATACCTCCTCTGGTGGTTCCTTGGGATACTTTCCTTCTCACCAGTGCAATCCGTGCTTATATTCAAAGCAAAATAGAGAGATACAAAAGATAAGAAAGAACATCAAAAGGACAACTATAACAAAAGCAGTAATGCGTTAGTGAGGTAGAAGCTGTTTACTTACCTTTAGAGCAGTGCCTGTCAAACTTTTTAAAAACAGGACTCAATTTTTAGAAAATACAAACCTTCTTGACCCACCTAGCTTTAAAGGACATGAGATGGGGTTGATAATTTAATGTAGTAAGAGACATCCTTTATAAATACTGTGAATTACCAAAATAGAACACACTTTACATTTTTATGTGTTTTTCTCCAAAAGCAATAGTTTGTAAATGTCACTGCATTGATCGCACCCTTTGATAGGTCTGTAGTGGACTGCGGCCAAGATATTGATCTGCCCATAAAAGTGTCAGATAGTGAATTGCACTGGAGGTGGAACACTTTTCCGAGTGGGGTGCTAGCATGCAGCATCTGTTCACTGAAAAATCAAAGGCTTCTGAACATTCTGGTTTTGACACTAGTGATCTTAGCAAATTTGAAAAAAAAACCTTCTATGCTAAAAGGAGGCCCAGTGGTGCATTTTGGAGTCTCTCTCTCTCATATATATATATATATATCGACATATATATAGATAGATATATATATATATATATATTTATATGTTCAATGGCAGGTGTAGCTGCAGATACACATGCTGTGCATATCTCGCCATCAAGTGTTGGGCTTGGAGTGTTACAAGTTGTTTTTCTTCGAAGAAGCCTTTTTTCAAGTTACGGGATCAAGTGACTCCTCCTCTCGGTGACAGTGCGCATGGGCTCCTTTGTTAGATTGTTTTCTTTCCGCCGCCGTGTTCGGACGTAATCCTTCTCCCTCTGGGACTTTTGATTTCGAAACTCTATATTATAGGCCTGTTCTGGCCTACTAAGCCATAGCCTGATGTATTGGACCCCATTCCGATTCTGTCCTCTGTGCCACGCTAAATTCCCTTATACCGACCAGCACTTGGTCTGTAATCTTTGCCTTTCTCCGGAACATCGTGAGGAAGATTGTGAAGATTGTCGTTCGTTTCAATCGAATAAGACACTGTGTGATCGAAGGGCAAGAAGACTCAAGATGGCGTTGAAACATACAGAGTCCACCGACACCTTAGAGAAGGAGCAGGCACAGGCGGCTGGTTTGATCCCAGATTCTGACTCCGAACAAGGATCAGAAGACGACAGCCAGCCAATCACAGTGGCACAGTATGTGAGTACACCTGCCCCTACACCCACTTTGAAAAAATCAAGCAAGGCCTTGGATGCATCACTGCTGTCATGCCATGGTTCCACCAGAAAAAAAGTAATCACCGACCGGCCCCTGGGTTCAGTGCCGAAAAAGGCCAAAACACCCCATCAGCAGGCCACGCCTGTTTTGGTGCTGGAGTCGAGCAAGAAAATAAGAAGCTCAACCTCCGAACCGAGCTGACACCTACAATCTTCGGATCCAAAATGAATGTGTCTGGCTTCGGAGCCGGAATCTCTACCTATAAATACTCTACCTATAAACACTACCATTGCTTACCAATGCTTCCTGGTATGCTTAGGCACACAGATTACATATTTAAAGAACCAGTTAAAGCTAGGGTTCTAACTCCAAGAATTGACAAGAAATAAAAGCCTGCACCAACAGACCCAATCTACATTACACAACAACTGCCACCAGATTCTATTGTGGTCATTGCAGCCAGGAAACATGCTAATAGTCAGTCTTCAGGGGATACCTCACCCCCTGACAAAGAAAGTAGAAAATTCAACGCTGCGGGGAAAAGGGTGGCAACACATGCAGCCAACCAGTGGCGTATTGCCAATTCCCAGGCCCTGTTGGCAAGATACCACAGAGCACATTGGGATGAAATGCTAGAATTCTTACAATACCCACCCAAGGAACAACAAAAGAGGACACAGTATATTGTAGAAGAGGGACCGGCTATTACAAATAACCAGATTAGATCTGCTCTAGATGCAGCTGACACTGCAGCTAGAAGTATTTATACTAGAATTACAATCAGGCGACATGCATGGTTAAGGTCCTCAGGTTTTAAACCTGAAATACAACAGTCAGTGCTTAATATGCCATTCGATAAACAGCATCTCTTCGGACCAGTGGTAGACACTACCATTGAGAAACTCAGAAACTCTGATACTGCAAAAGCCATGGGAGCCCTTTATATACCACACCTTTTCGGGGTTCCTTTTGGAAACAACAGTTTAGGGGAGGTTTTAAATTCCAAACTGCAGAAGCTTCCGCCTCCCATCCAAAACAAACACAGCAGTATTATTCAAGAGGGTCATTTAGAGGTTCTTACAGGGGACAGAACTTCAGAGCCAGAGGAAAATGTACAGCCTCAAAGAGTGCTACCACACCCACTAAACAATGACTTCCCAAACATCCCACAATCCCATACGTCTCCTGTGGGAGGAAGACTACAACAATTCCATTCTCACTGGCAGAACATCACCACAGATTAGTGGGTTTTTTCAATTATCCGCAATGGTTATTGCCTAGAACTCATCTCTACTCCACCAAATATCTCCCCTCATTATCACAGACTCTCTCCAGAACACACTGTTCTACTAAAACAAGAGGTACAATCTCTATTACTAAAAGGGGCAATAGAAATGTTCCCATCTCACAGCAAGGGACAAGAGTATACTCGCTATACTTACTTATACCAAAAAAGTATGGTACTCTTAGACCCATTCTAGATCTCAGAACTCTAAATCTATATATCCTGTCAGAACATTTTCACATGGTCACTCAATAGGACGTTATTCGCCTGTTACAAAAAGAAGATTACATGACCGAGTTAGATCTAAAGGACGCTTACTTCCACGTTCCCATGCATCCAGCTCACCGCAAGTATTTAAGGTACGGAATATCAGGCAACCACTACCAATTCAAATTACTACCCCTTGGAGTACCAACAGCACCAAGAGTGTTCACAAAATGTCTAGCTGTAATAGAGGCTTAACTCAGAAGACACCACATACATGTCTTCCCTTGTCTAGACGATTGGTTAATAAAATCCAGCAACATTCTACAGTGTCGACAACACACACAATACACAATAGATACTCTACACACACTAGGGTTCACAATCAATTACCAGAAATCTCATCTTCAACCAGCACAAATTCAACCTTATCTAGGTGCAATTCTCAATACTCAAACAGTATTAGCCTACGCAAATCCACAAAGGATACACGCTTTTCAATACCTCATATCACAAATACAGGTCAATCAGACTTACATAGTACAATTTATCATGAAACTATTGGAAATGATGGCATCATGTATAGCAATAGGACCACGTGCAAGACTAAACATGAGACCACTGCAACAGTGTCTCTTACAACAATGGCCTCAGGCACAGGGTCAGTTACAGGATCTAGTGTTGTTAGACCGCCAAACTTACAAATCTCTGCAATGGTGGAATCACAACAACTTAACAAAAGGGCAGCCCTTTCAAGACCCAGTGCCACAGACCATATTCACACCAGATGCGTCAATGACGGGTTGGGGGAACGCATCTCAACAATCTAACCATACAAGGGGAATGGGACTCAACACAATCAATTTATCACATAAACCACTTAAAATTATTAGCTGTGTTCTTAGCCACCAAAGCATTCCAACCTCAGATCATATACAAAACAGTCTAAATAAGAGCAGACAACATGACAACAATGCATTATCTGAAAAAACAAGGGGGGACACATTCATCCCAATTGTCCCTTCTAGCTCAAACAATAGGGAAATGGGCAATTCACAGTCAGATTCACTTACTAGTGGAATATATCCCAGAAATACACAACCAGCTAGCAGATCTTCTAAACAGGACACAGCAACAAATACACAAGTTGGAGATTCACCCACAGGTACTTCAATATTACTTTCAAATGTGGGGAACACCAAAAATAGACCTTTTCGCAACAAGCAAAAACGCAAAATGCCAAAACTTTGCATCCAGACACCCACACCCTCAGTCCAAGGGCAATGCTCTATGGATCAACTGGTCAGGGATATTTGCTTACACTTTTCCCCCTCTGTTTCTGGTCAACAAAATGCGTCACACCTCTCTCACCATGATACTCATGGCTCCCACATGGGCACACCAGCACTAGTACACAAAACTCCTGGATCTGTCAGTAGTGCCCCATCACACACTTCCAAACAGACCAGATTTGTTAACTCAGAACAAAGGTCAAATCAGGCATCCCAGTCCCAGTGTACTCAATTTAGCAATTTGGTTCCTGAAGTCATAGAGTTTGGGTATTTACAGCTTCCATTAGAATGTATGAATGTTCTAAAACAAGCACGTAAACCAACAACCAGACAATGGTATGCAAATAAGTGGAAACAGTTTTTATACTACTGCCAACCTAAAAATATAGATCCACTTAAGGCGTCAGTACAAGATATTGGGCCAGATGTAGCAAACTTTTGCGAGTCACAAATGGCCCAAATCGCAATTTGCGACCCCGCAAAATCGGAAATGGGTTGCAAAAATCCCATTTCCGACTCGCAAAATGCGATGCGAGCCGTTACCGACTCTCAAAATTTGCGACCCAATTTTGCGACCCACAAACAGGAAGTCGCAATTTGCGAGTAGCAAACCATATGCAATAGCAACTCGCAAATTATGACTAGTCGCAAAAAGCCCATTTTGCACTTCCAATTTACCACTAACTCAGAGCAGGTGGTAACCATTAGCAAAGTATAAAAGGAGACCCAGAAGGCATCTGGGTTACTCAAGATGGCGGAGATATACCTGATAGCAGTGAGGAGGAGAGCCAACGCCGCACAGCAGAGGAGGAGGAGGAGCCAGAGACAGGAGAAGATATACAGAACCAGGCAGACACTCTTCCAGCAAACTGAGGAGGAAATTTATGACAAATATAGACTTAGCAGCACAGCTATACTAGATTTAATAGATTTACTCAAACCACAGCTAGAACGCCAGACTGTGTGCGGCTGCGCCATCCCTACGCATGTGCAAGTGCTATGTTCACTGCACCTCTTGGCCTTGGGTAGCTATCAGGGGGTCATTGCTGTGGCAGGTGGGGTATCCCAAAGTGCACTATCACGGTTCTTTAGGGCATTCCTAGACGCCTTACTCACACACATGTCCCGCTACATATACCTACCCAGGAATGAGGCAGAAATCAACACCACCAAGTTGGATTTCTACCGGATTGCCAACTTCCCCCATGTCATAGGGTGTGTAGACGGAACACATATACAAATATGCCCTCCTGCAAACTTGGAATATCTGTTCCGCAATAGGAAGTGTACCCACTCACTAAACATCCAGGTGGTATGTGACGCTCATTATATCATCACTGACATGGTTGCCAAATTTCCAGGCAGTACTCATGACTCCTACATTTTTAGGCACAGTGGGATACACCAACGACTGGAACGTGGGGAGTTTGGAGATGGATACCTCCTAGGTAGAGCTGAATACACCTTGAAGACATGCACACAGGTCAATGTGCAAACCACCCATGCCTTGCTAACATTGTACGTTTTGTGCCAAACAGGTGACAGTCCATATGCACTACGTCCATGGATACTGACTCCGTACTTAACACCCAGCAATGATTGCGAGAGGCGATACAACAGTGCACATAAGAGGACCAGGAACATGATAGAATGAACCTTCGGACTGCTGAAAGCAAGGTTCAGATGCCTCCACCGAAGTGGAGGTGCCCTCCAGTATACCCCAATAACGGCTTTCAAAATAGTTGTTGCATGCGCTATCCTGCACAACATTGCCACCCGACGTGGGCTACCTCTCACCCCTGAAGACCCTGATTCTGAGGATGAAGAGCAAGAGCAACCACATCGCCATCATGGGGATAGGAGCATCGCAAATCAAGGCAGACTGAGACGGGAACACATTGCAAACCAATACTTTGGAAGGTACGTGCCAACTTTTACCATACTCACCAATATAACAAAGAGTCCATGTGTTAAGTGGAAAGAACAAGTGATTTAATAAGTGCAAATAACAAAACTATATACAATAGAAACAGTTCAGGGGCTTCAATAGTCCACCTGGCATGGGACACATTGACGTCATGTGCCCCAACCCCAAGGACAGTGTGGAGCTCACACCCTACGTCGGGGTCGGCCAGCCTGTCTGGTACTAGGGGGGTCAGCAGTGCTCTGCCTTGTGCTTCCACTACGTAGCACCCTGGTGTCACTGGCAGAGACACTGCTGACAGTGGAGCCCTCCTCACTGTCCTGTGGCGTGTCGCCTGTGCCCCTGGCCACCTGCCGTGCCTCCATGAGGTCCATTGCATGGCTGAGACGGCCCAGTCCCCGTGCCACATCACCCACAAAGTGGCCCATGTCCACCTGGAGGCTGGCTGTGCGCCTAGACAGCCCTGTTGTGTTGACAGCCAGCCTAACTATAGAGGAGGCCATCCTGTCCAAGCGTTGCAGCAGCTGGCGGTCCCTGCGCCGTGCACTGTCACTCTGCGTTAGCAGTCCTGCCACTAGTTGGCGCATAGACAGTGCCAGGTCACCCGTGTTGTTACCGATCACCTGCAATTCGGAATGTACCTGCTGCATACTGAGGGCATGATTGCGTTCAAAGCGCTGCAATACCCCGCTAATCCTCCTTAATTGTTGGTTTTGCAGGCGCTGACCCCGTAGCAGTTGGGCCTCTGTTGGTGATGTGGAGGCATGCCCTGACTCTGCCTGCTGCTCCGCTGTTGATATCCTACGTTGCCTGCGAAGCGGTGGAGGCCCTGTATTGTCTGCCGTGGCACTCTGGCTCGTAGCTGGTGCAGGCTCGCACACCACTGTTGCAACAGGTGTTTCCTGAGAGGGCATGGTGTTGGTGTTGCAGGTAGCAGTGGTGGCTGGTCCTGTTGTCTCCTGTGTGTGCTGGCTGACCATTGGCCCCTGGCTGCTTGGGCTGGTGGGGGTGTCTTGTGGGAGACCTGTGGGACATAGGGAACACACTGTCAGTGTCTACTATCTGTTATCAACTTCCTAATAAACAATTGCCCATAATGCATCATTCTGGTGTTTGCTACACTGAAATGGAGCTATCTTGGTTGTGCATGCCCCTGTGTAAAAGGTGGGTGGGGGTATGGCATTAATGAGTGTACATGCATGTCACATGGTACTCACCGGTTGATGGTCCTGGCTCAGAGGTGTCCAGATCTCCCATCCCGCTTACAGCCTCAGGCTCTAGGGTCTCTTCTACCCTTTCCTCCAGGGATGTGGGTGGTGGTACCGTCGATGGTCCCCCTCCAGTGCCTCTCATCTCCCAGAGCCGCTCTGCCACCCTCTCCTTGGTCCGGGAGCTCAGGTCATACCACCTTTTCTTCAGTTCTTCCACACTCCGGTGGCTGACCCCCAGGGAGTTGACCTTGTCCTGGATCTCCTGCAAAATTATTTTCTTCTCTGTGTCTGGCACGGTGAGGGCTGCCCTGCCAAACAGCTCGTCATGGTGCTGACAGCACTCATCAGTCAGCACCTCCAACTCCTTTTCAGCAAACGTTAGCTTCCTTTTCCTAGGATTGTCAGCCATGGTTGCAGGAGCTCTGTTTGTTTGCTGTGCTGAGTTTAAATGGGTGTGATCCTCCCTCCTCCCAGGTGTATTTGTAAACTTCCTGGCTGTGATGTCATCATCATGTGCCAGGAAGTGTTTTCCTGAGTGTTCTGCAGCACCTGCATTCAATTTTCAGCACAGTCGCAATTTGCGAAACCCACTCGCAAATTGCGAGTCAGTTTTTTGCGCTGTCGCAAAAAGCGACCTCGCAAACAGCGGACTCGCTATCTGCGGTGCGACTCCGTGTGCGAGTCGCAAATTGTCCTTGCACTTTCTACCTGCATTGCAGTTAGCGACTCGCAAATTGCGACTCGCAAATATTTGCAATTTGCGAGTCGCTATTTTTAACCTACCTACATCTGGCCCATTGTGTGCTATTTGCTTTATTTACAGAAAGCAAACCTTTGCTTTTTCTCTATTAAAATTCATTTAACAGCCATATCAGTGTACCTAGAAACCATACAACATACTTCTCTCTTTAAAGTTCCTGTCATAAAAGCATTTATGGAAGGACTTAAACGCATTATTCCACCAAGAACTCCACCAGTTCCTGCAAGAAATCTTAATATTGCACTCACAAGACTAATGGGCCCCCCATTTGAACCCATGCACTCTTGTGCTATTCAATTTCTCACATGGAAGGTTGCTTTCTTAGTAGCAATTACTTCATTAAGGAAAGTAAGTGAAATTCAAACATTTACTCTAGAGGAACCCATCTTCCAAGTACACAAAGTAGTACTTAGGACAAACCCGAAATTCTTACTTAAAGTGGTTTCACCTTTTCACATTAATCAGTCAGTGGAATTGCTAGTCTTCTTTCCACAGCCAGACTCTACTGCTGAAAGAGCTCTACACACTCTTGGCCTTAAAAGAGCGCTAATGTATTACATAGACAGAACAAAGGATTTTAGGAAAACTAATCAGCTTTTTGTTGCTTCCCAGCAAGCGCATCAAGGTAATCTCATTTCAAAACAAGGATTAACTACGTGGATTGTGAGATGTATTCAGACATGTTACCTTAAGGCAAAAAGGCAACTATTAATAACTCCAAAAGCACATTCCACTAGCAAAAAAGGTGCCTCTATGGCATTCTTAGGAAATATACCAATGGCAGATATATGCAAAGCTGTCACATGGTCCACAGCACATACATTCACAAAGCATTACTGTGTAGATATCTTATCTAGACAACAAGCCAATGTTGGACAAGCAGTGCTAAAAACACTATTTCAAACCACTTCAACTCCTACAGGCTAACCACCGCTTATTTGGGAGGAGAACTGCTTTTTAGTCTGTGCACAGCATGTGTATCTGCAGCTACACATGCCATTTTGCATCCAAGTGAGCTTGATATATGCAGCGATACAATTTTAATATGGCATGTTGTACTTTATAAGATGTTTTTTAAAAAAATATTTAATCTTGCATTATTTATTAATGATTGTATTCTTTATAGTATTTGCTTGTTGCTGAACAGACACTGTGATTGTATATTTTATAAAGAATTGTATTATGCTTATCTTCCTGTATGTATACTTTTATGGCTCATGACACATTTATAGCACATTATTCATGTGTGAGACCATCTATGTATAAAAAGAAAATTACCCCCCTCCCCACCCCCGGGTGTAGGCCTGTGATCAGGAGGGTAACCCCCTGTCAGTTTTCTTATGTTTTTTTTTGTACATTTTTGTTTTGTCAATTCACCCCTGGGGGTGGTGATTGTGATGCCACAGACGAAAAGCATTTATTTAAAAAAAAAAAAAAAATCCCCCAGGAGGGTGGGCTGGCCCACTTGCATGAGGGCCAACCCCTCCATACAAAGTCCCTGATGTCTAGGGCCATTTCCTGGCTGTGGATCGCAGGTGCTCTGTGTTCAAACAAACATTTGTATACACACTGAACCTTCAACATTTTTTCCTACTACGTATATATATTTTTAGTTCTTCTTCTTTCTTCTCGACCATAGTGAAATTAGAAACAAAAGAAAAGCAGCAATTGCATGTTAAACAAGGTACAAGTTTTGTGGGTCACTTTCACCAGAGTTTATTACTAAAATGCCAGCTAGCAGCATGTCTCAACCACCTGCCTTTTTGTCTGAAAAAGGCGTACCAGTTTTACCATGGAAATGTTGGAAAAACCTTTTTGACTCATATCTTGTAGCCATTGGAGGAGAACAATTTTCAGCTGCTTGGAAGCAAGGTATTCTCTTACATAATTTAGGAGTGGAGAGAAGGAATATCTATGACAGTCTGGAAACATTGCCTATTGGAGAAGCGGATGGAGAACCAAGAGACATTTATGATATGTCTGTAGCAATGTTGGCAAAGCATTTTGAATCCAGACTAAATGTAGTTTTGGAAAGACATACGTTTTTTGCAAGGAAATACTGAGAATGTAATGAATCTAGTAGCAGCCCTACGTACTTTAGCACACACTTGTGATTAAGGGGTTAACACTGACTCCCTAATTAGAGATCAACTAGTAAGTTGTACCAATAGCAAGCATGTACAAGAAAAGTTACTAACAAGAAATCCTGATTTAAGAGAGGCAATTGCTATAATTGAAGAATGGAAAGTACAAATCGTTGATTAAAAGAAATGCATGATAATGATTTAAAAAATATTTCACATTCTGATGTTATTAAGTGTATGCAAGATTATAACAGAGTATCCCAAGTGAGTACTGACAACAAAACATCTGCTACCCCAAAAGATAAGGAAAACTAGGACACCAGATCAAGGTGTTACCGCTGTGGTAATCCAGGACATGCAGCGAATAGTCCAAACTGTTATGCTAGAAATTCTGTTTGTAGGCGATGTGGAAAGAAGGGTCATTAAGCAAGAGTATGCAAGGGCTATAAACTGTTGGATGTAGATTAAGTATCAGAAAATATGAACAAAATGATATTTAGTATAAAACCTGATATAAATCAGGTTGGAGAGAATGTTGGAGCCATAGATGAACGATTACTATGTCTGAATGTTTCATTAAATTAGACAATAAGATCATCAAAGTTTGAGCAGACTTAGGATCTATACCATGATAGGTGATAAAAAATTGAGAAGTAATATTTGATAAACATAATGATCCTTTGTTGGATCCTGATATTAACCCAGTAAGTTATGGAGGAACTAAAATTGATATATTAGGATACAGAGTCATGCAAATTCAATTCCAAAACAAGGAAACCATTGATAAAGTATATGTAGCAAAACGGGGGGATAATTTGTTAGACTGGTGCCATCAAACGTAACATGGGGATCAGACTAGACCCCAATTCTGCTTGTCAAGTGATGGTGGTAAGCAATGAGGATACCAATCAAGACATTTTTGAAGAATTTCCCACAGTCTTTAGTAATACTTTAGGTTGTTTGAGGAATTTCAAACACAGAATTATTCTTAAAAGCAATCCTGTTCCTTGTGTACACAAAGTGAGGAGGGTTCCTAAATTAATGCTGGAGTCTCTAAGGAAAGAACAGTTCAGGTTATTGGATTTGAGAGTTATAGAACAGATTGAATCTTCAGAATGGTTGGCTGCTATAGTATTGACACCCAAGTTAGGTGGAAAACAAAAGTGCATGTGTGTAGACCTTAAAGATCTTAATAAGCATTTTTTGGTGGATCGCCAACCCTTGCCCAATATTTCAGACAAATTATCTAGCTTGGGTGGATCTAAGTATTTCAGTGTTCTTGATCTATCATCAGCTTATCACCATATCGTATCACATCCCGAGTCTAGGCACCTAACATCATTTGTGACACCACTAGGAGCGTACCAGTTTTTAAGAATGCCACTTGGTTTAGTCTTGGCAGCTGCCCATTCCCAATTCATTATGAAAAAGGTTTTAGGAGAAATACCAGCTGTTTTGTTCTTCCAAGATTACATTTTGGTTCATGTGAAGACGTTGTCTGACCATGATAAAACTTCAAGAAAGGTGTTTATTAAATTAGCCTCATCGGGACTAACTGTAAAAAGAGAAAAGTGCAAGTTCAGAGTCACTGCTGTAACCTACTCGGGACATACCATTTTAGGAGAAGGCATTAAACCCAAGTTGGAGTTGGTAGACTCTATTGTCAAGGTGCCGGAAACTAAGGATAAAGATAGCATTCGGTACCTTTTAGGGAGGGCTGAGTATTATGCCAAATTAATTGCTAACTTTTCAAGCGTGGTACAACCATTATGGTCCCTCTTGAAGAATGGGAGCAAATTTGTCTGGACAAGTGACTGTGCGTCTACTTTTGTCAAAAGTAGCATCAGCAAAATGCCCACTTTGGGTCATTTTGATGTATTTGCAAAAACATTATATACTGATGTGAGTATTAATGGCTTAGGGGCAGTTTTGTCTCAGAAAGTGGGTGGAGAAGAAAAAAAGATTGCTTTTGCTTCCAGATCTCTCAAGGGTGCAGAGCAAAACTATTCATTTAGAGAAAGGGAGGTTCTAGCATGTACATGGGCAATCAAACACTTTAAATTCTACTTGTGGGGTTTACCTTTTGTAGTACAAATGGACCACATGCCTCTCATTCAGATTTTCTCCTCAAAGAAGAGAGAAGAATTAACCCCCTAAATCAAACTGTGGGTGGAGGGTTTGACGGAATTTAATTTTCATGTGTAATACCTACCGGGGGCTGAGTTGAAAGGTTAACTGTTGTAAGATTGGGTATAAGCCAATTTGATGGAGCATTCAGGCACTTGAATTGACATTTTCCTGCACCTTGAGTGGAAGGAATTCAGTAAATCCCAAATAGACCAAAAATAGTTCCCCACTGATATCACCTCTCCCTTTTCTGACATTTTGTAGGACACCTGGCTGCCCTGAAGCTGTGATTATGTGCCATCATCAAACACTGAGAAGCTGCACTTTCAGGTCATAGACCACATCAAACAACACTGTGGAAAACAAGGAAATGATTTCCACTCCTTTCCATTCAAAGAGTTGTTTATTGGGGGAGTGTTGAAGATTTAGGAGACTCAAAGGTGACTCGGTATTCAGACACAGATGGGCGCTGTTTGTGTTCATCCCCTAAAGTGTGCGATCAACACGGTGTACACTCATTCCTGAGAAAAGCTATCTTTACAGACTAACCAGTTGAGGAGAACAGTACCAAGATGCTCAGCACAAATGATCAGGAGTCGTTTATGGGCAGAAGCAAGGGAAGCGTTTGAGTTCAGTGAACCACCACATATTTATTACAGCATCAGATTAAATGATGCACTCGGGGAATGGCTACTGAAACAAGAGACTTAAAATATGTTCTAGATGGACTATTTTTACTTGGCAATGGGCATTTCTTGCTTTGTAATGACTAAAGGGTTGCCCAGGTTTACATATAGAAATACAGAATAACTTCAAAGCAAAAAGAAAGTATCAGCCTATGAATGCATTTCTGATAGTGTTGATTTTGTAAGACTTTAGTAGCACAGCTGTGGGAATTTACAGGATAAATTCATGCAAGGATTTCTAAGAAGCTTGGAAGAAGATGTTTATTAGAAGGAAAGAAGATCCCATCCACTTGACATTGGTTATTCCCAGCAACTGATCTTATTCAGAGCATAACATTCTACTCCCTGCTGATGACATGTATAGTGCTCTATATCTTGCTTTCAGAATCCAACTAGTGCAAGACTCTACAGATGTTGAGCCAGCTACCACAACAGCATTCCTAATAAACCCCCTTAAGCAAATGTGCCCTCCTGATTAGTGCTGACCCCACTTTCTGTGGGAGTATAATTGCCATCCTAGGAGTCCATACTGAACAGTAAATCCATTGCCCCCCTATTGCACCTCTCATATCCATCACTAGAAGTTAAAAACATGAATGTCTTCAGAATAGATTTTTTTAAGTATGATTTAGGCCTGTATGTAAAGTATCATCTAAATATTTGAACAGAAAAGACGATGGCTACTTTTTAAGCAACATAAAGGGCCTGATTTGGCGGAAGGGTTATAATGGGATTTATATTTCAGCAGATGGGATACCCAACACTGCTGTCTTATTTGTCCCTCTCTGCAATCATTCACATAAGAAGACATTGTTCAACAAAGGTGATGTTCTGTCCTGATAAAATTGAATTTCATGTTCCAGAGAAGAGCTTTATCTACAAAATGTCTTTAACCTCTCCTTGTACTGTACAATTAGCTCTTAACCTGAGCGTTTCCGGCCCTCTAGTTTATACTTCCTGACGTGTTTCATTTTTGCCTTTTTTTAATTTGATAAATAATTTTGTTTCCTTTCAGTTATACTAGCACAGTGTAAGTCTCAACTGTTAGTTGTCAATGCAGAAGGGGCATACCAAGTAAACTTGTGAATACAACCTAAAACTTTGCTTTTCAAAAGGATATTGACTTGATTGCTATTAACATAATTAGCATCTATGTTCTTAAATAATATATTCCTGGAGCAAACAAAACGTGTGCCTCTCACTTCAAAAAATAATCTCTAGTCTCAGGGCACAAGCTAGTGTTAAATCAGGGGATACTAGAAAAGAAGGAAGGAACTTATGATATTAGCGCTAATTATTGGGATATTGACGTTGTTGGACCTGGCCATCTACTCAAGGTGACCCCTAAGTTTGTTGACTTTACCTTCTTGTTTTACTGAATTTATTTTTGTTGGCTCTAGGACACTGCATACTTAACCACTGCTACCTGCACTCACTCTTGTAGACATGGTAAAATTGTCTAACACCCAGTTGACATATTTATTATACTGGTAAGTCCCAAGTAAAGTGGTATGCCATATACCAAGGGATGGTAGAGTAAATGCTACTAGTGGGCTTGCAGCACTTATTGTGCCACACACTTAAGTAGCCCTTTTTAAAACATGTCTCTTGCCTGCCATTACAGCCTGTGTTTATAGTTGTAAACTGCCATTTCGACCTGGCAAAATAAACCTTTGCCAGGCTTAAACCCTTCTTTTTAATATGTGTCATCCCTAGAGTAGGTCCTAAACAGCTGTCAGGGCAGGATGGCTTGTTTTTAAAAAGTTGGACATGTACTTTTTGGATTTACACATCCTGATAGTGAAAAACTTTCAGATTTGTTTTTGACTATTGCAAGGTCTACCCCTCCGATAGGATAACATGCGGTTACCTTATTACATTTATCTAGTGATAACTTTTTATTGGGAGCAGGACACGTCATGTTCAGTGTTTGAAGAATTGTAATTTTATACCCTCTTTAATGGTAAAGTCAGATTTCTGAAAATGCCACTTTTAGAAAGTTGACATTTTCTTGATCTAACAATTTGGTGCCTGTAACTGGTTCCTGTGTCACATGACTATATGTATTTGGCAGTTGGTCTATGTGTATTCCTCTCAGAAAGCCACACAATAGAGGGCCTGGGAGCGGTCAGGATGGGCCATCGTGACTTGTTGAGGGGACGGATCTATCACCTGTCACACTTGCACTTCAGAGACACTGCCTCATCTCACACACAAAGGAATTCACACTAGTCTATTGTTCCTGGAGACACATTGGGGCCAGGAAAAGGAGGCAGGAAATTCTAGACACTTCTGTAGGAGGAAGACTTAAGAAGTTTTTTCCACTTCAAAGTGGGCATCGGGTATATAAATGGGACCCTTAGACCCTCTCTTCAGAACACTATTGAACAGGTAGTGAAGAAGGAGTACCCTGCTGCCAGAGGGCTTCCCTGGTGCTTGAGGCCTAGCCTGCTGTCTGAGTAGTAAGAAATGACTTGCACCCTTCATCCCAGGCTACCTGAGTGACTCCAAGGGCTAGTTAATTCCCCTCCTAGTCTAAGCAGCAGGAACACACCAAACTCCAGCGGCCCTTTCTGCAACTGACCTGCTGCACTGGACTTGCCTGGGGCTGCCGCTGGTCCTGAGCCCTGCTGGCCTCTGTTGGAGTGAGTTCCTGATCCCCAAGAGGTGCCTCTCCCAGGTCCTGGAAACTCTGTGTGGCATCAGTTGAGCTCACCTTAGAAGTAAAGGAGTAATCCTGAAATTTTGGGTTTACTTAACCAAAAAGTGTGCAAGTTTGGTCATGCCTCCTGATCTGACGGGGAGCTCCAGTGAACCTGACTCTTTGTAGTACCATGACTACCAGCGATGACTGGCACCGCAAGATCTGCACTTCGCTCTACAACATCAACAGCTGGCAGTAACTGCCAATGCGAGGCTTGAGCAATTAGATTTCAGTGATGCCGAAAGGATCTTCGTACTACAGTGACAACCATCCATGGCTCCCGGCCTACTCTTCATGCTACAGCAACAACCATTCACAGTGCTCGTCCTGCTCCTCACAGCTTCCTCCACCACAAATGGAACTCTTTGTGCTGGACTTTACAAGGTAACTTTTTCAGCTGAACTAACCGGTTCCCTGTACCTAGCTTAGGCTCCATTGCGGTCGGCCTGAACTTGTGACTTTCACCCAGTCTGGCACAACCAGATCACTGTGCGCGGTGCTTTGTGCTTTTAGGTGCTATACTTATCTTAAATTATTGAAATTGCAAATCCCTAGTTCTCATTCGATTTTATTGTTTTGGTGTCAAATAATTTATTAAACTTTACTCTATATTGCTAAATTGGTTTGGGGTTCTTCTTGTCTTGTGTTTTCACTTCATCACTGTTTGAGTGCTGCATAACTACTTTACATATTGCCTCTAAGTTAACCGTGGCTGCTTTTGTGCCAAACTACCAGAGAGTTAAGCACAGGTTAATTTATTGATGTTTTGTGCTTCATCCTGATAAGGAATTGTGACTGTTGCTTGAGTAGGGTTTCACACCCTCAACTAAAAACCCAATTTCTCACATTGGTACGTAGTGGTGGGATTCAGTACTTGTATTTTGTAATACTGATATACTATTATAAATAATAATTTTATACCACCTAAGACCTCTTTTTAAATTCTCCTTAATTAGCCATTGTTGCCTTTTCAAAGTTACTTCCATCCTACCTGATTGTCTGTGCCTGTGACCCTACCTATAAGTATGAAATTTGAGCTCAGCAATCCGGAAAGCTACACTGCTGCTGAGCTCTGAGGATTCTACAAGCTGAGGAGCTCCAAAAGTAGGAACTTCAGAAGGCCCTCTGGGTCTCTGAGGAGGCCCACCAGTTGCTAGACAGAGGAGAGGAGGAAGAGGCAATGGAGGAGCAAGAAGAGGACATGGGCACAGGTCCTGAGCTGCAGCACCCCAGAGGGGAGGAGCACCCCGCCAGGGTGGAGAGCATTGTGTCTTCCAGTGGTCTGTCCATAGAGGATATGGAGGACAGAAGGGCGGAAAGGGAGACCAGGCAGTAGCTGGCCAATTGAGATTGGAAGCAGCCTGGGTAGAGGCTGCTGCAAGAAGGGTGGAAGAGAGGGCCACCTGGGCCCCTGAGGTAAAGAAGTTGGTCCTTGAGGAGATGATGGCCATGGATGAAAGGTGAAACTAAATCTCAGAGAGCTTGATATCAGGGCTAAACAAGTAGAGTCCAGCAGCAATGGTGGCAGCATACCCACTGTGTCCGCTGGAGACAAGCGCGTCCATATTAACAAGGATCTGGTACCTAACTTTACTGTGGGTCATAACCTAAATAAGTGGTCAGAAGCCTGTGGTGTTGCCCTTGAGATGCACAGGCTCCCTGAAGAGGACTGGGGGGCATGTAGGGATGCCATGCTGGCCCTGGGAAAAGCGGACAGAAAGAGGTAAGCACCCATGAAGGAAAGCATGGGCTTACCCAAAAGAGTATAGGCACACATTTAAGGACAACCAAAAGTTGCCCCTCCATTCCTGGGTGGATGGATCCTGACTTCACGCATCGGCTTGTTTTCACTCTTCACCAAAGGTACTGTACTTGGGGGTCTACACGACTCCGTGTCCGGTGCCGCTGGTGTCGGCTTGTTGAGAACGACTCAGTCATGACGCCGTGTTAACACCTCATCGAAGCCTTTTTGTTTCTAAGCGCTATTTTTGAGTTTAATCTTTAAAAATTCATAACTTGACTTGTGTATGTTGGATTTTTGTCATTTGGGTCTTGTTTTGTTTAGATAAATATTTCCTATCTTTCTAAACTGGTGTTGTGTCATTTTGTAGTGTTTTCATTAAGTTACTGTGTGTGTTGGTACAAATACTTTACACCTAGCGCTCTGAAGTTAAGCCTACTGCTCTGCCAAGCTACCAAGGGAGTAAGCAGGGGTTACATGAGGGTGATTCTCTTTTACCCTGACTAGAGTGAGGGCCCTTGCTTGAGCAGGGGGTTACCTGACTGTCAACCAAAGACCCCATTTCTAACAGTCCTCAATGCATTGTTTCGGACAAACATTGGAAAACCACCAACAAACCACTTTTTCCAGCACCACTGCTTGCAGGTCCTTGGGTTAAAGTTGCTTTGGACATCTCTGGCCCTTTCCGCCTCTTACCCAGAGAACAAACATTTGTAATTGTATTGGTTGACTATTTTTCAAAGTGGGTATATTATGATTTTGTTGTATCACCCAACACAAAGTCAGCCACTGAATTCTTAAAAAACATGTTTTTAATTGAAGGGTGCCCCAATACAGTGTAACAGACAATTGGATGCACTTGGTGTCAAAAGAGATAAATAGTTTTATGACAGAATTAGATATTAAACATGTGCACGTTGCCTTGTATAGTCCATATTCTAATGGATTAGCTTAGAGAGTGAACCGCATACTCAAAGGATGTATTCAAACAGCTATTTCTTCAGATCTTGATGTAGTCATGTTTTTACAAAATAAGATTTGGGCATATTTAACCACACCCCACTTCACTACCTAAGTCTCTCCCCTGAAGAAGTTTCTGAGGTAGAGATGCCAGAACAAAAGTTATACATGGTTGGTTGGGAGTTGATACTAGAAACTATCATCAAAATTACAGGGAAAAGCTAAAAAGATAATGCACTGCAGGAGAGAGTACTGTTCGGACAAGACAAACTAAACACATGTTACAATTCTAAAAGAAATGTAAATGATGTTCAAATTTGAGTACATGACTGGGTTTTACTTTTAAAAAACGTGTTAACTTGTTAAGGTATTGAAAGGAGAATCTAAATTCACCCCACCTCTCAAAGTATTGACAACTAGTAAAGCTTCCCTTTTGTTACAAGGAAAAGGGTGGTGGAACAGAGATAGTTTAGTTTCTATCTGTGATGCCCAGACTGATATTTATCAACACACATGCCACAACAATAATCTAGATTATTTAATGCGTTCGACCCATGTGTGTCAGCCAATTAAGAATACTTAATCTAACACAGTCACTTCGTCAGAACATCAAGAAAGGTTCAAAGAACTGGTCACACCGGTTACTGCCACTGCAGGGGCATAACAACATGAAATGTGTTCCTTGAAAACTGCTGGACACACAAGGAACTCTGTATCTGGTATTTTTAAACCCTAACGTATTTTTAAACACAACACCCCTGAACTCATCACCTTTACATCACCCCAAATCTTCATATGGGAAATCTCACTGGGGAACTATATTTTGGGTTCTCCGTGTACTTAACGGGGGGGCTCTGGCCAAGTCACCACCCGTGTAAAGTGTATAGTGCAGAGGGAGCCCCTGGAACTCGGGGTCGCCCCCGCACAGCAGGGGCTGTGGGGTCTAATGTTATGCCACTGAGTTAATGAGAAACATGGGGGAAGCATCAGAATCTCGTAGTTCCAGGCCCATGAGTTCCAGATAGGTAAAATTGCCAGTCAGATTAAGAGACTTTGAATTATTTAAGTTATTTATTTATGCTCTTTTCTTTGTTGTTGTATTCAGCTTTTATTTTGTGTTTACTATTGTTCCTATTTCACTTTTATCTTATTTCTGTCTATGGGAGGGAGGTGATGTAGTATAATTGTAATGTTGTACACTTTATACTTTGTTTTATTGCCATAGTTGCTCTTTGCATGCACATGTCACGTGCATTTCATTTGTTTTATAGCACTTCTCAAAGCAGAGTATCAGAGCACTTTACATCAAACACACACATTATACAGAAGCAAAGCATCATACATGTGTAATCAGGCTATAGGAAATGTTACATAAAACAATGAAGATTACAAGGTGTAGGAATCACATGTCATCCATACTAGTAGGCAGTATATTCTAAGAGTTTTTGTTCTGTAGAAGCACAAACTCAGGATTTAAAACATACCACAGTGGCTGGGTTTGGCTTTACTACTAAGAATGTATTTCTACCCAAATCAACCCTTTTTTAGCAACATTGGAATAATGAAAGACAGGGGACAAATATAATCTTCTAAACTATCCCAATCAGTTTGCATGCAGTTATTTGATGAAAGGTCATAGGTGACTATGCTTTATTATGATTGTAACTTATGAACTGCAAGTAACAAAAGGATCTCTGTGACAAAAGCAGTAGCCCACTGAGCTATCCACTTAAAATACAGTTTTGCGAACTTTAGGGTGACGTTTTTGCAGCATGCATACTAACCCTCTGCTTATGATAAGTCAAAAGTGCCTTTAGACAAAATTCCGATCTCTCTCCAGAAATAATTTTAATCACCAGAGCTATCTCAACATTTTTATTGTTGCCTGAAACCTGCTGGACACGCAAGGAACTCTGTAGCAGGTATTTTTGACCCCTTACGTATTTTTAAGCATTACACCCCTGAACTCATTACCTTTAGATCACCTCCAATCATCTTACGGGAAGCCTCACTGGGGAACTATATTTTAGTTTCTTCCCCCACACTTCCTCCTGCACTGATGTGTACATTATAGCTATGGCTCAACAAAAGAGGAATATGTTTTCAGATATGTAGTACAGATTGTTTGAACTGTGTCTAAGTGTTAAAGTTATTAGCAAATCCAAATAATGATTTTTGTATGAACACATCTCGGGACAGATTTATGAAAGGCTTGCGTTGCCCTTGCATCACACAAGGTGACCCAATGCAATGCAAGCCCTTAATTCAGATTTACTTTACCATGCAGAGCCACCTTGCATGGCTCTGCGTGGCATAGTAAATTTGGAGTAACGCAAGATGCTGCCATGAGTTACTCTGTTCTGAGAAGGTGCTCCATGGATGGAGGGGTGTGTATTCCCACGCATCCATCCATGGATTTTGGCACATTCCCAGATTTACTTACGCTACTAAATCTAGGCATGCGTCAAAATGGCACACCTTTCTAGGTGAGGTTTATTGAGGAGAAATATCTTTATTTTCCTTTTTTATGTCCTCTTTTTACATGTGCCGCATTCTGCTGCATGTGGATAAAGAGGAATATGCCTTTAAGGATTGTTTTTGTGCAGGAAGGTTTCCCTTCTTGCACTAAAACAATTCTGCTTGTGATCCAGCTTTGGGCCCCAATTCTAAATTCTGGGGTCGATTAATTTTTCTTCTCTGTTCCAAAGGGTGAAGCTACAAAAAATCAAATTATTCAAAATATTTTCATTGTAACTTGATAGTCACAGATCCAAATTTTGAGACCAACTGATAGTTCAGAGGGCTTTATTAAGACTCAAATGCAAACTTACATATATGAGTCTCAAAATCATTGTATAGATACACAAAATAAACAAAAGGGAATCACAAAGTCACACAATATGAAATTAAACTAAAATGTAAAGGTCCAATAATTTAATATTGATAATGCAGAAAATAAGGAAAAACAGTAGCTCCATAGAGTACAAATCCATATGTTTCTGCCTAACCATTTAATCTAAAATCCTAACAATGCTAATATTCTGGAGGCTCAAGAACGTAGTCAGCATGACAGAACTTCTGGATCCATCAAGAGAGGTATGTCGGCATGAAGCCACATTGAAATTCATGAGAAGTATCTAGGTAGATCCGCTCTCAGCTAAGGGCAGAGTGAATCTGAATCTCACCACTAACTAAACCACACTTAAACCTTGTTCATTCAAAGGATGATCACAGGAACAAAACCTTTCCTTGTTTGAAAACATGACCACAAATCAAACATAGTTAATTGGCTTTTTGGCCTTCTGGGTTTCAGAGTTGACCTTGGTACACCTTCATTCCCTGGATTTCACAAGAGTTACAGCTGCCATTCTAGGACACTCATGTTCTTATCACCTCAAACAATGAGCTCCTTCATTAACTTGTTCTTGGAGCCTGACACCTGCAGCTTCAGAAAAACATTCAAGAGCAGACTGCACATTTAAGGTTAAAACACACAAAATATATGTATAGGACTTCACTCTGGCCAAGTTAACCAAACACATATTCTTTCAAGTTAACTGAATTAAATAAGTCTCTTATATCAAATATATGGTGATTATAAAGAATGATAGTTGTATAACATTGTAACATAAACGTTCTTTCAAGTGATAGTAAAATGTAGTATACATAAAACATTGCATTCATTTGTGCTCTCTGCACGTATAATTTACTGTGCACCGCGTTAAAAAATACATTACTTTTCGTTATGGGGAGACATAACCACCCTTTCATTTCATGTTTTAAGAGGTGTAAGGGCTCAGCCAGACTATGTGCTCTCACCTGCAAAGCAGGCATCCTTGCACCACGGCACAAGGGAGACATTGGCACTAGGCTGCACTCAGTGCGCCAGCGAAGAGAGAGCAGGAATGTACCACTTCTTAGTAGATATGACACATTCCTGCCCTCTCCCTTTGCTGTATAACACCAAGTTGTCTTGCTGCGTTGTGTCAAATCTTTCTAAATCTGTCCCGTTCCTAAGCACAATTAAAGAGACATACCCTTGCTGCTCAATACAGTACGTACATCAGTCCCTCTGCATAGCTCTGTTTTCTTTCATATGTCATTGATTTTCTTTCACTCTATCTGCCTTTCTCATTCTTTACGTAATTCTTTCTGTTTCCTTGCTTCTCCCCCCGTTGTCATTCTTCTTTAGCTTTCTAATGTCCTCATCTTTCCATTCGTCTTTCTATTTATCACATAGATGCGTTCCGAGATGTAGTCTAATCTTTGTTTCATTCTGCCACTAGAGGACACTCGAACTTCATGAATACTTTTTTGTTGAATTGCAGGGTTACATTAAAGGAAGAATTTAATTTCTGCTCTTGTTTTCCAATAGTGTAAACTTTTCCAATGCATTTTCGGAGACAGAACCGCAACAGATTGCAAGTGGTATGGAAAGGTGCACATGACTTTTAATACATTAATAATGCAGCCTCTTACAACAATAAGACATTCCTTTTCGCTTTCATACTCGTAGTATAGCTCTTAAATATTTTATTGGTAGCCCCTTAAGGCATTTTCTACTTTAGAAGTCACGAGTTACTTGAACCTTTATCAGCTCACATGGAATTGGCCCTAACTTTACTGTTTAATGTACAGAGGATCCAAGTACCTACTACGGAAATAGCTTTTATTAGAAGAACTAAAGTTAATATGCTGGAATGATGCAGGTCATCATGACAAGTCTCGCAGAACCATTCTTTTCAAAGAAATGGAAAAAATAAATTAAAAACACTTACTGTTGTTAACGGTGCCTGTCTACTTTATAGCTCAGTGAGCTGAATGCTCACTGCTGACGCATACCATAATTTGCAGGTCGCAAATTAGAATCCAGCCCTCCATTTTTAGAGATTAGAATCTGAGCACCGTTTAATAGGATAACAGAAAACCCTGCTATTTACAACCCTTAGAAACAGAAAACGTGTGATATGAGGCACCATATACAACATATTTTTATCATTTGAAGCCCCTAGAATTGTGTTTCCTGGGCTCCTACTCCACATAGCTGTAGCTTCTTGCAGATTAGCCCACAACAGACACCGTTTCTCTCAATATAATACATTATGGGGTCATTACGATCTTGGCGGTCTTGGGACCGCCAGGGTCGCTGTGGCAGTCGGACCGCCGCCAATGTGGTGGTCCAACACCCACATTACGACTGTGGCGGTAGCGCCATGGTCGGACCACCAGCACCGCCAGTTTTTCTCCACAGGAGGGAATGGCGGTCCTAATCTGCCAGGTCAGCACTGCATGCTGCTTGCAGAGACAGGGTGCTGGGGGCCCTGGAGGGGGGGGGGGAAGGGAGCTGCACTGCCTATGCACTTGGCATGGGCAGTGCAGGGCACCCCTGGCCAGCCCCTTTGCAATGTTTATTCTCTGCCAGTTCTATTATGAGCCGGTGTCAATGTTGTAGGCCGTTTCCCGCTGGGCCAGTTGGCGACAACACTGTTTCTGCCCACTAACCCAGTGGGAAACTGTTAATGGGGCCAGTGGTAAGGCAGCCACACTGGTAGCAACCTGCTTGTCGGGACTTCGATGGACAGCATTTTACATCCGCCGAAGTCATAATGACCCACTATATCTCCTACACTGGGGAATGCTTATCACAAACACCGTAGATTTTCAACCTACCCTACATGTTAAGTTATACAGATTTATAAAGCGTGGCTGCTGCTCAGAAGGGTGTCCTGTCTTTGAGAATACTGATCCAAACTGAGCCAAATTCGGTACCCATGACAAAGCGCATTTCAAACTTACCTCCATCCTTTAACTTGGTTCAGTCACTTTACTGCCTGTTGACGTGCCTGGTTGCTTCATTTAGTTTAAAGTGAATCTGGGAATAACCTGCACACGTGTAGCATCTGACTTTGGGGGCATCCAGGAGGTGAGCTGGTGGGACAAGCAAATGTTAAAGAAGATTACGGACCCTGCTGGTACTGCACATATGATGGGAACAGCTTTGGATAGAAAAGTCCCCAAATAGACTGTGAGTGCAGAGCTTTGTACATCATATGAGTACTGTGCCCTTCACTCCAGCGCGCAACACAAACCGGTCAATGAAAAAGTTGTAATCAATGGTGTGAAGTGCATCACAGCAAAGAGCAGAAGGGAATTAATGGTTCCGGTCAGAAACAGGGATATCTACAGGGTCACTGGAATTATGCGATTCTGCTGCCGCAGTGTTTTTTGCATAATTATCCCTCTGCCACATAATCCATCATCTGCTGCAAATTTTGCTGATCAAAAAACCTAGTTCAAATGGATTAAAAGTTACTAAAATTTGGTGACTTGTGTTCCTGTATACTGAATAGCTCTTCACAAATGTCCACTGCTCATCTTTCATTTGCTTATTGCTGCAATAGGGTGTAAAATTGGTATTAATAAGGTAAAATGTTTTCCCAGACACTGCTACCGTGTGTAACCAGCACTGGCGAAGCCAATAGGTCTGGCGTTGGCTGCCAGCCTTCTGACAATTCTTGTTTTGTCATAGGTTTGGCAAAACCGTATGAATATAAACAATCATTTGCTACCATCAAAAACTTTTTCATGGTATAAAAATGCGTGCACGCACATTGCCATGGTAACTAGCAGAAGTAAGAGACAAGAATGAAAGAAGGCAAGTAAGAAGAAAAGAGAAAGAAAGAAAAAGGAAGCCATGTGAAAGAAAGAGGGAAAGAAAGAAAGAGGTAGAGAGAAAATAAGAAAGCAAGGTGGAAGAAAGAAAGAAGGAAAGGAACAAAGAAAGGAAAAAGAAAGAAAGAGAGAAGAAAAGGAAGACAGAGAGAAAGGGAAAGAATGAGAGAAGGAAGAAAGAAAAAGGAAGGAAAGAGAAATAAAGAAAAAAAAAAGAAGGAAAGAAAAGGAAATACAGAAAGAAAAAGAAAGAATGCAAAAATGAAAGACAAAAAGAAAGAAAGAAAGAGAAAGAAAGAAAGAAAAATGAAAAAGAAAGAAAGAAAGAAAAAAGAAAAAAGGAAAGTGAGAAGGACAATGAGAAAGAAAAAAAGAATGAAGGTAAGCACAAAAGAAAAAAGAAAGAAGGAAATAGAAAGAAAAAAAGAAACAAGAAAGTAAGAAAGAAGAAAAGAAAATAGGAAAGAAAGATAAAGAAAGGGGAGAAATGAGAAACTGAAAAGGGGGTAACAATAGAGAACAGTTTCAATGGGACTCAATCTGGTAAACTGTGAAAAAACAGTAAGTCAGAAAAGCAAAACAGTTTAAAGGGAATTTAGATAAAGAGCCTTTTGTTATCACACCATGCTTCTAACACAAAGGCAACAGTAAAGTAATTATAAAGTGAAACAAATATTGACACTGAAAGGCACTAGCATGTGGGTGGATGTGCACCTTGTGAGAAAGCAAAATACAGTCACTCAAAATGAAGCTAACCAGTGGCATAAGTGGACTGACCCACTGCCCCATTCTGTATACTGTAGTTGGCAGATGTAAAATGTGAATAACATAGCAAAAGACCAGTGAAGAGAGATGGACTGAATGCCCCTATATGTAACTATAATATACATATTTTAGTAAAATCAAAAGGCCTTGGCTAATGCTAGAGCTAAACATGTCAAAATAATGAAATAATACTATCACAAAATGTGCCGATTTATGCCATATATTTTGCCTTTTCTTGCTTCATAATGTAGTCAATCCTGCTGCATAATTTGGTCCTCCTCTGCTGCTTACTTACAGTGGGCCTTGTTATACATTTAGACGGGGATTACTCCTCTAAACTTAATAAAAAGAATCAGGTTAGGTCGCAATACAGTTCAATGAGAGACTCTGCGTACACCCTAGTAGCTACGGTATAAGCTGTAGGCAATTCCAAAGAGAAATGCATGACGAGTTCAAGTAGTACCAAACAACATTAAGGTTAGGAGCACAACATAATAAAACACTCAAAATTATTAAAAAGTTAGAGGTACAGGAGGTATGTGTTTAAAATGTTTTTAGGGAAAAAAGTACCAAAAAATGACTGTAAGGAAATGCCTCCTTGGCATGGTTACCCCCTGACTTTTTGCCTTTGCTGATGCTATGTTTTGAATTGAAAGTGTGCTGAGGCCTGCTAACCAGGCCCCAGCACCAGTGTTATTTCCCTAACCTGTACTTTTGTATCCACAATTGGCACACCCTGGCATCCAGGTAAGTCCCTTGTAACTGGTACCTCTGGTACCTAGGGCCCTGATGCCAGGGAAGGTCTCTAAGGGCTGCAGCATGTCTTATGCCACCCTGGAGACCCCTCACTCAGCACAGACACACTGCTTGCCAGCTTGTGTGTGCTAGTGAGAACAAAATGAGCAAGTCAACATGGCACTCCCCTCAGGGTGCCATGCCAGCCTCTCACTGCCTATGCAAGTATAGATAAGTCACCCCTCTAGCAGGCCTTACAGCCCTAAGGCAGGGTGCACTATACCATAGGTGAGGGCACCAGTGCATGAGCACTGTGCCCCTACAGTGTCTAAGCAAAACCTTAGACATTGTAAGTGCAGGGTAGCCATAAGAGTATATGGTCTGGGAGTTTGTCAAACACGAACTCCACAGCACCATAATGGCTACACTGAAAACTGGGAAGTTAGATATCAAACTTCCCAGCACAATAAATGCACACTGATGCCAGTGTACCTTTTATTGTAAAATACACCCCAGAGGGCACCTTAGAGGTGCCCCCTGAAACCTTAACCGACTATCTGTGTAGGCTGACTGGTTCCAGCAGCCTGCCATAACCGAGACATGTTGCTGGCCCCATGGGGAGAGTGCCTTTGTCACTCTGAGGCCAGTAACAAAGCCTGCACTGGGTGGAGATGCTAACACCTCCCCCAGGCAGGAGCTGTAACACCTGGCGGTGAGCCTCAAAGGCTCACCCCCTTTGTTCCAGCACCACAGGGCACTCCAGCTAGTGGAGTTGCCCGCCCCCTCTGGCCACGGCCCCACTTTTGGCGGCAAGGCCGGAGGAAATAATGAGAATAACAAGGAGGAGTCACTGGCCAGTCAGGACAGCCCCTAAGTTGTCCTGAGCTGAAGTGACTCTAACTTTTAGAAATCCTCCATCTTGCAGATGGAGGATTCCCCCAACAGGGATAGGAATGTGACCCCCTCCCCTTGGGAGGAGGCACAAAGAGGGTGTACCCACCCTCAGGGCTAGTAGCCATTGGCTACTAACCCCCCAGACCTAAAGATTTAGATTCCTGCAACTTACAAGAAGAAGAGGACTGCTGAGCTGAAAACCCCTGCAGAAGAAGAAAGAAGACACCAACTGCTTTGGCCCCAGTCCTACCGGCCTGTCTCCTGCCTTCCAAAGAAACCTGCTCCAGCGACGCTTTCCCAAGGACCAGCGACCTCTGAATCCTCAGAGGACTGCCCTGGTTCAAGAAAGACAAGAAACTCCCGAGGACAGCGGCACTGCTCCAAAAAGACTGCAACTTTGTTACAGAGGAGCAGATTTAAAGACCCCTGCAAATCCCCGCAAGAAGCGTGAGACTTGCAACACTGCACCCGGCGACCCCGACTCGACTGGTGGAGAACCAACACCTCAGGGAGGACCCTCCGGCGACTCCGAGACCGTGAGTAACCAAAATTGTCCCCCCTGAACCCCCACAGCGACGCCTGCAGAGGGAATCCCGAGGCTCCCCCTGACCGCGACTGCCTGACTCTAAAATCCCGACGGCTTGAAAAGACCCTGCACCCGCAGCCCCCAGCACCTGAAGGAACGGAACTTCAGTGCAGGAGTGACCCCCAGGAGGCCCTCTCCCTTGCCTAGGTGGTGGCTACCCCGAGGAGGCCCCCCCTTGCCTGCCTGCACCGCTGAAGAGACCCCTTGGTCTCCCATTGAAACCTACAGAGAACCCGACGCTTGCTTGCACACTGCACCCGGCCGCCCCCACGCTGCTGAGGGTGTACTTTCGGTGTGGACTTGTGTCCCCCCGGTGCCCTACAAAACCCCCCTGGTCTGCCCTCTGAAGACGCGGGTACTTACCTGCTGGCAGACTGGAACCGGGGCACCCCCTTCTCTCCATTGAAGCCTATGTGTTTTGGGCACCTCTTTGACCTCTGCACCTGACCGGCCCTGAGCTGCTGGTGTGGTAACTTTTGGGTTGCTCTGAACCCCCAACGGTGGGCTACCTTGGACCCAAAACTGAACCTTGTAGGTAATTTACTTACCTGCTAAAACTAACAATACTTTACCTCCCCCAGGAACTGTGAAAATTGCACTGTGTCCACTTTTAAAACAGCTATTTGTGTTTTATGTGAAAAGTATATACGCTACTGTAATTATTCAAAGTTCCTAAAGTACTTACCTGCAATACCTTTCAAATTAGATATTACATGTAGAATTTGAACCTGTGGTTCTTAAAATAAACTAAGAAAATATATTTTTCTATAACAAAACCTATTGGCTGGATTTGTCTCTGAATGTGTGTTCCTCATTTATTGCCTGTGTGTATGTACAACAAATGCTTAACACTACTCCTTTGATAAGCCTCCTGCTTGACCACACTACCACAAAATAGAGCATTAGTATTATCTCTTTTTGCCACTATCTTACCTCTAAGGGGAACCCTTGGACTCTGTGCATGCTATTCCTTACTTTGAAATAGCACATACAGAGCCAACTTCCTACAATGACATAGAGTCAATGTTCACAACAGACCAGGACTTATGCGTGACTTCACAGTGACAGCAAAGGAGTTGGGATAGGTAAGTCTACTGGGTCACAGTGGTGGAAGATTTTACTTGGGGACATTATTACTTTTTGAGTCCTCAAAATCATTCAGAGGGGCAAGGCAGGATGCTGAAGTTGGTTACGGTCTCTTGAAGTCAGACACATATTCACTGAGATCCTTCTGAAGCCTTATGTTTTGGTACCATAATCTCAGAGTGTAAGAAAGTTGAATAACAAAGTTGAACTTCAAAGCCACTGAAGGTGCTTTGCTGCTGGTATGGATTCATCACATTGCCCTGGTCCAGAATCTTACATTCATATTTAATCACTTTTCGGTTCTTGTTCTCCATCAGTGAGGCAAGGTACGAATCCATCTGTGATAAGGATTGTGTGTAACTGGGTGCACTTCTGAAATGTTTTCACACTGTAGTCTCCAACAGTGAGAAGAAAACACTCAAGGAGACAGATCAGTTACCTATAATTATTTTGGTCACCCTTTCTTCAGGGACATTGGGTCCTGATTTATACTTTTTGGTGCAAAACTGCTGGTACCTTCACATATCAAAGATACTAAGCATATATTGAGTCTGTTATCAGATATTCAATGGGAACCAGGTATGATTATGGTAACCTTAGATGTGGTAGCATTATATACTAGTATACAACATGAATGTGGATTGAAAGCGATAGAACATATCCTAAATAGAAGATCAGCAAGCCTATTGGAACACACACACATGATATTGAACATGATTGATCTCATACTCAACAATAACAATTTTTTGTTCAAAACAGATTGGTATAAACAAAAACAGGGTGTGGCAATGGGATCTAAATTTTCACCCTCATATGCAAATTGTTTTATGGGGTGGTTTGAAGAAAATTGGATATGGGGCCATGGAGCAGCTAGATGGCATTCATGTATCTTATACTGGGGGCGATACATTGACGATTGTTTCATGTTATGGACAGGTGATGTGGGTACACTAGAGAAATTTTGTGACTATATTAATGGAAATGATGTGAACATTAAATTTACGTATAAATTTAGTGAAACTAGTATAGAGTTTTTAGATGTGGAACTATTTGTAGAGAATAGTAGAATAGAGAGCAGACTGTATCGCAAGCCAACTTCCTGTAATACTTTATTGCATGCAACAAGTGCACATCCAAAATGTCAGATAGAGGCCATACCATTAGGAGAAATGACTAGAGCTAGAAGAAATTGCAGTAGAGACTGTGACTTCCGCAAGGTTATTGAGGAGATGGGGCAGAGATTTGCAGTCAGAGGTTATTCCGAGACGGTGATAAGTAAATCTCAAGAGAAGGCCTTGAAGATTTCTCGCCCACAGAAATTGGTGCCAATGACACACAAGGATATTAAGAAAAAGAGAAGTACTCAGGAGATAAGGATCATACTAGACTATACAGAGATTTCTCAGAGACTGTTGAGAATTATGAAGAAGCATTGGTCAATACTCACCCATGATGAGACACTGAAGAAATGTATTGGTAATAAACCGAAAGTTGCATTCAGGAGAGGTAATACCCTCAATAGCATCTTGAGTCCTAGCTATTTGTCTGATAGAAAGAAGCTAGATTGGCTTAGTGTGTATAATCGGGGCTTCTATAGATGTGGCTCATGTGCGATGTGTAAATGGGCTTGGCAAGCTAAAAGGGATTTTCTTGACAGAAGTGGTCATAGAGTGGATATTAAGTCACACATTGACTGTAATACCAATTATGTGGTTTATATGCTTGTGTGTAAATGTGAGAGAATCTATGTGGGTAGTACGATACGGCCTCTCAGGGTGAGAATAGCTGAACTTTGGAGAGCGATTAGGCAGTAAGACGAACGGTACCCCATAGCTTCGCATATGAAAGTATGTAACGCGCAAGGAAATCATAAAGAATTTAAATTTTTCGGTTTTGATTATTGTGATCGGAATCCTAGAGGTGGCAATAGGGAATTAGTTTTACAGAGGAGAGAGTCAATTTGGATTATCAGGTTAGGAGCTGTGGAGCAAGGTTTAAATACGGACTATGAGATGGAGTATTTTCTTGGAGATTAGTAAATAAGAGATTTAGATACTTGACGAATGTGTAACACTATAGGGTCACCAATGGTAGGTGCCAGTGTAGTCAGATATCAAATTAGGGGCTATATTTGTAAAGGTTTTTAAATTCTATTTTAATTTCTATTGTATCAGACTAATCTATACTGCATAAGATTACCTGACTTGGGTACTCCAGGTTCATTTTTTATTTTATTATATTTTCAATTAATGCATTATAGTTGTATTAGCACTCGTATTTAGAGTTAACCGGATGGGGACACTTTATTTGTGGTGAATGTTCTGAGCACTAGTACAAGATGATATGGTTGTAGGATAAATTCAGGAATCTAAATTGCTTCAACAGAGATGAGATGGGGTACGTTAATGACAGAATATAGAGATGGACTCAATCAGTGCATGATTAAGGTTTCGTTTTGATCATTACATAGATAATGGTAATGAATAATGAATTATATTCAGTTTAGTATGTTGTTGACTTTATTTAACTCTGGGGTGTCACACTTGAAGAGATGGGGGGTGTGTGTCTGATTATCGATAGAGAATGAGTGATTATAGTGGTAGGATTAGTTTGCTTTGCAAAATATACATGGTCGTTTTCTATTAGTATTACTATCGGGAAAGGCGATCCGTAGTGGATGGATTAGTCTGTCCTCGATATCGCTTAAAATACACTAGAACATTTTCGTAGTCCGTCTTCGATTACCATTACGTGATCGCGGGCTTTAAATTTGACTCTTCCGGAAGTTTTCGGTTTTGGATATTGTGCGTTGGCGTACTCGCGGCATGAGATACTTCTGAATTCTAAAACCAGATACGGGTAAGTGAGATATTCGGTTTGAGTTGGTTAGTCTATTGGAATACCATGATGGTGGTAAACGCTCTAATTTAAGTTTTCATAATATTTTAGGATACGGAGTCGGATTTGTTGTTTGGACTAACATGTCACACAGCTCATATGGATAATTTAGGAGGAGTGGTGAGTGATGATTATGAATTTTATAACACATATTGGAGATAGAAGATCATGAAGTACTGGTTATTGACTTAACTTTTGTTTATGTGTTACTCATCTAAGTTCTTAGTTTAGAATTTGATACTCTCAAGAAACTACGGGCTTTGCAAGGTACTGAGAAAGAGAACACTGTTAAAGGTATTTACTTTGCATTTTTTTGGGTGCATACACTGTGGAGACAATGGTTACATGGAGTTCCTTGTATAGTTGTGGCACCCTTATGGTTGAGAATTTGATCGTGAGCATGCTTGACACATGGCACATTGGGTATTATTTATCTATAAACTTTCTACGGTCTGTATAGAATTTTATTTTGTTTTCTATTTTATTTTATTTCTCTTATTATTATCTTGCTATTCACAAAGATATAGGAATTACACAAAGGGGTTATGATTAAAAAATGCATGGTTCCCACTATCAAATTAGGAGATATTGGTGCACTATTTTTTTATTAGTTAAGGATTGTTATAAATATATTGAATAGTGTAAGGAAATGCCTCCTTGGCATGGTTACCCCCTGACTTTTTGCCTTTGCTGATGCTATGTTTTGAATTGAAAGTGTGCTGAGGCCTGCTAACCAGGCCCCAGCACCAGTGTTCTTTCCCTAACCTGTACTTTTGTATCCACAATTGGCACACCCTGGCATCCAGATAAGTCCCTTGTAACTGGTACCCCTGGTTCCAAGGGCCCTGTTGCCAGGGAAGGTCTCTAAGGGCTGCAGCATGTCTTATGCCACCCTGGACACCCCTCACTCAGCACAGACACACTGCTTGCCAGCTTGTGTGTGCTGGTGAGAACAAAATGAGTAAGTCGACATGGCACTCCCCTCAGGGTGCCATGCCAGCCTCTCACTGCCTATGCAAGTATAGATAAGTCACCCCTCTAGCAGGCCTTACAGCCCTAAGGCAGGGTGCACTATACCATAGGTGAGGGCACCAGTGCATGAGCACTGTGCCCCTACAGTGTCTAAGCCAAACCTTAGACATTGTAAGTGCAGGGTGGCCATAAGAGTATATGGTCTGGGAGTTTGTCAAACACGAACTCCACAGCACCATAATGGCTACACTGAAAACTGGGAAGTTTGGTATCAAACTTCTCAGCACAATAAATGCACACTGATGCCATTGTACATTTTATTGTGAAACACACCCAAGAGGGCACCTTAGAGGTGCCCCCTAAAACTGTATCCAACTATCTGTGTAGGCTGACTGGTTCCAGCAGCCTGCCACACTAGAGACATGTTGCTGGCCCCATGGGGAGAGTGCCTTTGTCACTCTGAGGCCAGTAACAAAGCCTGCACTGGGTGGAGATGCTAACACCTCCCCCAGGCAGGAGCTGTAACACCTGGCGGTGAGCCTCAAAGGCTCACCCCTTTTTTCCAGCACCGCAGGACTCTCCAGCTAGTGGAGTTGCCCGCCCCCTCTGGCCACGGCCCCCACTTTTGGTGGCAAGGCCGGAGGAAATAATGAGAATAACAAGGAGGAGTCACTGGCCAGTCAGGACAGCCACTAAGGTATCCTGAGCTGAAGTGACTCTAACTTTTAGAAATCCTCCATCCTGCAGATGGAGGATTCCCCCAATAGGGATAGGATTGTGACCCCTCCCCTTGGGAGGAGGCACAAAGAGGGTGTACCCACCCTCAGGGCTAGTAGCCATTGGCTACTAACCCCCCAGACCTAAACACGCCCTTCAATTTAGTATTTAAGGGCTTCCCTGAACCTAAAGATTTAGATTCCTGCAACTACAAGAAGAAGAGGACTGCTGAGCTGAAAGACTACTGCAGAAGAAGAAAGGAAGACACCAACTGCTTTGGCCCCAGACCTACCGGCCTGTCTCCTGCCTTCTAAAGAAACCTGCTCCAGCGACGCTTTCCCCAGGACCAGCAACCTCTGAATCCTCAGAGGACTGCCCTGCTTCAAGAAAGACAAGAAACTCCCGAGGACAGCGGCCCTGCACCAAAAGACTGCAACTTTGTTTCAGAGGAGCAGATTTAAAGACCCCTGCAAATCCCCGCAAGAAGCGTGAGACTTGCAACACTGCACCCGGCGACCCCGACTTGACTGGTGGAGAACCAACACCTCAGGGAGGACCCTCCGGCGACTCCAAGACCGTGAGTAACCAAAGTTGTCCCCCCTGAGCCCCCACAGCGACGCCTGCAGAGGGAATCCCGAGGCTCCCCCTGACCGCGACTGCCTGACTCTAAGATCCCGACGGCTGGAAAAGACCCTGCACCCACAGCCCCCAGCACCTGAAGGAACGGAACTTCAGTGCAGGAGTGACACCCAGGAGGCCCTCTCCCTTGCCCAGGTGGTGGCTACCCCGAGGAGCCCCCCCCTTGCCTGCCTGCACCGCTGAAGAGACCCCTTGGTCTCCCATTGACTCCCATTGGAAACCCGACGCAAGTTTACACACTGCACCCGGCCGCCCCCGCGCTACTGAGGGTGTACTTTTTGTGTGGACTTGTGTCCCTACCGGTGCCCTACAAAAACCCCCTGGTCTGCCCTCCGAAGACGCGGGTACTTACCTGCTGGCAGACTGGAACCGGGGCACCCCCTTCTCCCCAATGAAGCCTATGTGTTTTCGGCACCTCTTTGACCTCTGCACCTGACCGGCCCTGAGCTGCTGGTGTGGTAACTTTGGGGTTGCTCTGAACCCCCAACGGTGGGCTACCTTGGACCCAAATCTGAACCCCGTAGGTGGTTTACTTACCTGCAAAAACTAACAATACTTTACCTCCCCCAGGAACTGTGAAAATTGCACTGTGTCCACTTTTAAAACAGCTATTTGTGTTTTATGTGAAAAGTATATATGCTACTGTAATTATTCAAAGTTCCTAAAGTACTTACCTGCAATACCTTTCAAATGAGATATTACATGTAGAATTTGAACCTGTGGTTCTTAAAATAAACTAAGAAAATATATTTTTCTATAACAAAACCTATTGGCTGGATTTGTCTCTGAGTGTGTGTTCCTCATTTATTGCCTGTGTGTATGTACAACAAATGCTTAACACTACTCCTTTGATAAGCCTACTGCTCGACCACACTACCACAAAATAGAGCATTAGTATTATCTCTTTTTGCCACTATCTTACCTCTAAGGGGAACCCTTGGACTCTGTGCATGCTATTCCTTACTTTGAAATAGCACATACAGAGCCATCTTCCTACATTGGTGGGGCAAGGGGTGGGGTACAAGACTTTGCATTTGCTGGACTACTCAGCCAATACCTGATCACACGACAAATTCCAAAAGTTGTCATTAGAAATTGATTTTTGCAATTTGAAATTTTTCTAAATTCTTTAAAGTCCTGCTAGGGCCTTGTGTTAGTCCCTGTTAGCATTTCTTTTAGAGTTTAAAAGTTCGGTAAAAGTTTGAATTAGATTCTAGAACTAGTTTTTAGATTCTTAAAAAGTCTTCCAACTTTTAGAAGCATAATGTCTAGTACAGATGTGAATGTGGTGGAACTCGAGACCACACCTTACCTCCATCTTAAGATGAGGGAGCTAAGGTCACTCTGTAAAATAAAGAAAATAGCAATGGGCTCCAGACCTTCCAAACTACAGCTCCAGGAGCTGTTGGCAGAGTTTGAAAAGGCCAACCCCTCTGAGGATGGCAACACAGAGGATGATGATAGTGACTTGGAGGGAGATTCTCCCCTACCAGTCCTATTTAGGGAGAACAGGGCCTCTCAAGCCCTGACTCCAAACATAATAGTCAGAGATGCTGGCTCCCTCACAAGAGGGACCAACCTCTCTGAAATCACTGAGGATAACTCCAGTGAAGAGGACATCCAGTTAGCCAGGATGGCCAAAAGATTGGCTTTGGAAAGACAGATCCTAGCCATAGAAAGGGAAAGACAAGAGATGGGCCTAGGACCCATCAATGGTGGCAGCAACTTAAATTGGGTCAGAGATTCTCCTGACATGTTGAAAATCCCTAAAGGGATTGTAACTAAATATGAAGATGGTGATGACATCACCAAATGGTTCACATCTTTTGAGAGGGCTTGTGTAACCAGAAAAGTGAACAAATCTCACTGGGGTGCTCTCCTTTGGGAAATGTTCACAGGAAAGTGTAGGGATAGACTCCTCACACTCTCTGGAAAAGATGCAGAATCTTATGACCTCATGAAGGGTACCCTGATTGAGGGCTTTGGATTCTCCTCTGAGGAGTATAGGATTAGATTCAGGGGGGCTCAAAAATCCTCGAGCCAGACCTGGGTTGACTTTGTAGACTACTCAGTAAAAACACTAGATGGTTGGATTCAAGGCAGTGGTGTAAGTAATTATGATGGGCTGTACAATTTATTTGTGAAAGAACACCTATTAAGTAATTGTTTCAATGATAAACTGCATCAGCATCTGGTAGACCTAGGACCAATTTCTCCCCAAGAATTGGGAAAGAAGGCGGACCATTGGGTCAAGACTAGGGTGTCCAAAACTCTTCCACAGGGGGTGACCAAAAGAAAGGGGTCACAAAACCTCCCCAGGGGAAGGGTGGTGAGACAGCCAAAAACAAAAATAGTAAAGAGTCTTCTACAGGCCCCCAAAAACTTGCACAGGGGGGTGGGCCCAGAGCCTCTTCACAAAACAATTTTGGGTACAAGGGTAAAAACTTTGATCCCAAAAAGGCCTGGTGTCGTAGCTGTAATCAGCCTGGACACCAAACTGGAGACAAGGCCTGTCCCAAGAAAACAACCACTTCTAACTCCACTCCAGCTAACACTGGAATGGCTAGTCTCCAAGTGGGATCAACAGTGTGCCCAGAGCAAATCAGGTCTCACACTGAAGCTGCATTAGTCTCTGAAGGTGGGGTGGATTTAGCCACACTGGCTGCCTGGCCCCCTAACATGCAAAAATACAGGCAGCAGCTCTTAATTAATGGGACAAGTGTAGAGGGCCTGAGGGATACAGGTGCCAGTGTCACTATGGTGACAGAGAAACTGGTTTCCCCTGGCCAATACCTGACTGGACAAACTTATCCAGTCACCAATGCTGACAATCAAACTAAAGTACATCCCATGGCTATGGTAACTTTAGATTGGGGAGGGGTCAATGGCCTGAAACAGGTGGTGGTCTCCTCAAATATCCCAGTAGACTGTTAGCTTGGAAATGACCTGGGGTCCTCAGCATGGGCTGAGGTAGAACTGAAAACCCATGCAGCCATGCTGGGTATCCCTGAACTGGTGTGTGTCAAGACAAGGGCACAGTGCAAGGCACAGGGTGAAAAAGTAGAGCTGGAGTCTGGAAAGAGGGCCCAGCCTTCCAAGAGAAAAGGAAAGTCAGCTGGGAAACCAGCTGCAACACAACACCAAAAAGAGAACCTCTCTTCTCAGGAAGAAGTTCTGCCCTCTGAGGGAACTGAGCATATGGAGCTGGAACCTTATCAGGTTGAGCTCTTGGGCCCAGGGGGACCCTCAAGGGAAGAGTTGTGTAAGGGACAAGAAACCTGTCCCTCTCTTATAGGCCTTAGGCAGCAAGCTGCTGAAGAGTCCAATGGCAAGAAAACTGGAACACATAGGGTCTATTGGGAAGATGGACTCCTGTACACTGAGGCAAGAGATCCCAAACCTGGTGCCACGAGGAGAGTGGTAGTGCCTCAGGAGTTCAGAGAGTTTATTCTGACCTTAGCCCATGATATTCCCCTTGCTGGGCATTTGGGACAAACCAAGACGTGGGAGAGGTTAGTCAACCACTTCTACTGGCCCAATATGTCCCAGAAAGTTAAGGAGTTTTGTGTCTCCTGTACCACCTGTCAAGCCAGTGGTAAGACAGGTGGACATCCAAAGGCCCCCCTCATTCCACTTCCAGTGGTGGGGGTCCCCTTTGAAAGAGTGGATGTGGACATAGTGGGTCCACTGGAACCTCCCACAGCCTCAGGAAATATGTACATCCTAGTAGTAGTGGATCATGTTACTAGGTATCCTGAAGCTATTCCCCTTAGGTCGACTACTGCACCTGCAGTAGCCAAGGCCCTCATTGGTATCTTTACCAGAGTGGGCTTCCCTAAGGAGGTGGTGTCTGACAGAGGTACCAACTTCATGTCAGCATACCTGAAACACATGTGGAATGAGTGTGGAGGGACTTATAAATTCACTAAACCTTATCATCCACAAACTAATGGCCTTGTTGAGAGATTCAACAAGACACTAAAGGGCATGATCATGGGGCTCACAGAAAAACTCAAAAGGAGATGGGATGTCCTCTTGCCATGTCTGCTTTTCGCTTACAGAGAGGTGCCTCAGAAGGGAGTAGGGTTCTCACCCTTTGAACTTCTGTTTGGCCACCCTGTAAGGGGACCACTTGCTCTTGTGAAAGAAGGCTGGGAGAGACCTCTTCATGAGCCTAAACAAGACATAGTGGACTATGTACTTGGCCTTCGCTCAAGGATGGCAGAGTTCATGGAAAAGGCAAGTAAAAACCTTGAGGCCAGCCACCAGCTCCAGAAGTTTTGGTATGACCAAAAGGCTGCAATGGTTGAATTTCAACCCGGGCAGAAAGTCTGGGTTTTGGAGCCTGTGGCTCCCAGGGCACTTCAGGACAGATGGAGTGGCCCTTACCCAATCCTAGAGAAGAAGAGTCAGGTCACCTACCTGGTGGACCAAGGCACAAGCAGGAGCCCCAAGAGGGTGATCCATGTGAACCGCCTAAAACTCTTCCACGACAGGGCTGATGTAAATCTGTTGATGGTAACAGATGAGGACCAGGAAGCTGAGAGTGAACCTCTCCCTGATCTCCTCTCATCAAACCCTAAGGATGGCTCAGTGGATGGAGTGATCTATTCAGACACCCTCTCTGGCCAACAGCAATCTGATTGTAGGAAGGTCCTGCAACAGTTTGCTGAGCTCTTTTCCTAACCCCTGGTCAGACACACCTGTGTACCCATGATGTGGACACAGGAGACAGCATGCCTGTCAAAAACAAAATCTTCAGACAGTCTGATCATGTTAAAGAAAGCATCAAGGTGGAAGTCCACAAGATGCTGGAATTGGGAGTAATTGAGCACTCTGACAGCCCCTGGGCTAGCCCAGTGGTCTTAGTCCCCAAACCTCACACCAAAGATGGAAAGAGATGAGGTTTTGTGTGGACTACAGAGGTCTTAATTCTGTCACCAAAACAGATGCCCATCCCATTCCTAGAGCTGACGAGCTGATTGACAAATTAGGTGCTGCCAAATTCTTAAGTACCTTTGACTTAACAGCAGGGTACTGGCAAATCAAAATGGCACCTGGAGCAAAAGAGAAAACAGCATTCTCCACACCTGATGGGCATTATCAGTTTACTGTTATGCCCTTTGGTTTAAAGAATGCCCCTGCCACCTTCCAAAGGTTGGTGAATCAAGTCCTTGCTGGGTTGGAATCCTTTAGTGCAGCTTATCTTGATGATATTGCTGTCTTTAGCTCCACCTGGCAGGATCACCTGGTCCACCTGAAGAAGGTTTTGAAGGCTCTGCAATCAGCAGGCCTCTCTATCAAGGCATCCAAATGCCAGATAGGGCAGGGAACTGTGGTTTACTTGGGACACCTTGTAGGTGGAGGCCAAGTTCAGCCACTCCAGCCTAAGATCCAGACTATTCTCGACTGGGCAGCTCCAAAAACCCAGACTCAAGTCAGGGCATTCATTCCTTGGCTTGACTGGGTACTATAGGAGGTTTGTGAAAGGATATGGATCCATTGTGACAGCCCTCACAGAACTCACCTCCAAGAAAATGCCCAAGAAGGTAAACTGGACTGTAGAATGCCAACAGGCCTTTGACACCCTGAAACAAGCTATGTGCACAGCACCAGTTCTAAAAGCTCCAGATTACTCCAAGCAATTCATTGTGCAAACAGATGCCTCTGAACATGGGATAGGGGCAGTTTTGTCCCAAACAAATGATGATGGCCTTGACCAGCCTGTTGCTTTCATTAGCAGGAGGTTACTCCCCAGGGAGCAGCATTGGACTGCCATTGAGAGGGAGGCCTTTGCTGTGGTTTGGTCCCTGAAAAAGCTGAGACCATACCTCTTTGGTACTCACTTTGTAGTTCAAACTGACCACAGACCTCTCAGATGGCTGATGCAAATGAAAGGTGAAAATCCAAAACTGTTGAGGTGGTCCATCTCCCTACAGGGAATGGACTTTATAGTGGAACACAGACCTGGGACTGCCCATGCCAATGCAGATGGCCTTTCCAGGTTCTTCCACTTAGAAAATGAAGACTCTCTTGGGAAAGGTTAGTCTCATCCTCTTTCGTTTGGGGGGGGGGTGTAAGGAAATGCCTCCTTGGCATGGTTACCCCCTGACTTTTTGCCTTTGCTGATGCTATGTTTTGAATTGAAAGTGTGCTGAGGACTGCTAACCAGGCCCCAGCACCAGTGTTCTTTCCCTAACCTGTACTTTTGTATCCACAATTGGCACACCCTGGCATCCAGATAAGTCCCTTGTAACTGGTACTCCTGGTACCAAGGGCCCTGATGCCAGGGAAGGTCTCTAAGGGCTGCAGCATGTCTTATGCCACCCTGGAGACCCCTCACTCAGCACAGACACACTGCTTGCCAGCTTGTGTGTGCTGGTGAGAACAAAATGAGTAAGTCGACATGGCACTCCCCTCAGGGTGCCATGCCAGCCTCTCACTGCCTATGCAAGTATAGATAAGTCACCCCTCTAGCAGGCCTTACAGCCCTAAGGCAGGGTGCACTATACCATAGGTGAGGGCACCAGTGCATGAGCACTGTGCCCCTACAGTGTCTAAGCCAAACCTTAGACATTGTAAGTGCAGGGTAGCCATAAGAGTATATGGTCTGGGAGTTTGTCAAACACGAACTCCACAGCACCATAATGGCTACACTGAAAACTGGGAAGTTTGGTATCAAACTTCTCAGCACAATAAATGCACACTGATGCCAGTGTTCATTTTATTGTGAAACACACCCCAGAGGGTACCTTAGAGGTGCCCCCTGAAACTGTATCCAACTATCTGTGTAGGCTGACTGGTTCCAGCAGCCTGCCACACTAGAGACATGTTGCTGGCCCCATGGGGAGAGTGCCTTTGTCACTCTGAGGCCAGTAACAAAGCCTGCACTGGGTGGAGATGCTAACACCTCCCTCAGGCAGGAGCTGTAACACCTGGCGGTGACCCTCAAAGGCTCACCCCTTTGTTCCAGCACCGCAGGACACTCCAGCTAGTGGAGTGGCCCGCCCCCTCCGGCCACGGCCCCCACTTTTGGCGGCAAGGCCGGAGGAAATAATGAGAATAACAAGGAGGAGTCACTGGCCAGTCAGGACAGCCCCTAAGGTGTCCTGAGCTTAAGTGACTCTAACTTTTAGAAATCCTCCATCTTGCAGATGGAGGATTCCCCCAATAGGGATAGGATTGTGACCCCCTCCCCTTGGGAGGAGGCACAAAGAGGGTGTACCCACCCTCAGGGCAAGTAGCCATTGGCTACTAACCCCCCAGACCTAAACACGCCCTTAAATTTAGTGTTTAAGGGCTTCCCTGAACCTAAAGATTTAGATTCCTGCAACTACAAGAAGAAGAGGACTGCTGAGCTGAAAGACCCCTGCAGAAGAAGAAAGGAAGACACCAACTGCTTTGGCCCCAGACCTACCTGAGGAAATCCAGGGGCACTTCCCAGATGAAACACGTGTTGACCTTTTGTGGATGATTCATTTTGGATTAAAGAATGAATTAGGATCATATCTGATGGACCTTTTGTGGATGATTTATTTTGGAGTAAAGAATGAATTAAGATCACATTTACGTGAAAATTCATGGATAGGACTTGTTGATCGGACTGCAGAATCTCAATTTGGTGAATAAAACATCTGTTGTTTTTTGTAAAGGATTGTTATTTCTGACTGTTTTATGACATATAGGGCCTGATTCTAACTTTGGAGGACGGTGTTAAACCGTCCCAAAAGTGGCGGATATACCACCTACCGTATTACGAGTCCATTATATCCTATGGAACTCGTAATACGGTAGGTGGTATATCCGCCACTTTTGGGACGGTTTAACACCGTCCTCCAAAGTTAGAATCAGGCCCATAATGTACTAATCTACGAATTTACTCTAATTACATGTGTGCCATTACTCATTAATCTGGTGCAAAGGGTAGGCTAGCGTAAAAGAAAATGATGTTAGCCAGAAGGGGCTGGCGGTATGGACGAAGGGGGTTGTGCACCAAAAAATGATGTTAGGCAGGTTAGAGTAAAAAAAAATTACTCTAACCAGCCTAGCGTCATTTTCTGACGCAAAACCATCCATACCACATGACTCCCGTCTTACAAAAGACAGGAGTCATTCCCACCACCCCAATGGCCATCACAGGGGACCAGGGTCCCCCGGCATGGCCATTGCACCCTGTGCCATGTATGGGGGCCCACTTCAGGGCCCCCAATGGCACTTAAAAAAAAAAAAATACTTACCTGCACTTACTTATACTTACCTGAGTTGGGGTCCCCTATCTTTCGCTGTCCCTCTGGTGTGGGTGGGGGTGTCCTTGGGTTCTGGGGAGGGCTCCTTTGGGCTTATTCCATGGTGTCCCACCATGGAAATAGGCCCACAGGTCCCCTAACACCTGCCCTGACCCAGGTGTTAAATAATTGTGGAAAGCAAGCTTTGCGCCATTATTTGACCCCTCCTCCCCCATGTGCGTGATTTTAGCCCAGTGTGATAAGTATGGCACTAAGGCCATAAGAGTCATTTTTGTACGGGAACGCCTACTATGCATCTTATTGACGCAAAGCAGGTTTTCACATCCAGAAAATGACTTTAACTCCATACATTTGGCACTAGACGGGACTAGCGCCAAAGTATAAATATGAAGTTAGTTTTGCATCGAATTTGCGTTAAAAAAAATGAAGCAAATTTGGCCCAAAACAAGTATAAATATGCCCCTTGGTGCCTTTTCTAGTCAACAACAATTCAGAAAAATTAGTAAATTCCAAGTTTGCTTGATTCTGGGAAATTCACTCTGTTGGTCACATCATACATAAAAATCCACAGTGCAAGTGTTAATTGCTGAGAGGTGAGCACAAAAGAGAAATCCAGAGTCATGGTTTGAAACCACAGCTCCCACTTTCTTTGGAGTTGGAACCACCTCACATTTATGAGAGGCAAGTATCCCCTCACATGCATGTGCTGTATGTCACTGCACTTGCCTATGAAAGGAAGCCTGGGGAAGGTACCTGAAAACCCAATATTCCTCCACTAAGCTACCCTGTGGGGAGTTCCGGGGTCTTGGTTCACGGACTGTTTGCCACAACTATGTGCAGCACAATCAGTGTGCCTCCTGATAGCTTGTTTATCACTGCATCAGTATCTGTAATATGACCCAGGTACAGAGGCAAAGTGTTTCTTTATTTGTATGGAGCCATATCTCCATGTGGATAAGGAAATGCTCCACTTGGATTGTGTCAGTGTGAATTGAATTCTAATGAGATTAATATTATAGAAAAGGCTGTACCACCATCGACAGGTCCTGGATAAATGCTTGGGAACCCCCAAACGTTTCACTGGAAAAATTTCCCTCACTAGCTGTGTATCTGTTAGACCTGACATCCTCGATGTGTCATTTCTCAAGACGCTTTGCCTTCACCTACTAGTTTTGCTGAGCTCGTTTTTGCTTCAATTATTACTCTGTGCACTTAGCTCCTGCTAACCAGAGGTAAATTGCTCATGTTCTCTCCTTTAAACATGGTAAAGATGGGCTACACCTGATTGGCACATTTAATTTATATAGAGGTCCCTAGTAAATGGTACTACATGTAGCCATGGGCTGTAAATGGAATGCCACAAGTGGGCTGCATCACTCATTATGCCACCCACTATAGATAGCCCTAAATGCTTGTAGGGCACGGTGCATAGTGCCCGTGGGGTACATAAACTGTGTACAAATGCCACTTTTGTCTGTGAGGCATTTTTTGTACTATGTCCCTGGTCTCTCCAACAATCTCCAGTTCATCAAGACAGGTTCTTAGGTACCTGGACTCTCACCAGCCAGGACTCTCAAAAGGTCCAGAGCAGTTGATTCATGACTGGCCAGCTGGATCTTCCTCACAGGTCGTAGCCTTTGTCTGTCTTTTATGTTGCTGTAGAAGTAAATAGGAGGCCAGCCAGATGAGCCTTGAGGAGCAGTCCCAGTTGCTGGGTGCTGATGCAGATCAGGAATCCTTCAGGCTTCTTTGCCAAGCAGCAGTTCAGATTTGATTTTCCTTACACAAGTATTCTTTCAGGCCAGAAATATTCTGAGAGTGTGATGTTGAGGAGTAATTTTTATCCTTTGCACTAGCCAGTGCCCGGAGAATTCCATAGACCCTATTCTGGCAGACTTCTCACACAACCAAACCAACTTTTTCAACACTTTCTCTTTCACCTTACTGTAATCTTTCCCAGAGTCCCTCGTTGCATTAGCTAGGCTCCACGCTCAGTAACACTGTCTCTTCTCTGACATCCATCCCCATAGGGATATGGGAACATTCCCTCTCTCGGCTGTGGGAACAATTTTCATTCTTGCTGTGGATGCAGACAAATCTTTCAAAAACCTCTCTGGTTATGAAAGTTTCTGTTGTTTGGGTTCCCATTTGGTATTTATATGTGAAAGAAGAGTCTATTGCCTAAGTCCTTTGTGAAACTATGCACTCCTCTCTTCTAAGTAGTCAGCATGTGCACTACAACAGTTATCCTGACTTCAGAAGATGCCATACTGTTTTCTTGCAGGTCATTTCTTTACACCATTTTGTGATGCTATTTCCAGTCATTGGGGACAAGGCAGCCAGCAGAACTGGCTTACAATCAGCTGGTACTAAATCAACACAAAGTACACTTTTTACATTTTTCATTTCCACAAGATATAACATAAATGTGCTTTCACCACTAAATTTGATTTTTGAGAAAATGTGGGAGAAACCTTTCAAGCAAATTCCTACTATTTATTCAGTCGGATTTTTCAAAAGTGACTTTTATTCTCAATTAGGCCTTTTCAGTGCAAGTATAACATTGCTTACACACTGGAAAACAGTTTTGCTCAACTCCCTATTTTGGGTTATGTTGGAGAATGGTGGCTTGGTTCTTGGAGCACTTACTGTTGAAGGTGACAGTGGAGAGTCCAGAACATTACCCGGGGCACCTGCAAGAAGGTTTTGGTTTTCCAACTGCGAGTGATTTCTGTCTCTGTACCGTCCACCACTTCATGGGTTATTCCTCACGCTTCCGCTGTATCTTGCTCTTTTTTTTGCAGTTTGATTGCAAATGTACCTTTTTATGTAAGGATCCTTTCACTGTTTGCATAAATATTTTTCAGTGTTGGACGAACTGGAGTGTCGGAATGATCACGAAAAGTCTCTGTTACTGTTTGCATACTCCTGCAAAGGGTGCCTGATGTACAAAGGTTAGGGAACACATGAGAACTGCTGGGCACATTCCACTGTTTGGGCACCCATGTGTAAGTACGTTCTGTGGTCACAGCGGAGGTGTAAACTTTAGCATGCTTTCATAAAGTTGGAATGTTTCTTGCTAAATATATAAATAGATGTGTTCATGAGCATTGTCCGATTGGTTCTGTGTAATGGGTAATAAGGTGCAAAAATGGTTTCTTTGGACATATAGGTCAGGATTTGTTATACCAGCAGTAAATAATATTAATTCTCCAACAAGCAAACACAGAATTTGTAGTCCACAAGTGGGTGCACACCTACTATTGACGCTTGTACAGTTCATTGACTACATGGAGGCATGCTCGGAAGGATAAAGAACCAGTACATTGTCAGATATTAATCTCGAGTTAGGTGAGAGAGGTCCACTGTTGGAAATGGCCCTTCTGCAGGGTTATCCCCAGACTTTTTGCCTTCCTCCTTCTCTTTTTCTGACCTCATTTTTGCTGGTTTTTAGACTTTCACACTTTACCACTGCTAACCAGTGCTAAAGTGCATGTGCTCTCTCCCTTTAAACATGGTAACATTGGATCATACCCAATTGGACTATTTGATTTACCTATAAGTCCCTACTAGAGTGCACTATATGTGCCCAGGGCCTGTAAATTAAAAGCTACTAGTGGGCCTGCAGCACTGGTTGTGCCACCCACTTTAGTAGCCCCTTTCCCTTGTCTCAGGCCTGCCATTGCAAGGCCTATGTGTGCAGTTTCACTGTCACTTCGACTTGGCATTTAAAAGTACTTGCCAAGCCTAAAACCCCCCTTTTTCTACATATAAGTCACCCCTAATGTGTGCCCTAGGTAACCTCTAGAGCAGGGTGCTGTGTGGGTAAAAGCTAGGACATGTACCTGTGTAATTTACATGTCCTGGTAGTGTAAAACTCCTAAATTCGTTTTTACACTACTGTGAGGCCTGCTCCCTTCATAGGCTAACATTGGGGCTGCCCTCATACATTATTGAAGTGGTAGCTGCTGATCTGAAAGGAGTAGGAAGGTCATATTTAGTATGGCCAGAATGGTAATACAAAATTCTGCTGTCTGGTGAAGTTGGATTTAATATTACTATTCTAGAAATGCCACTTTTAGAAAGTGAGCATTTCTTTGCACTTAAATCTTTCTGTGCCTTACAATCCACGTCTGGCTGGGTTTAGCTGACAGCTCCTTGTGCATTCACTCAGACACACCCCAAACACAGGGTACTCAGCCTCACTTGCATACATCTGCATTTTGAATGGGTCTTCCTGGGCTGGGAGGGTGGAGGGCCTGCCCTCACACAAAGGACTGCCACACCCCCTACTGGGACCCTAGCAGACAGGATTGAAATGTAAGGGGACCTGGTGCACTTCTAAGCCACTCTTTGAAGTCTTCCCCCACTTCAAAGGCACATTTAGGTATAAAACAGGGCCTCTGCCCTACCACTTTAGACACTTGCTGGAGAAGAAACCTGAACCAGAACCTGCATCCTGCCAAGAAGAACTGCCTGGCTGCCCAAAGGACTCACCTGACTGCTTTCTACAGACGACTGCTGCCTTGCTGTTGCCCTGATGCCTTGCTGAACTCTTGCCTTGCTGCAGAAGTGCTCTCCAAGGGCTTGGATAGAGCTTGCCTCCTGTTCCCTGAAATCTCTGGACCAAAAAGACTTCTTTCTTTCAACTGTGGGGCAAAAAATTTGACGCACAGCTTGCTCCGCAGTGAAAAATTCACTGCATGCTGACCCGGGACGACGACGCTCAACTTCGCAAGGAAAAGCTCGATGCCGCGCCTGCTGTGCGACTGGAACTTCAACCACAGCCCGCCTGGACAACGCCGCTCGCCTTCCAGAGAGGAAATAGAGGCGACGCCTGCCATGAGGGAGAAAATTCCACGCACAGCCCACCAGAGCAACGCGCAGCCGGACAACAAGCCCAGGATTCCACGCACAGACCCCGGGGCGTCTGAAAACCCCGCGACCCACAGAGGAGACTGTCCGCGCACCGGAAATAGATGCAACGTCTTCCCGCGTGAAAAATATGATGCAAGTCCGTGTGTGAAGGAGCGAAACTGACGCACACACCATTTTCCACGCATCTCCTCCTCTGTGGCCCTCTGCGGAGATGTTTCACTCCAAACCAGGTACTTTGTGCTTGAAAGAGACTTTGTTTGCTTTTTAAAGACTTAAGACACTTCATATCACTCTTCAGTGATATCTCTACAATTTCTTATTGCATCTTTTATCGTTTTGACTTGCAAATATCCAGATAAATATTATATATTTTTCCAAACACTGTGTGGTGTATTTTTGTGGTGTTATATTGTGTTATTGTATGATTTATTGCACAAATACTTTACACATTGCCTTCTAAGTTAAGCCTGACTGCTCAGTGCCAAGCTACCAGAGGGTGGGCACAGGATAATTTGGATTGTGTGTGACTTACCCTGACTAGAGTGAGGGTCCTTGCTTGGACAGGGGGTAACCCGACTGCCAACCAAAGACCCCATTTCTAACATCCACAAAGACCAGGTGACAACTGGTCTGCGTACAAAAGTAAGTGGGTGGACTGACTTGAATACTCCCTGCCGGTTGTGTCCTGTTTTTAATCCTTATGTGTCTCTTTCTCTATTATGTCTATCTTCCTCTCTGCCTAGACTCCATATTACTTCAGGCTCCATTTTGTAACACCTACTAAGAGCTTGCAGAATGGACAATGCCTGCTGGCCTGCAGCTGAACTTGCTCTACCCATGCTGAAACCACAAGACCTTGAGAAATGAAAGAGTCACAAGTGTATGTGCCAAACCGTTGCTATGCTTCATTAGATGATTTCATAACTCACTACTCATAAGTTGCTAAATGTTTAATGTTGATTAATGACTGGATAAATGCTGGGAAACCCCCAGATCTTTTCACTTGGCAAATGGCCCTCACTGGCTGTGTATCTGTTGGACCTGACATCCTTGACATAGCATTCCTCAAGACTTTATGGCTTCATCTTCTATTTTTGCTTAACTCGTTTTTGTTGGCATTTTTACTTTCTGCTAAAGTGAGTTAAAGTGCTTCTGCTCTCTCCCCTAAGCATGGTAAAAGTAGGCTAAACCTAATTGGTACATTTAATTTGCATATCGTTCCCCAGAAAATAGTGACACATGTAGCCACGGCCTGTAAATTAAAAGCTACAAGTGTACCGCAGCACTCATTGTGCCACCCACTAAAGTAGCCCTATAAAACATGTATCAGGCCTGACACTGTACCCCAAAGGTAGTTCCTAACTGCTTACAAGCAAGGGTGCATAATATTTCAAACGTAGGGCATGTGTACTTACGTTTTTTCATTTTCTAGCAGGGAACATTTTCCACTGTAAGGCTGTCTGATCCATAGCACTGGGTTACTTTATTATTATACTTAACAAGTGATAGGGGCCAGAGAGAATCATACTGTTTCCACTCATATGACTTATAATTTAAAATCATCTTTAATAGTAAAGTCTGAGTTTAAGTTACCATTCCGAAAATTCCACTTCTAGAAAGCTGGCAGTTTTTATTATTTTTCCGTCTCCTCCGCGGGATGGAGTCACAGTGGCCTTCGAATTGATTAGAGTGAACGATCCGGATGTTTTTCAGGTGCCTAACTGAAAGAGCTCTTTTTCCAGCTTCAAGAGGTCTCTGTCTGTATTCCCTTAACCTTATCAAAAGTTAGTCCTCATTCTTCCACTTTCTCTTGCGGTTTTATTTGAAGTGTGATTCAAAATTACCTTTTTAGATAAGGATCATTTCATTGTTTGTGTAAACATGCAGTGTTAGTGCGATGACATAATGCCTCTGATATTGTTTTGACACTTCTAAAAAGGGAGCCAAATGCGAATTGATTAAGTGACCACATAAGAAGTGCTGGGAGTGTTCCCCTGAATAAGGGCACCTTTGCGTAAATAAGTTATGTGGTCATAGGGCAGGAGTAAATGTTAGCATGCTTTATGAAGTAAAACAGTTTCTCGCTGAAGCTCACACAGTACAGTTTTATTGTGAGTGCACACTTAATATTGATTGATTATTGATTTTCTGGAGGCAGTGCTTAGGTAGGATAAAGCACCAGTACAGGGTAAGACATTAGACTATGTGTGCGTGTGAAAAGTGAGGTGAAGATAGGTCCACCAAAATCCACTGTCACAATCACAAGCCTCACAAGGTAATGATTGGTCTGTATAGAAACACAAGTGGATGGAGTGGTAGCAAATGTCATTGTCAGTCTGCATACTGTCTGTCAGTTGTGTTATATTTTTAACATTTATGCTTTTCTTCCTATCTGCCTATCAACTCCACCTTTGGGTACAAGCTATGGAAATTAGATCCAACGACTTCCTATTTTTTATTAGAACAATGCAAATGTATTTGTCTGGTTTACATTTAGGTACAGTTAGAGCAGGTTGAGTAAAATATGATCTCATTGTAAATATGGTACATATGGAAAACAGCAAACGCATGAATGAGAGCAGCCATTTCACCCTAAAGGGTAGCTGGCTATATGATGGCCACTGGTTTAAAGATAAGCATGTGCCAAGGTATAATAAAAAGCTAAAAAAGTAACAAAAATGTTGATAATCTGTTAATGGTTGGCATGCCACAATGAAAAACTGCAGTTCATATTACAGAGTTCTGTGGAATTACTGCAGAAAACAAATGTCCGTATTTCTGACAAGCAATTGTCCTAGGGCAGGGGTCTCCAAACATTTCAGTTTGTGCTATATCGTATATTTTACAAATCCCTGCCTAAACTGAGAAATTATACACAATGAGTAAAATAGTCAAACATTAGCAAATGCTCTGACAAAATAATCCGTTATTTAGCTGTAGATTGGCTATGCATTTTTAAATTAATTTGAAATACTGAAAATGTATAAATGAACATGAAATGAGAATATGCCCAATTCTGTAGCACACAATAAGAAAAATAAATAAACTACAAGAAAGAACTTCAGTAAAACAAACCAAAGAAATTCAAAATAAGCTTGAGTCATTAATAAAGGTCGAACAAAAATAATTTCAGTCTGCATCTTTCTACTCAATTCTGGCAATTGGAGTTTTCTGCAGTGTTGAGTATCTGCTCTAGGAATTAACGTTTTTCAAAAAGCTGGCATACACAACATCACTTATCCAAAATGTACAATAGAGAAGATTCAAGGGGCTCTGCTGCCTCCTACAGGCTAATGAATGAATTGGATACATGTTTCCCTTTGATAATCAGAATCTGAGGCTTTGGAAAACAGAGGGCAGAATAATATCTTGTAGAGGTTCGGTAATGGCCCGCAGGCCGTAGTTTGGAGACCCCTGTTTTAAGGGAAATAAATATGTCAACACCTAGCCATCTCTCAAAATTAAGAGTTCATATGCAAGTGAAGGATACGGACACAAATAGATAATTAAGGAGCAATATTTTATCCTGCTTTCCCGGTCTCGTGTGCACTGACACCGAACAATGAGCATGAGATTGACTGGTTGATGGAGGATGTTCTCTTTGGCACCGATAATAAAACAAAAAGGTGAGGTAATTCAAGAAATTAGTGTGAGGCTGAAACAGGTCAATTGCACATCACAGCTGACGTAATTAGATCAAGGGCATGTATAACGTGTTCTTTTGTATAATTTCTAGATGTAAAGAGGCTATTTACATTTGAAAAACAATTGAATACCGTTAGTCATGCATAATTTTAATTGTGGTTAATGTTTCTGGAAAAATGTGGAAAATGTGTCAAAGCTGCTTTTGTGATGTAGTGTTTCGATTGTCTGCTTGTAACCTATACAAATGGATCTCATGTCTGAAAATGTAACTTTCAAAGATTAAGGCCCTCATTCTGACCTTGGCGGTCTTTTCGCAAGACCGCTGAGTTACCGCCGCGGTGAAGACCGCCGACCGCGGCGGTGTGCCGCTGTGCGCATTCTGACCGCAGGGAGCGTTCCGCCGGAAAACAGCCAGCAGCCACACTGGCGGTCGGCGGGAAAGTGGAGACTGGTCAACCTCCACCGCCACGCCAGCAGAACACCGCCCACAGAATTACGACCCACATTTCCGTGTGGCGGTCTTCTGTTGGCGGTCTTCTGTTAGCGGTCACGTCCCTATGGCTCCCGTCGCCTCCCGGAGGACCAACGCACAAGGTAAGTTGATCGTCCGTGAGGGGAGGGGGTGGGGGGGTGTTGTGTGATGTGGGCGTGCATGGGGGTGTGCGTGTGAGTGTGTAGAGGGGGTGTGTGAGTGCGTGTATGCGGGCGGGGGGTGCTGCTGTGTCTATGGGTAATGTGTGCTGTTCGGCAGGTGCGCATGTCGGCATGTATGTGTGCGGGTATGTGTCCCCGTTGTGTATGTGTGTGTAGGGGGTGTGTATATGTGCATGTTGGGGGTGTGTGCATGTCGGGGTACATGTATGTGCATGTCGGGGTGGGGGTGGGGAGGGGGTTCGTACCACCTCTGGGGGGTGGCAGGGGGGTGGAGGGTGTGGGGGGAGGACTCGGGTGGGTAGTGGGGGGTGGGGGAGACCCCTATCAGTGCGAGGGAAGGAATTCCCTGGCCCCGATAGTGCTTACCGCCATGGTTCGCACTGCGGTTCCCGCCCGCAAGAAACCGCGGCGGTAGGCAGGGTCATAATACCCTTGGCGGTCTTGGGACGACCGCCGGGCCGGAGTGCGCAAACTCCAGCCCCGCGGTCATGACCGCCGTGGCGGTCGGAGTGGAGAAGTAGCGGACGGTCGCGGCGGGGACCGCCGCGGTCAGAATGCCATTTTTAATACCGCCGGTCTGTTCGCGGTCCGACCGCCGTCTCTCCGCCGACCGCCAGGGTCAGAATGAGGGCCTAAGTGTCAAAATATCTAACAAGACTGTTGTAGATGCCCAAGAAGAGAAATTAAAAGGATGGCAGGAGAGGATACTGATAAGATGTATACAATATGCCCTAGGGCAAGGTTTATACACTGCAGCCCGAGGCAAGCAAGGGCACTGTTGTGATAGAAGATCCTGGGGCCCAGGGGGCCCACTGGGTGAACCAACCAATAACTGCTTTATTTGTATCAAGCCAGGTCATTGACTCAGTGACTGTCCTAGATCACGAAGTGTGTATAGATGAGGGAGCCCAGTATAAATGGGTAAAGTAGCCCCTATCTACGCTCCTAACATATCTGACAAATGCATGTCAGAAATACCTCCTCCCCAGGTTGCAGCTGTTCTTGCACCATTCACGGGCATAGGCGTCTGCAGAAACTTTTCAGGGGGGGTGTCCCGGACTGTTTTTGGCCGGGGCTGTGGCCATATTACGCTAGGCAGCGTAACACTACGGTGGCCATACACTGCACTGTGAGCCTGCACACCAGGCTGTACCTAAATTCCAGACTCCCACCACGGGCAATGTGTTATTGAATATTAGGCTTTTTTCTTCCATTGGATATTTATTTGGTTGTATTACTTATGCTTTATAGAATTGCAGAGGATTAACGTGTGTGGTACCCCAGATAATTATAGTTCGGCGTCTAATATCCTAGATAGTGATATGACATCCTCCTCCTAATAGACAGGACTAGTAAAGGCACAGTATAGAAGTGTGGCAAGCATGGGCTTCCCTCCTGCCCTCTGTTCTCACGGTATGCAAGAGTTTAACCACACAAGAACCAAAGACCATGGGCATGCAGCCAAGACAGGTAGCCCAAGCCACGTCCCTGCCTATGCCTGTTGTAGGGGATATCACAACAAAATGATCGGCCAAAGGAGAACTGTGCACTGTGCATCTTACACTTGTGACTGTTGTATCCCCAGCCCTGTTGTCACTGTCGACTTCTTGGGTGTCATTGTCAACATTTGTCATGAAGTAGGTAAGAGAAAAGGGGAACTGTTGAAAAAAGTTGAGCGAGTGACGAGGCAGAAAGTTGTTCTCACTGCAAATTAATACAGATGCACTTTAATTTGAGGCAACACACATTTTACTAAAAAAGATGTGTTTATGCAAGACAAACAATGAATGATGACAACTCTGAGGCTGTCTATCTTCATTGCTTTCTGTAATAAGGCTGCTTCAATGAGTAGCTCGCGAGTTGCAGGTAGATCTACAGCTCCCTTTCAGTTGCTCTTCTTTGTGCCGCCCAACCTACAGAATCAGGCTCTGTTTCATTAAATTCATATATTTACACCAAAATTGAGACTGTGTATTTGAAATGAAAATGTGTGATTTTTCAGGTGTTATTATTTCAAATACATATTCTAAGATGATATTGAACTCCCTTTAGATCACCACACTCTGCCTTCCACTCGAATAGCCCCATCACAAAGGAGGGAATCTACTCTCCTTCGATTTCTTCGAACTCCCAGGGGGTGGCTACTCTGCATGCGCCCTCAGACTGAAATCAAATCCTAGGACCCCTAAAAACTCCCGGGAGCTGGAAAGCATTCAACTTGCTCACATAGAAGGGCATCTCACAGATGATTGAAAATTCCAAGCCCTCCTCTCACTTAGCAGACCCTCTTCCCGCCTCCCTGGTGAAGAGTCTCAAGCACTACCTGATGGACCAAGATAATAAATCGCCCCCTAAGCAATGGTGTTATGCTTGATTGCCTCAAACTTGTCAAGGCACCCCCCTACTTAAAAAACATGGATGAGCTCAACAACTTCAGGCCTCTCTCCAACCTAACTTTCCTGGCAAAAATTCTTGAGAAATGCATTCTCTCACAACTCAACCATCACATTGACACCAATAATTTTCTTGAATCATTCCAGTCAGGCTTCAGGAAGGGATGTAGCACAAAAATGGCTATTCTAAATATAGCAGATGACTTATACAAATCTCTGGATGCAGGTAGACACTGCCTGCTCAGCCTTCTAGACCTGTCAGTGGCCTTTGACATGATCAACCACAAGCTGCTTTTAGAAACACTTCGAAAATGAACTGAGCAATGGGCTTGGTTTTGAAATGGTTCAGCTCTTAGCTTCATAACCGCTCCCAGCAAACAAAAACTAAACAACTCAATCTCCTATACTTCAGCATTACTAAGGTTGTTCCCCAAGGCTCAGTCATCTCTACAACACTCTTCAGTATCTACATGGAACTCCTCACCATCATACTCAAGCAAGCAAATATCCCAAAACAAATTTATGAGGATGACATTCAAGTTTGCTTAGAAGTACTATCAATAGATGACTTGAGACAGTTAAATCCCACTCTCATACATGTCCAAAACTGGCTTTCACACAACCACCTGAAAATCAACCTAGACCAGATGGAAATCCTGCTCTTATCAAACAATGATAAGTCCAAGAATGTCTAAACACCATTGATGCTTTTAGTTGCAAATTGACTCTGGCTGAATCCATCAAATCTCTGGGACCCACCCTGGACCCAAAACTCAGCATGATCCTGCATGTAAAAAGAACAGCAGAAAGTGCCTTCTACAGTCTGAAACTCCAATACAAAATCAAGCCCTTTTCCCTTTGAATGATCTAAAAGTCACCACACAAGCAATGGTTCTACCAAGACTGGACTACAGGAATACTGTCCTCGTTGGCACTGCAAAGTTGCACTTACCCCCCTTAAGACCCACTCTAAATGCAGCAGCAAGGATGGTTACTGGAGATAAAAGATATGATCACATCTCCCCCCTCTGAAAAATCTTAAGTGGCTCCCATAGGAGCACGTAACTGCTCCAAACTGCCTGCCTCACTCACAAAGCCCTTCACACCAGGAAACCAGACTACCTTGCTTCCTAACTCACAAAGGCAAGCCAGATGAGAAATCTAAGAACCACCAACACTCTGCTTCTCATCCCACCCAAAAAACATAAACAAAAAGTCCTACCACACTCTTTCGTGAGCAATGTCCCCACATTCTGGAACTGCCTCGCAGTATATATCAGGACAAACCCCTCCTTCACGAACTTCAAAAGACAATTAAAACATCTTCTCCTTAATCAGCACCTCAACCCTTGGAAGTCTGACATCTAGCACACAATTGGAGTTTCTTCCTCAAACTATATATTGTATGTATTTTTTCTGTGTAGGAAATATTCTAATTTGATTTTCAACAAGTTTTTGTTCTTTAATAAATGTTGTCTAACACTGCCTTGACAATGTATGTAAAGCCCTCTGATATTTATGGGTCCTGCCAGCGCTATATAAAACTCTTTAAATAACAATACATATCACATTTTCTTTGTGGGCAGACCGCCTCCATCACGTAAACTCAGCAAGAGTCAGGATCACTTGGTTTCCTGTGCAGACCTGTATAGAATCCTATTATCGTCTTGCATCTCAGTTGTTTGCATTTTGGTCCATCGCATGATCTGTTCTGCACATTAAAATCCTAGTGTTGTGCTCTGATAGGAAACCTGATAGACTGGTGTTAATCCCAATAATTCCTATCTTTCGCACAAGACACACGTTTCTCTATCCGGAGATGCTAGAATAACTTACATTGCAGACAAATTACACCTATGTTGAGCTTTCTAGTGTTATTTGATTAACGTGTTGCAGCACTTCTATTTCTGGTATTCGATTTTTGTCATATTATTTATTGAAGTACAGTTTAAGGATCAAAAGTCAAACTGATATCAACGCATTACAGAACCATAAATCCTCACGTTGGCTACTGGGAAAACATATCTTGACAAAAAGCAATAATTTTGACATCTCAATATACCAGGCACACATAGAGCAGGCACACAATATTTACTTGGTCAGAAAAAAGGAAAGGAAATTCCATCATGACATAAATCTGAGAGAATTGAACGAATTTGTTCTGTATCCAATTCCACAATGTAGATTCTTGTTCAATTCGTTTCCCAGGAGGCTGGAGGTGTATATGGTTTCGAAGCATGCATGTCTTTCATTTCCCATCTTTCACCTCTAGAGAACATGCTCTTGTTAGACCGACGTCAGGAAATGCTGTAAATGCACATTCAAAAAGCTGCTCAACTTATTCAGGATCTAGGTTCTTGTCCGTTCTCTTCCATTCTCTTGGCTTTTCTAGTAGTTTCCAAAACAGATACACTGCAACCTCCATTATCCAAGCTGACCTTGAACAAGAATAAATTGAAGCTGATGCAATCTTCACATTTTCTGATAAACTACTCCCATTGCATTTCATATATTACATTTCATATGTTCAGTTATGTGAGTGGACATTTCTCATTTATATATGCATGTTGCGTCTGGTTGTCTGCACATGTATACCATATAACATTTGCTTTATTATGATTTTATAATTTAGCAAACATTCATACGTATTTTCACATGATTTAGAATACTTTATAGATTTAAGTGAAGGTGCAAAAGGATTAACATGTTTTTTCTAGTATTTGACACCATTCAATATGAGGCCTGCTTACGACAAATAATGTAAAAAAGTGTATTAAAGCTGAGTACGAACAAGAAGACAGAGAGGAAATGTTCAACTTCCTGAGAGATTAGGTCACGTAAGCAGAAGCTGTAAACACCCTGTGTGAAGGGCACAGGCTGGTATCTGAGAGCCAGACCGGCCTTATTGTCTTCCTCGGACCCATAGATACCAAGCAGAGATAGACAACTAAGGGGCATATTTATACTCTGTTTGCGCCACATTTGCGTCAAAATATTTGACGCAAATTCATGGCAAACCGAACACCATATTTAAACTTTGACGCCCGACCCCGCGAACGTCAAAATTCAGCAGTGTGCGTCATTTTCTGGATGCGTAAAACCGCCTAGCGTTAATGACATGCAAGGCAGGCATTCCTGTCCCAAAAATGACTTTAAGGCATGTGCACCTTATTTATACTCCCGCATCATTTTGGCGCACAGGAGGGGGTGGGCCTTAAAAAATGTCGCACAGCCTAATTTGCACCGTTTTTTAACGCCTGGGTGAGGGCAGGCGTTAAGGGACCTGTGGGCTCATTTCCATGGTCTCTGACCATGGAAGCAGTCCACAGGTGCCCTTCCCTGCCCCCAGGGACACCTCCTGCCACCCTCGCCCACCCCTGGAGGACACCCATGGATTGGGGGACCCATCCCAGGTAAGTACAGGTAAGTAGAGGTAAGTATATATATATATTTTTTTTAAGTGGCATGGGGGGCCTAACTTGGGCCCCTCTACATGCCACTGTGCCCAATGAACATGCCCAGAGGACCGAAGTCCCTGGGCATGGCCCTTGGGCAGGGGGGCATGACTCCTGTCTTCCTTAAGACAGGAGTCATTTTAATGGGGGTTGTGCATCAAAAAATGGTGCAAGTCCGGTTAGAGCCATGATGTTTTACTCTAACCTGACTTGCACCTTTTTTTGACGTACAACCCCCATTCTTCCCTACGCCTGCGTTGCCCGGTTAGAGTCATGTTTTTTTACTCTAACCAGGCCGCAGTGCCGGCTAACGTCAATTCATAAATAAGGCGCCCTCCTGGCGCGTTGGAATGGCGTTAGCCGGCAGTACATTTTTGTACGCAAACCAGCGCCGGCATTGGTTTGCATCAAAAAGTATAAATATGGGCCTAACTTCTTTACATAGAGCAGCAATTTTTCTGTACATCTAATGTGTCCGGATGAGAGGTCATCTGTGAAACTCTCCCAGGCCTTCTTTGAGCTAAGCTAGCTTAGCTAGAGACAAAAAACGGAGGGATTGAAGGAGAGTTAGGTTCCATTGTGTCATACAAGAGAATTCTGAATATTGAACCTCCAGCACAATGGTGCAATTTCTTTTATTCAACTGTTTATTAATTGTTTTCATTGCCATTGTTTTTTTCATTTTATAGTTATAACTATGCACTTTGTATGCACTAGAATAAGATGTTGATTTTAATAAAAACTCTAAAATATATTCTTATTGTGCATTCTTGAGTGTATCGATTAATGGTGAAAAGCGGTCTATAACCTGCCAACTACAAGTCATCATGTGAAGTATCACAGAACTGTCCATTAACTGGAATGCCCCATCCTCATGCTTAGTTGGTTCATAGGCTACAGTCTACTGGGTTTCCTGGCTCTAAGTGCTAAATTGGTATTGAACCTATACTTTTGCCAGGTGGCTTAGAAAACCCAAATTCCAGATGTAAATTGTATGTAATTACAAAAATATATCAAAGCTTTTCTGGGTCTATCTCATGTGTCTCTGTATCAGGTGGCCAGCTTGGTGGGTCTATAAGCCTCTTCCACACAACCAATAGTCAGGGTTCTCTTCATTATAGAGCCTTTCAGTGACTGAATACAAGGCATTTACAAAAAAGTCTTTCTTAGTCTGATCTTGTTCTATTGAACTGTGAAGCTAGAGAAGAAATAGCCTGGTAGTTAGGCCATTTAGATTTTGGAAATGGTGTGCCATTTTTCCTAAATCTCCAGATCTTGACTTAAAATCAGATTCAAGCACACGGGGAGTGAACACTCTCCCCCTAAATGTCTTCAGACCGTTTTTGTATGGGTGAAGGTAGTTTTTATGGTTCTGTTACGCGTGCACAACTATACAGCAGTCTGGTACATGGACCATGTAATTGAAACCAATTCCAAACACTTAATGGAGCTAGCAAAAGTCCTATAAAACATTTTTCTCAACAGTGGGATCTCACTGAATGTGTAGTATTGTCTGAGGCCTCACAGATTGGTTTTCACAAGCTTAGGTGGATCACACAAATTGGTAATTGCTTCTCCAAGTGTTCCAGAGAATGAACAGACTGACTTTAGGCCCTTTCTCAATAGATTTGCTTGATTCCAGATAGATTGAATCTTCTCATGGAGGGTAGATACTTATTTCCAGAGTAAGATACTTTTCTTCAATGTTGGGAATCATAGTACCTTTACGCTTATCCTCCTAGAGATATAATCTCCAGATGCCTGGCCTAAATCTACAGTAGAATGATAGTAGACTCAAACCCTAGTTCCCCTCTCTTCTGGAGTGATCCATAGAAATCCCAATCTTTTCTCAATGTCATCCTTATCTATTGTTTTATTCTTGGAATCCTCTGCAAGAGATAGTATTGTTTAGGAGCCTTCAGATGATGACTAAGAAACCATCAGGATGACTAGAGCGCTGCGGAGCCTCTTTAATGCAGTTTCTCACTTCATCCAACTATTTTGGGCTCAGGGACTTCCAAGGCCTACATGTCAACTTGGATGTTTTGGTCTGCTGGTGCGCTGAAAGAGTCTTAATTCTGTTTTTGCAAATATCTCAGCAGTTCTCTATTTAATTTTCTAGCTTCCTTAGCTTCCCAACAAACGTTTTTCACACTATCAGCGTCTATCGATCAGATGTTTCAGCAGTTCATACTAAAGTATATGGCAAACTGAGAGGTGAGCATCCTTTGCAGATTACATAAAGGAATGCAGGACACTAACCATCTGAAACCACAATACTCATTAATGTGGCTGTAGATTTAGATTTCCAACTTTACAAACCTGACTATATAATATAGCCTTAGAACCCGCCGTAGCGGGCTCTACCGGCTATTAAAGGCCCGCTCCCCGCGTTAAATGCCCGAGCCGAAGGCGAGGGCATTTAACAAGGGAGAGGGACTTTAATAGCCGGTAGAGCCCGCTACGGCGGGTTCTAAGGCTATTAGAACATTCTGCCACTCAGGGCAGAATGTTCTATTTAAAAAAAAAAATATCACGGAGCCCGAGGGGATTAAAATCCCCTCGGGCTCCGTGAGGCTTTGTTCACAGCTGCTGCTGTGAACAAAGCGAACATTGGAATGTTGGCGCTGCGGGCTTTTGCTGGCCAGTAAAAGCCAGCAGCACTCCATTGTTTTCAATGGAGCTACCAACATTCCAATGTTCTAATAATGCTTCTTCTTTGAAGAGGTCTTCAAAGCTGACTGCGCTGTAATGTTTAATCTCATTTAAATGGGTGCTAATGTCAGACCCTTGAAGTTTCCATAACACATTATTTCCTGTGAGTGTGCAATTTACCATTTCAAGATGAATGAACTATGCCTCATTTTCTGTTGATTATCATTATTTTACTTTGCACCAAAAGTTGTGTGTTACATGCTGTATCAAGCAGTATATTGATAAAACAGTGAACCTAGCAACGTCTCCTCCACAGTTGCTGAATCTTTCCAAAAACCTTATGCTCTGGATTTGTCCCTTACTTTAAACAGGTGTGTTCAATGGATAATGTACCTAGCAGGGGCAGATACAAATTCTCTTGGAGTACATTCCGTGAGAAGAGATGAGGCTTTTAAGGCATTCCAGGAAGAGCAGGATTAGAGTATTCTTTGGTCTGTTGATTTGTTTAGGGTTCCTACATTCAAGGCAATATAGTGTAAGCCAGTGGCTCATGCTTCATGTTCTGTAATTGACAGGTTTTAATCATGGATAATAAAGTCTATGGTCTTGTAACAAAATGCACATTTTGCTAACTATGTAGTGACGAAAAGTCCTGATTTTATTAAAGGCATAGGTGTGAATTCCTTCCTCTGTCTGATTCAATATTGTTCCTTTTAATCTCTCATGTGTGAAGTTAAATGGCCCTACAATAACTGACTTCTCCTTCCTTCAGTCCTAGTTTACACTACCCCAGCCAATTCTTAAGAAGGCTTTAGAACAAGCAGGAGCCTAATCTGGATATCAGCCGAAGACTGCACCTTATGGAGTAGCCTTTTTTCTGTTGGGATTTTCGAGGTTTCTTGCATTTTTTCATTTTATACATGTCTTACGTCCTCATTCGCAGTAAGAAAAGAGGCCATAAATAATGAGGGGCCTTCTCCTATGATCTAGGGAGGGACCATAGTCTTATTTTCTTTTCCTACAAGGAAATGGCAAGGCTTATGAGTGAAGAAGTTTTACTTTGGACTCCTTCGGCTACTGTTAAAATAAAACAATAAGAAAGGAATACATAATATTTGCCTTTGTCTCTTTTAAAGTCAGAACTTTCCTTAACTCCTTTTAGTTTTATTTAGTGTCTGGTGGACTGAAAGCAGTGCTTAATTTGAGCCGGCGGTTTCCAGTGCGGGGTGGCACCTATTTTCGAGGGCTGGTGCTTATTCTCCCTCAAGCATTTACTGCAAGCAAAATGCACATATAGGAAAGACGGAGGAAGAGAAAAACGAAAAAAATCACAAATGGAGAAAGCAGAAAGCTGCAAGAGAAAGCTGAAGGGGCAGGGAGTAGCTGGTAATGGATCAAAGAGGCCTGAGATGGCGTCAGGATTACGCTGCTTCAGAATTCCGTGCGCGCACATTTTTTTGCAGCGGCCGCGTGTTTCAGAAGAGAGCTTTGGTGCACCAGCACGTTTTTATTTACAAATTAAGCACTGACTGAAAGTCTGGTCATGGCTGCATGAAACATGTTGGACATTCAGCAAATCTCAGACCCTGAAATGAGCTGCCATGGCACCAGCTCCTCTGTAAGCAGAGAGTTTCAGCCAGCCAGCCCGAGATCTCTCAGAATATAAAACGAAAGGCGGTCATCTATCAGTTTGGTGGAGAATATAGCTTTCTCAACCCTGGCGTGTTTGCAGCTTCCCACAATACTCTAAATATTCCCCCTACTTTGGAAAATCTGCACTCCTGAATCATGACACTGATAGCTCAATGAATCACAGAACCAACTATACCACATGCAAGAGAAAAGAATGAAGCACACATAAATCAGATACGAACTAATCATGAAGTCTATAATAGGCATGTAGTTAGGTGCATCAATTTCAATTTATTTTGTTCTTCATCTCAGGTTGTCATACTTATGTAGTCGTTGTGGAAGAACATAAAATGATTAGGGCAGCTACCACACGTGTAATCCTGTCAAACCTTATCAAGACTGCAATATAACAAACTGAAAAAATATATCAACCATACTTCACGTTTTCGTTTCTAAAGTAAAAATACATCATCATTTTGTGCAAGCCATTAAATCAGTTCTGAAAAACATAGTGAGAAGCGAGAGGGTTGCTTGTGATTAGACGAGCAGAGCCAGGCTCCCTGTGTTAGGATCCATGGTTCCAAAGTGATAAAAGGAAGCCTGAGCCATGAGCAAACAGGGCTCAAGACAAAAGGAAGAGGAGAAGGCCCATGCACTCGAGGAGGCATGTGACAAGCAAATATAAATAAATGCCATCACCAAGGTATAGCAGTTGAATATCTGAGAACAAATGGTAGACAAACTACCAAGTAAAGTGTTAACAATAATTCTTATTTGTTTATATGATACCCTGTTATAGTAATTGTTTATATATTTTCCGTTTATTGCGGTAGATATCAGGAGAAGGACAGAAAAAATGAGAAGTGATTTTAGCTTTTGTGTCCAGACCATTTTAATGGTATCACAGTCGTAAAAGTATCTGAAACCGTTGAGTATACTTACAACAGTACAAAATGAAATATTTTGCATGTCACGTGGAATGGTATGTTGGAGGAGGAAAAGTTGAAAGGAGTATGGCTGAAAGTGCTCCAGTGCGAAGCTCAGTAAATAGCTGATGTTCAGTATAGTGTCAGACCACGATAAGCCATCCGAATATATGGTGTCTAGAAGAAGGGCACAGGATTAATGTCAGAACACTCATAAAAAAACCACAACACAGTGGTGATATTGCTTGAATGTTAAATCTAAAAGTAACTTTAAAAAATGCTGTAATGTGTAAGCAGTTTTGTGTGGGAGAGTAAACAGCCCAAACAACAGGTTTTGCAGTGAGTAAAAGGACCACAGAGTTGGGAAAAATAATAGCAAGTTGGGTTGTTTTTTAATTAATGTTATACTATATAGGTGGATTTGTATGGCACAATTTATCAATAGTGAGGGTATCCGGATGCTGGAGCAGGAGCATGAGCCCAATTGTGCTCCTAGTTAAACAGCTAGGTCTTCAGCTTCTTGTGGAAATTGAGAAGAGGAGTTGCAGTTCTGATGTGTAAAGAAAGTTAATTCCAGTTGTTGGTGGCAATGAAGGAGAAGACCTGCCCCATGCCTTGTTTCTGCAGATGCACTAGATTCATGCTAGTTAGAGAGACGTGGAGGGATGGTAGAGTGGATTCAGTCATTGAGGTAAGCTGGTCCTGTATTGTGAAGGGCTTTGTTGGCACGTACAAGCAGCTTGAACTTGCAATGTTTCTGGATGGGTAGCCAGTGAAGTTCAATGAGATAGAGAGTGATGTGGGAATTTCTAGGGACGTCTAGGATTAGTCTAGTGGCAGTGTTTGGATGGTCTGGAGCCTTTGTGTGAGGTGGTTGGAGATGATGATGTAGAGTGTATTGCCGTAGTGGAGTCTGCTGCTAATGAGGGCTTGGGTGACCGTGCATCTTGTGTGCCTGGGTAGCCATTTGAGGACCTTGCAGAGCATTTTAAGGATGTGGCAACAGGATGCGATCGCTGCATTGACCTGTTTGTTAACCGTAAATTTGTCATCCAAGATGATACCGTGATCTCTGCCACGGTCTGTAGGGGTGGACGTGGGACTCAGATCTGGTGGCCACCAGGTGAAGTTCCAGGAGGAGGTCTTATCTCTGAAGTTCAGGATCTCCAATTTGTCTGTGTTGAATTTGAGGTAGCTCTTTCACACAGGAGGCAATGTTGTTTCTGTGGATCTTTGTGATGTATGTGAGGGGTGCCATATATATATGTTGAAGAGGGATAGGCTGAGGGAGGAGCCCTGTGAGACCATCACAATCTAGTTTCTTTTGTTCAAAGGTGAAAGTGGAAAGTCCGACTCATTGTGTCATGTTAGGTAGGAAGGAGGCAATCCAGCTTTTTGTGGCCCTTGGACACCTGAGTCCTGGAACCTGCCGATGAGGGTGCCATGGGAGACGGTGTTGAACACCGCTGAGAGGTCAAGCAGGATGAGGACGGTGGTTTCCACTCTGTCCATGATAGGCCGGATATCATCCATTGCTGCCAGGAGATCGGTTTCCAGGCTGTGTTTTCACCGAAACCCTGACTAGGTGGAGTAAAGGAGGTGGTGCTGTTCGAGGTGGGTGGTGAGTTGCATGTTGAACTCTTTCTCTAGGTCTCTGGCAGGAAAGGGCAGGAGCAAGATGGGTTTGAAGTTGTGAGACCATTTGGGTTTGCTGAGGGTTTCTTCAGGAGAGCTCTGACCTCTACCTTATTCCAGCTGTCCAGGTTCTTTCCACTGAGGATGGAGGAGTTGATGACCATGGTGAGTCTGACACTGACCAGAGTGCTTCCCAGGTTGTACATGTGGTGTGGGCACGGGTCAGTAGGGGATCCTCAGTGGATTGTCTGCATGTTTCTAGGGGTGCCCTCTGTGGTAAGAGGTTTCAGTTTGTTAGGAGGTGGTAGCTCCTGGAGGTGATTACGCGAAGATGTACTCTGTGGTTGGTTGAGGTGTAAAGTAAGTGTAGATCTTGAGTAGTTTTGTTGTGGGGAAGGTTAGAATGGTCACCGTAGAGTATCTGTGAGGGAATTATGGTGTTGGAGGTCACTTTAGGGTTGGTCAATTCTTTGATGAGTTGAAGAGTTCTTTGCTGGAGTAGGAGCCAGATTTAATTCCGAGCATGAGGACTGCTTTTCTAGCTTCTTTGAGCCCATCGTGTTATCTTCTGAGTGCATATTTGTAGGTGTTTCTGGAGGTGCTATTACAGCTGGTTCTGCATCTTCTTTCTAGTTGTTTGCAATAGTGCATGGAGACTCTTTGGATCTTCCATGAACCAGCAAGCTTGAGCACAAGTTCTAGTATGTCTGATATTCTTCAAGGGGGGGCAGGGTGATGGTACAGTTTGAGATCCAGTTGTTAAAGGTGGATAGATCACTCTGTAGGTCACCTATGAGGACATGCTGATTGGATCTGAGGGTGTTTGGTCCAGTCTTCTTCTGTTATGTTGTTCCAGTAGCGGCTAGGATGGTGGTTGGTTTTGATTTGCTGGGGTGGGGTGGGGTGCATTTTGTAAATGTGAGCAGGGTGAGGTGGCTGGAAGTGACCTTGTTGCTGGCTGAGAAGACTGGGTCAAGTGAGTGTCAGGTGATGAGGGTCAGTCCTTGTACAAGCTGCTTGAGTTCGATGTTGAGGCTTTCTAGGCAGTCGGTGGCATTATGGCCCGTAGGGTCACTGAGATGGATGTTGAGATCACCAAGCAGGAGGAATTCATTGGATTTAATGGTGTTAGACTTGATGAAGTTGGTGAGGATGTTGCTGAAGGGTATGCGGGGTCCAGGTAGGGGTAGGAGAGGGTGCCTGAGATAGTCATGAAGTGGTTGAGATGTGTTGGAAGTGCAAGTGTTCCATGAGCTTAGGTGGTTTGTCCATTGAGATAGTGCAGGTGATAGTGTCTTTGTGGATAATTCCGAGGCCTTCTCCCAATTTGTGAAGTCTGTTTTGGTGAGAAAGCGGATATCGAAGTGTGTATGTGGATGATGTCCCATGCCTCGGTGACATGTTTGCAAAGAGATCCAGTCTTGAGGAGCATGCAGGTAATGCGGGGGAGGTGTGCAGTGAGTGGAGTAGGAATGTCACTGACGAGAGAAGCAGCAGTGACCACATGAGAAAGGTCCTACTGTGTGATTCAGTGTGGTGCGGGTGCAGCAGTGTTGCTGGCGTCCAGTGTTGAGTGCTTGCTAGCAGGTCGCCTGAAGTGTAGCGCTGGCAGTCAGATGGACCAGGGTCCCTGGCATTGGCTGGGATCCAAGTGCAGAAAGGCACAGACGGGCTTGCCTTTGGCGTGCCTTCAGCATGCCACCGGTGTGCCTGCTGTGAAGATTTGCTGTGGCTGCCATTATGTTGGTCCTGGGAGGGGAGGAGCGCTGGGGTTGGGGTTTATGTAGGGGCAGGGAAGCAGCGGGAGAAGGCACACAAGATAAGCACGTAAGGAGAGGGGGAGGAGGGAGGCAGGAAAAGTGCAGGAGGGGTAGGAAAGAGTAGTCTCAGAAGTGAGGGGAGAAGTGAGTGAGCACAATTACGGGCACAAAAGACAAGAAAGGTGGTCATAAAAGAGCAAAAAAAGTGTGCAAAAGCACAAAAGACAAAAGCAGCAACAAAGACAAATGGACACATAAGTAAAGGCAAAAAGACTGAGCAGAGCAAGCAAAATGGGCACAAAATCACAAAAGACAAAATGGGCACACAAGACAACAGGCACTAAAGCCGAAGCACAGGGACAAACAGGCACAAAAAACGCACACAAGAAGCAAAACATGGGTTGAAGTGACAGTGTGGGGGGAAAGAAAGCAGATAGAGTTGAGAAAAGCGGACCGCCAAGACAGATGGGCAGGTCTAGAAGGGGCTTAGACTGGTGGAAGGACCAGTCTAAGGTATATGGGAGGTAGGGATTAGGCACTTGCTCAATGGGGAATGCACCAGTCACCATTAAGTAGGTCCTAGGAGGAGAAGAATGCAGGCACAGGGCTAGGAAGGGGTAGGAAAGAATGAGAGAAGCCAACCAGGAGAAGAAGGTAAGGAGAGGGGAAGAAGAGAGGCAGGAAAAGCACAAGAGGGGGAAGATGATGAGTTCAAGAAGTGAGGGGAGAAGCAGAGGAGAATAATTAATGGCACAAAAAGATGAGAAAGAGCACAAAAAGCTGGCACAAAAGAATGGAAAGAGCAAACAAAATGGACACAAAAGCACAAAAGACAAAACACACAGAGAAAGAAAACAGACACAGAAGTCATGACAAAAAGACTGGACAGCACAAACAAAACAGGTACAAAAGACAAAACCGGCACAGATGACAAACAGACACAAAAGCCAAGCAAAAAAGAATGTGCAGAGCACCAAAAATGGGCTCAAAAGTACAGAAGACAGAGCGGGCACACAAGACAATGGGCATAAAAGCCAAGGTACAGGGAGAAACGGGCACAAAAAGCCACACACAAGAGTCAGAGCACAGGTTAAAGGGAGAGTGTGAGGGAATGACAGCAGATGAAAAGGAGGAATGCAGCGAGTCTGCCGGGTCCGGAATGAAGTGGGAAAAGCGTGGAGGGTATGGGGAGTCCCTGAAGTGAGGGGAGAAGCAGAGGAGCACAATTACTGGCACAAAAAGATGAGAAAGAGCACAAAACGCAGGCACAAAAGGCTGGGCAGAACAAACAAATTGGGTACAGAAACACAAAAGAAAAAACAGGCACAGAAGACAAATGGGCACAAAAGTCAGAACAAAAAGACTGGACAGAGCAAACAAAATGGGCACAAAAGTTAAAAAACAAAACAGCCACAGACAAACAGGCACAAAAGTCAAGAGAAAATGACTGGGTAGAGCAACAATAATGGGAGCAAAAGTACAAAAGACAGAGCAGGCGCACAAGACAAAGGCCCTCATTACGACTTCGGCGGTCTTACTAAAAGACCGCCGAAGCCATGGGTGCCACTATACCGACAGTGCTGGCGGTATATGTGGCTTCCTATTATGACTTTTCCACTGGCCCAGCGGAAAAGTCGCATCAACATTGCATCCGGCTCATGATAGTGTTAATGAGCAGCACCCGTCGCGCATTTCACTGCCCGAAATACGGGCAGTGAAATGCGCGATGGGACTGTGCCTCTGGGCCCCTGCACGGCCCATGCCAAGTCCATGGACAGTGCAGGGGCCCCCAGGGGCACCCCAAGTCCCCCTTACCACCAGCCTTTCCATGGCAGTGTTTACCGCCATGGACAGGCTGCCGGTTGGGGACTCATAATCTCCAGGGCAGCGGTGCTTGCACCGCTGCCCTGGGGTTTATGACCACCTGGCGGAAGCCTGGCGGGCAGTTAGAGGGGCCGGCGGTATGGCCGTGGCTAATGCGCCACGGTCATCATACACTGCCGGTACACCACCAGCCTGTTGGCGGTGTTACCGCCGGTGTTCCCCCGGCTGCCAGGGCCATAATGAGGCCCAAAGGGCACAAAACCCTAAACACAAGGAGAAACATGCACAAAAAGTCACACACACAGACAGAGCACATGTCATAGCAAGAGTGTGAGGGGGTGAAAGCGGACGGAGAGGAGGAGCGCATCGAGTTAGCCAGGTCTGTACTGTATAGGGGGGCGGGAAAATCACAGGAAAGGGGAAGAGGCACAAAAGTCTAAACTAAAAGACTGCGCAGAGCAGACGAAATGAGCACAAAAGACTGAGGCCCATATTTATACTCCCTTTGCGCCGGATTAGTGTAATTTTTTTTTTACTCTAATCCGGCGCAAACTTAACACCATATTTACCCGTCTAGCGTCAAAATATCAGAGTGTGCGTCATTTTCTGGATGCGTGAAACCGCCTTGCATCAATGAGATGCAAGGTAGGTGTTCCCGTCCAAAAAATGACAAAACCACCCGTGCACCATATTTATCCAACCAGGCAAAAATTACGCATGGATGGGAGGCGGAGCCAGAAAATTACGCAAATCCCAATTTGAGTCAAATTTTAACACTTGGGTCAGGGCAGGCGTTAAGATGGGGCAAACACACCAGTACTTAAGGAAAACTCACACAAGCAACATCATTGCTAAAGAAGGACGACATGGAGGTGCTACTCATGCAACATGCCAGAAGACGCAGAGCACAGGACCAACAGCAGCAGCTACCACCACACCATTGTGGACCCCAAAGGCAACGCAGGAGGCAGGAGAGGCTATTCAGGACCAGGACAACTCTCCTGGGCCTCAGGGAACATGATATCATCCAGAGGTACAGACTCAACTGGCAAGCCATACAGCAGCTGCTGTGCCAAATTGAGCCACAGTTAGCAGCCAGCTTGCAGACACCCCACATTATTCCACCGGAGACCATGCTGCTAGCTGTCCTGCCCATGTTGGCAAGTGGCTAATTTCAAACCACTGGTGCCCTGGTTGCCGGGGTCTCTCAGCCCTCATTCTCTGCCTTCCTTCTCAAGGTACTTGATGCCATCATCTCCCTCACACCCCGCCACATCAGCTTCCCCAACACACAGCAGAAGCAGCAGGAGACCAAACAGGGGTTTTATCAAATTAATGGCTTCCTGCACGTGCTTGGTGCCATTGACTGCACACGTGTCAGGATTGTGCCGCCTGCTGCAACTGAGCACCTATACCACAACAGGAAGCACACACACTCCATCAATGTGCAGGCCATTGTTGATCACAAGGGATTGTTCACCAACATCATGGCAAAGTATCCTGGGAGTGTACATGATTCCTTCATCTTCTGCCACAGCACCATCAAACAGCACTTCCAGGATGGACAATATGGCAATGGCCTTCTTGTCAGTAAGTCCAGAAACCTAGTAATTTACACACAGCACAGCAACCCTGTAGGACACACAAGACATACACCACTACACATTGACACGTGGCCAGGAATACACTGAGGTGTGACACTGGTAGTCATGCTTGGTATCCTGACCCAATGGGATCCACACCTATGGACAAATGACGGCTGCAAATAACAACAGATGCCACTCTAGAGCCACAAGGGACCAATTTAAAACCACACAGTGCCAATGACATGGCCTGCACTGGCAGTACAACTTGGAAGATGAACCATTCAATATCACATAAGGCCACAGTCAATCCCACACCCTTCCAAGTAATATGTCCTGTGTAAGGGGTGTGTAATGTGTGTTGCTGCAGGTCAAACACCATGAGACACATAGCATGATGATGCTGACTCAAATAAAGGTGACATGTAATTATTGAGGCAGTACAAACATCTCACATCACTCCTGGGGTGACATTGCCAACTAGCAATAAGGAAGGAGACTGTGCTATGGAAATATGTTGATGTGACACTAATGCAAAGTGCACACTGCTACACATACTGAATGAGACAATTCCCCATATACATAACAGATGTACAGGGAGATGGACTTTCCTACACTAAAACCTTCACCCCCACAACCAAGTTAGCCAGCTTACCTGGAGCAAGTTCAGTAGCGTAGGTGCACGGTTGCACATGAGCCAACTGGGTGAGGGAACAAAAACAGGTTTGCATAGAACTAGTCACACATGGGATAATTGTGCATTGCCAATACTGAACACTTCAGTGCTGCCAACTTATGGAGATGTGTTGTGCATTGTCACCTATGTAAATCAAAGGGCCTCACTGTTGCATTTCACCTCCAATTACATATGTCTAATTGGATGGGATGTCCAGGCCATGTAGTGCAACCATGTTACCACCACAGTGGAATCTATTGTGTGTGTGGACGCATCATGTCACCTCCAGTGAATGCACACGGAAACATCTTTCTCAATACATAACGCATAGGAGATACACACTGAACTGCAAGTTTCTAAATATACCAGAGATATCTGGTCAATTAGCCAAACACATATTTTGCTAGTCAAACAACCCAATGCAAAAAGAACCTCACAGAAGCCTAGGATCCCACACAATACCACAAACACATATGAGTCAGAGAGGACACAAGATAACAACTGCCATGCAAAGTGACATTCCTGGTGCAACCAACAACAAAATACTTACCCCCATTTTCTCTTATAGCTGATCAGAGTTACGGAATCCAGCCATGGATCATGACCCCAATTGCCAACCCAAGCAAAGCAGCAGAGCTTGCCTATAATGAGGCACATTGTAGGACATGCACTATAGTTGAACGGACTTTTGGCATCCTGAAGTCCAGATTCAGGTGCCTGGACATCACCGGAGGCAGCTTCCTATATTCCCCAGAAATGGTCTGCAAGATCAGTTTGACCTGGGCCATCCTGCACAACATTTGTGTTAGGAGGAACATTCCCCCATATGAACCTGAACAACAACTGCCTGAAGAGGAGGAGGAGGATGCTGTCAGGGAAAATGAGGGGGAGCAATCTAACACAGCTGCAGGAATGCATCGCAGACAACAGATATTACATATTTATTTCCAACTATATTCACTATCACCACTTTGTTATGATATGGAATTAAACACCTCACTTCATTACTCAATCATGCTCTGGGTAATTATTTATGCATCACATGATCTCTAGGAATCCTAATCAGTGTATTGCCTCATGGAGCATTGCAGAAAGACACATTTGCATACTTCAGATGCCACATCACATTTGATGGGTATGAATGTACAAACATCACACACAGGTTTCATGAAATACATCCTGTCACATTTGAAGGGCAATTTCATAGGACCACAGCTATGTGACACATCCATGTTGCCAACATGGTCCATTGCAGCATATGACACCTAACTAGGGCACCATCAATCATAAGGTAAAAAAGTGCATCATACATGAGGCAGTGGATGTGCAATTACATTGGTAACAGGAATGTATGACCAGACCCTAGACAGCAGTAAGTGTGACATCAGGTATCTCTGCAAGGAGCATGTGTGACAAGAAGTGCATCAAACCTGAAAATGGATAGCACGAGTGCCCCAGGTACGACAAGCATTGCTCAGAAGACATGCCCTGCGCAGTCCATCCCAGGTAATAAGTCCTGCCACTGCCATGTTATAAGACTCTGCCCACCCTTCTCTAGGGGGCGCTGTAAATGGACTATCTGTACCCTGGGAATCATCATCTACACTCACCCAGACTCCCATTCTGACTCCTGTGTGCTTCCCTCTTCAGTATGGCATGCCATAATTCTAGTTCATCAGTCTGCATGGACTTCAGGTCCCATAATGCACTGCCTGGTAGTCAGTAAGAGCTGTAATATACTGTCAATTGCTTCCCATGTGAAAGGTCCGGTTGGCCCCTTATACTGGATTCTCAACTCCAGGACTTGTGAGAGACTGAAGCTGCACACACCTGTGAGCACACTCATGCAGCCCAGCCATATCACTCTGCCCTGCCCTTGCTGATGGTTCGAACTGCTTAGAAGCTGCCATTCCCTGAATCTCCTTGTTGTGCATTAGAGTACAATTCATTTGTGTACCAGAGCCCTTGTGGGATTGTGTAACAGTGCACAGTACACCAGAAACTGCTCTTTGTTTCCACAGTGTTGTTCCTGCTTATTCCAGTCAGACTCTGTTCACTGTGTATTTGCCGTGTTCATGTTTGTTCCTGACAGAGCCTGCATACTGTTAGCCAGACTGGTTCCAGCCTTTGCGTTAACCAGAGACGTTCCCTGTGGCTACATTTGCCTCATTGTTGGTTTCCATGCCCTCCGTTTCCTCTTGGGGTGTAGTGTCTGGTAGGTCTACAATCAGTCCTCAAATGTATAGATTAGTTTAATGTGTTTTCTTATCTTAGTTTGTTCTGGCACATGTTTTCAAACGGGCAAATCCAACCCCCATCCCTTGTCTGGTTTGGCATGTATTTATTAGTGCCAAACAGTGACAGTGTGCTATGGCTGTATGCCTGGATTTGGTACTGTGCCTCCAGCCCAACAAACAAGGGCTGCTAATGTGTATGTAGGGACAATACATGTATGTGCCCTGATGGTCCAGACACAGATTCACTTCTGCTGCCACCTTTTGATGAGGCTGGCGTGGTGACTAGCTGTGAGATTAATCAGCACAGAGGCACTGATGTCCCCTGTTGTGGTGGGAATTTTAGAGCCCTACCCTGTGTAAAAATGTAGTGATGAAACCTGCCTGTTTTTCTATTACTGATCCATAACGTATTTGAGCACACCAAGGTTGCTCTGTCGTCAGCCTTCTGAAATGTCTGCTGCACCATAGCTACCGTATCCCCTTGTATGCCGTTACCTGATCTTTGGTTTTAGGTCAAATCTGCTTCGAAGGATACTCAGTTAATTCAAGGGTTGGCTCCACAGACTACTGACTAGACCTGCACGTAACTGTTACACCATGGAGGCCAATACTGACACAGGGTACACATGGCCACACACTTGAACTGGACACTTTTGTGCAATGAACCACTGGAAATATGTGAACACATGCAGCATGGTCTGCTGGTAAACCGCAGCCACAGGAGAAACATAGGTCATTTACATTAGTCAAACTGTGGTGTACATAACAATGTTATGGTTGGATTTAAGACTCTGTGTCACAAACACTGTACCTACCTAGCATTTCAAATGTCTGACTCATGGGTAGTATACACACAAGTGACCTTGAAGCGGTAGCCAACATTTCATGAGATGTGAGGGGTAACATATCTGACACAGTCCTCATCAGCCGTCCGAGGCAACGGATATTACAAACACATATCATGACTGATGTACCTCATTAATTTGCATCTGATGGTTATACCCATTTGTAACACATTCATACATGAACATTATGCCAAATGTTTTGCATGCCATTCCCACCGAGGCACACCAAAAATTTTAACAGACAATTCACACACAAAACACACAGGCCATGATTTATTTTTTAGGAGCGTAGCCTTGCTGTCCTCTATTGATGCAACACCTGTGCAAACTTGAAAAATGCAATTTAATTTCCAAAGTTTGTGCTGCTGTTGCATCAGTTAAGAGAGCTAATCCTGCACAACACCATGAGTATCATGGGCCGCAGCAGTATGGTCTGCCACATCTGCCCATACACTAGAACACACACTGCAGGTCATAGCCATCCTATCTTTATCTAGTTATAGGCTGCATGCATGTTAAAATTAGAAAAATGATGCAAACACAGTTTGAGACAGAATTTTTGATGCAAATGTGTCAAAAACGATGCATATCCGTAAAAAAATTATGCATATGCGTTAAAAAATGTCACATATGTGTTAAAAAATTACAGTCACGAACATTATACATCAATTGGTCCCTAGCATTAGTTCCACCAGCGCACCCCAGGCATGCGGATATTCATTGAAAATGTATTGATCCATAAAATATATTTTAAAGTATATGCGTCAAAAAATATTGACGCAAACCCCGTAAGCATCAAAAATTTACATGCAAGACAAAAAACGGGCCGCAAATGAGACAGGAAGTGATGTAATAGGATATCCTGTTTGCAGAAATGGTACAGTGGGTGTACTTTCACTTTGCAGTCTGTGATTATTCTAGACTGTGTGCCTGTGTTTTGGATTGTATCTCTCTGAATAATGTGATTTTGTCTCCTGTGTGCTCTTTATATTGTCTTTTGGTGTTTGGGAAGTGTCTTTTGTATCCTGTGTAAGTGTATTTGTGTCATTAATTGTATTTAGATATGTCTTTGTACTGTTGGGAGTCTGTTTGTGGATAGTATTAGCAGGGTAGTTTTGGGCTGTCTTTGGGTTAGATAAGCTTTCTTTTTCTACCTCCTTTTCCTGTTTTTCCCTCTTTACTTCTGATTTATTGTTTTGGTGTGAATTTGAGAAGGCCACGGCTGGGGCAGATGGGTGAGGAGGAGCAAGGGGCATTTGTGTGGCTGGTTTGCCACTTCCTTTCCCTGGTGTTGGAGACTGGGGTCCCTGTGATACAGGGGTACCACACAGAGGCAAGACGGCTGAGGTGGGCAAAGGTGCTGTTCCACCTGAGGCACATTTTCAACACCCAACGCAATGATCATCAGGTGAAGCATCGCTGGGCTTACCTGGTGGCCTGGGAGCAGGACCTGATGGACCACGTGGGTGTGGTGATTGGTGGCCCTGTTGGTGAGTACCAAATTGACTAATGTGTACAGTACAATGCTCTGGAGTGACAGTAGCAGATGTTGTGACATTCTGCATGCCATGTTTGTGGACATGTGGAGTGCAAGTTGAACAAACTGTGAGTGTACCAGGAATGGGATGTATTTCACATGGTAATACATGGAAACAATGTAGTCCACAGTTTTGTGGAACCATGTCCGAACAGTATTCAGGCCATACGTAACAAGCTCTTTATATTCTTCACTATTATCTTAGGCCTATATTTCTACTTTGTTTGCGCTGCATTTGCGTAATTTCTGGACACAAAAGTAGCGCACACTTGCTACATTCAAATATATTTTGTTAATTTGCGCAGCTGTTGCGTCAACAAATGAAGGAAATGCGACACAAAATAAATTACACATCTGGGCCTAAGTTCACTGTTTCTGTGTGTTTACATCTGGACAAATAATCATTCACATAGCCAAACCCAAATGGGCCATTATGCTACCAGATTGCATTATCACAAAACAGGGTCATTTTGTGGCATTTGAGTAGGCGTTGAAATCCTATCATTGAGTAGCAGGGCCCAATGAAATTTTTTACTTGGGCACAATTGCTGGGACTGAGCTAGTGCAGTTGCCATCTGTGTCACTTTGGTGCCAACCCATTTTCTAAAGTGAAAGGTTCAGCATGGGATCACTGCTCTTTGTGAATGCATTGTCATAAACTATTTTTGAGCATGATGTTGTGCAAGGGACCACTGACTGCTTCCATGATACTATTTGAGTGAAGAAATAGGTTGTTAAATTACTTTCGGTACACCCCTGCTGAAATATTGCAGCAATTTTACAAATGTAAACTTCTCAGTATGAAGGCAGTCACAGATATGGTGGTCTGCTGTGCTCAGAACGCCAGCATTCGTGTGAGTGCCACCATTCCCAAGGTGTTTTCAAATAGAGACCTACCTTATCATGATTGCAGAAGTAGGACATTTGCTACCCCTTTGTCTATTAGCCGACATTGTCAGTTCCGGTGTACTAACACTAATCACCCAACTTGCCAATTGTAAGTTGCTGATTCTAGCAATGTGTGATTTACAATACCTGATCTAGGTACACATGACCCAGAGTAACACATTTCAGGTGCAATGACTACACCTGTGCCCATGCATTCTGTCAACAATGATCAACTAAGACACTGTCAGCATACATCATTTTGCAGTTTTGAATCAGAAAAGTGGGCAATCCATGTTTAGCGTAACATTGTCATCAAGTAACACACAGGATCCCTGCCATCATGTTGTCATAGGGGGTATATACGGCTTAGGGTACACTGCCAATGTGGCATATGTAACCTACATACAACACTGGCACACCTATTATGGACCACTGAAAGCACAATCATTCCTGAAAGCAAATCAACCCACATGACCATCACACAGTTACTCATTGTCCCTTGATGCACAAGCCGCAATACCTGAGTCGCTGGTATTGCAGTGCGCCTGGAATGTGGCATTGCATGTGTCTTACAAAAGATGAAATGGAGTACCATCTGGTTGTATTAAGCACAAAATTGAGTAGTCATGTTTGGCACCACATGTGTGCATATGTGTGTCTATCACTAACTGCAGTGACAGTGTCAATGCATGTTTGCAGTGATATGTTTGTTGGGGTGTCTACATGCCTGATATGCAGCTCTATCATATAAATTGTCACACACAGTGATTTGTCGTTCCAACTTTTGTACAGTGAGCAGACATTGAGCACATGTCACCCTTCCATGTTTTACAGGTTGACCAGCCCCCTACGCCACCGGTAAAGTGGCTCGATTTGAGGACCCAGACGTATCCAGTAAGTGTTAAAATGTTTGTCTTGTGTTGTGTTTGCAGCTGTTGTGTGATTGATTACTGTGTGTTGGACTTGTTGCAAGATATGATGATCTGGCACATGATCTGATATGTGACTTGACTGGAGGTTGACATAGTGTTCCATGGAAGAGTTAGACATTCACTGCCAGAGAGTCATATATTGGGAGTCGAGTGCTGTGCAATAGGCATGGGCAGGTGAACAAGGTGATTTGTTGGCACATGTATGCCAAAAATTGATTTGGAGGTGGCTAGTGTCATAATTTAGTCATCAAGCCATACCCTAATTCACACAGAACAGTGATGCATCAGTTTTACACACCAACTTGCGCATCCCTGATAAGTAATGAACAATGTAGGACTGTGTCGGTGACAGTCCGACAGCACCTAGCTCCACATGTTGTACTCCATTTACATGGCACTTGAGTGATATGTCATAGGCGTGCATGCAGGTCAAGGCCAGATAGGTGCTTGCATCAATGTCATTGATTTAGGAAATGTGTCAGTGAGATCTGATGTTGATGGTTGCCCACAAATATGAACATGAATGTAGATGTGATTGTCCAATGATTGACTCAATCCTAGTTGTCAGGCCTCCTTACCTGTGGTAGACTGACTAAATCCATGTACAGCTGGACAAAGCTTTGTGGTTGTCCTTGATGGTTGAAAATATGTATTGCATGTCCATCCCCCCTGACGCACAGGGTTAGGGGGAGAAAATATATGTAGCTAGGTGTGATGGTCACAGTGTAGATGACAGACATGTAATTCAAACATTCATGGGTGCCAAACTACAATGCCCCCTTACGATTACCACCTGCATACCATCCTGCCAGTTCCATATACAAATTACAGGTCTTGTGTGCCTTGAATTTGATCCAGAAGATAGGGATTAGTTGCCTGTCACATGTTGAATACTTGCAGCCTTTGTTATGTGACGAATAGCACTACATATATGCACAGATCATTTAAGTACACACCTTGTTGTGCATTGCTGAGCTCCTAGACAGTTGATGGGAAGGCTGCGTTGGCATGTCATTCCTCAGGGAAATTCTATAATCTGTACTGTGATTTGGACTGCATGTGCTATTTGTGAGGAAGTGTTAGATTATCATCTGTACATTTATCACACACTGATGTCACTAATGTTTGCCTGTCTCTATTTTTACAGCTGCCCACATGAATGCACAGGAAATCTGTGAATTTCAGAGGCGGGCAGTGCGGTACCGACACGTCCTCGATGTGGGGGCTGGGTATAGTATGATGGCTAGGCGGTATCGTCACGAGAGAGCCACAGGGGCATGGAGGGCATTTAGCCAAGGGGCCAGCATTGCCCACAACAGCCGCCACCACACAAACTCCAAGCACAGTTGACACTGGGATGACAGCCACTCCAACTGGTCCCTCCACCTTGTCAGCACAAGGCCCAACAGCAGCACCATCTGTATCACCACCTCCAACCACACACCAGCACCAGCATTAAGTGCTACTCAGACCACCACAGCTGGAGTAATGGACATGGCAGACTTCCGCAACCTCCAACGTGACATGCAATGTATGTTGCGCCGTATGGACAGTCTACAGCATGAAGTGGCCCGCAAGAGCAGGAGAGTGCGAGCGATAAAGAAAATCCTGAGGAGGGCCAATCTTTGAATTTATTGTTCCTCACCCCTAATTCCATCCCCTGCCTCCTCTTTCCTCATGCTTTTTTTTAATGGGTTTAGGGGGCTTAGTGATAGGTTAGAGTAGGCTGTTAGTTTAGTTCAGATAAGTGGGTTGGGGTGGGGGGAGTTATATTATTACATGTTTGTTTGTGGATGGGTGGGTGGGCGATTGTTGATGTTGAGGTTTGTGTGTATTTAAAAAAAAAAAAAAAAAAAAAAAAAAATATATATATATATATTTATTGAGGATTAGTTAGTATGTGTTTATGTTAGTATATGTTGTCCTACATGTGTCCCGTCATATAAGGGGGTTGGGGGGTTGATGTTTAGGGTGTTTAGTTACATGTGGTAAGTAAGTTTAGCTTTGGGTAGTTAGGGCCAGTTGTGGGTAATGTATAGTTAGGATAGGTTAGGTTAGTTTAGGTGTTTGACATAGTTTAAGTTTAATTTCATACATATAGAATAAAGTTTGATGTACTCCTTTACAGTATGTGGCATATGCTTGGGGATCAGGGCCTTTGCATGAGTGTACAGTGTCAAACTTGTGTTTGCCTGTGTTTTCCATCCTGCATCCACATCCCATTCTTGACATGGTTATTCCCACTTCCAAATGAGATGTCACATTGGCAGCTACAACAAAGCTACTTCTCTATGCATCTGCCATCCATTAACCCACCACTCAAGGTAACTATGGTTCTCCATTTATTGTAAAGGTTGGTGTGATTTAAAATCTGTCATCGTTTGAGTCCTGTGTTGAAATCTTGGGCACTGTGGGACGTCTGCCTATAGCCTGGTGTTCATGTGAACTCTGATAAACTGAGTGGTGTCATAATCTTATGAAGTTCAGTATGCATAAATCACACCTTTAATTTATTACATTGTACTCCCAGTTGAGGCAATTGTCCATACACTCGTACACATCCATTCCTTCTGTATGGTGTGGTAGTGGGATTCAAGTTTAGAGTCATATCTCAAATACATAATGATTGTCTTGTAGGGAATGTGGGCCACATTGAGTCTCATCTTGTAGATACTTTTGGCCTGACATATACATTTCTACACAGCATTATACTGTTTGTGATGCTTTAACTTCAGAAATAAGCCAAAGGCAGGACAGATGATGATAAAATCCAGACCCTTGTGCATAGATATCAGCTCACATTCTTTCTACACTATTGTATTGACATTCTGTGGCCTTTGACATGTTACATGCATCACAAACCTCCTACGCAGCTGATGTGTCACATTACACAGAGACAAAATGGTTGTGTAGGTGCTGTTTATTTTAAAATGCTGTAGTGCAAAATGTACATAGTTCAGGATTGTAAGTCCATTAGTGTGACGCCTTCTATTGTGATGCAACACAAGTGCAATGGTGAGGGACACGTCATTGAACATGCTGTGATGGAGTGTCATTCAGTGCAGAGGAACATGAATTGCCAATTAGGTAGTGAGAGACCATTGCAGTCCATAGTGGTAAGGTAAACAGTGTGTTGGAAAACAGTGCATGTTACCAACTATAGCAAGACTGGCACGTTATCAAGCACAGGACATAGGAAAATCACTGCCCATGTAGCATGGACTGGTGCTACCGGGTACTCCTATGGCTGAAGGTGATCTGTTCCACGTCTTCATCTTCTGATGTGTGTGTCGTCTCCTCTGTCCTTGGTGGTGGTGGGTTTGAGGGGGCAACATACACTTTAGTGTTTGAAGAAGTGGACTCCGAATTCCCGGGTGCTATTAAGGGCATAACTGCAGCAAGGAGGAGCTGCTGGTTATTGAGTATAGCAGCTACATCGCTGTGGTAGGCAGCCAGGTCGGCCTTTAGGGGGCATGATTGTAGTCGTGCACGCAGTGAAATGTTGGGGATGCCAGGTGTTATGGCAACTCCCTAACTGCTGTGGTGAAATCCCTCACACACTGTTGTAGTCCTTGCATTAGGGATTGTTGGACTTGCATGGCTGCGGACTGTTCTGCGGATGTCATCAGGCACATGCGCATCCCCTCAAGGCTGGCTGCCATATTTTGCTTCCCCACCCACACCTCCTTGGCCAGCTTCTGCTGTACTCCCACTACTGTCCTCTCAAAGGTGGTACCAGTGTCATCAGAGTCCTCAGCTGTGTTTGAGGTAGTAGGTCGTGCTATTGGGGTGGGTCCTCTGTGATGGCTGCGACATCTGTGCTCCTCCTTGCGACTGAAGGTGGGGTCTGGAGGGGTCCAAGGACATCTTGGAGGATTTCCTGGCTAATGGTTGTCAGCTCGTCATCCATGTCATCAGGGTAGTCCAGAACAGGCATATCCACAGGAGAGCCATCGTCCTCTGCAATGAGATATTGTACAATTAGTGTGTCTGTGTTGTGGCAGTTGTAATGTGACATCACTGACTTCCTGTTAGTGGAACTTTGTAATCTTGGTTCCTGTTCATTGTTCCTGTCATTAATATTAGCATTCTCACAGGCCTATTCCCCACCTGCATGTCACATGTAGTGTGGGCAGTTTGGGAATTGTCTGTGTCACATCCTCTAGGTGTAGGTTGTGTCCAAATTGTCTGTTGCCACCTTCTTGTCCTACTCAACCCTCCCTCTACTTCCATTAGCATGGTGAGGCCTTGCAATGCCTGTGGGTGTTCTGATGCCACTTGCACCACACATTACAATATGGGACTGACCCAGTCTATGATATTTCACATACACTTATACGTTGCTGAGACCTAGTACATAAAATATATTGCATTGGCATGACACGATACAGGTGTCAGCATTAGTAGTGTATCATTTTGACGTTTGCCAATGTGTGCTACATTGGATTGCACTGATGGGCCTGGCAGTGTTCCATTTCCTCTTCTGACTGTGAGGGTGTGTTTCACTAGCTAGACACATATGTCATCCCCCTCAATGCTGATGTCTTAGCAGTATGACAGTTGAGATGTTGCAAGGTGGCATTGCAGCTATTGCAACACAGGCAAGGGGTAGACCCTGGAATGGGCAGCACGGGTATGACATTACTGCTGTGCACTTTATAATGTAAGTAACAATACTTGATGTTTATTGCGCCTATAGACATGAGCATTTGACAGGATTTCACTTTGTTAGGAATTGAAGGGGATTGATCATGTCGTCACCCTGAACCCTCAATTTTGGGTGTGTTTGTTCCATGGGCACCTAACTGCTATTTGCTACTTGACCAGCACACACAGCACAGGTGGTAGTGGCAACTGTTGTCAATGGTAAATGCCACTTGCGAAAATGGCCTGAGACTAGACATTGTCCCCTAGTTCACGTTCTGACAATACCAGCTGTCTGGTGACAGCAGCCCATTTTTACGTTCTACCTTACTCTCCTGGACTGGCTTTGTCTTTCCAACAGCCTTGGCATGGTGGAGTACACCATGCAAAGTATGTTGGTGTTGTGTTGTGCTGTGCCCATGGATTCCCCTGCACAGCCCATGCACCCGTGCCGTGCCCCTTTGCCCTTTCCACTGCCTGATTTCCATAGCTGACATGCATTGTGTAGTAGTATGTACCTCCCCCTGCTTGCAGTCAACATTTATGCATTTTTGTCCCCAATGCAACTTACCCTCCATATGTGTTGTTTCCTGGTAGTCTGTGCTATCCTGCGATTCCAGTGGCGATCTCCTCTGGGATGATGGCTGCCACCATCTTCTCCATCTCGTCCAGGGCCTCCTGCGGTGCCGGACTCCCACCTCCAGTCTGCAGTGCTGCCTTCCTGTTCCTTGCCAATTTTTCCTTCGTTCTGCGCTTGCAGTCATGCCAGCGTTTCTTGCAGTCCGTGACAGTTCTCCGGACCTTTGCCACACTGTTTATTTTGTCAACAATTTGTTGCCAAATTGCCTCCCTCCTCCCAATTGGCAATTTTGAGGTGAGGAAAAGTTGATGCTGGTGTTCCGTCACCTCTCTGACCAGTATTTCATGCTCCTCTGCACTGAAACAACACTTCCTTTTCTTATTGTCTCTCCCCAGGGTCTTGTTTGTGTCCTCCCGGCTAGTTCCTGTTAGATTGGGGTCTCCCTGGGGTCTCTAATGGCTTCTGGGATCTATTTTGGGGCTCCTTGGAACTGTTTGCTGCGTTTGCGCCACTTTTTGACGCTAATGCGGTGGGAAATGGCGCATAGACTCATTTTCCCTGCGTTAACGTTGTTTTGCTTTACGACGCTGCGCAATGGTTAGAGTTAAAAAGAAATGACTCTAACCCGTGCTTTGCGCCACCGTGCGTCAAAGTATAAATTTGACAAATGGGTGGCGCAAACAAATGGCGTTAGCCCGCATTAACGTTTTTGACACAAAACTGGGTTCGCGCAGTTTTGCGTCAAAAAGTATAAATATGGCCCTGAATAGGCACAGACGACAAACAGGCGCAGAAGTCAAGATAAAAAGACTGAACAGAGCAACAAATACGGGCTCAAATGTAGAAAAGACAGACCCGAAACCACGGGGATAAACAGGCACAAATAGCCACACACAAGACACAGAGCACAGGTTAAAGCAAGAGTGTGAGGGAGTAAAAGCAGAAGGATAGGTGAGGCGCAGTGAGTCAGACAGACCCAGAGGGAGGTGGGAAAAGCGCAGTGGGGGAGGATGGCGAGGCCCAGTAGCAAGGGGAGAAGCAGAGGAGCACAAGTACAGGCACAAAAAGATCAGAAAGAGCATATAAAGTGGGCACAAAAGACTGGGCGAAGCAAACAAAATTGGCACAAAAGAGAAAAGAAGCACAGAAGACAAATGGGCACAAAAATGAAAACAAAAAGACTGAGTAGAGCAAACAAAATGGGCACAAATGCGCCTAATACAAAATAGGCACGGACGACAAACAGGCACAAAAGTAAAGACAAAAATACTGGACAGAGGAACAACAAGCATTTACAATGCAACAGGTCTCGCGTTTGCTCATGTTAGAGCTGATCGCGTTGTAAACTCCTAACCGGACTTTTCACCTATCGGGCAAAAGTGCATTTATGTACACAACCCGAAAAAGTTAAATTAACTATGTAAAGCGCTCGACTTCTGCCAAGCGAGATCGCGCTCGTAAATTAGAGAAAAAGAAGTCCACGAGCCCGATGGAAAACAACGAGCCTCGCATGTTTTCTGTACTTGGTCGCTGCGCTCGAGGAGGGCTAGCCACCGGAAAAGGCATGACGTATGCTTGACTTCGACTAATGAAAGCAAGCAGATTTTATTAGGCAAGCCCACGAATAAATAAAAAACATTGACGTGAAGTTGACAGGGCTCCGAGCCCTTTTCTAAATACAAAAGCGTCTCGCTGCGATACGCATGCGCGAGCGCATGCAACGCAGGCTCGACCCTAAAAACGGGCTGAAAAGTACAAAAAAAATGCGCAGGCACACAAAACAATGGGCACAAAAGCCAAAGCACAACGAGAAACGAAAGGTTAAAGCAAGAGTGTGAGGTAGTGAAAGCAGATAGACAGGAGGAGCGCAGAGAGTCGGGTGGGTCCAGTAGGTCCTCAGGATAGTCAGAGGACCAGCCCAAGGTAAGTGGAGCTGGGGCCTAGGCGAATATTATTACAAGGGCATAGATAATTGTGTCCTTACAGAATAGTTATACATGTATGGGAAAGATAAGTTTGGAGAAATACATGTATAGGGCAGTAATTATACCAGTATAATGGTGTATGCCCGAGATGGTAGTGCATATAGGGTAAATGCAGTGATACTTGCCCCAAAAACACAAGGAAGATGCTGCTTGGCCTGAAAGGTTCAAATGGAGTAAAATAAAATGTGAGATCTGTCGTTGTGGTAATTTAGTTTAAAAAGCAACAGAAAAATTGTTAATAAGGAAAAAGACACATATTACCCGTGGTTCTGAAGCATGGCATTGTGTGTGGAAAGAACCAGCAGGCCATTTAAGATGAAATAGAAATGAAAAAAGGACAACCAGCACCAACCCCACAAATAAGAGAGGAGTGTGTAATCAGGATGTTGCCATGTTGGAAGTTGCACAAGTGGGTCATAGTAGGAGTGGGCATAACTCACATAATTCCATATAGCGTAATTATTGGAATTATTAAGAATTCCACAAGATTACTTGGAATTATGCAAGAAGAGTAATTCAGCGTTTAGCACTATTTCTTAGTTCAAAAATGTTTCTTACATCCAAAGTAGGTACAAGGCTCCATTTGGCGCTAAGGAATCGAGCTAAACTTCCATAATTAGGTGGGTGCATTAAGAGATATATTTTACGTCCAGAACAGAATTCTAACTTTTAAGATTTTAAGATTTTAATTGTTTTTAAACATACGCTGTTTGAATCATTAGCCAGGGGTTTATTTTTTAACTCAGCACTCCTGTGCTTTTTAGAGAGTTCCCACTTTGTTTACCTAGGTGGTTGTTCAGTGGCCTAGGTAGCTGGACAAATTTCCTTTAGGCTTCTAAGTACTGGGGGTTGTCCCCAACTCCTACCTGTTCTCTCTCTAAGGCTTTCCACGGCTGATGCTAGTTCTGGTCGCCGGTCTTGCTGCACCCGCCATTTTTCCATTGTTGCTGGTCGCACACCTGCCGGCCGCCATTTTGGTGGGTTGGCCGTCTAGTTGACTCCAGCTCCATAGTCAGGCACTCATAAATAGCACGATGCTGCAGTCCCGCAGCGGACGCGCACAGCGGACACCACAGGCGCGTGCCCGTCTGTGCCCGTCCACGCCAGGATTGGCACAGGGGCCAGACCCTCTAGTCCTGCTAAGAAAAAGGGGCCCTCTTATTCCTCAGAGACTCTTCATTTGCTTAGACCACCGCCATCGGATCTATGTCAATCCTGTCCTGATCCCAGCAACAATAAATGGTCTTGTCCTTCCTGTTTGTCGGCCCCACAACTCGAAGCGATAGCAGGCCCATCATCTAAGGCACAGTCAAACAGCATTTTTTTCTGGTCAACTGTCGATCGTTACCGGCTCATGAATTAGACATCAATCTTCTTTTAAGCAACGTATCTCCTGCAGCCTTGTTTGTGACTGAGACATGGTTGCATGAGGGATCTTCGCCGGATGTCAATTTGGCTTTACCCCCAGGGGATCGAATAACAAAATTAGATAGAACCACTTCAAGAGGGGGTGGAATTGCTATTATCTACAAGGAATCTATTATGCTCATAGCTCAGCCACTTCAGATAACTGATTGTGAAAGTATGTTTTTCTCAATGTCACTAAACCCCCATTTTACGTTCTCTGGAGTCCTGGTATATTGTCCTCCTGGCCCACCGGATAATTTCTTACACTCTTTTTCGGCTCAGATGGGTGAATTAATATGTAAAAGATCCAATTTCACAATTTTAGGTGATTTTAATATACACATAGACAACTTAGATAACCTGGAGGCCAAAGGCGCCCTTGCTGACATGGAGGCATTAGAGCTGGATAGATTGGTTAGAGGCCCTACCCAGGATAAAGGACACACCATGGACCTAGTCTTTAGTAATTTAGTATGCCTAGTTGCCAAACCTCTGCTTCCTCTGGCCTGGTCAGATCATTTTTTAATCTCTCAAAATCTAGCCACCTTTACCACATGCAGACCATCTCAGTCAATAGGCCAACCTTTCAGGCGCTGGCACAAACAATGCCAGCGACTGGATCGATATCTTGAAAAAACATAAACCCGCTTTTTCTTGATATGAATGATAGATTCATTCAATGAATGGATTAAGAACTGCTTAAATACTCTACTCCCCTATAGCACGAAAAAGGGGAGCTGCCGAAAAGTTGGCGCTCCATGGTTTACTCCGCACCTGCAAACCCTTAAAAGGAAAAGCAGATGTTTAGAAAGAAGATGGAGAAATAGCTATGAGCCAGTTTTAAAGGAAGAATATAGGAAGGCGATTAGACTCTACCACGCTGAAATCAAATTAGCCCTAAGTACCTACTACGCTGCTAGTATTGAACATTCTTCCAACTCCTCTAAAGAGATTTTTCAGCTACCCAAATGTATTTTACAATCACCCTCTCAAGGTGAATTAGTTGAAGCCTCTCAAGAACACAGTAACAATTTAGCACTGTTCTTTTAACAAAAAATTGTTAACAACTATTCAAGTTTTTTGAATAGTAAGCCCAACCCGGAAGATGCGGCAGACTTTCGCCTCAATTGTGCTGCCTCTATTTCACAAGTTTCTCCTATCTCAGAGGATCAGGTTGCCTCCTACCTCTCGGCTCTCAAGTCGGGATCTTCTTTAGACTCTGCTCCTCCATCGATAATGGCCCTTAGGGGTTCAGTCATTGTTCGTGTCTTGACTGAACTTTTAAATCTCTCCATATCTAGAAGCATTGTTCCTGAGAAGTGGAAACATGCCCTAGTCAAAGCTTTGCTGAAAAAAACCGAACCTGGATGCAGCAGTGCTTAAAAACTATAGTCCTATATCGCTACTTCCCTCCCCGTCCAAAATATTAGACAAACATAAGAATGCCCAACTCTCCACATTCCTAAAGGATAACAACATCCTTCATCCTACACAAATGGGTTTTAGACCTTTACACAACACTGAATCTGCTCTGGTCGCTGTCATGGAAGAGACTAGGAAGCATATGGATCAGGGGCACCCTACGGCGATTTTACTCCTTGATCTTAGTGTGGCCTTCGACAAAGTAGATCACCATTTGCTGTGTTAGAGGATGAAAGAGATGGGAATCGAGGGAGGAGCACTTAGTTGGCTCTCGTTGTTTTTGAAGGGAAGATCATTTCAGGTTCTTGATCGTTCTTATCTTTCCAGTAGGTTTAACTGCAGTTGTGGTGTCCCAGAGGGTTCCTCCCTTAGTCCTACATTATTCAATATATATATGGCTCCCCTGACCAAGATTGTGGAGCCATTTGGAATCTCCTTAGTTTCTTATGCAGATGACACCCAGTAAGTGGTTTCGTTTTCCTCTAACTCAGGTCCAGATGAAAGCTTATTGCCTCTTTGCCCACAGGCAGTGTCAAGATGCATGAATGAAAGCAATCTCCAACTAAACGGAGATAAAACAGAAGTAATGATACTGGGTCAGGGTTCACATCTGGGCACGAATCCCAGGTTGCCTATCCCTTTGGGGGAGCTGTCTGCTCCTAAGAATCCTGTTAAAAGTCTAGGAGTTTTGCTTGATTCCCAACTTACTTTGGAATACCAAGCTAAAAGTATCTCTGCCACCCGCTTCGGTGTAATGAGCCTCCTGAGGAAGATTTTTGCTATACTTCCGTTTTTTGGCAAAAAGACTCATCTTTCAGGCCCTCATCATTTCCCCCCTGGATTATGGGAATGGACTATTTCTTGGCTCTTCCAGATATGTCAAAAGGAAATTACAAGTAGTTAAAAATGCCACAGCCCGGCTCCTCTTAGAAATATCGAGGCATGTTTTGGTTAAAACCGCCCTTTCCACACTTCATTGGCTGCCAGTGGAACAGCGCGTAGCGTTTAAAACCCTGTGCTGCATCTAAGGATCACTATACAATAGAGGTCCCATTCATCTAAAGACCCTTGCATCTTTTTATACTCCCACCAGAGGACTCAGGTCTGCATCAGCAGCGTTTGCTACGGTACCCAGTGTTACAAAATCAAGATGGGGAGGTACCACAATGGCTTATTTTGGAGCTAAACTGTGGAATTCCCTCCCCCGTAGCCTTCGGTTAACCAGCCATGAACTCAATTTTCGAAAGCATTAAAATCCTGGCTGTTCTAAAATGTTTTGTTATGTATCCAGAATTATGGATTCTGTCCTTTAGCGCTAGGAGGCCTTTGGGTAGCCATGCTCTATACAAGCAACTTAACATAACATAACATAAATGCAACAGAACACAAATAGCAAAAGCAAGCAGCTGCTTCAGCTCGCAAAATGTGCTCTTGGGGTAGGATTTTCCTAATTACTCCAAGCATTTAACACTATTTCGTAGCACAAAATGCACCCGTGCATCACAAATGGACGTGAGGATGCATTTTGCACTAAGAAATAGTGGTACATGCTACAGAACATGAGTAGCGAGCAGCCACTCACTCGCTAAAAGTGACTTGCAGTAGGATTTTTTTCCCCAAAAGTTCTCTTAATTTTGCAAGCAGAGTATTTGCAATATTTTCTGTAATTCTGCATCAAAGATTAGCAAAGTATTACTGAAATTACGTGGTTTACTCTAGCGTAATTGAAATTCCTTTGAGGCCCAGGTTATAGTATCATCCTGAATGTTAGGCATGAAAGGAAATAAAAAATGTTAGCAAAAATCAGGTGAAATTTTAAATTTGAAAATTATGAAAAGGGGGGATGGTCCAGAAACAAAGCAATATTTGAACAGCACTGAAGGAGGGCTAAGAAAAGGAAATCCAAATCAAATACAGTTCTGTGAAGGAAGTTAATAATTTTAGTCATAAAACAATTTACTAGGTTGTTGGATACAGCCTGTAATGAATATTATTTGTATAGCAATGTGCACATTTAGTTAAGGTAAGCAGCAAAGTCAAGTATTACAACAGTAAGGGCCAGATGTAGGAAGCATTTTTCACGTCGCAAACTGCGAAAAACGCAGTTTGCGACGTGCAAAAGGCCTTACGCGATGCAGAGTCACATTTTGCGAGTCTGTACCGACTCGCAAAATGTGATTCCGACTCGCAAATAGGAAGGGGTGTTCCCTTCCTATTTGTGACCGCATCGCGATGTTGAGTTGCTTTGTGACCGCGAAAGCGGTCGCAAACCAACTCGCAGTTACCATCCACTTGAAGTGGATGGTAACTCATTCGCAAAAGGGAAGGGGTCCACATGGGACCCCTTCCCCTTTGTGAATGCCACAAAAAAGTATTTTTCAGAGCAGGCAGTGGTCCTATGGACCACTGCCTGCTCTGAAAAAACCGAAACTAAATGGTTTAGGTATTTTTTCTTTTTGCAGCTCGTTTTCCTTTAAGGAAAACGGGCTGCAGAAAGCAAAAAAAAAACTGCTTTATTTAAAAGCAGTCACAGACATGGTGGTCTGCTGTCTCCAGCAGGCCACCATCCCTGTGAGTGCCTAGACTCGCTATGGGGTCGCAAACTGCGACCCACCTCATAACTATTCATGAGGTGGGTCTTTGCGACCCCATAGCGAGTCGCAGAAGGTGTCTGAGACACCTTTCTGCATCTCGTATTGCGAGTTGCAATTTGCGAGTCACTATGACTTGCAAATTGCAAGTCGCAATTTTTAACTTACCTACATCTGGCCCCAAGCTTGTTTATGAACCATGTGCACAGAGCACATACGGGAGCTTTCCTAATCACATCAAACTCATAGTGGGATAAAAATTCAACCATTGTGACAAGTAAGAAGGAAAGGCCAAAGTAATGTATGAATACAATAATACAAGTTGAATCAGTAACACACGTAAAAGTTTCTACTGTGCATCTCATAGCGATTAGGAGATGATTGAAAAGGCCTTGCTTGGTATAAGAAATGCACAGGGACGAAGATTCGGGTACACAGATTTTATTATATATGGGTTATTGTGTTTTGTAGTGATTTGAGCCTTTTGTTTCCTTACATCATCCACCAGTGGTCTCCCCAGTTCGACTCCTTCCCTGTCTTCTTTATGTAATCTTGGATTTACTGCACCCTGAAGAAGGTGGTTGACCGCATTTGGGCCTATATTTATACTTTTTGACGCAAAAGCGGCCCAAAATTACAAAATACAATTATGTTTTGAAAGTTTGCGCTGCTTTTCCGTAAAACAATTACGCAAATACGGTGCAAAAAAAGTATAAATATGGGCCTTGGTTTACACCGAAACTCACGTCGGCGCAAATAAAGTGGGGATTGGAAAATTTTGTAAACCCAAAGGAAATACAGGCCACTAAGAAAAATTCCTTAGTCAAAGAATCCATCAGTGTTTTGATGGAAAGGTTTTTAGAATTCGGAAAGTGAGAAAAATAAATATATAGAGTGCATAAGTATAAATAGGGTATAATTCTTTGCTCACAAATTGAATTGTGAATAACTTCCTTTGTATTCTATTGATATTAATCAGGTACATCTTTGATACCTTGAGCTGGCTACTGCCCACTTAGGGCCAGATGTAGGAAACTAGCAAATTGCGACTTGCAATTTGCGAGTCCTTGCGACTCACAAATTGCAAGTCGCAATTTGCTATGCAGAAAGGTGTCTCAGACACCTTCTGCGAGTCGCTATGGGGTCGCAAAGACCCACCTCATTAATATTAATGAGGTGGGTCGCAATTTGCGCCCCCATAGCGACTCTGGGCACTCACGGGGATGGAGGCCTGCTGGGAACAGCAGACCTCCATGTCCGTGACTGCTTTTAAATAAAGCAGTTTTTTTTTTCAAGTGTAGCCCGTTTTCCTTAAAGGAAAACGAGCTGCACTTAGAAAAAAAACCGAAACCTTTAGTTTCGGATTTTTTCAGGGCAGGTAGTGGTCCCTTGGACCACTGCCTGCTCTGAAAAAATAATTTTGGGTCCAGTCACAAAGGGGAAGGGGTCCCATGGGGACCCCTTCCCGTTTGCGAGTGGGTTACCATCCACTTCAAGTGGATGGTAACTGCGACTCCATTTGCGACCGCGTACGCGGTCGCAAATGGAATTGCATACCACTGCGACCCGCAAATAGGAAGGGAACACCCCTTCCTATTTGCGACTCGGAAATGCATTTTGCGAGTTGGTTCCGACTCGCAAAATGCATTTCTGCATAGCAAACACGCATTTGCGAGTCGAAAACAGCGATTTTCGCCGTTTGTGAGTCGCAAACAGTTTGCTACATCTGGCCCTTAATGTTTTTAAATGTATATATGTGAAGTATGAGTGTGATTGGGTGAAAGTGTGCGGTAAACTTTATTGAACACGTGGGTAAGGGTGGGGCAATGTTTGCAAAAAAAATCCTTATGACATTATTGTGATTTATTTGCATGTGTCTTACTATGTTATATTGTTTTGTATACATGGCAATTTCATATGAGGACTACAGGACTACAGGACTATGAAGTGTGAAAAGAATATAAACATGAAAAAGTTCTGTTATGACAGTTTTTGGCTCAATACACAAGTTGTGAATCATTTTAGATTACTGATGTGCACAGAAGTCAAAATTATAGGGTGGATAGTTATTGTTTCTTGTTTTACAGCCAGGTCCCCTCAATCCCCCCCGTATTTGTTTTTTCAGGGGCCCTCTTTTGTTTTCTACTGAGAGGCAGGGAATTCCAAGCACCTCTGTGGGTTGAAATCTTAAGAAGCTTCTACCATTTACCAGTAAGTCCCTAGTATAGTGCACCAGGTGTGCCCTGGGCCTGTTAATCTAATGCTACTAGTAAGCCTTCAGCACTGATTACCCTGCAAACATGCCTCAGGCCTGCCATTGCAGTGTCTGTGTGCGTAGTTTTAAACTGCCTTCTCGACCTGACAAGTGCACCCACTTGTCAAGCCCAAACCTTCCCTCTTATTATTTGTAAGTCACCCCTAAGGTAGGTCCAAGGCAGCCCATTGTCAGGGTGCAGAGCATTTAAAAGGTAGAACATGTACTAGTGTGTTTTACAGGTCCTGAAAGTGAAATACTGCTAATTTCGTTTTTCACTATTGCAAGACCTATCTCTCCCATAGGGGAGCATGGGGTTGCCTTGAAATATTTTTAAGTGTAGTTTCCCACTGGGAGCAGATGGAGATGTGGAGTTTGGGGTCTCTGATCTCACAATTTAAAAATACATCTCTTGGTGAAGTTGATTTTTGAATTGTAGGTTCGAAAGCACCACTTTTAGAAAGTGGGCATTTTTTGGCTTAACCATTCTGTGCCTCTGCCTGTCTGTGGAATACACATCTTGGTAGGATGACAATTGGGCTGTTTGTGCATTCATGCTAGACAGTCACACAAAGGGAGCTGAGGTGTGCCCTGCATATCCTGATGGCTCGTTACTAGGCTGATGGGTCTTCTTGAGCTAGTGTTGTGGGAGGAGCTGACACTTGCACCTAAATAAGGCTGTGCCTCTCCTCACACAAGCAGTCTCCATCCCCTTTGAGTGTGTCTGAGGCCAGGGCAGGGAAGGCAGGGTCTTGTGCGCTACAAAGACTTCTCTTTGATGTTTGCCTACTTCAAAGACAAAGACAGAAATGGGTACTGGACCTCTGACACCACAGCGTTAGAACACTTCTGGACTGAGGACATTCTGCCAGGAAGAAGAGATGGATGCTGTAAGAGGGACTGCCACCCTGCTTGTTGCTTTGTTGTGCTGGCCAGCTGCTTCTCTCCTGGAGGTGAAAGGACTGGCCTTTGCTTCCTACATCCTGCTTTCCATGGTGCTCCAAGGGATTGAACTGAGCTTGCCTCTGCTAAGAAGTCTTAGTGCCATCAAAGGCTTCACCTATCAACGCCTGGACTCTCTTGCTGACAGTCCTGACTTGCCAAGTGGTACCAAATCCAGTGCCTGGGCCCTTGTAAGTGAGCTCTGGTGCAACCAAGAAGAAACTAAGCAGATAGACTCCAGAGCAACTTCGGAACCAGCACTGCTCTCTGACTCCGCGCCGGGTGCACCGGAACCGTGGTCCCCGCTGAGTGCAATGAGCACATCCTGCAACACAGGCCCAATATTGCCACAGTGCCTCTGAAGTCCTGCCACAATGTGTGTCTAGAGTGCCATGTCACTGATATTCTTGACACCCAACTCTGACTCTGCCACAGCACCTGTGGCCCCTTGGTGTGATCGTGACACCACAAAATCAAAGCTTTGCCACTTGACCTGCTGGATTCATCGACCCGCCTTGTTGTAAAGAACCGATGCCTCTCCACCGATACCACAACACCTCCCCTGCAACCATAAGGAACCGGTGCCTCAACTCCCCTGCCTAGCAATAAGGAACGGATGTTTCAGCTCCCTGAAAGCAGCAAGGCACCGGCTCCACACCAGCTCCAGCAACGCTTCACCTCCCCGACTACCTGCAATGTCTTTGCTTCCTCATCATTTTCCAAGGTACTGAACCCGAGGTCCATGCAACTCCATAGCTGGCCACACTGCCTTTGCGAGTGGTGTCAGACTGATTGGAAGCAACTCTGTCAAGACACCTGATAGTCCCAGTTGGACCTATTGTGTTTCTAAGCGCTATATTAAAATTCAATCTTTGAAAATTCACATATTTATTGTGTATGTTAGATTTTTGTCATTTTGGTCTTGTTTTACTCAGATAAATATTGACTATTTCTCTAAACTGGAAGGCCTACCTCTCCCAAAGGACAATGTTGTGTTTCCTTATTATATTTAATAAGTGATAACCTTCATTTGAGAGCAGGTAAAAACACTGAGTTTGGTATCTATGTAACTGTAATTAGAAGCCCTCTTTAATGGTAAAGTCAGATTTTCAATCACAATTCTGAAAATTTCAATTTTAGAAAGTTTGAATATTCATGTCCTAACCATTTAGTGTCTGCTGCCTCTATCCTGGGTCACATGACTAAGGCCCTTATTTTAACATTGGCAGTAAATGCCGCCTACCGCCGTGGAGAGGGCTGCCAAGAGACTGTCGCCATGGATAACATCCGTCCACCAAATTATGACCACAGCCGGACTTCTGCCACAAGTAGGGCGGAAATCCAGCTGTGGCCATACTGGCGGACGGCAGTAAGGTGGCGCTGCTACCTCCAGCAGCACCATGCCAGTAGACCGCCGCCAGCCGTATTATGACAGAAAATACGTCCTGGCAGTGTTCTGCTGGCGGGCGCTGCTGTTCCGTTCCCTGCCAGAAGACCCCCTGGATGCAGGTAAGTTGGGCTTTCGACAGGGGAGGGGGTGGGGGTTGCTCTGTGTGTGTGTGTGTATGGGTTTGTGTGCATGAATGTGTTAGTGTGTGCGTGAATGTGTCTGTGTGTGTAGTGTTGTTTGCGTGGGTGTATGCATGGATCTGTGAATGCATGTCTGCGTGTCAGTGTGAATGTGTGTACAGATGTGTGCGAGCATGAATGGATGTTTGCATGAATTAATGCATGTATGCCAGTGTGAGTGAGTGTGTGTATGTGTGGTGCGTGTCTGCGAGTGTGCGTGAATGGGGGTGTAAGATTGGAAGGGGAGAAGCATGCATGGAGGGGGGTGGGTGAGCCTCCTACCAGTGGCAGGGAAGGAATTACCTGTCACTGGTAGGGCCTACCACCATGCTTTTCGTGGCATTGCGAACGCCACGAAAATCATGGCAGTAGGCAGGCTCATAATGCCGCCTCTGGTACAATAGCGGTGACCGGGTTGAAAGTTGCTATATCCGGCCTGGTGGCTGCTACCGCCATGGCAGATTGGAACGGTAAATTGGCAGGTTGGCTGCAGCCAATCCGCCAATGTCATCATGTGGCGGTATATACTGCCAGCCTGCTGGTGATACTACCTCCACATCATCACCTACTGCCGGGGTCATAATGACCCCCTAAGTGTAGTTGTCAGTTGGTCTTTGTCTTTTGCTCCCAGACAGTGAGAAAGAGGAAAGCTATGTGTTTGCTGGACGGGCCACTCTGAGTTAACAAGGGGGAAGAGCTGTCACCTACCACACTTGCACATCACAAAGGCCCTGTCTGAGCACACTGCCAATGGGGTTTGACACTAGTCTATAGTGACCCCAGACAATCTGGGGCTAGGACAGGGAGGCAGGAAATTCTAATCACCTCTTGTGGGAGGAAACCACTAGAAGCTTCTACTTCAAAATGAGCACCAGTTATAAATAATGGACCTCAGACTATAACTCCTTAGATCATTTCTACATCTGTGGACCCTGCCAGGAGGAAGGACTGCACAACTTGCTTTGCTGACCAAGGACTGCTCTGCTGCCCAAGGACTGCTGTTGCTGCACCAGGACTCTTCTGCTGTGAGCTTTCGTGCTGAAGCCTGCCTGCCTGTGTGTCCTAGGACTCCAAGATCTCCAAGGGTCAGTCGGTTGACCTCCTGTTCTCAAGCCACAAGGACACAACAGGCTGCTCTGTGTTAAGCATCTTCGATGCTGGACCACTCATTGCCTCAACAGCTCTGCAAGGTTGATCCAGCATGACACTGGGCCCCTCAGCTCCTTGCAGGTCCGACGTAGGACCATGCATTGCTTTTGCTGCTACACCAGCCAGACACAGCATGACGCAGCATGGCACATCTCCATGCAAGTCCTTGCAAGCAGCTCACTACTACCAGTCTTGCACCACACACCCTGACCTCAGTGCTGACACATTGTAAGGCAAGTCTTTGCAAGTCCCAGCAGCTTCCTTGATGATGATGCTGAACCTGGCATTGTATGCTCCCGTCAATGGTCACTGACTTCACTGCATGATTCATCTTGACGCAGAACCTCGCATCACAAGCGCCACATCAATGGTTTCTTGATGCTGGCCAGTCCAAATCAACACAAGGACTTTGCATCACTCAGCAACCAGGATTTAAGGTAGTCTTGTTCAGCGGACCTAACTGGGTCGTTACAACCCACAAAGTCTCCATTGCGGTTGGCCCGAACTTGTGACTGTGTCCCAGTCTGATGCAACCAGATAACCCTAGTTGCATGCTTTGTGCTTTTTGGCTCTAAATTCATTGAAAACTTTAAAACTGCATATCCCTGCTTCTACTAATTAGATTTTTGATGTTGTAGTCTTGTTTTTTTCTATGAAAACACCTACTCTATTTATCTAATTTAGAGTGGGATGTTTCTTGTGTTATGTTTTCACTTTATTACTGTTTGAAATGTTGCACACATTTTTTTCACACTGCCTTTAAGTTATTCCCGACAGCTCTGTGCCAAGCTACCAGACCGTCGAGCACAGGTTAATTTGGGGTTTCTTTGTGACTTCAACATGACAAGGATTGTGGTTGATGCTTGAGTAGTATTTCACCCTACTAAACCAGTAACCCACTTCCTTACAACTGGTGAAAGTAGACTTTTGATAAATTTATTGGAAAAGTGTACCTTGCTCTGCTTCTGAGTAAACCTGTTTAGAACTAGTTTCCCTAACAGCCTAGCTCCAGAGATTAAGGGCCATATTTATACTTTTCGACGCACAACTGCGCCAACGCAGTTGTGCGTCAAAAAACGTAACGCCGGCTAACGACATTCTGAAGCGCCATGCGGGCGCCGTATTTATTCAATGACGTTAGCCGGCGTTAGCCGGCGGAGCTGCCTGGTGTGCGTGAAAAAAAAAAGACTTACACCAGGCAGCGCCGGCGTAGGGGAAAATGGAGCTTGGGCGTCAAAAAATGGGGCAAGTCAGGCTGAGGCAAAATTTTCGCCTCAACCCGATTTGCGCCATTTTTTTTTACTCCCAACCCCCATTGAAATGACTCCTGTCTTAGCAAAGACAGGAGTCATGCCCCCTAGCCCAATGGCCATGCCCAGGGGACTTATGTCCCCTGGGCATGGTCATTGGGCATAGTGGCATGTAGGGGGGCACAAATCAGGCCCCCCTATGCCACAAAAAAAAATAAAACAAAATACTTACCAGCACTTACCTTAATGTCCCAGGGGTGGGTCCCTCCATACTTGGGTGTCCTCCTGGGGTGGGCAAGGGTGGCAGGGGGTGTCCCTGGGGGCATGGGAGGGCACCTCTGGGCTCCTTCCGAGCCCACAGGTCCCTTAACGCCTGCCCTGACCAGGCGCTAAAAAACGACGCAAAAGCGGCTGGACGTCATTTTTTTGACCCGCCCACTCCCGGGCGTCATTTTTGCCCGGGAGTATAAATATGGCGCACATGCCTCGGAGTCATTTTTTAGACGGGAACGCCTACCTTGCATATCATTAACGCAAGGAAGGTGTCCACGCTAAAAAATGACGCAAACTCCATGAACTTCGGCGCTAGATGCGTCTAACGCCAAAGTATAAATATGGAGTTCGTTTTGCGTCAAATTTGCGTTAAAAAAAACGACACAAATCCGGCGCAAACAGAGTATAAATATGGCCCTAAATGTGCATCCTTGTCTTTGTACTGGCAGAGAAAAAGCTGGAATGTTGTTAAGGGTCGCCACATAACAGAAATTAATAAATTAATTATATCAGAGGGATCAGGACCATCTCACAGGACAAATGGTAACTTCACATCTCTTCCTTTAAAGTTGAAATGCCAGTTAGGGCTATCAATAATGAAAACTACTGATTGCCAGAGCCACCCTACAATTCTATATGTATACTCAGAGGAGGTAAAATCAGTTGTACCACTGACAGATGCTTGGGCACCTTATCTCCATATCAGAATGCACAGAGGGAAGGCCAGAGCTCCTGTAGATGAAATAGGGCTAGAATAACCTTGACTGAGGGACTCTGGGGTCTGGGGAGCATTCAAGTAAACTGAGAAAAGAAGTGCTGAAAAATGTGTTGGGAATAATATGATAAAGTACACAGCAGTGCGTTTTGAGGATATTCCACCCATCAGCAACTGCATAGGATGAGACTTGTACGTAACAAGCATCTCCTCAGAATATATCTGCACCTGAGAAGAAAATAGCTTGAAGGAAGAAGTCCCTATATGACTGCTTAAATAAGAGGACTCACAGACTCCTGCTGACTTGAGAGACTGGAACTGCCCTCCAATGGTCAGATGGTTGTCGTTCTATCACCTATACAGGGGCACAAAAAGCAAGAGGACTCCAGACTCCAAAAAGGCAAAGCTGACCTCTGTGAAGTGGACCTGCACGAAGCACTGGCATGAGAGAGACTTGGGGCCTAATTTATATGTTGGCAGTATGTCTACTGCATTGTAAAGGAGTATACATACCACCAACATAATGGTCCTCATGACCTATTTAGACAAGGGTGAACCTTAGATTTGGCTATAACATTGACTACTCTATCACAGCCATAGCCGAACCTCTCCAATGATCCAACAGAGTAAGGGCCGTCAGAGAAATGGCTAAATGTCTGCAGACATATAGCCATTTTTTTTTACTGTCCGTCACCACCAGGCAAACCCTGGTGGTGAGGATTAGTAAATAATGGTCTCTCTGCCCTGGAAGATGACTCCCATGGCAGGGAATTATTACTTTTTTATTTTGAAAATAAAAATCCTGTTTGATGCAGGGCTGCATCATGCTGTTGCAGCCCTGCACCAAACAGCAAAATGCATTGGCATGAACCGCCATGGGGGCAGTTCCTGTTAATAAATTATAAATGACCGCCTGCTTGGAGATCATTTAGAAATATAGCAGACAGTCCCTCCATCATGTGGACTCAGTTATTTACTCTGTCCCTCTGCATCCAAAAGCTTCAGCAGGAACTCAAAAATAGTATATCGAACTTCGGGGCACCTTTCCCAGCTTCTGGTTTTTGCCTTTCTCCACTGGAAGACTTGCAGCTTTAGAAGTTCAGAATGTAAGAACTTTGATTTTACCCATAGCTGTTGGCCCGAAACCGCACTTAGGCCTGGTCTGCTTTCAGACAATAGTTCTGATGGGCTCTTTGCATTTTCTTGGTCCTTTGTGCCTCATAACTTTAAACATTCATATTGTGTTCCCCTTACATGATTGTTTGTGTCTTCTTGTTAACTAAAATTTCTCTTTCTTTCAATATTGTTTTTTGAATTTTATTGTGCCATGTTTTAGACTTTAAAATTGTTTTGTACTGTTAGAACTTAATTCACATTTCTCTGGTGAAATAGCCTGTTGCTTGTGTGATTGCAATTAGGATTGAGAAGAGGAGAGTGGTGCCCCTTCTCAAATTAATATTTTTGGAATCTGCAAATAACACTGTAATCAATCCAAGATTTTCAAAATGTAACATTATTGTTTAATTTTGAGGAAGGATTATGCCAAGGAGATGCTTCTTAGAAAATGTAACATTAAGATGAAATATTGACTTTAATTCAAAAAGAGCTAGTTTATCTGCTCTAATAACTGTAGAAATATTGCTAAATGTGATAGAGAAGTTTATATCATGAATCAAGAAACAGTCTTTCTAATAAAAAAAATAAAAAATGCAATAATAATTAAAACCAGGCAATCCCATACCACCATTATTTTCACTCGATTTCTGTTTTTAATGTAATCTAGGAAAGTTGTCTTTTAAAATAAATGGAGACATCTTAGTCTAGTGTAAAATGTAGATGGGAGCAAAAGAAGAAGTAGAAGAAGAAAGATAATATATTTATACTGTATAAATGAATACAATTACAATTTAAATCAACAGTTTTTAAATGGAATTTGAAATGAGTGATGCAAGATATTTAAGTGTATTACAGTTCCATGCCATAATTGGAGGAGGAGAATGTAATGCAGATTTATTGACATACATGGCACTGGCAGAATGTACAGAATAATATTACATAATTTGAAGGATTATCATAATTGAAATATTGGGTTAATCAAAAAATAAGAGATCATCTGCATCTACAGAACGTTTTAAAGATATGTCACTAATGATAATGAATTTTTCTCTTCTGAATTTTGAATATAACAAAGAAATAATTGAATGGCTAACATAAAAGGAAGTAAAGAGAGCTGACAACCCTGTGAAGTTCCTTTAATGTGGCAAAATAAACAGGATGATTTTACTCATGTAAATTCTAGCAGTAGAAGGGAATATGATATAATTAGTCATCTTTAAAAATTAAAACCAAAATGAAAAAACATACATTTTTATATATTGTTAGTTTTTTCTTTGTCAAATGTATTTTCTGAATCAAATGTAGTAATGTCTAATACTACCTAACAAATGAGCCAAGCATTGTGTGAAGATAATTTACCTTTTATGAGAAACGATTTGATCAACATGGATAATATTATTTACTCTGAATAATCTGCTTTCTAATATTTTTTTGGTCATTTTGCAAGTTTGATTTATTAATGGGGTAGGCCTGTAATCTGATAACAAAGTATGACCGTTATCTGGTTTAGTTAGAATAATAATTGAAGTTTCAGTAAAATAGTCAGCTACAGAAACACTATTTTGAAATTCAGAAAATAACTGCAGTAATTAGGGTGATACGTTATCAGAAAAGATTTTACAAAATTCAGCTGGTGTACCACATGGTCCAGGATTTTTTTAATAGAATCTGAAGAGTTAATAGCATTGTGCATTTAATTCAAGGATATGGGGATATTGAACAGTTATTTATTAGGTTTGTGAAACAATAGTTAACCTACAGGACTTAAAAATGCATCTATGGTATCACACTGAGGTGGTCATTACAACCCTGGAGGACGCTGTTAAAGCGGCGGTAAGACCGCCAACAGGCCGGCGGTAAAAAAATTGCAATTACAACCGTGGCAGAAACCGCCAACAAAGACAGCCACTTTAACACTCCGACCGCCACGGCGGTACAAACAAACAGCGCGGCGGTCACCACCAACAGACAGGCGGAAGACAAAGTACCGCCCGCAGTATCACAACCTACCAATCCACCACCTTTTCCGGGGCGGATTCACCACGGACAAAAACACAGCGGAAACAGGACTTCGAAGGGAAAACGCTCACCTCTACACACCCCACGAGGAATCTGGACGCCATGGAACCAGAGCTGCAGATCCTGCCAGCCCTTTTCTTCTTGCTCCTCTACCAGGAGCACGAATGCCGGCGGCGAAGACAACGGTGAGTACTGCACCTACGACACAGGGGAGGGGGAATGGAAAAAACAGGGACACACACACGCAACACCCCCACCCTCACCCACCACAACACACACACTAATACAGCATGATACATTATAGTTACCCCCCCATCAACCCCCACGGAAGAATGCAAAGACAAAAGAAAAATGAGTGTAACCATTGTAATATATTAAAATCAAGTACGCAAAAAAAAATATATACATACACTATAAACAAAATATACACCAAGCTTAGTAGTCCAGGTAGTGCTCCAATGAAGTCCGTGGAACACTGGGCCCACGCGGTATGGGCGAGGCCCACACAAGATCCCCGACCATGATGGAGAGAACACTGCAGGGGCATCAGAGAGAAAGAAAACAGGCACCTCAGGGGGAGGGAAAGGGGGGGCACCTCAGCCGGTTGAGTGCACAACGCCAAATCCACGAGAGGGCCACATGCCCACTGTTCCATCCTGGGGAGTGCAAAGCCACAGTCTCACAAGTCTCCACAGTGGGTGGGTTGCCCTCTGTTCCATCCTGGGGAGTGCAAAGCCGCAGTCTCTCAAGTCTCTACAGTGGGTGGGTTGCCCACTGTTCAATCCTGGGGAGTGCAAAGCCGCAGTCTCTCAAGTCTCTACAGTGGGTGGGTTGCCCACTGTTCCATCCTGGGGAGTGCAAAGCCACAGTCTCTCAAGTCTCTACAGTGGGTGGGTTGCCCACTGCCCCATCCTGGGGAGTGCAAAGCCACAGTCTCTCAAGTCTCTACAGTGGGTGGGTTGCCCACTGTTCCATCCTGGGGAGTGCAAAGCCACAGTCTCTCAAGTCTCTACAGTGGGTGCGTTCCCCCCGGTTCCATCCTGGGGAGTGCAAAGCCACAGTCTCTCAAGTGGATGACAGTCTCCAATGGTTCTGGAGGGGGCATGGTGCCCGAGTGCTTCATCCTGCTAAGGACTGAGGTAGTGGATGACAGTCCCCACTGGTTCTGGAGGGGGCATGGTGTCCAGAGTGCTTCATCCTGCTAAGGACTGAGGTAGTGGATGACAGTCTCCACTGGTTCTGGAGGGGGCATGGTGCCCAAAGTGCTTCATCCTGCTAAGGACTGAGGTAGTGGATGACAGTCTCCACTGGTTCTGGCGGGGGCATGGTGCCCAGAGTGCTTCATCCTGCTAAGGACTGAGGTAGTGGATGACAGTCTCCACTGGTTCTGGAGGGGGCATGGTGCCCAGAGTGCTTCATCCTGCTCGTGACAGACTCAGTAGCGTCAGTGCCCTTGGCGCTCATGGGCCACCGGTGCTTGTGGCGGCGGTGCCCTATTCAGCAGTGCTTGTGGCGGTGGTGCCCTGTTCAGCGGTGCTTGTGGCGGCGGTGTCCTTTGCAGTGACTCAGTTGCTGGCGGTCCTCTCTGGCCCAGCGGGGCTGGTGCTGGCGGTCCTCTCTGGCCCAGCGGGGCTGGTGCTGGCGGTCCTCTCTGGCCCAGCAGGGCAGGTGCTGGCGGTGGCCTCTTGGGCAGCAGAGCAGGTGCTGGCGGTGGCCTCTTGGGCAGCAGGGCAGGTGCTGGCGGTGGCCCCTTGGGCAGCAGGGCCGGTGCTGGCAGTGGCCTTTTGGGAAGCAGGGCAGGTGCTGGTGGTGGCATCTTGGGAAGCGGGATGATGGCGGTGGGCTCCTGGGCAGCGGGGATGATGGCGGTCTTCTCCGGTGTGCTGCTTTTCCCAGACCTGCTGACTTTCTTGTGGCCCTTCCCCACCTTGGTATGTGTCGCAGCTGCCTCCACACTCCCACCCGTACCTCTGGGAGCGGCTTGGTGGCTGGAGTCATCCCCCTCTCCCGCCGGGCACTTGCCAACTTTAGATGCTTCACAGGTGGGGGACTGTCCGTGCTGTGGCTCCGTGCCACACTGGCTGCCCTGGTGTCCGGTGCACTCCAGATTCCGGTGACTACAGGCACCACTGGTCCCGGAGATGTTGTGGCTGAGGTGCTAGGTTGGGACCTGGAGAGTGGGGCCCTAGGAGGCGGACGGGGTGGGGGAGGTGTGGGAAAGAGGTCAAGGTTGGACAGGAAAAGTTTTTGGGAAACACTGAGACGGGTAGCTGGAGGGGGTTTGGGAGTGGAGGAAGAGGTTGTGGTTGTAGGAGGTGTTGGTTTGGTGACTTTGGGTGAAGATGCATGCGCTGGAGGCTGTTGTGAGGTGGATGGCTGTTGGGTGGGTGTGTGCCTAAGTTTGTGTATCTTGGGAGGTGGCGTCACAGACACACTGGGAGAGGACACAGGGGAAGTGTGAATGGCAGTGGGGGTGGTGACTGCATGTGAGCGGGGTGTGGTGGCGTGTGTGCTGGTGATGGCAGTAGTGGCTGTAGATGTAGTGCATGCAGGTGTGAGTGGAGATGAGACTGGGAGAGAGGAGGGAGACGAGGAGGAGGGGGACACAGTGGAGGCAGTGGATGTTGGTGTGTCTGCATGTGTGTGATGCTTGCGTGAGTGCCTGGGGGATGTGTGGTGCTTATGTTTGCCTGAGCTTTCCTTGTGTGTTGACGTGTGTGCATGCTGGTCTGAAGGTGTGCTTGAGATAGGCTGAGGTAGAGGGGATTGGGTCTGGGTGGAGGAAGTTGGAGGGGGGAGGCTAGACACAGGGACAATGGCTGCCATCAGTGCTGAGGCCAGAGTCTGAAAAGCTCGCTGAAGGGCCGCCTGACCAGAATGAATGCCCTCCAGGAATGCATTTGTTTGTTTTAACTGCCTTTCTACATGGATGGCATTCAAAATGGTAGACTGCCCAACAGTGAGGGACCTGAGGATGTCAATGGCCTCCTCACTGAGGGCAGCATGGGTGACTGGGGCAGGGCCTGAGGTGCCTGGGGCGAAGGTGATGCCCACTCTCCTGGGTGAGCGGGCACGGGGCAAAGGCTGAGGGGCTGCTGGGAGGGCGGTGCTGGTTAGGGGGGGGTGGCGGCTGTACCTGTAGATGTGGGGGCAGAGATGTTGCCGCCACCACAAGGGAGCTCCCATCAGAGGACGAGTCTGTGTCACTGGTGTCAACTCCTGTCCCCGCTGTGGAGCTCCCCTCGCCCTCCGTCCCACTGGTGTACTCCGACTCCGTTGTCTCGCCCTCCAGGGCCATGTGGGATGCAGCTCCCTCCTGCACCATTGCCACTGCTCCTCCACCTGATGATGCTAATGCACACAAGCACAGGGAGACCACAAAAAGGGGGGGACAGAAGAAAGACATGTTGAGTGCATGCATTACCGCTACAGTTGGCGGACACGACAGACACAGAAGCCCCCTGCACTACGCCGAGCACTTGGCTTCCACTGTTTAATCCCTGGGACATGGCCTACAAGGATATGGATGACATCTGCGCACATCGATTTCAAAGGAGCTTGACTAGGTGTACTTGGCGCTGTACACAGGTGGGGTGGGGTGCCACAGGCTCTGCCAGCACAAGGAGACCATGCCTCCTAAACTCGCCCAGGCCTAGCGAAACCCACAGCCTACCTCCCCCACCCAGACACCTCCACCGCACGCAAAATCAGCAGAATGAGAGTGTACTCACCCCCTTGTGGCTGCTGTGATGCCCCCAAGCGCCCATCCAACTCCGGGTACGCCACCGCCAGGATCCTGAACATCAGGGGGGTTATGGTGCGACGGGCACCCCTCCCACGTTGGGAGGCCATCCCCAGCTGGGCCTCCACTGTCTTCTTGCTCCAGTGGCGAATGTCCTCCCATCTTTTACGGCAGTGGGTGCTCCGTCTGTGGTAGACCCCCAGGGTCTGGACGTCCTTGGCGATGGCACGCCAAATATATTTTTTCTGGTGGGCGCTGACCTACACGAATTGTACAGTGGGAAAAGTAAAGTTATTACCAAATGCACCGTCACAGTCATTGGCCCCCATCCCTACCCTTGCCATTATGCACATGCCCTCACCGTCGTTTCATGCACACCTCAATCTCCCCCCCTTCTTTCATCCATCCCACTCCACACAGGCATAGCCCATACAGCATGCTCACAGTGTATTTACCTGTTTGTCTGGAGAACCGTAGAGTAGCGTGTACTGGGGGAGGACCCCATCCACGAGTTTCTCCAACTCCTCCGAGCACGAGCCATTGTCTCTTCCAGACCGAGGTCACAGCAGCACTTGCAGTGTAGGTCCTCTCCTGTCGAAGATCAGGTATCGAGTGATTGAACAGATAGAAATGCGTACCGTCACCGCTGGCGTACATCGTCATTGGCTCCTGGGACCCATAGGGTCCAATGTTAACCAATGCAGGATTGCGCTGCGGTCTTCGACCGCCTACCGCGACGGTGTACAACGCCAGCGCAGTTACCTCACATCCCATTGTCCCACTTTACAGGTCAGGCGACTGCCATTTCTGAGGCCCACATGGCTCAATTTTTAACTGCATCACACATACCTAGGCCTAGCCGCAACACACATACAGGCCAAATATCGGAATATGATACGTGTTCGGTGTAAGCTGTGTTTACGTACCTCTGAGTTGTTTGACTCTGTGCTCACTGTTGTCCTTATTAGGCACCGTCTGCTGGGACATGTGAGGAGATGGCGGCATCCTCCGGTGTACATACTCCGGTGGGCCTGTCGACAATGGAGGAAAGACATGTGATCATCACCTACAGGCTTTACCGTGCCACAATCCAGGAACTGTGTGCCCAGTTGGAGCCAAACCTGATGTCAACTATCCGCCATCCCACAGGAATCCCCCCTCAAGTGCAGGTGCTGTCAGTACTCCATTTCCTTGCAACTGGGTCAATTCAAACAACAGTGGCCATAGCATCAGGGATGTCCCAGCCTACAGTGAAAGGACACTTCTATGCCCTGGGACATATCCCCAACATCATAGGTGCCATTGATGAGACACATGTGGCTTTGGGCTCCCCCCGCAGGAGTGAACAGGTGTACAGAAACCGGAAGAGTTATCATTCCATTCCATTCCATGAATGTGCAGATGGTGTGTTTGGCAGACCAGTACATCTACCATGTGAATGCCAAGTTCCCTGGCTCAGTGCACGACGCTTACATACTGCGGAATAGCAGCATCCCTTATGTGATGGGTCAACTCCAGAGGCACCGTGTGTGGCTATTAGGTGAGCACCTTGAAGCAAGTCAGTGTGAATGGTTGTCTGGGTCTGGGGATATCACTCCAGGTTAGTGTGTGTCTAACAGTTGTCCCTCGCCATTTGCAGGTGAATCTGGTTACCCCAACCTGTCATGGCTACTGACCCCAGTGAGGAAGCCCAGGACAAGGGTAGAGGAAAGCTACAATGAGGCCCATGGGCGAACACAGCGGATAATAGAGCGCACCTTCGGCCTCCTGAAGGCCAGGTTCAGGTGCCTCCATATGTCAGGTGGATCCCCATTCTACTCACCAAAGAAGGTGTGCCAGATCATCGTGGCCTGTTGTATGCTTCACAACTTGGCTTTGCGACGACAGGTGCCTTTTCTGCAGGAGGATGGTCCAGATGGCGGTGTTGTGGCAGCTGTGGAGCCTGTGGACAGTGAAGACGAGGAAGCAGAAGAAGAGGACATGGACAACAGGAACTCGGTGATCCTGCAATATTTCTAGTAAGACACAGGTAAGAATACAAACCTGCTTACTACATGTACTTTAACACTACTACCTCTCTACTGTCTGTCGTTTTCACCCAGTGAATGGTCACTGAGTTATCACTTTCCCTTATGATTTCACAGATGTGGGTCCCACTGTGTGACATCTGCTTTGATTCCTCATGGACTAGAGCTGTGTGACATAGGTATGTTGACATTACAATTGAAAGTGCAGTTTGCCACAGTAATTGCTAATACACTATTCTGAAATCACAGACTGACTCCAGATTGTTTTGTGCTTCAAGGGTGTTTATTTAAGTGCTCAATATTGGAGGGGGTTGCAAAATGGTGAAGGGTTGATGGTGGAGGAATGTCCATGGCATAGTCCAGTCTATTAGTCTCACAGGTGCATTGCCCAAATGTGCATAGGAAGTGGAGCTGTGGCAGTTTAAGGATGGACAGGGTGACAAAGTGGGACAGAAGGATGACATTCAGGGTGGTCTCATTTCTTGGCATCGTTCTCTGTCTTTGTCCTGGATCTCAGGGACCGTTTGCGGGGTGGTTCTCCCTCTGCAGGGGGTGGGGTGCTGGTGTGGTGGTCCTGTGGAGGTGCCTCCTGTCCACTAGCGCCGGCGGAGGTGGTGGGCAGTTCATCGTCCATGCTAGTGTCAGGGGCCCCTTGTTGTGCCACAGTGTCCCTCCTGGTGTTGATTACTTCCTTCAGCACCCCTACGATGGTGCCTAGGGTGGAATTGATGGCTCTGAGTTCCTCCCTGATGCCCAAATACTGTTCCTCCTGCAGGCGCTGGGTCTCCTGAAACTAGGCCAGTACTGTTGCCATCGTCTCTTGGGAGTGGTGGTAGGCTCCCATGATGGAGGAGAGGGCCTCGTGGAGAGTGGGTTCCCTGGGCCTGTCCTCCCCCTGTCGCACAGCAGCCCTCCCAGTTCCCCTGTGTTCCTGGGCCTCCCTCCCCTGGACCGTGTGCCCACTACCACTGCCCCCAGGTCCCTGTTGTTGTTGGGGTGGTGGGTTAGCCTGGGTTCCCTGTAGTGGTGGACACACTGCGGATTGACGTGTCCTGGGGACAGAGGTATGGCCCCGCTGGGTGGGTGCTATGCTGGTGTTTCCAGAGGGGGGGAAGCTCTGTGGTGGCCTGTGACCGTGTCAGGGGAACTGACTGTCCAGAGGTCCCCGATGGGCCGGGCTGGTCATCTAGATCCAGTTGGACAGAGCTGCTGTCATCACTGTGGGCCTCTTCTGTTGGTGGAGTGGACATTTGTGGACCCTCCTGTCCGGTGACTTTGGGTAGGGGTCCTGCAGGGGTATAAAAGGATGTTCATTAATGTTTATTACATCTGTGTGTGCCATGGTGTGCAATGGGTGGGTGTCCGTGTACCCCAGTGCTTGCATTCCTGAGTAGGACCTTGTGTGATGATGGTTTAAGGGGGTGTATGGGTATGTGCAGTGGCCATGCTTTGGTGATGGGTGTCCATACTTTGTTGTTGCATGCAGGGCTTGGTGTTAGGATGCGTGGGTTGTGATAGTGGGACATTTGTGAGTTGGAGTGATGGGGTGAGGGTGATGGTGATGGTGGGGCTATGTGATGGCATGCAGATAGGGTGGGGGATGTAATAGTTAAGATTTGACTTACCAGAGTCCCTTCCTCCATCTACTCCTGTGAGGCCCTCAGGATGCAGAATCGCCAAGACCTGCTCCTCCCATGTTGTTAGTTGTGGGGGAGGAGGTGGGGGTCCGCCGCCAGTCCGCTGAACCGCAAGGTGGTGTCTTGAGACCAATGAACGCACCTTCCCAATGTCATCCCAATTTCTTGGGTGCTGTCCCACTATGTTGACCCTGTCCACGATTCTTCGCCCTAGCTCCATCTTCCTAGCAATGGAGGTGTGCTGCACCTGTGATCCGAATAACTGTGGCTCTACTCGGACGATTTCCTCCACCATGACCCTGAGCTCCTCCTCTGAGAACCTGGGGTGTCTTTGCCGTGCCATGGGGTGGTGTGGGTGATGTGTGGGGTGGTGTGTGTGGTGATAGGTGGGGTGATATTTAGTGGTGTGTTGTGTGAGGTGCGTGGAAGTTCTGTGGGTGATGGTATTGTGTGCCTGTGGATGCTTGGTAGTTGTTTTTGGTGTCTCTCTGGCCTTCGTTCAGGATTTTTGGTCGTAGGGGCTTGTTGGTGATGTGGGTGTGTGTTTTATATTGTATTGAGTGTGTGGGAGTGGTGTGTGTACAGTATGTGTATCAGGTGTGTGTATTTGGAATTGTCCAATGTGGCTGTGTTTTGTATGTGTGTGTGTATTTTTAGCTCGGCGGTGTTTACCACCAATGGAATACCGTGGTTGAAAGACCACTGCGTGGATTCGTGGGTCGTGATAGTGTGTACGTATTTCTGTTGGTGTGACGGTGAAGGTTTTGTTTTCCCCAGTTTATCACTGACTTTTGGTGTGGCGGACTTGTGTGGGTGTCTGAATTTTGGCGGATTCCGTGCTGTGGGTCATAATGAACATGGAGGAATTCCGCGGCCGCTTTTACCGCCAATGTTGTAATGAGGGCCTAAATGTTTCCATGTTTTTTCACAAAGAGTAGAATAAAATCAAACTAATTACTTCTTTATTCAGTCGAAAGCAGGCATTTGCGATCAGCATTCCAGATAGCATGAATTTCACCACTGTCTCTTCTACTGTTAGCATTATAATAATAATTAGCCTTATTGTTAGAAAATCGATAAATAGGACTCTAAGGGCCTGATTACGAGTTTGGTGGTCCCGTGACCGCCATGTTGGTGGTCCGACTGCCAACGGTCTGGCGGAGTGGACTACCATATTAGGAGAATGGCGGTCGTAGAAACAGAAGACCCCAGAGGTCCGCCAGCACTGCCAGTCAACACTGACCGCCACGGTCACTCACAAGCAAAAACTCAGAAGCAGGCCGGTGGAGCTTGTGTTTCTGCCGGACTCATTATGAGGTTGCACACTGCCAATGTGACAATGGCAGTCCAACCACCAGGGAGAAGGTGATGGAAACAGACAGTATAAAGGGAGACACTCACTTGCAGACAGCTGCACATGTCCGGAGCCGCCATGGAGCCCTTTGCAAACATCATGCCGCTGCTAAAGCACGCAAAGATACAACAAAATTAACGCCGCTGTGGATGACAGCAACCGTTATGTACCCACACCTACCTGTATCATTAACCTTAAAACAGCTTGTAGCGCCGGCGAACACATCATGGGGGGGATGCCACAGGCAGCAGGTATAGTCTCAACCCACAATCACTCACTGACATATAGCAACACGGACAACTACACACTCACAATACACACACTTTGGCTAGCACACTCACACTGCACTGCAACACTACTCAAATACACACCGCCACATAGCTCAGGCACAGGGACACTGAAGGCCATACAACATTGTCACACACAGCAACCACAACACCCCTACAGCACAAATACAAATCACAAACTCACATTCAACACTGGCCAGGGACTGTCCACATTTACAACACACATAACAATTGATGTAGCATCAAATATATACAACACCACCAAGAAGCAACCCTGCAATGGACACAGACATCACACCACAATGGAAGCACATTGGCATACACAATAGACAGAGAGCCAAATACATAAAATAGACAAAGCGTACCAACAATACCTGCACAGTTGGCATAGGAGCATCAGGAGCATACATGGAAGGAGGCTGCACTGGGACACGTCAGGTTGAACAGGCACCTCAAACAACATGTTCACAGGAAATGGCCCTACATAGATCTCAGGGACAAACAATAGCGAAACCAATTGTCATGCACAGCTACACGATGGGGAAGGGCAAGTCAACAAAACACATATAACTCCAACACCATGGGACATACTTCTCCATGAACTAGGTGCAAGGGACACACGCCTAAATGGGCACATGCACACCCAAATGCTAAGCAGCCTATCACAACTTAACACACTCCATGTCGGCAATTACAAAACTCAGAAATACTCACATCACATGTGTACAATAGCCATATCGGGGAGGGGGGGCAATTCCAACACCATACATGCCCACATTGGACAACACAAAAAGAAATACCATACCAAACAGTGCCAACTGCCATGAAATCAACATTGTATAAACACACACAGACCTAACACACAACATATACCCTTCCCTGGGGGGACAACAGCACTGCACACAAACTTATGTACTGCAGACAACGGCACATGGAGCAGGCACAAACACACGCAACTGGAGGCATACAACCAAAGTCACTCAGGAACAACATCCACCTAGGAAAGGAATTGCAGGGCAAAGGTATTAACAACAAAATACACTCTTTGGCTTTAACGCCAACAACTTTGATTGCAAAAACAATGTCCAAAGGTCATTGGCCAATCCAGTTAAAGTCCAAATAATGGCACAGTGTTGTGACCCTACTTGACTCCTGACTGCCATGTAAGCGCCACAGAAAGGGGCATCAAGGGGCAGGCAGGCAGGCACCTCAGGGATTATCTGGGGAGAGGGAGATCACATTTGGTGGGGGGTTGGTTTGTGCTTGGGGGGATTCTTCTTGGGGGAGAGGTACGGGTCTTTGCAGGGGGGCAGGATAGACATTGGGGGTGGAAGGGATGGCATTGGGGATAGATGAAGACCTTTTGGGTGTGGTACAGGGGAGAGGACAGGGGTAAGCAAGGTCACAAAGTAAAAGCTTTTTGGTCACAATGGGACGGTTATTAGAAGGAGGTCGGGATTTGGAGGTTGAAAGAGTGGTTGTCTGACGTGTAGTTTTGGATGTCTTGTGTGTATGCTTATGGGATGTATGCTTATGTGTGGTGGGTATCTGTTGGGTGGGTGAGTGAGGGCATTTATGAGTCTTGGGCTTGGGGGGTGGAGGTGCCAGGGGATGCCATGTTGGGTGGGTGTCTGTTGGGGTGGTGACTGAAGGCATGGTGGATGTGCTGGCTGTAGGTGTGTCAGTAGCTCTGGGGGTCTGCGGGTGTGGTGTTTTGGGTGGATGTCTGCGGGTCTGCTGTGGTGGTGTCTGTGGGTAGGATACGTGTGATGGCTGTGTCTGTTGTTGTGTTGTCTGTAGGTAGGCTTGATTTTGTGTGTGTGATGCTGGAGGTTGTGGGGGTGTCAGAAAGTAGTGACTGTTGTTGAGTCAGCGGGTGGATGTTCTTTGTGTGCATGCCAGTGGTGTGCCCTGTAGTGCTTGTGGTTGTGCATGCTTCCTTTGTTTGTTGAGATGGATGCCTGAGGATCTGTTTCTGTGCTTTGGGTAGGTAAGGGAAGGGGGATTTGGACTGTGATGATGGAGGTAGAGGAAAGACGGAAGGTGAATGATGACTGGCTGCCCTCAGTGTGGAGGCCAGAGCCTGAATAGATCTCTGTAGGGCAGCCATTGCACCATGAATGCCTTCCAGGAATGCATTGGTCTGTTGGAGTTGACCTGCCTGTCCCTGGCTGGCATTCATGATGGTGGACTGACCCACAGAGATACTTCTCAGGCGGTCAATAACCATCTCACTGAGGGCACCAGGGCTAACAGGGGATGTGGCGGCGGTGCCTGAGGCAAAGGAGATGCCCTCCCTCTTGGGTGAGTGGGCACAGCCAACTGGGTGGGGAGCAACAGGGAGGGTGGTGATAGAACGGGGGTGGTAGACAAGGATGGTACTAGGGGGAGTCCCCGATCAGTCCATCACCACTATGGTGTGGAGCCCTGTAGTAGGAATCCAGTGATGATGGAGAATTTTCAGTCTCCCCCTGGCACTCCCCTCTCCATTCAGACCACTAGGTACCTCTGTATCAGTGGCATCTTGGCCCGAGGTCCCGTTGCCAGATGCTTCCCCACTCATCTGTGCCCCGTCTCTTTCACTTGCAGGTGTTGATGCCGCAAAAATAAAGACAAATAGGGTCACAACATGTACCTAATGACACTTCAACCACAACTCTGAGTGGCAAAGAATACCATCTGGTCAAGTAGGCCACAGCAAAAACCTACATCTAAGTGACACATACATGTGCCATGACATATGCTAGCATGCAATCTGGATTAATCAGAAAATCAGGAGGTCAGCAGTTGTGGCTATTGGCGCGCTGAAGGAGTGGCACAGGTGGGAGGGTGGAATAAACATTAAATAAAAATACAAAATAAAACACTTACCTGGATTGCCGCCGCCCCCGCTGCCGACACCACTGCGCTGCTTCTCTGGTGCAGGCAGAGGCTCCCAGCCTGCCCTGCGGCCAAGCCTGACTTGTAAGGATTGGCTGAGAGTGCCCAGCCAGGGTGCTCCCAGGAAGACTGGAAGCATGTGCATGCTCTCCCCAGCCCGGCAACACAGTTCCGGGCTCGAGAGAGCCCTGTGCGCATGTGTGTTTGGCCAGCCCAAGATGGCCAGCCAAACATACATATGCACTGAGGGGGAGTGCTATGCACTCTCCCTTAGTTCTTGTCAGAGCCTGTGGCACCGGCCCTTTAGAAGAAAATTATAATAAACACAGTTTATTATCGTTTTCATGTAAAGGTATTGCAGCTGCCGCTGCTGGCGGTGGGGCGACTCTCCTCCACCCCAAGCGGAGGAGCCGCCGCTGGATGTCAGACTACTACAATTGCACGAACGAAGTCTGGCATACCCCACAACCATACTACAATTAGGTGACTTCTCCATCCCCAATGCTGTGCCACATGCAGCAGACTCTAATTAACATGTAACCAACTAAACTATCCTATTGTGAAGTACACACCCTTTGTTGACACACAAGTCTGTGCACAAATCCATATTTCACTTTCATGATGTGCCAACAATTTGGGATGAAACCAGTGACACCCAGCTGACTCTGACACAAAAGAGTAATATCCTAGAGTAATTGAAATGGAAATACCCATGTCATAATGGACAAATGTCAAAAATGTACATCTCTACAGGTGACACCTGCCACAATAGAGTCAAGGAGGTACTAGCAGTGTCACACAGAGAGACCTTACACCTGTCAATGAAAGGAACACCATTGAATTCAAGTTCAATTTTTCATGGAGTAATGTCTGAAAGATACACACAAGAAAGAATAATTAAGCCCCAGGATAGTCACCACTATTGTCTGACACCCATGACAATTACACCATCTGGGTGTGTCAGTAGTACACATCTGTCCCTTGAATGTTGTAGAGACACAGAACTCACAGTCAAAAATAGAAGGTCTCCAACCTGTTGTTCAATGAGAAGCAACATCTCTGCCCACATCTTGGACATGCCAAACATGGTAACTATCTGTGGATGAATGTATGAACTCAAACAGATGTGATGTCAACATCAATGCAAGACATTCCATGAAGCATGACAACAGTCAGGGAACAATCTTCAATCAATACACATGTGCAGTTAACTCTTCAACATGACGCCATATCAAGGGCATAGATAAACATTGGTTGGTCCCACAATCTTAGGCCACATGTCATATCCCTCATTGCTGCAGCAGTTCTACATGGCAAATGACATATTCTGATGCTTGAAGGTATCTGTCAGACAACACACAATGCCAACACACTGTTGTCTGTGACACAACATGAAATGTAGCACCATTGTAAAGGTACCATTCCACTAACAGTTTTTCTAGCACATGTATGTGAGGGGATACAGGCATCATACTATCAACATGGCTAGGACATGCCTGAAACATCAGATAATGAACATTTCCAAAAAGAACAAGCATTTTCAATACAATAGGTCTCGCATTTGCTTGAGTTAGAGCTATTGGCGTTGTTAATTGATAACTTGATCTTTCTTGCCACATAAATTGGTCAACACTGCTTAATAATTTGGTATTTTCCTCCCATCTAATTCCAGTGGCCCTGCATATAACTAAAGCACTCTTTCCATTTACCTTCATCCCCTTTCTGCAGCAAAAAGTGAAAATATTGCCATTTAGCATCCTAATATAAATCTGCCATGCTAATTCCATTAGAATACCACTTTCCCCATCCCACTTTCAGAGTTTTTAGTTTGCTGACACAATTTTCAAAATGGATTAATACTAATAAGATGGCCAAAAAATAAATATGGATAAATACACACAGAAATGTGAAAGAAATACCATAAAACATTGAGCCCCATTCATAATCAGGTCTGGAGAACTTTGTCCATATATGACTTTCCTCATTGTGTGTAAATTGGTGATCAGACATATTTATAGCCCTTTCATGTCACCATGTGCCTCTAGTCAACATCCTTATCAATCCGACAGGTATATGTATGTAAAACGTGCTCTGAACAGCATCCCAGCAGAAGTGGTGCAGCTGAAAACAAGACAAGAAAAGATAGTTTTGTTGGTTGAGGATCTCCTACGAGGTTTTGATCTGTGTAGAGCTGGCTGTAAGTGTCATTCTTTCATAGCTGATAAAATAATGCAGCCAAGTTTAACCTGCCATTTAAGGAGCAATAAATAATTCCTGTTTGCTGAGTAAGCCCTTCAACATTTACATAGTTTGAGCTTTGAGAAGTCTCCAGGTGTTGATAATCAATGAAGATTCCTGAACTTGTAATTGTAATTTCTGTCAGACCACATCTGCAATTTCAGTTCCGTCACATCCAACACTATCTAGTTATGGGCTCATCAGCCAGGTACACCTTGGTTAAAGTGACACAGTGTGCAGGGCTAGAAATTAAGCTAAATGTGAACTGGTAGAGTTTCACGGCGCTGTCTTAAATGTTCACAAACGTAAAGAAACTTAGGCTATAACACCTCAACACTGCCAACGTATTATAAATAAGCAATACAACAATGAGGCTGGGATGCAGTAATTATCAGAACAACTTGAGTCACAATATATCAACTCTGCATAAACAGTCATTTTGCTACTTAATATCCTAGTTTTAGCTTAATAAAAAAATATTAGGCACTGGAATAAAGAGAACATAATATTAAAAAAGCTTAGCTATGCAAGAAAAGCATTTGTACATAAATAAGTTAAGAGTAAGTGGAAACAAAGCACATTTCTTAATGGGAGTGTAATGTTGCCCTCTCCGGGCCTTGGCTCCAAACGCTAGTTTCAGCGGGCAGGCTGCCAGACAAATATCACTGTATGCCATTGCTGGTTCTGCTGCTGCTATTCTGCTAATGAATGACTAACTCGGACCAGAGGGAAAATGACATCACAGAATCAGGCCATGTTCTCTCCTACTAGAAGTAAATGTGTAGGAAGGTAGCCTCTTTCTAGCCTTGTAACACCCACTTTTGGCCTGTTTGTGAGAATATGTCAGGGTGTTTTTACTGTCTCACTGGGATCCTGCTAGCCAGTGCCCAAATGCTCATAGTGGAAACCCTAAATTGTCAGTGTGTTTGATATGTGTCACTGGGATCCTGCTAGCCAGGACCCCAGTGCTCATAGGTTTGTGGCCTGTATGTGTTCCCTGTGTGGTGCCTAACTGTATCACTGAGGCTCTGCTAACCAGAACCTCAGTGTTTATGCTCTCTCTGCTTTTAAAATTGTCACTGCAGGCTAGTGACTAATTTGACCAATTCTGATTGGCACACTGGAACACCCTTATAATTCCCTAGCATATGGTACCTAGGTACCCAGGGTATTGGGGTTCCAGGAGATCCCTATAGGCTGTAGCATTTCTTTTGCCACCCATAGGGAGCTCAGACAATTCTTACACAGGACTGCCACTGCAGCCTGAGTGAAATAACGTCCACGTTATTTCACAGCCATTTTTCACTGAACTTAAATAACTTAGAAGTCACCTACATGTCTAACCCTCACTTAGTGAAGGTTAGGTGCAAAGTTACTTAGTGTGAGGGCACCCTGGCACTAGCCAAGGTGCCCCCACATTGTTCAGGGAAAATTCCCCGGACTTTGTGAGTGCGGGGACACCATTACACGCGTGAACTACATATAGGTCAATACCTATGTGTAGCTTCACAATTGTAACTCCGAACATGGCCATGTAACATGTCTAGGATCATGGAATTATCACCCCCAATACCATTCTGGTATTGGGGGACAATTCCATGAATCCCCGGGGCTCCAGCATGGACCCCGGGTACCGCCAAACTAGCTCTCTGGGGTTTTCTCTGCAGCTACCGCTGCTCCCAACCCTCAGACAGGTTTCTGCCCCCCTGGGGCTGAACAAAGGATTTCCTCTGAGAGAGGGCATTACACCCTCTCCCTTTGGAAATAGGTGTTAAGGGCCTGAGAGGAGTTGCCTCTCCTGGCCTCTGGAAATGCTTTGAAGGGCACAGATGGTGCCCTCCTTGCATAAACCAGTCTACACCAGTTCAGGGATCCCCCCAGCCTGCTCTGGTGTGAAACTGGACAAAGGAGAGGGGAGTGACCACTCCCCTGTCCAGCACCTCCCTAGGGGAGGTGCCCAGAGCTCCTCCAGTGTGTCCTAGACCTCTGGCATCTTGAATGCAGAGGTGTGAGGGCACAATGGAGACCTCTGAGTGGCCAGTGCCAGCAGGTGACGTCAGATACCCCACCTGATAGGCGCTTTGCCTCTCTCTGTAGCCAATCCTCCTCTGAGGGCTATTTAGGGTCTCTCCTGTGGGTTTCTCGTCAGATAACAAATGCAAAAGCTCACCAGACTTCCTCTGCACTTCTCTCTTCGACTTCTGCCAAGGATCAACCGCTGACTGCTCCAGGATGCCTGCAAAACCACAACAAAGTAGCAAGAAGACTACTAGTAACATTGTAGCACCTCATCCTGCCGGCTTTCTCGACTGTTTCCTGGTGGTGCATGCTCTGAGGGCTGTCTGCCTTCACCCTGAACTGGAAGCCAAGAAGAAATCTCCTGTGGGTTGATGGAACCTTCCCCCTGCCACAGCAGGCACCAAACTTCTGCATCACCGGTCCTCTGGGTCCCCTCTCTTCTTGACGAGCGTGGTCCCTGGAACACAGGAGCTAGATCCAAGTGTCCTGATAGTACAGTGGCCCTTCTGTCCAAATTTGGTGGAGGTAAGTCCTTGCCTCCCCACGCCAGACAGTAATCTTGTGTACTGCGTGAACTGCAGCTGCTAGGGATTCTGTGCACTTTTGCAAGACTTCCTTCATGCACAGCACAGCCCAGGTCCCCAGCACTCTGTCCTGCATTGCCCAACTCGCTGAGTTGGACTCCGACTTCGTGGGACCCTCTATTGCTGTGCTGAGACGACCTCCGTGCTCAGATTTTCTGAACATCTGTTCGGGTGCTTCTGCGGGTGCTGCCTGCTTTTGCGTGTGCTCTCTGTGTTGCTGAGCACCCCCTCTGTCTCCTCCTCCAAGGGGCGACCTCCTGGTCCTTCCCGGGCCATGGCAGCACCCAAAATCCTCAACTGCGATTCTTGCAGCTAGCAAGGCTTGTTTGCGGTCTTTCTGCATGGAACCAACTCTGCATCCTCCAGCACGCTGTTGAACTTTTTCTGACCAAAGGAGAAGTTCCTGGCACCTTCTGTTGTTGCAGAATCTTCTCTCACCCAGAGGCAGCCCTTTTGCACCTTCATCCGGTGTTTAGTGGGCTTGTGCCCCCCCCGGACACTTGCGTGACTCTTGGACTTGGTCCCCTTCCTTTACAGGTCCTCGGGTCCAAGAATCCGTCTTCAGTGCTTTGCAGTCAGTTGTTGTCTTTGCAGAATCCCCTATCTCGACTTTACTGTCTTTCTGGGGTAGTAGGGCAAATTTACTCCTACTTTTCAGGGTCTTGGTGTGGGGTATCTTGGACACCCTTAGTGTTTTCTTACACTCCCAGCGACCCTCTACACACTACACTAGGCTTGGGGTCCATTTATGGTTCGCATTCCACTTTTGAAAGATATGGTTTGTGTTGCCCCTAGGGCTATTTTTCCCTATTGCATTCTATTGTGTTCTACAGTGTTTGCACTACTTTTCTAAGTGTTTTACTTACCTGATTTTGGTTTGGGTGTATATTGTGTGTATATTACTCACCTCCTAAGGGAGTATATCCTCTGAGATACTTTTGGAATATTGTCACTAAAATAAAATACCTTTATTTTTAGTAACTCTGAGTATTGTGATTTTTTATGATATAGTGCTATATGATATAAGTGGTATAGTAGGAGCTTTGCATGTCCCTAGTTCAGCCTAAGCTGCTCTGCTATAGCTACCTCTATCAGCCTAAACTGCTAGAACACTTCTAATCTACTAATAAGGGACAACTGGACCTGGCACAAGGTGTAAGTACCACTAGGTACCCACTATAATCCTGGCAAGCCTCCTACATTGGTGATGCAGCAGTGGGATAAGTACTTGTAACTGCTTTACCACTTTGTCATTGGTGCATTTAATAACAAAAACATATACCAAATACTTCACAATATACACAGTAACCTAAACAGTTTAACTTTCCTTCTCTAAAACTTTCTAAAAAGTTTCTGAAAAGTTTCTGAAAACTTTTAAGAGTTTTCAAAAGTTTGAAAATCTTTTTCTCTGTTCTTTTAAAAGTTCCAAAAACTTTTTTCTCTCTATGTCCTAAACCTTTTCTGTCATGTCTGCAGTAGAGCTTACTCCCACAGTTGTCCAGGCAACATATGGGAATCTAAACTTCAAAAGTTTGAGGGGTCTCTGCATAGAAAGAGGTTTAGCAATTGGTAAGAATCCTAAAAAAGAACTTCTCCTTTTCCTTCTCCTAGAAAGTGACCAGAACCAGTCTGGTCCATCCCAGGATCAGGAGGTAGAGGAGGGGGGTATCCAGCCAGACTCAGAGGAGTCCCCTGAGGATGCTGGGGAGGGTTCTTCGAAGGACATGCCAGCTAACAGGTCACCTAGTGACACTGGTAGTGGGAGGGGGACACACATTAGTAGCACCTTTAACTCCTAAAGGCCAGGTTACTAGGGTGCAGCCAGTTAGGGACAGGACCAACTCTGCCAATTCCCACATTTCTTCTGTGTCTCACAATTCCCAAACCTCCCACCCTGAGGATAACTTAATGGAAAGGGAACTTAGAAAGCTGAGGTTGGAAGAGGCCAGGCTGACGCTTAAACGGCAGCAGCTGGCCTTAGACAGGGAATCTCTGGATGTGGAAAGGGAAAGGCAGAGGTTGGGGGTTAGTTCCCCATGGTGGCAGCAATCCTGTTAGAGAGCAAGATTCCAGAAACCTGCATAAGATAGTCCCCCCTTACAAGGAGGGGGATAACATTAACAAGTGGTTTGCTGCACTTGAGAGGGCCTGTATGGTACAGTTGGTCCCTCAAAGGCAGTGGGTTGCTATCTTGTGGCTATATTTCACTGGTTAGGGTAGGGATAGGCTCCTTACTGTCAGAGAAAGTGATGCTAATAATTACAAAGTTTTGAAGGGTGCACTCTTGGATGGATTTGGCTTAACCACTGAACAATACAGGATTAAGTTCAGAGACACCAGAAAAGAGTCCTCTCAAGACTGGACAGACTTTGTAGACTGTTCAGTGAAGGCCTTGGAGGGTTGGTTACATAGCAGTAAGGTGACTGACTATGAAAGCCTGTATAATCTAATCCTAAAAGAGCATATTTTGAACAATTGTGTGTCTGATTTGTTGCACCAGTACTTGGTAGACTCAGATCTGACCTCTCCCCGAGAATTGGGAAAGAAGGCAGATAAATGGTTCAGAACAAGAGTCAACAGAAAAGTTCATACAGGGGGTGACAAGGATGGCAAGAACAAAGATGGTGAGAAATCTCAGGATAAGCATGGGGATACAGGTACAACTAAAGACCCTTCTTCAAATCCTAAACACTCTTCAGGGGGTGGGGATAATTCATCTTCATCTTCTTCACAACCCACACACATTAAAAAGCCTTGGTGCTATGTGTGTAAAAATAAAGGCCATAGACCAGGGGATAAGTCCTGACCAGGTAAGCCCCCTGAGCCTACCACCACTAATACATCAAAATCTAGTGCCCTTAGCAGTAGTGGTAATAGTGGTGGGACTGCTGGCAACAGTCAAAATAAGGGTGTAGTTGGGCTCACTTTTGGGTTCATCATAGAAACTGGGGTAGTCAGTCCCAAGACAGTTTCTGTCAAACCTGGTGGCACTGGCCTTGCCACACTGGCTGATTGTCCCCTTACAATGGATAAGTACAGGCAGACAGTTTCTATAAATGGGGTTGAGGCTCAGGCCTATAGGGACACAGGTGCCAGTATCACTTTGGTGACTGAAAACCTAGGCCTGTATTTATACTTTTTGACGCTAAACTGCGCTAACGCAGTTTAGCGTCAAAACATTTTGCACCGGCTAACGCCATTCTGAAGCGCCATGCGGGCGCCGTATTTATTGAATGGCGTTAGCCGGCGCAAGCAGACCGGCGCTGCCTGGTGTGCGTGGAAAAAAACCACGTACACCAGGCAGCGCCGGCGTTGGGAAAAATGGCGCTAGGGCGTCTTAAAAATGGTACAAGTCAGGATGACGCAAAAAATCGCCTCCACCCGATTTGCGCCATTTTTAACGACGCCCAGACGCCATTTACATGACTCCTGTCTTAGTAAAGACAGGAGTCATGCCCCCTTGCCCAATGGCCATGCCCAGGGGACTTCTGTCCCCTGGGCATGGTCATTGGGCATTGAGGCATGTAGGGGGGCACAAATCAGGCCACCCTATGCCAAAAAAAATATATAAAAAAAATAAAAATGTATACTTACCTGAACTTACCTGAATGTCCCTGGGATGGGTCCCTCCAGCCTTGGGTGTCCTCCTGGGGTGGGCAAGGGTGGCAGGGGGGGTCCCTGGGGGCATGGGAGGGCAGCTGTGGGCTCATTTTGAGCCCACAGGTCCCTTAACGCCTGCCCTGACCCAGGCGCTAAAATCCGGCGCAAATGCGGGGTTTTTTGGTCCACCCGCTCCCGGGCGTGATTTTTGCCCGGGAGTGTAAATACGACGCATTTGTGTCGCAGTCAGTTTTTTGGACGGGAACGCCTACCTTGCATCTCATTAACACAAGGAAGGCGTTCACGCAAAAAAATGACGCTCTTTACTCATAGTTTGGCGCTAAACGCGTCTAACGCCAAAGTATAAATATGGCGTTAGTTTTGCGCCGAATTTGCGTAAAAAAAACCGACGCAAATTTGTCGCAAACGGAGTATAAATATGCCCCCTAGTGTCTCCTGCACAACACATTATTGGACAACAGTACAAGATTATTGATTTCCATAACTCCACTCAGTTCCTTCCCTTAGCTATAATTCAGTTTAGTTGGGGTGGAGTTACTGGCCCTAAGCAGGTGGTAGTATCACCTAGCTTACCTGTAGACTGCCTCTTAGGTAATGACATAGAGGCCTCAGGTTGGGCTGAGGTAGAGTTTAATACCCATGCAGCCATGCTGGGTATCCCTGAGGAATTGCTTCCTCTCATTTCTGCTGAAATGAAAAAGCAAAGGAGAGAAAACGGCCTGAAAACTCAGGATCCTTCTCCAACAACAGGTGAAAAGGGCATCACAGTATCCCCTACCCACCCTGCCATTCAGGATACCATTCCTGTGGTGTGAGAAACCTCCCCTAGGGTGGCACCTGTACCAAGGGATTCATCAGCTAACACAGCTTTACTACCTGAGGTAAAAGTACCTCTCTGTGGGATAACTATGGTGAGAAAAAGTGCACCATTTTAGTTAACATGGAGGATCCCTCCAACCCTCCCAGAGAGACTTTAGTGCAGCAACCCTGCACTGCCTCACAACACATAGGACAGCATCCCTGCCCTGCTCCAACTCAAGAGAAACAGCAACCCTGTTCTCTCATATAGCCATATGGACAAAGTTTTTGCCCAGCCATGCCTTTACTGAGACAGCATCCCTGTCTGGCATTCTCATCCTTTGATATAGGTCTAGTGGACAATTCCCACTGCTCTAAACTTAAACATACTAATAGGAACTCTGAGAATATAACTTCACATTGTTGGCCAGCTAAAAAACTTCAAACAGGGTGGTTTACATCCCCACAGGGAAGTAACCATATATAGTAGATGATAAAGGGAGTAACCAATCTATTGCAGAGCTACTCTCCACTTATCACCACTTAGACAATAAAGACTCAACTGGCCAAGGTTAGCCTTATTGTCCTTCGTTTTGGGGGGGGGGTTGTGTAGGAAGGTAGTCTCTTTCTAGCCTTGTTACCCCCACTTTTGGCTTGTTTGTGAGTATATGTCAGGGAGTTTTTACTGTCTCACTGGGATCCTGCTAGCCAGTGCCCCAGTGCTCATAGTGGAAACCCTATGCTGTCAGTCAGTTTGATATGTGTCACTGGGATCCTGCTAGCCAGGACCCCAGTGCTCATATGTTTGTGGCCTATATGTGCTCCCTGTGTGGTACGTAACTGTATCACTGAGGCTCTGCTAACCAGAAACTCAGTGTTTATGCTCTCTCTGATTTTAAAATTGTCACTGCAGGCTAGTGACTAGTTTGACCAATTCTGATTGGCACACTGGAACAACCTTATAATTCCCTAGTATATGGTACCTAGGTACCCAGGGTATTGGGGTTCCAGGAGATCCCTATGGGCTGCAGCATTTCTTTTGCCACCCATAGGGAGCTCAGACAATTCTTACACAGGACTGCCACTGCAGCCCGAGTGAAATAACATCCACGTTATTTCACAGCCATTTTTCACTGCACTTAAGTAACTTATTAGTCACCTATATGTCTAACCCTCACTTAGTGAAGGTTAGGTGCAAAGTTACTTATTGTGAGGGCACCCTGGCACTAGCCAAGGTGCCCCCACATTGTTCAGGGTAAATTCCCCGGACTTTGTGAGTGCGGGGACACCATTACACATGTGAACTACATATAGGTCAATACCTATGTGTAGCTTCACAATGGTAACTCCGAACATGGCCATGTAACATGTCTAGGATCATGGAATTGTCACCCCAATACCATTCTGGTATTGGGCGGACAAGTCCATGAATCCCCGGTGCTCCAGCCTGGACCCGGGTACTGCGAAACTAGCTCTTGGGGTTTTCTCTACAGCTACCGCTGCTGCCAACCCTCAGACAGGTCTTTGCCCCCCTGGGGCCTGGGCAGCCCAGTCCAGGAAGGCAGAACAAAGGATTTCCTCTGAGAGAGGGTGATACACCCTCTCCCTTTGGAAATAGGTGTTAAGGGACTGAGAGGAGTAGCCTCTCCTGGCCTTTGGAAATGCTTTGAAGGGCACAATTGATGCCCTCCTTGCATAAACCAGTCTACACCAGTTCAGGGATCCCCCCAGCCCTGCTCTGGCGCTAAACTGGACAAAGGAGAGGGGAGTGACCACTCCCCTGTCCAGCACCTCCCTAGAGGAGGTGCCCAGAGCTCCTCCAGTGTGTCCCAGAAGACTGCCATCTTGAATGCAGAGGTGTGAGGGCACAATGGAGACCTCTGAGTGGCCAGTGCCAGCAGGTGACATCAGAGACCCCTCCAGATAGGTGCTTACCTCTCTCTGTAGCCAATCCTCCTCTGAGGGCTATTTATGGTCTCTCCTGTGGGTTTCTCGTCAGATAACGAATGCAAGAGCTTACCAGAGTTCCTCTGCACTTCTCTCTTTGACTTCTGCCAAGGATCGACCGCTGACTGCTCCAGGACACCTGCAAAACAGCAACAAAGTAGCAAGAAGACTACTAGCAACATTGTAGCGCCTCATCCTTCCGGCTTTCTCGACTGTTTCCTTGTGGTGCATGCTCTGAGGGCTGTCTGCCTTCATCCTGCACTGGAAGCCAAGAAGAAATCTCCCGTGGGTCGACAGAATCTTCCCCCTGCCAACGCAGGCACCAAATTTCTGCATCACCGGTCCTCAGTGTCTCCTCTCATCTTGACGAGCGTGGTCCATGGAACTCAGGAGCTGGATCCAAGTGTCCCCGACAGTCCAGTGGCCTTCTTTCCAAATTTGGTGGAGGTAAGTCCTTGCCTCCCCACGCCATACAGTAATCCTGTGTGCTACGTGAACTGCAGTTGCTAGGGCTTCTGTGCACTTTTGCAAGACTTCCTTCGTGCGCAGCACAGCCCAGGTCCCCAGAACTCCGTCCTGCATTTCCCAACTTGCTGAGTTGGACTTCGACTTCGTGGGACCCTCTTTTGTTGTGCTGAGACGACTGCCTTAATCAGATTTTCTGAATGCCTGTTCAGGTGCTTCTGCGGGTGCTGCCTGTTTTTGCGTGGGCTCTCTGTGTTGCTGAGCGCCCTCTCTGTCTCCTCCTCCAAGGGTCGACCTCCTGGTCCTTTCTGGGCCCCGGCAGCACCCAAAATCCTAACTGCAATTCTTGCAGCTAACAAGGCTTGTTTGCAGTCTTTCTGCGTGGAAACAACTCTGCATCATCCAGCACGCCGTGGGACATCTTCTGACCAAAGGAGAAGTTCCTGGCACCTTCCATTGTTGCAGAATCTTTGGCTTCTCCCACCCAGAGGCAGCCCTTTTGCACCTTTATCCGGTGTTTAGTGGGCTCCTGCCCCCCCCAGACACTTGCGGGACTCGTGGACTTGGTCCCCTTCCTTTACAGGTCCTCACGTCCAGGAATCCGTCTTCAGTGCTTTGCAGTCAGTTGTTGCCTTTGCAAAATCCCCTATCTCGACTTTACTGTCTCTCTGGGGTAGTAGGGTAAATTTACTCCTACTTTTCAGGGTCTTGGGGTGGGGTATCTCTGACACCCTTAGGGTTTTCTTACACTCCCAGCGACCCTCTACAAACTACACTAGGCTTGGGGTCCATTTATGGTTCGCATTCCACTTTTGAAAGATATGGTTTGTGTTGCCCCTAGGCTATTTTTCCCTATTGCATTCTATTGTGTTCTACAGTGTTTGCACTACTTTTCTAAGTGTTTTACTTACCTGATTTTGGTTTGGGTGTATATTGTGTGTATATTACTCACCTCCTAAGGGAGTATATCCTCTGAGATACTTTTGGCATATTGTCACTAAAATAAAGTACCTTTATTTTTAGTAACTCTGAGTTTTGTGTTTTCTTATGATATAGTGCTAAGTGATATAAGTGGTATAGTAGGAGCTTTGCATGTCTCCTAGTTCAGCCTAAGCTGCTCTGCTATAGCTACCTCTATCAGCCTAAGCTGCTAGAACACCTCTAATCTACTAATAAGGGCTAACTGGACCTGGAACAAGATGTAAGTACCACAAGGTACCCACTATAATCCAGGCCAGCCTCCTACATTGGTGGTGCAGCTGTGGGATACGTACTTGTAACTGCTTTACCACTTTGTCATTGGTACTTTTCATAAGAAAAACATATACCAAATACTTCAGAATATACACAGTAACCTAAACAGTTTAACTTTCCTTCTCTAAAACTTTCTAAAAAGTTTCTGAAAAGTTTCTGAAAAGTTTCTGAAAACTTTTAAGAGTTTTCAAAAGTTTGAAAATGTTTTTTTATGTTCTTTTAAAAGTTCCAAAAACTTTTTTCTCTCTATGTCCTAAACCTTTTCTGTCATGTCTGCAGTAGAGCTTACTCCCACAGTGGTCCAGGCAACATATGGGAATCTAAACGTCAAAAGTTTGAGGGGTCACTGCATAGAAAGAGGTTTAGCAATTGGTAAGAATCCTAAAAAAGGACTTCTCCTTTGCCTTCTCCTAGAAAGTGAACAGAACCAGTCTGGCCCATCCCAGGATCAGGAGGTAGAGGAGGGGGGAACCCAGCCAGACTCAGAGGAGTCCCCTGAGGATGCTGGGGAGGGTTCTTCGAAGGACATGCCAGCTAACAGGTCACGTAGTGACACTGGTAGTGGGAGGGGGACACACATTAATAGAACCTTTCACTCCTAAAGGCCAGGTTACTAGGGTGCAGCCAGTTAGGGACAGGACCAGCTCTGCCAATTCCCACATTTCTTCTGTGTCTCACAATTCCCAAACCTCCCACCCTGAGGATAACTTAATGGAAAGGGAACTTAGAAAGCTGAGGTTGGAAGAGGCCAGGCTGAAGCTTAAATGGCCGCAGCTGGCCTTAGACAGGGAATCTCTGGATTTGGAAAGGGAAAGGCAGAGGTTGGGGGTTAGTTCCCCATGGTGGCAGCAATCCTGTTAGAGAGGAAGATTCCAGAAACCTGCATAAGATAGTCCCCCCTTACAAGGAGGGGGATGGCATTAACAAGTGGTTTGCTGCACTTGAGAGGGCCTGTATGGTACAGTTGGTCCCTCAAAGGCAGTGGGTTGCTATCTTGTGGCTATATTTCACTGGTTAGGGTAGGGATAGGCTCCTTACTGTCAAAGAAAGTGATGCTAATAATTACAAAGTTTTGAAGGATGCACTCTTGGATGGATTTGGCTTAACCACTGAACAATACAGGATTAAGTTCAGAGACACCAGAAAAGAGTCCTGTCAAGACTGGAGAGACTTTGTAGACTGTTCAGTGAAGGCCTTGGAGGGTTGGTTACATGGCAGTAAGGTGACTGACTATGAAAGCCTGTATAATCTAATCCTAAAAGAGCATATTTTGAACAATTGTGTGTCTGATTTGTTGCACCAGTACTTGGTAGACTCAGATCTGACCTCTCCCCGAGAATTGGGAAAGAAGGCAGATAAATGGGTCAGAACAAGAGTAAACAGAAAAGTTCATACAGGGGGTGACAAGGATGGCAAGAAGAAAGACGGTTAGAAATCTCAGGATAAGCATGGGGATAAAGGTACAACTAAAGATCCTTCTTCAAATCCTAAACACTCTTCAGGGGGTGGGGATAAATCATCTTCATCTTCTTCTTCTTCACAACCCACACACATTAAAAAGCCTTGGTGCTATGTGTGTAAAAATAAAGGCCATAGGCCAGGGGATAAGTACTGACCAGGTAATCCCCCTGAGCCTACCACCACTAATACATCAAAATCTAGTGCCTCTAGCAGTAGTGGTAATAGTGGTGGGACTGCTGGCAACAGTCAAAATAAGGGTGTAGTTTGGTTCACTTTTGGGTCCATCATAGAAACTGGAGTAGTCAGTCCCAAGACAGTTTCTGTCAAACCTGGTGGCACTGGCCTTGCCACATTGGCTGCTTGTCCCCTTACAATGGATAAGTACAGGCAGACAGTTTCTATAAATCACGTTGAGGCTCAGGCCTATAGGGACACAGGTGCCAGTATCACTTTGGTGACTGAAAACCTAGTGTCTCCTGCACAACACATAATTGGACAACAGTACAAGATTATTGATGTCCATAACTCCACTCAGTTCCTTCCCTTAGCTATAATTCAGTTTAGTTGGGGTGGAGTTACTGGCCCTAAGCAGGTGGTAGTATCACCTAGCTTACCTGTAGACTGTCTCTTAGGTAATGACCTAGAGGCCTCAGGTTGGGCTGAGGTAGAGTTTAATACCCATGCAGCCATGCTGGGTATCCCTGAGGAATTGCTTCCTCTCATTTCTGCTGAAATGAAAAAGCAAAGGAGAGAAAATGGCCTGAAAACTCAGGATCCTTCTCCAACAACAGGTGAAAAGGGCATCACAGTATCCCCTACCCACCCTGCCATTCAGGATACCATTCCTGTGGTGGAAGAAACCTCTCCTTGGCACCTGTACCAAGGGATTCATCAGCTAACACAGCTTTACTACCTGAGGTAAAAGTACCTCTCTGTGGGATAACTATGGTGAGAAAAAGTGCACCATTTTAGTTAACATGGAGGATCCCTCCAACCCTCCCAGAGAAACTTTAGTGCAGCAACCCTGCACTGCCTCACAACACATAGGACAGCATCCCTGCCCTGCTCCAACTCAAGAGAAACAGCAACCCTGTTCTCTCTTACAGCCATATGGACAAAGTTTTTGCCCAGCCATGGCTTTACTGAGACAGCATCCCTGTCTGGCATTCTCATCCTTAGATATAGGTCCAGTGGACAATTCCCACTGCTCTAAACTTAAACATACTAATAGGAACTCTGAGAATATAACTTTACATTGTTGGCCAGCTAATAAACTTCAAACAGGGTGGTTTACATCCCTACAGGGAAGCAACCATATAGTGGATAATAAAGGGAGTAACCATTCTATTGCAGAGCTACTCTCCACTTATCACCACTTAGACAATAAAGACTCAACTGGCCAAGGTTAGCCTTATTGTCCTTCGTTTGGGGAGGGGGGGTTGTGTAGGAAGGTAGCCTCTTTCTAGCCTTGTTACCCCCACTTTTGGCTCGTTTGTGAGTATATGTCAGGGTGGTTTTACTGTCTCACCGGGATCCTGCTAGCCAGTGCCCCAGTGCTCATAGTGGAAACCCTATGTTGTCAGTCTGTTTGATATGTGTCACTCGGATCCTGCTAGCCAGGACCCCAGTGCTCATAAGTTTGTGGCCTATATGTGTTCCCTGAGTGGTGCCTAACTGTATCACTGAGGCTCTGCTAACCAGAACCTCAGTGTTTATGCTCTCTCTGATTTTAAAATTGCCACTGCAGGCTAGTGACTAATTTTACCAATTCTGATTGGCACATTGGAACAACCTTATAATTCCCTAGTATATGGTACTTAGGTACCCAGATTATTGGGGTTCCAGGAGATCCCTATGGGCTGCAGCATTTCTTTTGCCACCCATAGGGAGCTCAGACAATTCTTACACAGGGCTGCCCCAGCAGCCCAAGTGAAATAACGTCCACGTTATTTCACAGCCATTTTTCACTGCACTTAAGTAACTAATAAGTCACCTATATGTCTATCCCTCACTTAGTGAAGGTTAGGTGCAAAGTTACTTAGTGTGAGGGCACCCTGGCACTAGCCAAGGTGCCCCCACATTGTTCAGGGCAAATTCCCCAGGCTTTGTGAGTGCGTGGACACAATTACACATGTGAACTGCATATAGGTCAATACCTATGTGTAGCTTCACAATGGTAACTCCGAACATGGCCATGTAACATGTCTAGGATCATGGAATTGTCACCCCAATACCATTCTGGTATTGGGGGAACAAGTCCATGAATCCCTGGGGCTCCAGCATGGACCCCGGGTACTGCCACACTAGCTCTTGGGGTTTTCTCTGCAGCTACCACTGCTGCCAACCCTCAGACAGGTTTCTGCCCCCCTGGGGCCTGGGCAGCCCAGTCCCAGGCAGGCGGAACAAAGGATTTCCTCTGAGAGAGGGTGTTACACCTTCTCCCTTTGGAAATAGCTGTTAAGGGCCTGAGAGGAGTAGCCTCTCCTGGCCTCTGGAAATGCTTTGAAAGGCACAGATGGTGCCCTCCTTGCATAAACCAGTCTACACCAGTTCAGGGATCCCCCCAGCCCTGCTCTGGCGTGAAACTGGACAAAGGAAACTATCCACCACCTCTCTATGGGAGGTGTCCAGAGCTCCTCTAGTGTGTCCCAGACCTCTGCCATCTTGAATGCAGAGGTGTGAGGGCACAATGGAGACCTCTGAGTGGCCAGTGCCAGCAGGTGACGTCAGAGACCCCTCCTGATAGGGGCTTACCTCTCTCTGTAGCCAATCCACCTCTGAGGGCTATTTAGGGTCTCTCCTGTGGGTTTCTCGTCAGATAACGAATGCAAGAGCTCACCAGAGTTCCTCTGCACTTCTCTGTTTAACTTTTGCCAAGGATCGACTGCTGACTGCTCCAGGACACCTGCAAAACCGCAACAAAGTAGCAACAAGATTACCAGCAACATTGTAGCGCCTCATCCTGCCGGCTTTCTCGACCGTTTCCTGGTGGTGCATGCTCTGAGGGCTGTCTGCCTTCACCCTGCACTGGAAGCCAAGAAGAAATCTCCCGTGGGTCAACGGAATCTTCCCCCTGCCAACGCAGGCACCAAACTTCTGCTTCACCGGTCCTCTGCATCCTCTCTCATCTTGACGAGCGTGGTCCCTGGAACACAGGAGCTGGATCCAAGTGTCCCCGACAGTCCAGTGGCCCTTCTATCCAAATTTGGTGGAGGTAAGTCCTTGCCTCCCCACGCCAGACAGTAATCCTGTGTACTGCGTGAACTCCAGCTGCTAGGGCTTCTGTGCACTTTTGCAAGACTTCCTTCATGCACAGCACAGCCCACGTTCCCAGCACTCCATCCTGCATTGCCCAACTCGCTGAGTTGGACTCCGACTTCGTGGGACCCTCTTTTGTTGTGCTGAGATGACCTCTGTGCTCAGATTTATTGAATGCCTGTTCAGGTGCTTCTGCGCGTGCTGCCTGCTTCTGTGTGTGCTCTCTGTATTGTTGAGCGCCCCCTCTGTCTCCTCCTCAAAGGGGCAACCTCCTGATCCTTCCTGGGCCCTTGCAGGACCCAAAATCCTCAACCACGACTCTTGCAGCTAGCAAGGCCTTTTTGCAGTCTTTCTGCATGGAAACAACTCTGCATCCTCCAGCATGCCGTGGGACATCTTCTGACCAAAGGAGAAGTTCCTGGCACCTTCCTTTGTTGCAGAATCTTTGGCTTCTCCCACCCGGAGGCTGCCCTTTTGCACCTCATCCGGGGTTTAGAGGGCTCCTGCCCCCCTGGACACTTGCGTGACTCTTGGACTTGGTCCCCTTCCTTTACACGTCCTCAGGTCCAGGAATCCCTTTTCAGTGCTTTGCAGTCAGTTGTTGTCTTTGCAGAATCCCCTATCTTGACTTTACTCTCTTTCTGGGGTAGTAGGGTAACTTTACTCCTACTTGTCAGGGTCTTGGGTGGGGTATCTTGGACTCCCTTAGTGTTTTCATACACTCCCAGCGACCCTCTACACACTACACTAGGCATGGGGTCCATTTGTGATTCACATTCCACTTTTGGAGTATATGGTTTGTGTTGCCCCTAGGCCTATTTTTCCCAATTGCTTTCTATTGTGTTCTACAGTGTTTGCACTACTTTCCTAAGTGTTTTACTTACCTGATTTTGGTTTGTGTGTATATTTTGTGTATATTACTTACCTCCTTAGGGAGTATATCCTCTGAGATACTTTTGGTATATTGTCACTAAAATAAAGTACCTTTATTTTTAGTAACTCTGAGTATTGTGTTTTCTTATGATATAGTGCTATATGATATAAGTGGTATAGTAGGAGGTTTGCATGTCTCCTAGTTCAGCCTAAGCTGCTCTGCTATAGCTACTTCTATCAGCCTAAGCTGCTAGAACACTTCTAATCTACTAATGAGGGATAACTGGGCCTAGCACAAGGTGTAAGTACCACTAGGTACCCACTATAACCCAGGCTAGCCTCCTACAAAATGTTTATCAGTGGATCCTACGCAACAGCATGTTTGCATGTTGTAGAAAGGGTGCACATGACGGCCATGCTCATTGTGGCTACTTTGTGAGTAAACCAGTGCTTACGAAATCCCATGAGGGAAACACATGCCTAAAACGCTTCATCAAAACAAGCACTGCACTCCCACTATTTCCCAGGGAGCTGCTTGTAAATTTTTATAGCAGGGCATAAAATAGAATTAAATGCCTGCTGCTTTCTGCTGTTAACGTGTTATGAAAGAGCTACGAAAAATAGCCTACATCATTTAAATGTCAATAACATGAAGGACTGGCTTATAATGGATTCTCGCGAATTCTTTGGATGGAAGCACATTTTAAATGTTCTTTCAAAGAACGATTACACACAAATGTAAATAAAAACAAAATCAGCCCAGTGAAGTACATTAGTGCCCTTGCCGACCTACATTGATACTGCGTCTTTCACAATACAAACACTCGAGTGATCTGTCTAATGCGCGGGCACAGAATGTTCTGAGGAAGGAAATACAGAGGCATGCAACAGAAACAAATGGATTTTAACAGTTGTATTAGTGGCATTCCAGAAGGTGTTCTCTCTCTCTCTTCCTGGATACTTTGTGTTTCTCCCTTTCAGTTCACCTCACAGAACATGCTGAAGCTATAATTATGAAAAAGTGTATAAACTCTAGATGGTCTGCAGGGGGCCTTACGCAGGTCCCTGCACTTCAGCGATTCATGACCTCCACCCTTGGAGGAGAGAAGGGGCTGAGGGGCCTAATAGGTTGGGGAGGGGCTTTCAGTCCAATGTCAATGAATATCTATGAGGGGGAAACTAAAGGTACCCCATCACATTGCACGCGGGGAGGGCATTATTTTGCGATACACCGCTGTGGAGCGAGGGGCGGGTGACGGCTGAGCTGTGAAGTTAGGCCAAAGGGAGGAGGGCTCTCCACAGCAGCAACATGCCAGCAGAAGAGTGTGCTTTTATGCAATATCCGCAAACAGTTGTGCTTGTGTTAATGTTGACATTTGAATAATCAACATCTATAATTATACATGAGATGTGTGGACTGATCACTTCACTGTATCACCGGGGTAATCCGATACTTGTAGGTGAGCATTGTGCAATCATTTATTTCAAGCTGCTGGCCTCTTGCCATCTGCCACTGTATCTTCTCACTAGTCAACCAAGCGTGGATTTTGAGAGAAGAAGCTAGTTTCCCAAAGGAATAGTCATTTATCACTTTAACAAACATGTCTGTGACACCTCAACTGCCTTTATTCTCTTGCGAGTCTTGCGAGAGTCCATTTCACAATTTCCGCCATGGATAACAGAGGCACTTGAAAACACGTTCTATAGATATACACACACTGACATAAATAGAGGTATGTTTTAATTAAGTACACCATGGCCCACAACGCGTGACAAACGGAGTATTAGTACATCCAATGTGGATGAAATCAGTGAGCCCAAGCATCCTGTACAAAAAGAAAACGTTCATAAATAAAGCAGATACAATTCAGGTTCATCGACCAATAATGACAGAAAGATGGCAGTCCGCCAGCCGCCGGCACACAAACGTCACTGCGCCCCCACGATTGAACCAAAAAACGAAGGAGAGACAAACTAATAAGCCCTTTCATGAAGCATTCACAAACTATACGGCCATTTAAGGGTTACATCTGTTCTTAACTCAGAACCAGAGCTCCAACACGAATCAGGTAAAATTGTATTTAAAAAGAGAGTTCTTAACAATATTCTAAAACAAGAAACAGACCTTCCTTTGAATGCACAGCAAATGTGAGGAGATAAGAACAAAATTTATAGGCCTGTTTATAGTGGAGCTCGGTAAACCACGAGCCCTTGAGTCATCATCTCAAGAGATTCCAGATTAAAGAAAAAAGACGGGACTGGTGTTTTACAGTGACCTTTATAAACTAGGCACGACAAACAGAATAATGTTTAAAGAAGAGAAAGAGTGATAGAGAGCTGTCCGTGGAAAAGCCCCTCACTGCTCCTGAATTTGTTTGCAGAGGGAACTGGTGGGGAGGAGAGGCTGATTATACACCCACAGTGTAAGACAAACAGGCCAATACTGAAAGAAAAGGCCCCTTCAGAAGAGATAAACAGGACATAGTGGTGCTCCCAAAGAGAAAAAGGCAGGACAAAGATACAGAACTGACCACTAGCAAGCAAGGATTTTTGAATGACAGTGGAAACAACAAATAAAATCGCTGGAACCCACAGTATAAGTATACTTAAAAAGTATACAACATGTAGAATGCTACGCTCGACTTAAAAAGGACACACGTTGACATCTAGGCACATTAAATGTTGGCAACAGTCATGGGACATGATTCATGTAAATGGACATTCCCAACTGACAAAGGGAAAGTGGTTTTCTGCATCTGCAAATTATGCAGGGAAGCAATGTCACATATATGATGGGCATTAACATAGCACAGACTGCAGTGAGGCACCAGAACCCATCATATACTGAGGCTAACTTGTTTTTGGGTGTCAGATTCCTACATACACATATGCTCAGACACATGGCAGAGGACAGTGATCAATAATACAATTACCTTTTGTCTGTGACATTCAGGGGACATGATTATTGGTTCACAAGTAATACCCAGTACTACAACAAATAGTAAAAGAATGAGGAGTGGACACAGCCATTCTTAGACCCTGCAGAATAAGTGGTTTGTGAATTCCCCCATGGTTTGTACTAGGTCTCAGGTTCAGACAGCAAGGTACAACAGTTAGATACACATGACATGTCAATACAAATAAACTCACAAATCCCTGTGACACATGGCTCATCCCTAATTGTCAGGAGGAGCAGTCAGTACCCCACACAATTACCTGGCAATGGAACAAGCAGGAATTTTCTGTGTACTCATCCCCTTGTGGATGCTGTGCTCCTCTCAAACCCCATTCAGCCCTGGGTAGGCCACTGTCAAAATGAGGGGCATTAGTGGGTCATGGTCTGATGGGCACCCCACCCATGTTGGGATGACAGCCCTAGCTGGGCCTCCGTGATCTTCCGGGCTGAGTGTCTCAGGTCCTCCAACCTCTTTCGGCAACGGGCGCTCCGCCGGCTGTGGATCCCCAGGGTCCGCACCTTCTTGCCAATGGCTCTCCTAATCCCTTTCTTTTGATGGGTGATGACCAGCATGGATACACAAACAGAAGACAGGAAATCATGTCCCCAGATCACATACATGTCAGTACACATTGCAATGAAAAAAATCTGTTTGGCCCAAAATGCCCACGTGGGGCACATACCACTCACTGAGTACATGGACAAGACTACAGACATTTCCCAATCTGCAGACTAAACCACCACCCTGCGCAGGCCTTCCACTAACTAGGTTGGTCAACTGATATCTTGTGGGATATGACCTGGCATTCTAACAGAGAGTTAAAAAGGTATGGGACACAACACAACTCTCTGGCTTCCTAAGCCACTGCAACTGTAGCTTCATGACATTTACTACACAATTTGGCACACATGGGCACAATCTAGCCTGTGAGGGGGGACTATATATTGGAGTACAGGGACAAAAGTGGACATGAGGCACCTACCTGCTCTTCTGGTGCATAATAGAGCTGTTTATACAGGGGTAGGACCTCCTCCACCACCTTCTCCAGTTCCTCATGGGAGAAGGCAGGGACCCTATCACCTATTGGATTGCTCCCAGAGGCGGTACATAGCTGCTCAGGTCGTGGAGGTCTTGCTGGCAGCAGTGTCAGGAGTGAAGTGAAGGATTTTTTAGAACAAGGTGGTCACATCCGCCACGTCCGCCACGTACACGGCTGTCACTGCTGGTGTACACATCCATTTGCCCAAAACCGTCACTGGCAACAATGTTGGCCCATGGCTGTGTCCGAGGCAGTCAGTCACCCGCCATTTTAAAAGCATTTTATGTGGTATTTGGCTAATAAATAATGCACCACAACACCGATTAATGGTCTAAACAACTGATAAGTGCAGGTCTTGTCCCGTCATGTGTGTCCTTCTACTTTAACAGCATTTGTATACATTGCCAGGCACCTATGGCTAGTTCATTTTGGCCACAGGCACCCATCCCCCACTGGTCATTTAAAATTCAGGTACTTATGTCACGTTCATGTTTCATGGAAAAACTCCTTGCTGTCAAGATAGATGATGTATAGACATTTGTGGTAAAGGAATGGGGAAACATGTTACTTCTGTGTAATTGACATCGGTAACGTGTACTGAGCATCAGGTCATCAAATCATGACATGCCTTGTCAGGGTATGTCAATAACAAGCATTATATATGTTGCAATAGAAAAATTGAATGATGGCTATACTCATTTCTTGTCCCACATAGGTACACAGGGATAGGAAGGATCAGACATCCTCCTGTCTACCGTCCACTGCCAGACCTTCAGGCCATGATAGGCAGACACATCATCCAATTGTATCATCTGAATATGCAAATAATTGTTAATCCATGTTATCATTTGGAGGCAGATCTATTGCCTGCCATTTCACATCCAAATAGCATACCACCCATTGTACAAGTTATGGCAGTGTTGCACTTCCAGGCCACAGGGTCCTTCCAAAATTCAGTGGTCCTAGCTGTGGTGATGTCCCTGCCTATGCTCAGTCTTGTATTGAAGGATGTACTCTCAGCAGTTTTGAAACATTTGCACAGCTATATCCAGTTTCCTCAATGTAAGGATTTTGCACATGTGAAGGCTGACTATGGTTTGGCACACATCTCACATGTGGTGGGAGCCATTGATGGTACACATGTTGCCTTGGTTCCACTGCATGCCAATGAACAAGTCTATCGGAACAGGAAGAACTTCTGTTCCATCAATGTCCAAGTTGTTTGTTTGGCAGACCTCTACATTTCACAGGTCTGCGCCGGTTATCCGGGTTAAGTCCATGATGCCTTCATCATGCAGAACAGCGCAATTTCATAGCTGATGTCACTACTGTACCCAGAGAGGGCCTGGCTGGTTGGTAAGTCACGTATGGCATGTGTGTTTGTATCAAATGTGTGCTGCAGAAGAAACAATTAGAAGGCTTAATTGTTGCACATATGTCCCATTGTATTACAGGGGACTCTGCATACCCAATCTGTCCATGGTTGTTGACACCGGTGAGGAACCCTACTATGCCAGGGGAAGTCCACTTAAATTATGCCCAAGGAAGAACACAGCGCATTGTGGAGCGGGCTTTTGGGCTCCTGAAAGCCAGATTTAGGAGCATAGAAAAGACTGGTGGAGCCCTCCTCTACTCACCCAAAAATGTACATATGATCATAGTGGCCTGCTGCATGCTCCACAACATTGCTCTGAGGAAGAACATCCCATATATACCAGATGAGGGGGAGCTAGCAGCGCCACTGGGTGAGAATACTGAAATGCCAAGTCAGGATGATTGTGATGAGGTGGAAGATGAAGACTTGCAGGCAGATCTCATCAGTCAATACTTTACTCGAGTGTAAGTGTGTGGTAATATGTGATTCTGGGGATTGTATGGCACACTGTAGTTGACAGGATGTGTTGACTAGATTTGGTGTGTGTAAGTCATTTGCCAAAAGCAGCTAGGACAGTGGGTGGGTGGAATTGTGAAGTGCACAATATACTCGTTTAATCTAGTGTGTTGATCCAATTGTCTCATGTGTGTGATCATATGGCCTTGACACATGTTTTCATCCAGTGCAATCCATGCATTCTCCCTTCACATTATGTTGACAATGATCGTTTATTACCTGTATGTAGCTGTCAAAGTGTTTCCACACTGACATAGGTTTGACATAGGTCTGTATCTTACCACCAGATGCTTCTTATTTTATTCTACGGTACAAGGTCTGACATAGCCCTTTCTTCTGCTGTTTGGGGGATGGTACCTTGAGATATCTCGCCTGACTCAACATAGTTCTTGGCTATGACAGTCTACTGATTTTGGCAGCCTATGTGCTGTACAGTGCACTAAAACGTTTGGTGTGATTAGTCACTTGTGTCATTGTGTTGATAGTAATCCTCTGCATGCCACTGCCTGTGACATATCCTTCCTTCCATTACCATCTTTTGTATTGATCATTGACATCACATGGATTTAACATTCAAAATCACACAATTATGAACAATTACTAGTAGGCATTGTTTTAGTGTTAGGTGTGTTTATTTACAACTGCACACGAAATACAGGTAAAACTCTAAAAAAGAAATTGACAGTGATGGGATCAGTCATGGTGGATGTAATCAATATTGTAGATGCCACAAGATTTGAAGTCCAAAGTCCAGTGTACTACTAGCATGGAAAATGAAAAGTGGTTGGAGAACAGTCAACAGAGTGAATCAGTGGCACACAAAGGAGTTTCATCAGGAAGGGCTCACTTCCTGGCAATGGTTTGTGTCTTGCCACCTGATCCTCCTGGATGCTTGGGTGGATGTCCCTGCTTGTGGGGGAGTTCTTCAGCTACAGAGGTATGGGTGTCTGAGGCAGGTCCTTCTCCTGGCAGGGCCTCCCTTCCAGTGTCTGCCACAGATACAGAAGGGGCTGGAATAGACTGGTCAATAAAAGGGGTCTTTTGTTGTTGACAATCCCTGCTCAGGGTGGTGTTGATGTCTCTCAGCACCTCTGTTATGGAGGCCATGTTGCTATTGTGGGCCTCCCACTGTTCACGAATTTCCCAATGGATGTCCCTCTGGAGGTCCTTGTCCTCCCTGAGCTTAGGAAGTACCTGGCCCATCACGCCTTAGGATTGTTGGGATGCGCCCAAGAATTGGGTGATGGTGTCCTGGCCAGAACCATCTCCAACAGCCACATACTGCTGGCCCACATCATACCTCCCAAGCACCCTAGCCCCATGTGCCAGCCCCCTAATGTTGGTACCAGGACCATCATTGCCGGAGGTGTCTTGCTGTGACTCAGGATCCTGTACTGAGGGGCACAAGATTGTTGTCACTGTCCTTGGGACACAGGTTTGGGGGCGACTGATTGCGAGAGATGTTGACGCAACCAGGCTGGGAGGAGTCGATGTAGTCACAGTGAGGCTGACAGATGTCGTCTGAGCGGGTTGGCCTGATGGGCCAGAACTGTCCTCAATGCCCATACATTCAAAAGTGTTGTCCTCACTGAGGGCTTCATCTGTGGGGATAGTGGCAGTCTCTTGAGTGGTCTCTGTGAGAGACAGAATGTTGCAGGTTGTATTGTGACATCTGCCTCCAATAGTTAACAGTGACATACGTACACACTGGATTTGTTAATTAGCCTTATGTGACAAGCACACATGCTATCGACTGTGTCTAAGCTGACATTGTGGTAACATACTAATTACATTGCAGACAACTCGATTATGGATGTCTGAGTTGGGATGGTCATAGACTAATATCTTGCCAAAGGTGCAGTGAAAACAGTGGCTGGGCAGGATGTGATTTCTGTCAGCTTAAGCCCTAGTTGACTGTAATGCAGGCAGTTCCATGACCTTTGCTGTATATGTGATAGTGCTATCATGTGGTCAGTGCTTTGGGAATATGTCTGCTGCCAATACCATTCAGATGATGCATTTTGGTGCATTTATTTTTTTGGCAGATAGTTTGAGCTCTCCTTCCTCTCCACATTTTTGGCATCTTGGCATAGCTGCTCAAGATGGATCTAGGTGTTAAGCCACATCACAGAGAGTACCATGTTCTATATCTTGGTCCCTCCCAGGATAAACTACATGTGGGATTTCACAAGCAGATGCACATTGTAATATGGACAGTGGCCTGGTTCTTGAAGTTACAGAGACAGGCCCTTGTTGGATATGCAGTCATGTTACTTCAAGATGTACACACAATATGCATGGGTCATACTCTCAGGTGTTTACAGTTCCATTGCAAGTTCAGGTACTGGGGTACTTGAACAGATGCACAGTGGGCTGATGTTTGGCATTGGGTATACAGTGCCTCCTGTCCTTAGCATTGCTATAGGTGTCTGTCCAACACACAAACTATACAGATGCGATCCTCTCAGGTGAGTACAGTTTGACAGTTTGGTAGAGAGAAAAAGGGTCATAGTGGCAGAGAACAGTGTTGTGCCAAGTAGAGTGAAAGTAGCAGGGTCTCCTGGCCTTAGCATTGCTGTCAGTGCCTGTCCTACACACAGACTGCACATATGCCATCCTCTGAGGTGAGTACACTCCAATGTGGAATTTGTACTAAATGTTACATTTGAGTAGGATACACTGTTATGGTTTTTGTCATGCTGGAACAGGTCCTACTGGGATTTGTAGTGCTGTCAACCCCTGTACTACACTCACTATAAAGAGATGTAGTTCATCCAGGTGAGTCTTCACATGTTGGAGGCCAGACAGGGGTCTGTAGACAGGTGTACACTGGACTGTTGAGTGGGGCGACAGTGAGGGTTGCAAAAGGTGATCAGTGAGCATGCATACAAAAACATTTTGGTGCCATTTTAATTGCTGTGACTTACTTGACTCAACTCCCCCAGGTATTCTTGCTAAGCCCTCAGGATGCAGGATAGCCAAGACCTTCTCCTCCCAGGATGTGAGTTGTAAGGGAGAAGGTAGGGGCCCACCGTTAGTCTTTTGGACATGCAGCTGATGCCTAGATGCCATGGAATGGACCTTCCCCCTGAAGTTGTTCCACCTTTTCCTGATGTTGTCCCTTGTGCGTGGGGTGGGGCCTACAGAATTCACTCTTTCGACTATCCTTTGCCACATTTCCATTTTACGTCCAATGGTAGCGTGATGGACTTGGGCTCCAAATAGATGTGGCTCTACTCTATTGATTTCATTCACCATGATTCTTAACTCATATTGGGTGAAACAGGGATTATTTGGGTTGACATGGTTGTGAAATGCAATAATCACTGGGAAAGATAGGTGCTGGGAATTGAGAAGGTGACGGGTAGTAAATGGAGCGGAGGGGTGCAAATGGGTGTGGTGTGGGTGTGTTGAGGGTGTGGAATATTTGCTCAGTGAGAGATAGAGGGGTGCCAATTAAATTGGATTTTGTCTTATTTTGGGTGCTCTGGATGGTGTATTTTGTGTGTGAGTTGCAAAGGATTGTGGTGTGTGAAGGGGTGTGTTTTTTTAGTGTGGTTCATAGGTGTGTCGGGGTGTGAATGTGTGTCAGCTGTGTTGTTTTTAAAATCTTCCAATGTTGTGTGGTGTATTATTGTGGTCGCCGCGAACAGCAGTAGTTCAGACTTCCATTGGAGGACTAACACAGCATCATCGCCACTGCAATTTTAAACTTGTAATGGGTTCGGTGGTTGGTTGACGGGCTGTTGGTGCTGGTGGTTGGACTGCCTATTTCCCACCCTCCAATGTACTGGCGGTGCTGCTTTTTTGGCTGGGTTTCGGAGGTCCTGGCTGTGTGACTCGTAATACAGCGGTCTGTATGACCGCCATCATGGCAGTCTTTTGGCGTCTGCCACTATGGCAGTCTGGCAGTCTGACCACCAAAGTCGTAATGAGGTTCTACGTGTAGACTTATATTCATAGTGCATTTCTTTGTGTTTTTGATTTAGGAGTTTTTATTAGAGGTAGCAAATAAAATTCTGAACTTGGTCATTTGTTTTTCCAATTCAGGTATGGTGTAATTAAGGGCCAGATGTAGGAAGCATTTTGCATGGTGCAAATTGCGAAAATCGCAGTTTGCGCCATGCAAAATGCTCATTGCGATGGTCATTCACAATTTGCGACTCGCATTGTGATGCTAAATTGCTTTGTGATCACGAATGCGGTCGCAAAGCAATTCGCAGTTACCACAAGTGTCACACTGGTGGTAACCCATTCGCAAAAGGGAAGGGGTCCCCATGGGACCCCTTCCCCTTTGTGGATGTTGCCCAAATTTTTTTTCAGAGAAGGCATTGGTCCAATGGACCACTGCCTACTCTGAAAAAACGAAACCAAATGGTTTCGTTATTTTTTTTATTTTGCAACTCGTTTTCCTTTAAGGAAAATGGGCTGCAAATTTTTTTAAAAACTGCTTTATTTAAAAAGCAGTCACAGACATGGAGGTCTGCTGTCTTCAGCAGGCCACCATCCCTGTGAGTGCAGGGACTTGCTATGGGGTTGCAAAATGCGACCCACCTCATTAATATTAATGCATCGACTCGCAATTTCCAATTCGCAAAATCGGAACTTCCTACATCTGGCCCTAAGTTCTTTACTTTTCATTTACCAATATGGATATTGCTGAACCTTTTATTGGTGCATTAATAGTGTCCCAGTGAAACATTTCTAATGTACTTTAAGCAACATTCCACCTAAATTATAATCATTGATTGTATTTAACATTCAGGAAGGTAAATTTACACATGTGTAAATCTGCTTGTGTAAATGTACTCTTATACTTTGTAGTAAATTTACTACTTTTGGCTATTCACCATTTTTGAGTGTAGGTTTACTACAAAGTTTCAACTTACGTGCCACCAGTCCTAAAACATGTTGTGGAGTCAAATTTATGATTACATAGTTCCTACAGCCAAAACTGACCTAAAACAGAGGTATCTCAGACCCGGTGTAAGTCCAGCACTACATAAGGTCAACCTCTGCTACTGCAACACCTTCCTTTATAAGATAACTGGCTGGGACTTCAAATAGAACCCTATAGCAAATATTGTTCAAATAAATTAATTTATTTTGACTTTTTAAATATGTATATACATAACTTTAAGTAATTTTTAATACACAATAAGTAAATACAAACATTTTACTGTAGGTCGGATTTTGTAAAAAAATAGTTATACTTGATTTTAATATATTTTAATTCAATCAAATATTTAATCTGAAATTAGTTAATGAAAAAAGTCACTACTAGCAACTTTTCACATGTAGACAGATTTATCCACTACAAAGGAGGATATCTCTCTTTGGCAAAGTATGGGAAATTGTTTATTAAATATTAAATTAAAAAATGCTTGCAATATTTGTATGATAAATATGAATGTAAATTAATTTTGTACATTTATTTTAAATGTAGACCAACATTTTAAATTAAAAAAGCTACACCTCTGTTAACTTTATTTTGAATTAAATGTTCAACAATTTAAATATGAAACTACATTTTTTTAAACATTTTTTTTAAAGAAATCTCACATAAACTAATAGTTTATATTTCCTTGTTATGCACCATACCTCAGAAAAAGTTATTTACAGAATTAATTTAATATACATATTTTAAATTGAATTACATTGTAATTGAAAAGGGTTATCAAAATATTTTACTGTAAATAATATTTCTTCGTATATCTTTTTTACATTACAATACATTTGTATATATTTTTTAAATGTCAAAAGGATTCATTTTACCATTTTTTATGGTACTATTCAAATCCCTGCCTTGATTATTGTCTATGGGAGACTGTTGAAGTGCCCTTGGCTTCGGGTCTGACCTGTAATACATTTACTCCTGTTGTGGCTCATTTTTTATTTTAGTAACTTCAGAAGTGCAGTTTGTAAATAGCAACAGGCTTACTCATTTTTGGGTTGGTGTCTGTCCCCCCCTTTAATCCTTCTATAGCTCTTTCCTAACCCCTCCTTACTGCTCCCAAATCCATTCCCCTTTAGTAGTAAGTATTCCCCATTCCAGCCACACCCTCATTCATGTCACCTTTACTTCTAAAATAAATACCTATAAACGCAGAGCACTAAGTATTCGGGCAGAGATCTATGCACTTAAAATATGGGAGAGGAGGCGGCATTGAATCCTGCATGTAGTTTAGTCATTAGAATTTTGTAGTTAACTGGTGCAATTGTAGTACTCCTAAAGATACCATAAAATTAAGTTTGTGAATAGATGCCATTAGATGTAGTACAGAGTTTTGGCTTTACTAATCATTGCCATCCAGTATAAGAATTCTGCAACAGCAAAAAAAATTCAATAATCAGATTGCAACTTGCCTGTTAATGTCTGGCTTACTTTTTATGGCTTTTTTTAAAAGAATGTTTACTATTTCATACACAATTCAGGATAATGTGATGGATTTATGAAAACTATGTACTGTCTATCTGGAAAAAACATAAATCTTGTCAAATCCACCCTAGTAAATGCATTTAATTTAATCACTATTATAGAGTTATGAATCTGCAACAGGCAACATGGATGGTGTTCTTTTCAAGATTTAATTTCATTTTAACATTTCAACCGGGATAATATATTGTGAAAGCAGGTGCACTGTCATCATTCAATTATACAAGTTCCCCAAGTATGGATATTTTGCCAATCATTCACTAGTAGTGGAAACCTTGGGTAATACAGATTTTGTGAACAGGCATAAGAACTGACAGGCAAATGGCATGAATTTGACAGTTTTAAGTGATTTTTAAAAATATGAAAAATTTCAGTTTAAAGGTATATTTAATGTGGATAAGCAAATTTTTGTATGTTCTAAGAAGATGACACTCAACTTAAATTAATGAGATGAGGGAAGGATATTTCAATTGTTGTTCACCCATAAAGGCAATAGACTGTACATTTAGTCACAATATATCATCCATTGGTAAATCAAGTTAAAGTTAGATAGTTGATGAACGTTAAGATCTGTGGTGTCTGTGCATAATATGAAGTATTTCCTGGAAAGCCTAGTAAATTTCTGTGCTACTCCATATCCTGAAGTAGCCATGTGCAAGATGTCTTTGGATTCCTTAATGGAACTAATGTTATCAGTTCATAATACTACTCTATTGTGGGTGGGTGATTTATTTCTAAGGATCAAATGTTTCATTGCTTTTCCTGGATCACCAACTTCCCTGAAATTGTTTCACATTTTCTTGAATTGGATTTATCATGTATGGAATGCCATACAATGATGAGTCAAATCTGAAAATGGAGAAATACTTGGGCCCATATTTATACTTTTTTAGCACCGCTTTTTGACGCAAAAGCGGCGCAAACTTCCAAAATACATTTGCATTTTGGAAGTTTGCACCGCTTTTGCATAAAAAAATGACGCAAACGCTGCGCTAAAAAAGTATAAATATGGGCCTTTATATCTGCACTACACAACCAAAGTTTGATGGCAAATCAGTAAACATAAAAAAAGGACACCTGATCAATATTTGAGATTACTTTCTCTGTGTCTCGGTCTCAGTGTAATTTGACTGTTTTAGGGTCGACCTTGATTCAATAAAGGACAGACAAGCAGTTGGGGTCTCAGCAGGACTATCTTCTTTATTCAGAATGGTGGTTCACAGTGCTTAATTTGAGCCAGTGTGGCAGCTGGGACCCACCAACACTCATTACTTGGCCCCAAGACTTATTTTTTATCACCATGTTTCACCTAGAACAAGAGAGAGACAGGGGTGGAAAATAGAGACAAAGGGCCTAATTAAGAGTTTGGCGGATAGGAAAGCCCGTCCACTAAACTCCTGACAGGGTGGCTGATTCCTTCATGGTGACCACCCCACCGGAGTCATTGAGAGTTTCCTGCTAGGGTGGTGGGCAGAAACCTCAGTTTTCGCCCATTGGCTTAGCGGGAAACAGGTTACAGCATTGCTTCTGGCTCATAATCGAGCCAGCAGCAATGCTTTATACCGCAGGGTGCTGGGCAGGGGGACCACTGCTCTGCCCATGCCATGGGCAGTGCAGGGGCTCCCCTGTGGCCTCCTGCACCTGTTCTCCGCCAGCCTTTTCATGGCAGTCTTACTGCAGGGCAGTGCTACATGCAGCACTACCATGCCGGATTACGATCTCTGCCACTGCCAGGCCGCCGGGATCATGGATCCTGGTGGTGCTGCCAGTTCCCTAGCAATTTGACCGCCAGAGTTTTATTGTGGAGGTCCTGACCGCCACCGCGAGTGTGGCGTTCTGAAGACCGCCACACTTGTAATTCGGCAAAAAGTGGTAAAGCATTTCTATTGTTGAGGAACTATGAGAGCACCTAAATTATTTGTGTGCTCTGCAAGTACTTAAACACTCATTTGATTATTGAACAGCTGTTGACCAATTTATTAGTATTCCCTTCAGGACATTTCTATAATCCATTGTTATTGATCCGGTTCTAGAGGGGATATGGACTAGCCTATTATTTAATACTATCTATCTTCTTTTTCTGGCCTACATGATAGCCATCCTCGACCTTTCACTGCTTTGGTCGACGTCTAAATGCCACAGATTCCTCAGCTCATCCTCTTGCTTGAGATCTGATAACCTACTTTCCATGGTTCCTGTTATTCCTTTTTAACCCTCCTATCCCCAAAACAAGCATTATAAGAGAGGGCAAGGGAAATACCCAGAAGGGGTATAGATTCCTGTTTGTCTTTTTTAAGGTAACCTGCTGCGCCACCACTTCTTGTGTCAGAAGGCTCTCTGATCAGTTTCAGCTTCTTACAAATATTCCACCAGTGGGTGCATCTTGTTTTTGACTGTTCGTTGCTTTGCTAATTTCTCTACTTTCATGATTATACAGTGATTGAATCTGCTAACCAATAAATGTAAGCATGCGTTACATTTTTCTCATGGCTTCTAAATGGCCATTGAAGCCCAAATAGTCTGTTATTTCAGACCCCAGTACCCATCAAAAAGTCAACGTTGACTCTACTATGGACTGCTTACATTCCGCCTGACAAACCTTGTTCATGTCCACCCACACCCAGGCTTGGCAGACGTATCCGCATTTCTTTTACATAGCCTTTGTAAGGCATAAATTCCCTTACCACTTCCATGACCTCCCCTTTTCCTGCCCCTTCCCCAAAACACAACAGGAAGTCCACCATAATTGCAGATTTGCTCAAATTGTACATGCAATTTGTGGTTGAAAATCAATAAACCTGTTTCATCCAAATCTGTGAATGTCTGTTATCGATTGTATATTTTTTTATCAGATTTTACTATGTATCATCTTTGTATTTAAATTAAATATTTCTGTGGAAATGTTTTTATCAATAAAAAAAACATTTCTGCTCCTAGTTAAAAAAAGCTTTACCATTTCTGGCAACAAACTGATAATTTTTCAGGAGAGCGTTCAAAAACATTTGTGGATCAGTACTTATATGCCCCAAATCTTATTTGCAATAAACTGTATCCATTGAAACCATTTATAATTGCCAACTATAATGAGGACAACAGAACTAATGTAATTGTGCGGTCACATCGTTTTCTGTAAATTATCTATTCATTTAATGTGCCATTTACTCTTCACTCTTCTCAATAACAAACAGATTTTAACCGAAAATGTGTTCTAGTACAATTGAATTAAAGGTTAGTTTTAAAAAAAAGTGCCTAATGTAGTGCGATGCATTTTCCTGACACTTTGCAATGGTCAAAGGTTAACTGGTCACATTTCAGTTCTTGATTGCTGTATTCAGGTATTAAACTGGTACTAATGAGGTGAAACATTTGTCCAGACAGTATTAATGTTTTCAGTAAATGGACTGGGGAATGGCTTTAGCTGTAGCACGAAAAATATTCTAGCATATTGAAATGTAATCCAAAAATTGCAGAACAAGTGAGTGTATGTAATGAAAGAATTTTGCTTCATTATTCATATCATACTACAAACACTCTTCCCCCCAAAAAGCAGTTGTTTCAAGAAGTCACTCGGGATAAAGAATAATACCAAACTCTTTACTTCCGTTTATAGAGTCTGATGGCTTGAATGCTTCAGTGCTTTCTAGCACTTACGTAATAAATATGTAATTTAACGTATTTTGAGACATATTATCCCAAGACAAAGACAGATGAGCACTGAGGGGTGTATTCAATCTGTTTATGTCAAGGTGTAGCAGTCAACTAATCGCAGCTCCATCTTTGAACCTTTCTTAAGACAAAAATTATATTCTACAAGGCTGCCCTGTGGCGGACGATGGGCTTCGAAATTCCCATATTGTGGACAAAGCGTAAAACCCAAGCTGAAACCACTCCCAAAACACAAGTGAGATACACAGAATAAAAGTGGAAAACCGTTTACTACACATAGCGGTTGATTATGAGTCTGGCGTTCACAAGACTGCCAGACTCACTGTGGTAGTCAGACTGCTGCAGCTGTGGCAGTTCGACCGCCGACATAACAAGGTTGGTGGGTAGACCAGCCAACCTACCACTGGCCCCGCCAGGATCCAAGATCCCAAAGGGCTTATGGCAGTCCTGGTTGTAATCAGCCAGGGCGGCACTGACCTCAGCCTTGTTCTCCGCCAGCCTCTTCATGGCAGTTTCACCACCATGAAAAGTCTGGTGGAGGAGAAACGTGCAGGGGCCACAGGAGGCCCTCCACTGCCCATGCCTGTGGCATGTGGCATTTGCACTGCAGGGATCCCCCTACCCAGCACTCTTGAAATGCGCACTGTCTGATGTACAGACTGCTCATTTCAACTGTGGTGCACCCTGTGTGCAGCAGCATTGCCACTGGCTCAAATATGAGCCAGGAATAATGCTGCTGCACCGTTCCCGCTGGACTGACTGGTGGGAACCTTGGTTTTTGCCGGTCATCCCAGTGGGAAAGTTGTAATGGTGCGGGTGGGGAGACCGTCAGCACTGTGGCGTTCTCCTCGTCGGGAGTTTGGCAGACAGACGTTTCCATCCGCCAAACTCCTAATGACCCCCAAAGTGTTTACATAATGTGATGTTTTCTGTTCTTTGTACCATTTTATGTGTAAAACAAACACAAACTCTTAATCTTGTGATTATAGGAAACAAAATGTTGATTGTGTGATTCATGAAAGGTAAAAGCATTATTTCTTGGTAAATGCTTTTTTCAAGATGGTCCAGTGAATGCATTCACTGTTGTTTTCTAAGAAGATCAGGATTTTACATATCACTGGTAATTTTTTCTTGCCTTTTCTTGTCGCATAATGTAGTCATGCCGATTGCTTATTTTGACCTCAACTGCTGCATTATTCCAGTGACCCTGACTATAATTTCCAGCAGGGACTTTACTCATTTATTCTAGTCCCAGATATTGTCTTTTGTAAACATAATGACATACTTTCTTCAGTCTTTGCTATTTGATTATGACTGCATTTTTCTTCATTAAGCACTCATTTTTTTCTCATTTGCTTTGAGTTTTTAAATCCATAATCATGATGCTATGGAATTAAAGATACTTTTATTTATTGGTTTACCTCGTATGTTTCTGCATCCTAGATTTATAACATGTTAGATACATAAATACACCAACAAAATCCTAATGTCTAGGCATAAAAGAACACTACAGAGCAGACATAATGAATGAGAAGGAGCACAGGAAGGAGAACTACTTCAAAGAGAAAGTCAACCAAACATCAGGCCCCTTTACAAGGATCACAGTGGAATTCTAATTTGCGAGTGCTTCTTCCTCACACACCTACTTTGGATCAATGTTCCCTTCCACAGCGGTTTCCTTTTATATGCATGAGCTTTGCAGCGGCTGAAAAGGTCAGATATTCATATGACAACTGACCCACCTGACCAACATTTTCGGATGAATGAAGTCCAAAAGGTCAGAATTCATGGTCAGTTAAACTGAAAGCATCAGGTAGTAAAACAAATTAAAAAAGAAAGAAAAACGTTTGTAACAGAAAGGTCAATCATACATCTATGTAGTTTGGAGCTATCAGAGCATCTGAATTGCACGGGGCAATTTGCAAACATTGAAGTAAAAAAATTAGGTAAGGCAGTTTTGGGTTAACAAAAAAATATGCAGTGGTGGGCTATGAATGTACCCTTTTAACCTGTCAGATATTTGTTTCAGGTTAGAACTTCAGTTTGGGGACTTGCCTTTCCATCTCCATCTTGTGTGAACCAATCGCTGTTGTTATCATGGCTAGTTTCCACAGATATCAGAAATGTTCCCACCAGGCGTAACATCGCACACAATGGCCAGGTGGTACTAATAATCCCAAATGAAGGGAAAGAAGTACCAATATTTAATGCAGTGTAATGCAGGAAGACATCTTGCTGCCCTCCGCTGCTTGAAAGGGATGGGGCAGAAATGCCACAGCTAGTAAGATATGGCGCATTTCTTCTGTCTCCTAGGGTTGGTGCACTTGTGGCTGCCTAGTGCCAACGCTGGCACCCTTGCGCGATAGTGCAGGGGTGGCTTCATTACCAGCAGGATTGCTTTTGTGCAGGAAGGGACAGTTTGTAAGGCATGTTTATCTTTGTATACAAAGAGGAGGCAATAATGAGAATAAAGATATTCCTCCCCATTACTGCTGAGGTCTGCGAAGCACCATTTTGGTGCAATTCCAGACTTAAGGACTTTTGAAAATGTTTTTGCCGCTGCCCAAAAAACAGTAAAACGCCACAACTAGATATTGTGTTGTGCGGTATGTCGGTGCAAATTAATATCATCAGGGTTGTTTTTTTGGAATCTGATTAGGTGCTCAGGTTCTGTGAGATGATAGAGCAATTTTGGTCCAAAGTCTACACAGTGCAAAAACGTATCTTTCAATTGACGCAGCCGCCATTCCTGCACTGATTGGTCAGCTCAAATGTTATTATACGCTGGTTGGCCGGCACAAATTCTGATGCACAGCGCAAAACTGCTCAGCCAGCGGTGTATGGTATGTAATACCACCGCGGAATATAGTGCCCCGTTTAAGTTTATGTGTAAGAGGCCTTAACATTAGCATTTTCTGCTGGCACTTTAATATATCTTAGCAGAAAGTGGTGGTACACGAGATAATGTTTCTTTGTCCTCACGTAGATGCACCCCGCGATCACCTAATTGCATTTTATTTCCAATATTTTCTCTCACTGTGCATAGAAACCGCAGCTGTCGTGCAGAAACTAGCTTTGTTCCGATCATATTATCTGCTCAAACCAGTCGCTTGAAGTATGTGATAATGCTGAAAGAATCTGATGTTTGAGTATCGAGAGACTCGGGGCCGGTTTCACATTCCTTTTGCAACTCAGGGGATTTCGCTCGAATTAAGCGCCAGACCTGCAAACGTTCCTAAGTAGCACGCGACTCTCACCAATTTTGTTTGTATGATATGACCTGGCACAGGTGCAGCTGAATTCTCTTCTCTTTCATAGGCGTCGAACAATATTTACTAACTTCTGCCTTTGTTGGTAGATTATGATACTATGTCTTATTCAGAAAAAAAAATGACTTACTCAATTAGAAATGGTATTTTGAAATTACTTTGCCATAACCTTGATGACGTTAATGTGTTGCATAATATTTCTAATTAGATCATTGCGTGGTGCTTGTGAGGGCTGGCATGCAGGTTTACCAATTGCACTTGTACTGATATACATGACTTACCCTTTTGTGCATACATGGATGTCATTGTGTGAGATATGAAGTGCTTAGCAGTTTAGGTTCGGTCAGTGCAGTACCCACATAGTTGGGACACAGAGCACTGCACAACTCATTTAAGAAGCTAGGGCAACTGAATCCATAGTAACTGAGGTGTTAACTGACTGCTCTCTGTAAAGAGAAAGAATCAGTGATTAAAAGGTGGTATGACTGATTATCATAGTGACGCTATCGCCCGTGGAAATTGAAAAAACAACAAATCAGGTTAGTGTGTATTTTTTCAAAATTAACCAAGACTGTGTTAAAACCAAATAAAGTGATATGTGACAAAACAACTTGGAAAGTAGGAATGTAAGGCTTTCTTTTGTGTAAAACTATCTAAACATAAGACTATCTAAACATAAAAGACTTTCAGTAGTGTTACTATCGTTTTTGGGGCACGTTTCAAAGAGAAACTCTACAGAGACTTCATACCAAGTGCCTGAGAATTGGTACTGAGAGAGCGTAGCTTATAAAATTTATATTAACATGAAATGTTTATGAACTAATGTGTGATAATGCCGCATAGAAATTGTACTAGTATATTTTGCTAAAACGTGCACTTGAAATGTGACCACGGGGAGTGGCTGCCAATGTATACGGGGACTAATGAAAATGACTAATGCCTATGAATATTTGTATTAAATAATGGTTTTATACTAATTATTAATGATTATGTTATTACGGTTATGCTAAATAAATCTTGTAGGCCTTAAGTTAGCATGAGCCAAAGCTAAGCTGCCTGGCTCTCATATTAAATGTGTTTTCTAAACGTGCAGTATGCTGACTCGCAAAAGGACATGACCTCTTGTTTTCTTCAACTAACCAATAAAACACTTGTGAACCATTGTGGGGTGACAAATTTGATGAGCTAATTCAAAGTTAATTGGGTAGAGATAGTGGGGTGCAACCCCTTAGCCAAGTAGATTTTAGGGGAACGTACAATGAAAAAAGGGATAAAAACCCATGACACGGGGAGCCAGAGAGAGGTGTTAGGGAAATGCTATTGATTTTATCCAGAAACTCTGTCACTCTGTTTGGGGACTTATATGGTTTTAATTAAACCATCCTTTCTTAGATTGCCCATTTTACACTTTGCCTCCTTATGAGGGAAGTGGCCCTTTATTCCCCGGAGCTGAGTTTTTGACTGATGGCGAATCAACTGATGTCCTGAAGACGAAGACTGAACCTGAGTGCTGACCCCAACCTTGGAGGGTAACTATGACAATGAAATTGTGATTTGTCTGTTTGCCTTTCCTTTCTAGGTACCAACTGCTTACTTCTGACAAAGACCATAGCTAGATGTTTTCCAAATTGGTGTTCTAAATTGTTTTGCATGAAGCCCAACATGCCAATGCTAATCAGTGGTTAGGACAGGTGTTCACTAAACTGACGCATATAGACAAACGACTGAACCTATGCTTTGTTGAACCGACGCGTCAATGATACTCTGCTAAAGTTGACCTATGGTCACGCTGTGTTATGTTTTGATGTTTATGATTCTTGCCTTAATGAAATCTTATCAGAGTTGCCATATTGTGACTATGCCATTTTGTTTCTTGGTTTTGAGATTAACACACTTGCTCTTAGAATTCTGATTAACAGGGAATAAAACTCATAAAATTCTACTAAACTGGTGTGGTTATTCATGACTGCCAGGTCATGGTGGTGTCTTGAATTGATTGATGTCTTTGACTAAAGTGAAATGCATTGTTGTAATAAATATTGATGACATTATTGATGTATTGATTGACATATTGATTAGCTATCTCGTCCTAAGGTGTCTCTCAACTGGGTCAAAAGATTCATTGGCCTAAAACGAGTCCTCATGTGTAATAAATTATCATAAAGGGACGCGTTAACAGTACAATTGCGCATTAACAAATAAGAGAATAACCATAATCGGAGTCAATCAAAGAATCAGATTTAGGATTCCGTTTTCCTATTTCTTACAGTGATGTTAAATAGTGGTGGGCAGAACTCGTGGCACCAGATTCTGCAGAGTTCTGCCCACCTTATTGTTGTCATCTACTAAATGATTGATTAGCTATGTACTAGAATCATTACCACGGCTGGAGATGAAAATCCAGCAAACACGTGTGGCAGAAGCATGACCAGGGTCCACCCAAGGCACCATCACTTAGTGTATTTATCAATCTACGTATGCTTACAGGTAAAGTCCTCTAAAACTCCAAGATCGCCTGCATCGCGTAAATATATGTTGATTTGAAAGGGTGTGATAGCATATTATGAAGTATCACGTGGCAACAATCCAGCAAGCAGACACTTAATATTCATTGCGTATCAGACATCTGGCCCTTCAACAGCCATCAGGGGAGTCAGCGAGCATAAACGTAATCCTTCTCCCAAGGCCTAATGTGCTTGATTAATTGAAACACGCAATACAGAGATGCAGTTCAGGCAAAGCTGAAAAATGCAGCAAAACAAGAAATTGTTCCTGCTGCTTTTTGATGACAGACAAGAGAACGAGCTGACTGACTGGGAAGAACAACAGACAAAGTCTGTCCCATACATGAAAACAACAACTTCTGCACATAACAGGAGCTGGCACACCTGCACAATAACCCTTGTTATAACGAACTGTGCTTTATTGTGGGTTAGTAAAGATTTACCAGTGGACATGTGCCTCTTTAACATGCTGTCCCTGTGGGAGCATTTTCACATTAGATAAAAAGCACCTGGAGGCAGCCAACCAGACGCCCTCTGCTAAAAGGTAGCATGCAACCTCAAAGAAGCCATTTCACAATGCACAGCTTTCAAATACGGGCCCTTTATGGGAAATAGGAATGAATCAACAAATAGCAGTCCCACAGAAGATTTTCTGCTTCAGGCTTCCATCCCCAGACAGTCATTCACTAGTCACATACATGTGAGAAGCCTCCCAGTGAAACTCACGCCTCCATCTGCACAGTCACTGGTACTTAATGCAAAAAAGTGATGAACAACAAAGCTACTGTGTGCTTCCAAGCGCTAATGCACAATGACATTCTGCTGTGATGCCCCGTGAGTTCAACCGAGAGAACTGAAAAACATCAATGCAGACCACTCTGGGTACAAATGCCTTGGTTTCAACACATGCTGAATGGTAGAGGAGGTACCACATGACAAAATATCTGCTTCTTAAACCAAGTTCAACACGAGCCATAATTGTTTAAAGATTACGTTAATAATCAGCCGTGACAGCAACACTGTACCTCTGGCTGCCCTGCACCCTTTCACACTGTGTGGGATCCAGTTCCAGCAGGCTATACTCCCCAGAGGTCACACTGGGGCTGAAGCTAAGACAATTCACGCTTTCTAGCAGTTATTCTGAGAAACAGCGCAGCCTCCTGCAGAGTACCATCCACCACCTCAAGGCTGCGGCAATCCAAATGGAGCGAAAGTTTAGGATCTCACTGGGGAACGGAACAAGATGTGCTTCACCAGAACATATGCGCATGCTCCGTGTCTTCACATTCCAAGAGGCGGCCATCCTAAAACCAGGCAAAAACAATTCTGTGTTGTGACCATGCAAAAGTTAGGGTGGGTGCCGGTAAACTCCACCACGCAGCAGTAGGTGGAGTTTTTGCTGAAATCCAAGCTGCAAGCAGAGTGTGGCGTGGCAAAACTCCTTGAATTCCATTGGCAGAGCGGAGTTTACTGCCCATCCCTAATGTTGAATACACCCACTAGAAGGTTAACTCCAGGGTTCTCCTTAGGATACACATAATGATACAGTTGTATTTTTTATTCCCCTTAGAATACATCCACACCAGAAAAGAAGGTACCTACTAGAAAAAGCAGAGCCCTAGGTACATTGATGATGCACCATGTAAAGAGTCCCACATGAACGGGAACTGATTGTTTATGTTTACAATCTAGACACACATACCCACAGAAGTCATGTTCAAAAGCGACCCAGAACCAGAAGGTAACATCCACAATCCAACGCTATCTACAATTAAGCTCAAGGCCATGTTCTAGCCTTGAGTGCTGGAAGACATCTTCTTTCTTCTCTCCTTTTTTCCTTGGAGGCGACCACTCAGCCTTGGTGTACACAATCACCTGGTTGGAATTTGGCCAAAAGGAGAATAGGTAGATACTCTACGCTTCTGCAGAGGCCTATAATTCAGGCGAGAGGAACTGGATCTGACACCCTACAGCCTAGATTGGCAGTTTTAAACTGCTATTTCTTTCTGGCAAACTAGAGAGAAATAGACCTTTTGCCTGGCCTAAATCTTCCCTTTTAGTACTTATATGTCACCCAGAAGGTTAATCAAGCAATAAATCAATCAGTATTTGTAGAGCGTAGCACTGTCATCCTGAGGGTATATGGGGGGTGGGGTGCGATGTCTCTGTCAAAAAGCCAGATCTTGAACTTCTTCCTGAAATCCGCAAGGGAGGGTGCTGTTTGAAGGTGGAGGGGGATCTCGTTTGTGGTCTTGGCAGCAATGTAGGAGAAGGCATGGCCACCGCTGCAGGTGCAACAGATGTAAGGGATCAGCGCGAGGGCTAGTGAGGAGGAGCACAGGTGTCTGATGGGCTGATGGAAGTTCAGTCAGTGATTGATGTAAGCCAACTCTTGATAGTGTAGGGCCTTGTAGGTGTGCATGAGGGTCTTGAACTGGCATCTCTTGTGGATGGGGAGCCAGTATAGGTTTCTGAAGTGTGGGGTGATGTGTGTCTGTTTGGAGAGGTCCAGGATGAGTCTGGCTGCAGCATTCTGTATGGTCTGGAGTCTCTTGAGGAGTTGGGTGAAAATGCAGAATTAGAGTGCGCTGCTGTAGTCGAGGCAGCTGGTGACTAGGGTCGTGTGATGGTCTTCCTGCTGATGACTGGGATCTATCTGAAGATTCTGCAAAGCATGCGGACGGTGTGGGAGCAGGAGGAGGTGACTGCGTTGATTTACCACTTTAGTCACTTTGCTGTCGAGGATGATGTTTAGGTTTTGTGCATGGTCTGTTGTTGATGTGGGTCTGAGTTCAGCTGGCCACCAGCTGTGCTGCCCTGAAAATCAGTACTTCTGTCTTGTTGGAGTTGAGTTTAAGGCAATTGACTCTCATCTAGTTGGAAAAGTTGACCATGCATTGCAGAACTTTGTTCTGTTGGTGGTGGGGTCGGTGAGCAATAGGATGAGTTCGTCTGCCTAGGAAATTATGTTGAGACCGTGGGATCTGACGATGCCCATGAGGGGGTCATGTAGGTGTTGAACAGCGTAGGGCTGAGGGACGACCCTTGGGGTAAGCTGCAGATGATGCTCTTGGGTTCGGAGGTGAATGGAAGCAGCCGGATGCCTTGTGTACATCCTGTGAGGAAGGAGGTTATTCACTTGAGGGTCTTCTTCTGTATGCCAATGCTGTGGACTCTATTGATGAGAGTGTGGAGGGATACAGTGTTGAATCCAGGTGAGAGGTTGAGGAGGATCAAAGCTGCAGTCTCACTGCATCCAAGGAGGGTTTGGATGTTGACTGTGGCTGTGATCAGAGTGGTTTCTATGCTGTGGTTGACTTGGAATCCTGATTGGGAGATATCAAGAAGGTTGTTTTGTTCCAGGTATTCAGTGTGCTCTTGGTTGATGGCCTTCTCGAGTACTTTGGTAGGGTAGGGGAGCAGAGAGATCGGCTGATAATTTTGGAGTTTGCTGGGATCCTGAGGAGGGTTTTTTAGGAGGGGCCTGATCTCTGCTTGTTTCCAATAGTCTGGAAAGGATGCCGTGGTGATGGAGCTGTTGAGGATGCTAGTGAGTTCTGAGCTGATGTGGTTAGCTCCTTAGTTGAGGAGATGGTGGGGGCATGGGTCAGTGGGTGGCCTGGAGTGAATGGACGACATGGTGGTCTGTGTGGTGAGTGAGGTCCATTTGGTGAACGTGCAACTGGTGTGTGTTGGTGTTCTGAGGTTGTTGAGGTCGAGGGCTGTGGGCTGGGGGTCGAAGTTGTTGTAGATGGTGGCAATCTTGCTGTGCAAATAGTCCGAGAGCATGTCACAGAGTTCTTGGGAAGGATGAATTTCGTTCCCCGGGTTGAAATATTCCTTGGCTATTTTGAATAGTTTTCTTGTGCGGTTGGCTGATGTGTCGATGCGTGCTCTTTTGGCTTCCTTGATGAGCAGGTAGTAGTTGCTGAGGGCTGCTTTGTGAGTGTCCCTATCAGAGGGATTTTTGGTGGAGCACCATCAGTAGCAGTTGTGTTTGGTGGATCTGAGGTTTGGGAGGTACAAACTGGCCTATCTTGATGTTTTGATAGATCTTGCTAACTTCAATGGGGGACTCTGTTGGCACATTTGGTATTCCAGGTGGAGAAGTTCTGGACGGCCTGTTCTAGGTTTGATGAGGATTTGGGTTGGGTCATGCTGAGGGCGTGCATCCATTGTGTTTCTGTTACCTTACTCCAGTTGCAGTGGGAGGAGTTGTGGAGCTTGGTGGTGGTATGCTGTGTATTGAAGATGATGAAGTGGATGATGCTGTGGGAGGACCAGGTGAGTTCTGTGATGTGGCTGAAGTTGACTCTGTCACTAGAGGTAAAGATGGGGTCAAAAGTGTTTCCAATTTTGTGCGTGGTTTCAGTAACTAGTTGGGTGAGGCCAGTGCTGTATGTGTTCTCCAGGAGGGTGGTAGAATTGGTGTCGTTTGGATCATCCAAGTGGAAGTTGAGGTCTCTGAGTAGGATGTAGTGAATAGAGACACTGCCTAGTGGGTCAATGAGGTTAGCGATGGCATCGAAAAAATCCTCTCTCAGTCCTGGGTGGCTGTATATGAGTGTGCCTCCAAATTTTGTCATGGTGTTGGTCTGCAGCTGGAAGTTGAGGTGCTCCATGTGGGGTGTGGGGTCGTTGTTGGTGGCGATGTATCGGACGGATTCCTTGAAGATGATGGTGATGCCTCCATCAAGTTTGTTGGTGCGGTCTCTGTGTAACATCTTATAACTGACAGGTGTTGCTGTTGCGATGTAATGGTTTGAGGAGGTTTCTGTGATGACAGCTACATCAGGGGCAAGGGTGGGGATGGTGTCCTAGATTTCTGTGACATGTGTGCAGAGGGATTGGACGTTGATCAAGATGCACTGGAAAGGTTCGGATTGTTTGAGGTGTTCCGGTCGGGGGGGGGTGCATAGTCCTGGGTGGACTAGTGGGCTGTGTTGCAGGAGAATCAGCAGTGTTGGCAGGTGAAAGGAACCTTGATTGCTCGGGGGAGGAGGTTTCAGCAGTTGCTGTTGTGGCATCCAGGGTCTAGGGCCAGGAGCTGCTTAGCTGTGTAGCAGTGGGTGGTCCAGGGTTCCTGGTGCTGGCACGGTCTAGGTGCGGACGGGGGCAGACAGGCTTGCTTTCGGCATGCTGGCGGCTCATCCACTGCTCGTGTTCACTGCACGGCCATGCTGCTGCCTCCATTAAATAGGTCCTTGTGGAGGGAAGGGCACTGGGAAGCTGGAGGTGGGAGCATGGAAACAGTGGGAAGGGGGGCTGGTGAGAAGCAGGTTGGGGAGCGAGTAAGAGTGGCAAAAAAGCAGGAAAACAGTTAATAGGCAAAAGCAGAGGTTAAAGTGGAAAAACATGGATAAACAGGCATTAACAGAGGTCCAAGCAGGAAAAAAGGCAAAAACAGAGATTAAAGTGGAAAAAACAGGTAAAGAGGCAGAAACAGAGGTCAAAGCGTAAAACGAGGCAAAAACAGCAGTCAGAGCAGAAAGATCAATGGTAAAGAGGAAGAAACAGAGATAAAAGTGAGAAAAGAAGCAGTGAGGCAAAAAAGAGCGGAAAACAGGGCAGCAGAGACAGAGAGTGAGAGGCACGAGAGATGTGCCCGGAGGTCGCAGTAACAGAGACCTGTCACAGGGGGAGCTGGTGTGAGGCTCTAAATGCCCGACAGGGCATGGTGCATTGGATTTAAAATGTAGAACATATATATATATATACACACATATATATATATATATATATATATATATATATATATAATTGTTTATATGTGCTAGCAGTTAAAAAAAACAATGTCTTTTTTTCATATAGTAAGGTTGGCTCTCTCACATAGGAAAACAATGGGTTACATTATAACCACACACCTTATAATGCTTAATTTCAGTTTGGAAGCAGCAAAACAAAATGATTCAATGACCCATTTTAATAGTAAATTAAAATCTAAAATTAAAAAACTTAATGATAAAGTCAGCCTTTGTATTAGTGTTTTGAAAAGGAAAGTTTTAGAAAGTTTTAATTTTCGATCCTAAACCAAATGTGCCTTTCTGACAGTGTCACCTGATTGTTGAATGTCTCCTGTATGGTGAGGAGTGGATTGGTCCCAGACAGTCGCCAAAGGTTTGGGTGTGGAAAAGTTTTTCACCTCCTGCAGCAGGATGGTCTTGAGGCCTGTTTACAACCCCTTCATGAGATTCATAGGATGTCTACCCAGTCACTAGCAGATATAGGTCACACATAGGCCTGCCTCCCTTTGTCTTTTTAGTCAGCATTGCTCCAACTCCAGTGGGAGGAGGGAGCTGTCCCAGAACTGGTTTAGAATGACCACAAGAGAGAGTTTGCCCATTATCATAGCCACAGCTTGGGGTGAGCACAGGGAACTCTGACCAGGGGAAGAAGGGTTCTGCCATTTTGAAGTTTGGTTGAAAAGAACACTGTGGCATACTGCACAGTAAACTGCTGCCAAAGTGGGTAGGATCACTCCTGGGAAACTTTAGCCATTAATTAGCGAGTAGCTTTGAGTTTTCCCCACTTACAGACTGGCGCTGGGCATAAAAGTGTCACTCCCAGTACCCTTCTCCGAACACTCCTGGACCTATGAAGAATCAGAAGAAGGACTGTCCTGCTTTCTCAAGGACCTGAAGGAAGACTCGACCTGCTTGATTTGAGCCCAGGACCACATAAGGGACTCTTAGGGTGAGTTGACAGACCTTTAGCTGACCAGTTCCAAATAGACCCGCCCTGGACCCTGCTGCTGTCCTCTGTTGGGGGGAATCTTGTCCCCCAAGTGCTGTCCCCTAGGTCCTGGACCCTTGGCTGGTGTCAAAGTTTACTCCTCCTAACGTTTCCTGAACCTGGAAACGGTTTGCTCTGAGAACCAATGGAGGACCAGGACCAACAAGCCAAGCCGATCGTACAAAGTGTATTGCTGCTGCGTCAAAGATAAGATTGCTTCCACTATGTTCTTCTCCAGAGCACCAAAGGTGATCCACATGAATCTGTGAAGTAGGTATCCATTCTTGTGGAGCATTCTTTGGCTTGGCTACGGGATAGAGACTTGCCCCACTGGAAGAATCCAAGCTCTCAAAAAATGACTAGGTCCTAAGATAGGAATCTCCAGTCGGTGAAGGTGGGAAAAGTATCTGGCCAGCGAAGGTCTCTTCCTTGTGTGTGAAATTCAAATGTTTCCAGCTCAGAGTTTTCCCACCAAAAGTCAATGCCTTCATGGAGACTTCATCAAGTGGCTGATGATGCAGAGTCTTCTTCGGCAACAGCCTGCTGCCTTGCCCCACTGAGGATTCAGAGACTATGTAAGATGGTAAAACTTTAAAACTGGCACAAACCTGCTCCTACTTGACCCACACGCCACTGTGATTGGCCTTAACTTTTGAATTTGTTTCAGTCAAGCCCAACAAGGTGTCTGTGATTGGCTTAAAGATTTTCAGCACTGATTTTGGACCTTACATTTTACAAATTCATAATGCGGGTTCTACTTTCTAAATTTTAGTCATTTTGATGCTAATTTAATTTTTCTAATTGTTTTGGAATTCATAACGCAGGTTCTACTTTTTAAATTTTAGTCATTTTGATGCTAATTTAATTTTTCAAATTGTTTTGGAATTTTTGTTGTGCTGCGTTGCCACTTTATTACTGTTTGAGTACTGCCTACAGACTTTACACTTTGCATTTATGTTAAGCTTGACTGATTTGTGCCAACCTAGTAGAGGGTTAAACACAGGTTTATTTAGTGACTTTTGTAGGAATAGACTACATTTTTGGAGTTTTAGTTTTAAAGAATACATTTAAGAAAGACTGCAGAAAAGAAATACTGTTGAGGTTTATTTATTACATCCTTGGAAGCAATTGAGTCACTACAGAAGCCCTTGTCTAAAGCCTTGTGAGGAGCAGGTGAAGTGTGAGTTTGCAATGTGATGCACCACTTGCAGTTTGCTGCTGGTATTGCAACCCCGACCAAGGCAGTAAAACACTGTACTTTTAATCATTCAACAAACAAAAAACTTGTAAGGTAGGAAAACATCAATGATTTGTACGCGAATGCTCTAATCAATGATAGCTGGCTTGTCGATTTGTAGCTTTTTTTTGGGTGAGACCACCCCAAATAAATGCCGTCTTTACTTGGTAGTTGGGTCTGGGGGTCTTGAGTCTGGTCTGCTATGTTGGTGTTAGCTTTTCTCATCATCTTGATTTCACCAAGAGGTTTGTAAAACATGTTAATTTTTTTAATCAGAAACTTAAATATATATACTGACTGCTAACCCCCTTGCTGCCAGGCCTTTTTTGGGCTATTTGGGGTACGCGCTTAGGCTCTCATAACGTGTTGTCCACATAAGCTAATTGCGCCAAATTTGTGTCCTTTTTTTCCAACATCCTACGGATTCTTAAGGTACCTAGCGTTTGTGGGTTCCCCTGGAGGAGACCAAGAATTTAGCAAAAATACAGCTAAAAGTTTGGGTTTTTTTCAGAAAAAAGGGAAAAAAGGGGCTCCATAAGAAAGCATGTGTTTTTTTCTCCTGAAAATGGCATCAACAAAGGGTTTGTGGTGCTAAAATCACCATCTTCCCAGCTTTGAGGAACAGGCAGACTTGAATTAGATAACCACATTTTTCAACTCAATTTTGGCATTTTACAGGGACATACCCTATTTTTACTATTTTTTGTGCTTTTAGCCTCCTTCCAGGTAGTGTGAAACCAATGCTGGATCCCAGACAGCTAAACATTTCTGAAAAGTAGACAAAAGTCTTAATCCAGCAAGTGGTCATTTGTGTAGACTCTTCAAGGTTTTCTTACAGCAAGTAATAGCTAAAAATAATAGTGAAATTGAGGTGAAAAAAGAGCCATTTCTGTCCACGTTTTCTTCTATAACTTTTTCCAGCTATGGCACAATTTTTAAAGCAATATACGATTACGTCTGCTGGACTCTTCTGGTTATGGCATATATAGGGCTTGTAGGTTCATCAAGAACCCTAGGTACTCAGAGCCAATAAATGAGCTGCATCATGCAATGGGTTTTCATTGTATATTGGGTATACAGCAATTCATTTGGGAAAAATATAAAGAGTGAGAAATAGATATCAAGGAAACCTTTGTATTTCCGAAATAGGCACAAGATAAGGTATTTAGAAGCAGTGGTTACTTGCACATCTCTGAATTCCGGGGTCCCATACTAGAATGTGAATTACAGGGCATTTCCCAAATAGACGTCTTTCTTACACTCTGTCTAACATTTGAAAGGACAAAATGCAGAGAAAAACAAGGGGAAATAACACGTGTTCTTCTATTCTGTGTTTCCCCAAGTCTCCTGATAAAGATGGTACCTCAGTTGTGTGGGTAGGTCTAGGGCCCGCAGCAGGAAATGCACCAAAACGCAACATGGACACATCACATTTTTACATTGAAATCTGACGTGTTTTTTGGAAAGTGTCTAGCTGTGGATTTTGGCCTCTAGCTTAGCTGGCATCTAGGGAAGCCGAGCAAACCTGTGCACTTTTGAAAAATAGACACCTTGGGGAATCCAGGAAAGAGTGACTTAAGGGGCTCTCACCAGGTTCTGTTACCCAGAATCCTTTGCAAACCTCAAAATGTGCCCCAAAATTTTTTCCCTCACATTTCGGTGCTGCAAAGTTCTAGAATCTGTGAGAAGCCACAAACTTCCTTCCACCTAGCATTCTCCCAAGTCTCCCGATAAAAATGGCACCTCACTAGTTTGGGTATGCCTAGTGCCTGCGACAGGAAATGCCCCAAAACACAACATGGACACATCACATTTTCCAAAGAAAACTGACCTGTTTTTTGCAAAGTGCCTAGCTGTGGATTTTGGCCTCTAGCTCAACCGGCAATAGGGAAACCTACCAAACCCAGTCATTTTTAAAAACTAGACACCTAGGGAAATCCATAATGGGGTGATTTGTGGGTCTCTCACCAGGTTCTGTTATACAGAATCCTTTCCAAACCTCAAAATTTGACCAAAAAAAAGCATTTTCCTCACATTTCAGTGCTGCAAAGTTCTGGAATCTGAGGAGAGCCACAGACTTCCTTCCACCCAGTATGTCCCCACATCTCTGGATAAAAAGGGTACCCAACTTGTGTGGGTAGGCCCAGTGCCCACGACAGGAAAAGGCCCAAAACACAACGTGGACACATCACATTTTCCCAAGGAAAACTGACGTTTTTTGCAAAGTGTTTACCTGTGGATTTTGGCCTGTAGCTCAGCCGGCACCTAGCGAAACTTATACATTTCTGAAAACTAGCCACCTAGGGGAATTCATAACTGGGTGACTTGTGGGGTTCTCACTGAGTTTTGTTACCCAGAATCCTTTGAAAACCTCAAAATTTGGCAAAAACAAACATTTAGGCCCATATTTATACTTTTTTAGTGACGCATTTGCACCGCTTTTTGATGCAAAAGCAGCGCAAACCTCCAAATTGCAATTGTTTTTTGTAAGTTTGTGCCGCTTTTGCATCAAAAAGCGGTGCAATTGCGGTGCTAAAAAAGTATAAATATGGGCCTTAATGCTCAAATTTCGGTGCTGCAAGGTTCTCGAATCTGAGGGGAACCACAAACTTCCTTCCACCCAGCATTCTCCCACATCTCTCAATAAAAAAAGGTACCTCACTCATGTGGGTAGGCCCAGTGCCCACAACAGGAAATGCCCCAAAACACAATGTGGACACATCACATTTTCCCAAAGAAAGCTGACATGTTTTTTGAAAAGTGCCTAGCTGTGGAATTTGGCCTGTAGCTCAGCCGGCACCCAGGAAAACCTAGCAAACCTATACATTTTTTAAAACTAGACACCTCGGGGAATTCAGAATGGGATGACTTGTGGGGTTCTCACTGAGTTTTGTTACCCAGAATCTTTTGCAAACCTCAACATTCGGCCAAAAAAACACTTTGTCCTCATATTTTTGTGCTGCAAAGTTCTGGAATCTGGGAGGAGCCAAAAATTTCCTTCCAACCAGAGTTCCCCCACATCTCCTGATAAAAATGGTACCTCACTTGTGTGGGTAGGCCCGGTTCTGCAACAGGAAATGCCCCAAAACACAACGTGGACACATCACATTTTCCCAAAGAAAACTGGCATGTTTCTTGCAAAGTGCCTAGCTGTGGGTTTTGGCCTCCAGCTCAACCGACACCTATGGAAACCTAGCAAAACTATACATTTTTGAAAACTAGACACCTAGGAATATTCAGAATGGGGTGACTTGTGGGACTCTCACTGAGTTCTTTTACCCAGAATCCTTTGCAAACCTCAGAATTTGGAAAAAAAATGCTTTTTCCTCACATTTTGGTGATGGAAAGCTCTGGAATCTGAGGGGAGCCACAAACTTCCTTCCACCAGGCATTTCCCCATGTTTCCTGATAAAAAAAGGTACCTAACCTCTGTGGGTAGGCCAAGTGCCTGTGACAGGAAATGCCCCAAAAGGCAACGTGGACACATAAAAATGATCTATTACAAAACTACCTGTTTTTGCAGGGGAGGACACCTGCGTTTTTGGCCCCAGGTGCTACTAGGGAAACCTACCAAACCCAGACATTTTTTTAAACTAGACACCCAGTGGAGTCCAGGGAGGTGTGGCCTGCATAGATCCCCTACATTTCCTGACCCATCCTCCCTCAAACATCAACATTTGCTTAAAAACGCATATTTTCCTCACTTTTCTTTGTAGGATCACTGCGCCGGCACAAATTTCCTACAACCCAGAGTTCACTTCAGTCTCCCAAGTAAAATGATACACACATCCCAGACTTAGAAGGACAATCGGGGCAGTACATACAAGTCTCCCACCAGATATCTCTTCTGGCACACACTTTACATTTCTTAGTGGGAAAGTCATTTTTGTGAATGGGAAGCATCTGATCAGGAAAGTGGCGATCTTTCAATCTAGCCACATCCTTCACCACTGCTACTCTAGGAACTCTTGCCTGTTCCATCACAAAAAGGCTCTCTATCACTGACTTCTGAAATTTAACAAATTTCATCCTTGACTCAAGGGAACAATCCTTGAACACAATAAAAGCATTAAAAGTTGCTAAATGGAACAAATGTGTAGCCAACTTTTTATACCAAATATAAGACTTACAAACAGCAGTGTGAGGTTCCAACCTCTGATCTACTCTATCAACACCACCCATGTGCTTATTGTAGTCCAAATTGCACGCAGGTTTGCACACTTGGGCAACCTGACCCCAAACAGTCACAGGGAAGTAAACTCATCATGGATGGTAGTTAACATGTAGACATCCCTCCTGTCTGCACATTTCACAGCTAACAGCTCATCATTACGCAAGGCACTGCACTGTCCCCTCTCAAGTTTGTTACACACATGCTCCCTTGGGTAGCCTTTCCAGTTGGAGTGGATTGTGCCACAAGCAACAGTATCCACTCTGAACAATTCTCTGAACAATTGCACTCCAGTTTAGAAGTTATCTAGGTACAACAGTTAAACAGTTTATCTACCAAGTTTCCACACAATTTTCTAACTAATTCCAAAACTGGTCAGACAACCAGGGGGGTCAAATCTGGAATCCCTACCACTGTAGACCCAGAAATTATAAACATATCCTGTACTACTTTCAGACAGCATATACATCTTAATTCCATACCATATCCTCCTGCTAGGAATGTACTGCCTAAAAACCAAATGGTCCTTGAACAGGACCAAAGACTCATCTACAGATATTTCTTTCCCTGGAACATAGACCTCTGAAAACCGATCTACAAAATGATCAAGGACAGGCCTTGTCTTAAAAAGACAGTCAGAATCAGGGTGATCTTGTGGCAAGACTAAAGCATTGTCAACATAATGCAACATACAAAGAAGAAGCAAATACTGTTTGTGAGTCATGCTTGCAGGTAATGTACCCATTGTCATCAAGGGACTAGTAGACTAATAAGAAGCCAGTGGCGACTTCCTTGTCAACCCCATCAAAAAAGTCAAACCCAAGAACTTTTTCATCTCTTCAGATTTGAGGGAATCCTCTGGGTAGCTCTAGACTGTGGCCTAAGTCTGGCACTGTTGTCCCTCAAATACTGCTCAGCATACAGATTAATCTGTTCAACAACCTCTTACAAAAATACATCGTCCATAAACAACTGAAAAAGATTGAGAGGCAAAACAAAATCCGTATTGACTCTACACCCCGGGAGACCAGTAAAGGCAGGCAACTCTGGCTTCTCCATGTTTGGGGCAACCGAGAACTCAGGTCTTCCAATGGGAAACCTTTCAGCCCCAGGCTGCTGCACTATTGGCACATTAGTGTCCTCCTCTAAGACAGGCCCTTTATCTGCACTGAGAGTGGCTTCTTCATCAGAAGATTCCTCTCAAACAGAAAGTTAACTGCCAGAATCTCGCACTTCCTCCTCTGCCTCAGATTCAGAGTCAGCCTCATAATCATGGTCATAAGATGACTCAAAAAGCATACCAACAACCTGCTGAGCGGTCACCCTGTGGCTAGCCATGACCATTTCTCAAAATAGTAACTTGACAAATGCACCAACAACAACCAGCACTGTCTAAGGTAAGTTATAAACAAAGTGTGGCTTTATCACAGAGAGTTATTTACTCAAAAACTATACCACTCACTTGCCTGAAAAAGCTAGATGTACCACCAACTACTCTGCACAGACACAGCAATCACCAATGATATCCCACTAAAAAGAAAAGAGAAAAGAAAATTAGACATAAGACAACAAAATATCATTGTGCACAAATCGAAGGACAATTTCACACACAATTGTACATTTAGTACACCACTTACAAAAATGCCATTCATGCATGGAAACAGTACTTATTACAGATACATTGTTTTTTCCTACTTAAAACATGCAACTACGCAAACTGCAGGTCAACCAATGTCAAAACCACAGGGAGTCACAGCAAAGGAAGCAAAAGCTTTGAAATAGAACAAAAAGGAGAAATAAACTGTTATAATTACAAATGCAAATACTTCGCCAGTTGACAAACACTCCACCACCAAACATTTCAAAATTTTCCCTGGTGTCTAGTGGTTTCTGCCCTCCTCGGGGACAGATGGGCCTAAAAAAACTAGGCCGATTTACCCCCAAGGGGGTGCAGAAAGAGCAAACATTTATGTGCCCCCTTTGGGGGGGCGACCCATGCCCAAGTGGCTGCCACCCACACCAAAAAAACAGAAAAATTATTTCTGGCGCCTTAGTGGATTCTGCTCTCCTTGGGGGCAGATGGGTCTAAAAAAGTAGGCCTATCTGTCCCCAAGGGTGGCAGAAATGGCCAACAGTTGTGTGCCACCTTTGAGGGGCGACCCTTGCCCATGGGGCCACCCCCCACACAAAATAAAACAGAACTAAAAAACTCCCTGGCGCCTGTGTGGTTTCTGCCCCCTTTAAGGGCAGATGAGCCTAAACAAATAGCCTGATATTGCCCCAAGGGGGAGGGGGCAGAAATGGCCAACAGTGCTGTGCACCCTTGGGGGAGGACCCCTGCCCAAGGGGCCACCCCACACAAAAAAAAAACAAAAGTAAACAATCCCTGGTGTCACCGTGACTTCTGCCCCCCTTGGGGGCAGATCGGCCTAAAAATAATAGGCTGAAGGCGTACAACATTATGGCTCCCTAAGTGGAGGGACGCTTGCCCACGGGGCCGATCCCCTAGACATGAAACTGACCCCAAAACAATCCCTGGTGTCTAGTGGGCATTCCTGCTGCCCAATCGTGGTGCGATTGGGCAGCAGGAATGTTGAAAGAGACATTGAGGGAAAGGAAAGGCCTTTCCTTTCCCCGATGCCCCTTTTACAGAAAATCCCCTCCAGCCGCAGAAGAAAGTCATCTGTTTCTCCCTCGTCACGGTGGAAGCAAATGGCTTCCAGCGCGATGGTGGCCTCTAATGATGTCAGTGCGTGATAGCGCACTGACGTCATTACAGGGGGCAGGGGTAAAAGGGGAAGCGATTCCCCTTCCATCCCACCCCAGGTAAGGGGGCTGGAGGCCCACGGGGGAGCGCTGCTGGGTCCAGGATGCCCCGGTTACATCCTTGGCACCTGAGTGGTGCAGCCGTGGACGTAATCGTTACGTCCTCAGCACCCAAGGGGTTAAACAAGGGTAGCAAATCTGCATGCGTAGAAGTACTCCTGGAGTAAATGCAAATTTACTACTTTTTAGAATTCACAAACATTAGCAGTAGTATGCTTGGAAAGCTGCTCCACTCTCAAGTTTTCAGGCATAATACTCGCAATCAAACACCCAAAGGTGATGAGAAGGATGCTTGCAAATTGTCTAATTGCTGGAAATCCCTTGGGGTAACATTTCAAACTATTGTTTTTCACCCACTTTACCACTCTAGACAAATGATCTGATTTACAGTTTGGCAAAGGGAGTGAAGGCAGGCAAGGTGGTGAAGGGCTTTACTGTCACCAACCTGTCTTTACTCTGCCTGACAAATTTAGAGAACTCTGCTGGCCTGAGGACATTTCTATACATTGGCAGTACCTGTCATCATGGCGGTTCCTGTCAACACAGGAAAGGTCTGTCACAGAAGATGGTTACTTGTTAAATGTTTCCAAAGTTTTTCATTTTTCAAAAACGTACTCCCAAAATGAGTTTGTTTTTGAAAAATTACAAAACTATTGACCCACATATCATGGGGGTTTTCTCTTATGGTGTGGGTCATTTTTCTTTTTTTATGTCCCCCTCCACCAGGATGAACCTTGTGGTGATGGACAGCAATAAAGACACCATCCAACAGTCCACTCTAAATAATATGGTAGGTAGATTGCTTACTTCTAATGGCACCTGCTCCGTTAGGCTACTGCAGGACTTTTTACAACAAAGCAATACATTTCACTCTGTCAGCTTAAAACCTGCAGTCCCCCTGATTCAAAAACATGCTGGCAGGCCTGAGTTTGGTGGACAGGATGCAGCAGCATTGTTGCAATACAGTTCCTGTCTGCCAACTCTAAAGCAGCCCTGGAGACCCACCTAATGCAAATCAGTACTGACCATGCCCCTAATGGAAACACGTAATCCCCAACCTTGGTCATATCACCCATTCACCCTGTGGCCCACAGCTTTTTAAAGAAATTTGAGATTAACACCAACCTGCTGACAGGTAAATATGGTGATGAGGTGCCCATCTTAGAATCAGTAGTCAGTGGGGTTTGGAAGGGCTTCAACTTTAAACAGAAGGTAACATTGACCTTGCTACTTACAGCTACAGCATGTCTCTTATAGCAGTTGTCTCTATGCAGGACTTGGAATCAGGTCCTGTGCTTTTTCCTGCTGCTATCCAATGCAGCATGTGAAGAAGACTCATGCTTCAAGTTGGAATGTATAAAATGGGTGAACATGTCTGCAATGCACTTTAATAGATTAATCTTTACAGAATACGCATGTATATGTTGACATGTGTGACTTGATGGGCCCAGACATGCTACTGTGTGTGACAATCTTATACACTAATTGCTTGTTTTAATAGTTTTGAATGAATGTGTGCAAATATAAGTGTCTGAAATTCTGCATGTTTATCTTCACTGGGCACCAGCGCACTTTATCACTGCTTAATCTTTCTTTGCATCACGCATTGGCAAAGTCAATGGGACAAATTTGTATGTTCTAAAACAGGCAAACATATGGGCAAACCTTTATTTGCATGGATTAATTCCTTACCATCCAAACCAATTGCTTTTTCAAGGCTTGTTTGTACGTGTTGTAGCATTTTAATTGAATACTCAAATAAGTGAATATAAACAATAGACATTCCTATTTATAAATATGTATTAATTCCTTCTAGTGATATGAAGTTGTCATTACAAATTATGAGAAATTGGGTTGTTGGTTGACTGGCGTGTGAGCCCTGGGTCACTAAATTAACCTATGCTTAACCCTGGCTAGCTTGGAACAAAAACAGTCAGGCTAAACTTAGAGGCAATGTGTAAAGTATTTATGTGGCACACAAACAGTAATAAAATGAAAACACAACACAATAAAAATCCCGAAACAGTTTAGACAAATAGAATACATTTTAATAAATTAGAACAGGAGTTATGACTTGTTAGACTTTAAACTTCAAAAAAGCACCTAAAAGATAAAAGCTCTTACTGCGGACATCTGGCCACCTTTAGCACCAAATCCAAGGCTCCAGGAGTGTATGGAGACCTCTTGGGGGTTCAGGACTCACCCAAGCTGGGCCCAGGTGCAAGTTCAATATGGTGAAAGCCTGTTATGTCCCTGTGGCTCTGAATAGCAGGCCATCAAACTGGCCTTGGTGTCACTTCCGAAAGTCCTGGGTACAGGTGAAGAAGTAGGGCTCAACAGCAGGGATGGCCTCTGAGGGTTCAAGGCAGGCTCCAGGCAGCAAAGCAGTCCTTCAAGGTACAGCAGCAGTCTGGGAGAATGCGCAACAGCTCACAGTATCAGCTGTCCTCTGAGAGCTCTTTCACAGGACCAGTAGTGAACTAAAGAGTGGGTCCGAAAACCCTATTTTTATACCCTGGTGCCGTGCTCCAAGAAGATGGGAGAAGTTCCCAGAGAGGTTCTTTGAAGTTTTAGGAGCTTCCTAACCTCACTGCCCTGGCTCCTAGCTGGCAGCACTGAAAATACAGTCGTTAAGCCTATTGCGTGGTGGCAAGACATGGTCTATTCAGATGCAAGTGGGGCTGTGCTCAGTTCCTCCCCCGTTTCCTGCCAGTGTAAAGACAATTCAGGCTCTGCTAATCCCACTGTTGTGTGACTGTCTGGATGGAATTCACAAAGTCCTGACTGTCAGTTACACCCAGTCATGTGACCTAAGGTAGGTTGGTTGCAGGCACAGAGAGCTAAGGGCAGGAAATTGCCAACTTTCTAAAAGTGCCTTCAGGCTGCCATGGCCGGCCTGGGACATGTTTTAAAATGCTGTTTACGTAGGTGGTACAATAAGTGCTGCAGGCCCACTGGTAGCATTTAATTTACAGCCCCGCGGTGTATGGTATACCACTCTACATGGGACTTACATGTAAATTAAATATGCCAATCAGGTATATGGCAATCAAACCATGTTTAGGAGAATGAGCACAAGCATTTTAGAACTGGTTAGCAGTGGTAAAGTGCCCAGAGTCCTAACTCTAACAGAAGCAAAAATCCAGGAAATTGAGACCAGCAGGCAAAACTTTTGGGGAAGACCACCCTAAAGCTGACAGGTTTAACACATATAGGCCCTCATTAAAACCCTGGTGGTAAGTGTTAAAGCGGTGGTAACACCGCCAACAGGCCGGTGGTAAAACAAATGGAATCCTGACCACGGCAGAAACCATCAACACATACAGCCACTTTATCACTCCGACCGCCACGGCGGTAGCAACAAACACCGCAGCGGTAACCGCCAACAGCCAGGCGGGAGACAATATACCTCCCACAGCATTACAACCCGCCCAGCCGCCAGCTTTTCAGGGGCGATACCAACACCATCAAAAGCACGGCGGCAACAGTACTCTGAAGGGAAACCACTAACCTCTCGACACTCAAGGAAGAACCAGGACACCATGGAGCCCGAGTTGCAGGTTTTTCCCAAGCTGGTGTCTCTTCTCATATACCAGGAGCATGAACGCCGGCGACGAAGACCACAGTGAGTACTGCACCTAGCACACCCCTAACACCATACACACAAACACATGCTATAACATTACATGTACACCCCGTAACCCTCAGGAATAACGCAAGGACAAAAGGAATGGAGACAAATGAGTGTAATAGTTTGTATATTCAGTTCAGATATGGTTGCCTGCCTCTTAAATCTTATGGTAGTACACGGAGCTTGACTTCAAGTTCTGATCTTTGTCCTAGTTACATTCACATTTCAGAATCTATTGTACATTTTATGTTTATATGCCCCGCATATATGATTGCGCGACGGAAGTGGTTACGACCCGTGTGCAGAAATATGGGGATGAGACATTGCATGGCTGCCTTAAGGATCATGATGAGGGATACTTCTTTCCCTCTATCTTGTGCGGTTAGCAAGTATATTGTAGCTGCTTGGCATATACGTATCCGTTCCCTGGGAAAAAAATGATGATGAGGAATACATTTAAAAAAAATGTTTTAGCTGTTAAGTTTTAACTATGCACCTAAGACTGAAATAAAACCCCATGTCTAATTTAAATGATAGGTACTAGGGGGTCAGGTGCATTTTGAAGGAAAGTAATTTTATGTGTTTTAAGGCTGAACATGTGTTATTCTATTTTATTCTCACCCTTTTTATCAAAAAAATTGTATTTGAATGTTGTTTTTGCTTTTATGGTTGAAAGTAACCGAATAAAGCCATGTGAACTGTGAAACTGTGAGTGTAATATTAGTAATACTTAGAAATACGTTCATAAAACAAAAACAGTATGTACAATATATACAAAATGTGGGACAATGCCCACTCAAAAATTGTCCGTGGCCCATTGGGCCAAAACACATAGGCCAAGCCCACACTTGACTCCTGCCTCGATACGGAGAGAACACTGCAGGGGCATCAGGTTGAAAACACACCTGCACCTCAGGGGGACAGGAAAGAGGGGGGCACCTCAGCCGGAAGATGGTGCAACGCCACTGCTCCTGGAGGGGGCTCCATGCCCACTGCTCGGTCCTGGGGAGTGCAAGGCCACAGTCTCTCAAGTGGGTGCTTTGTCCACTGCTTGGTCCTGGGGAGTGCAAAGCCACAGTCTCTCAAGTGGATGCTTTGCCCACTGCTCGGTCCTGGGGAGTGCAAGGCCACAGTCTCTCAAGTAGGTGGTTTGCCCACTGCTTGCTCCTGGGGAGTGCAAAGCCACAGTCTCTCTAGTAGATGTCTTCTTCCACTGGTTCTGGAGTGGGCCTTGGGCCCTGTGTGCTTAATCCTGGCAAGGATGTAGTGAGTGGATGCCTTCTTCCACTGGTTCTGGAGAGGGCCTAGTGCCAGGTGTGCTTCATCCTGGCAAGGATGCAGTGAGTGGATGCCTTCTTCCACTGGTTCTGGAGGGGGCCCTATGCCCAGTGTGCTTCATCCTGGCAAGGAGGGGATGAGTGAATGCCTTCTTCCACTGGTTCTGGAGGAGGCTTTGCACCCTGTGATGCAGATGTTTTGGAGAGTAAGGTCACAGTCTCTCACCTGGGTGTCACAACGACAGCTGTTGCAGGGGCCAGGATGCACTGCAGCCCATGTAGTCACCACTACACACTGCTCTCCGGCGGTGACGGCTGCTCAGTGAATCACAGTTACGCTGCAGATGGAGGTGCTGGCACTGGTGGTGGTAGCCTCCAGGCCTTCACCTGCAGCCTCGGACGGCTGCCCACTGGGGCTGCTGCAGCTGGCAGTGGTGCTGCTTGCGGCGGTGCAGGTGGCGGTGCTGGCCATGGTGCAGGTGGCGGTGCTGGCGGTTGTGGTGGTAGCCTCCAGGCACTCACCTGCAGCTTTGGAAGGCTGAAGTGCCATGGCTGGTGTTCTGTGCCCATTCCTGCCGTTGGCAGATAGTGGTGCCTCTTTGCTTCTGCCAGCTGGAGTCTTTAACTTGGCCTTGCTAGCTGGTTGTGCCTCCTTCCCATTGCTGGATGCTCTCCCCTTCTTGACCTTGCCAGGTGGCGGAACCTTCTTGGCATTGGCAGGTGTTGTGGCACAATGGCTGGGCTGACGGGTGCCTCCCTGGATCCTCTCACAGCTGCTGAAACCACAGCGGTTGTGGACTGGGTGGCTAAGGTGCTAGGCTGGGTTCTGGACTCCCTGGCCCGAGGTGAAGGATGGGGGGAGGGGTAGGGAAGAGGTCAAGGGTGGCGAGGAAAAGCTTCTTAGGGACACTGGGACGGGAAGAGGGTGAAGGTTTGGGAGTGGAGGAAGAGGAAGTGGTTGTAGGAGGTGTCAGTCTGCTGTGTTTGGGTGCAGGTGCATGAGCTGGATGCTGTTGTGAGTTGGATGGCTGTTGGGTGGGTTTGTGCTTGCGTTTGTGTACTTTGGGAGGATACAGTGGGAGAGGACACAGGGGACGTGTGCATGGATGTGGGGGTGGTGACTGCCAGTGGGGGCGTGTAGTGATAGGCCTGCTGGTGATTGAGGTAGTGGATGAGGATGTAGTGCATGCAGGTGTGATTGGAGACGCTACTGAGAGGGAGGTGGACGAGGAGGAGGACACAGTGAAGGGAGTAGATGTTGGTGTGTCTGCATGGGGATGGTGCTTGTGTTTGCCTGATCCACTTCTGTGTGTTGATTTGGGTGATTGCTGGTCTGAAGGTGTGCTTGGGATAGGTTGGGGTTGAGAGGATTGGGACTGGGTTGAGGAAGTTGGAGGGGGTAGGCTGGAGACAGGGACAATGGCTGCCATCAGTGCGGAGGCCAGAGCCTGGAATGCTCTCTGTTGGGTTCGCCACGCCGGAGTGAACGCCCTCCAGGTATGCATTTGTTTGTTGCAAATGCCTTTTGACACCCTGGATGGCATTCAGTATGGTTGACTGCCCAACAGTGAGGGATCTCAGGAGGTCAATAGCCTCCTCACTGAGGGCAGCCGGGCTGACTGGGGCAGGGCCTGAGGTGCCTGGGGCGAAGGAGACGCCCACCCCCCTGGGTGTGCGGGCACGGGAAACACACTGAGGGGCTGCTGGGAGGGTGGTGCTGGTACAGGGGGTGGCAACTGTATCTGTTGTTGGAGTGGGCACAGAGGTGTCCACCACCGCCAGAGAGCTGCCATCGGAGGAGAAGTCTCTTTCGGTAGTGTCCCCGTCTGTCTCCGTCGTGGTGCTCCCCTCGCCCTCCATCTCACTGGTGTCCTCACCATCAGTGGATTCGGCCTCCAGGCCCATGTGGGATGCAGCTCCCTCTGTCACCGGTGCCTCTGCTCCTCCGCCAGATGATGCTAATGCACACAAGGACAGGGTGACAAAACAAAAAGGGGGGGACAGACAGAGGATACACTTGGTCAATGCCAGCAACAACACTACCGTTGACGTACACAACACACAGAGATTAGCCCTATGCACTAGGCCATGCACTACCAGTTACAATACTAGTCACCAGCCCATGGGGTACATTGCCTAACGCCATTAGCTGCACACCTGAAACCAACAGGACCCTGCCCAGTAGTAGATGGCCACTAACACTATTGGGGTTGGATTGCTTCAGATCCTGCCCAACAAAGGACCTACCCTGCCAGTTCGCCCTGGCCTAGGGGCACCCACAGCCCACAGCTCCCACCCAGGTAAAACCTTAATGCGTGCGAAGTCATGATTCTGAATCAGTACTCACCCCTTTGTGGCTGCTGTGATGCCTTCAAGCGCCCATCCAACTCCGGATAGGCCGCCCCCAGGATGCGGAACATCTGTGGGGTCAGGGTACGACGGCCCCCCTTTCTCGTTGGGAGGCCATCCCCAGCTGGGCCTCCACCGTCTTCCTTGCCCAGCGGCGCAGGTCCTCCCACCATTTGCGGCAGTGGGTGCTCTGCCTGTCAAAGACCCACACGGCACGCCAAATACCCTTTTTCTGAATGGGCGCTGACCTGCAGGAAAAATACAGCAGAATAGGTATTAGTCATACCGTACGGACTGTCATACTCATAGCCCACCATATCCCTCCCTTCCCCTTACACACAGACATTGACCACCATACATGCAGCACTCTGCCCAGGACGCCTCAGCCCCCCCTCCGCCACATGAGGCTTACACACACAGCACTCCATACATTCATCCCTCAAGCATCATGCTCACAGTGTACTCACCTGTTTGTCTGGAGGATCATAGAATAAAGTGTACTGGGGTAGGACCCCATCCACCAGTCTCTCCAACTCCTCCGAAGTGAAGGCGGGGGCTCTTCCCCAGATACTCGAGCCATTGTCGCTTCCAGACACAGGTCACAGCAGCACATGCAGCGTAGGTCCTCTCCTGTTGAAGGTCAGGTAGCAACTGAGTGAACAGTTAGAAAATGGCGGTCACGTCCGGGCAGTGCGTACCATCACCGCCGGCGTACATCGCCATCGCCATTGGCTCCTGGAACCCATAGGGCCCAATGATAACCAATGCGAAGTTGCGCAGCGGTCGTTGACCGCCGACTGCAACAGCGCACAATGCCAGTGGAATTACCTCATTTCCACTTGTCTCTCCACTCAGGTCAGGCAGCCGCCATTTCAGGGGGGCACAGGCCATGGCACCTAACTGTGTCACAGCAGCCATTGGCACATCAACTGACTCTCAAATTAACATACTGTTTCTATAAAGAATGAAATGCATTTTATTATAACATATGTGTGAATATGACCCTCTGCTCACCATTTTGTCTCCCTAGACTTCAACCACTGAGGATGAATAGGAGATGGAGATATTCCCCTGTGTATAGACCCCTGGTGGACCTGGTGACAATGGAGGACAGGCACATTATCCTGACCTACAGACTTGATAGGGCCACAATCCAAGAACTGTGTGCCCAATTGGAGCCGGACCTGATTTCAGCTATCCGCCAGCCCACAGGTTTCTCCCCTCTAGTGCAGGTCCTGTCAGTGCTCCATTTCCTGGCAAGTGGTTCCTTCCAAGCGACAGTGGCCATGGCATCAGGGATGTTTCAGCCAATGTTCTCCAATGTGCTGACCAGGGTGTTGTCTGCCATGCTGAAAAACATGCGCAGCTACATCGTATTCCCCCAGGTGGAGGATTTGGCCACAGCGAAGGCTGACTTTTATGCCCTGGGACATATCCCCAACATCATTGGTGCCATTGTTGGTACACATATTGCATTTGCCCCACCCCCGGAGAAATGAACAAGTGTTTAGGAATAGAAAAAGCTTTCACTCTCTGAATGTGCAGATGGTGTGTTTGGTGGACCAGTACATCTCCCATGTGAATGCCAAGTATCCTGGCTCTGTGCATGATGCCTTTATCTTGAGGAATGGAAGCATTTCATATGTGATGTCGCAACTCCAGAGGCACCGGGTGTGGCTAATAGGTGAGCCCATGGTCCCCACCCAGTTGATATAGGTATATGGGTGTGGGTTTGGCCCTAAGGGTGAGTGTCTGGCTAACAGGTATCCCTCAATATTTGCAGGTGACTCTGGTTACCCAAACTTCTTAAGGCTACTGACCCCAGTGCGGAATGCCAGGACAAGGGCAGAGGAACATTACAATGAGGCACATAGGCGAACAAGGAGGATAATCGAAAGAACCTTTGGCCTCCTGAAGGCCAGATTCCGGTGCCTCCATCTGACAGGTTGATCCCTGTACTACTCACCCAAGAAGGTGTGCCAGATCATCGTTGCATGTTGCATGTTGCACAACCTGGCCTTGAGATGCCAGGTACCTTTTTTCTGCAGGAGGATGAGCCTGGAGATGGTGTTGTGGCAGTAGTGGAGCCTGTGGACAGTGATGAAGAGGAGGCAGAGGAACAAGATGTGGACAACAGACGTACACTCATTCAACAGTACTTCCAGTGACACACAGGTAAGGCACTGTAACTTCACCTTCTACTGCATTTATGTGTTTGACATTGAAATTGGCAGCCTAATTTCCCTATGTCTATGGCCACTTACTGTACCCTTTGGCATCTCTATTTTCAGATCTCTGTGCCCCACTCTGGCTCTTGGTGTGTTTACTGCTGCCCACTACAGGTTATACCTATGTTAATATTACAGTAGATTAGAAATGCAATGTTTACAGCTTGTTAAACAAATACATATTCCAATGAATTGACAGACTCCATACTTGTATTTGTTCCAAGGGTGTTTATTTAGGTGCTAATAAGTTGTGGGGGTATTGCAATGGCCTGGGTTGCTGATGGAGGAAAGTCCAGGTTAGAGTCCAGTCTCTTTGTATCACAGAAGCATTGTCCAAGGGGGCATAGGTTGTGGAGCAATGGCAGTTCAAGGTGGACAGGGTGACAGATTAGGACAGAAGGGTGACAATCAGGAGAGTCTTATTTCCTGGCGGAGTCTTGGCAATGTTCTCTGGCTTCTGTCTGGATCGCATCTACCATTTGCGGGGTAGTTCTCCTTCTGCAGGGGGTGGGGTGCTGGTGGCCTGTTGGTCCTGTGGCGGGGCCTCCTATCCACTAGCGCCGGCGGAGGTGGAGGGCTGTTCTTTGGTGTGGCTAGTGTCATAGGCCCATTGGTGTGCCACTGCCTCCCTCATGGTGTTGGCCATGTCAGCCAGCACCCCTGCAATGGTGACCAGGATGATGTGGATGTGTTTCAGGTCCTCCATGATCCCCAGGTACTGTCCCTCCTGCAGCCACTGGGTCCCCTGCAATTTGTACAGTATCTGGCCCAAGGTCTCCTGGGAATGGTGGTATGCTCCCAGGATCCCTGCAAGTGCCTCATGGAGAGTGGGTTCCCTGGGCCTGTCCTCCCCCTGTTGCACAGCAGTCCTCCCAGCTTCCCTGTTGTCCTGTGCCTCTGTCCCATGAACTGTGTGTCCACTGCCACTGACCCCAGGTCTCTGATTGTCTTGGGTTTGTGGGGTTGCCTGGGGTCCCTGTAGTGGTGGACACACTGCTGATTGACATGTCCTGGGGACAAGGGTATGGGCCCGCTGGGTGGGTGCTGTGCTGGTGTTTCCTGAGGGTGGAGGTTGTATGGTGGGTTGGGACAGTGGCAGGGTTAACCAACTGTCCAGAGGTCCCTGATGGGCCAGGTTGTTCATCGTGATCCAGGCGTGCAGATCTGCTGTCATCAATGTGGGCCTCTTCTGGGTGGGGACTGGATGTTGGTGGCACCTCCTCCCTGGTGACATTGAGTGGGGGTCCTGTGGGGATGTAGGTGCAGTGTTATTGTATCTGCGTGTGCCATCCTGTGCATTGATATGTTTCCCTCTATGGTTGTTATTAGCAAGGCAGCTTTGGTTTGTGTGAGTTGTGATTTTGTTGGCTAAGTGATTGTCACTAGTGTGCATGCTGTGCTGATGGGTGTCCAGGCAGGTCTGTGATGGGTATCCATGCCTTGGTGTTGCATGCAGGGCTTGATGTTGGGATGGCTGGGTTGTAATAGTGGGGTATATGTGAGATGGTGGAGTGATAGGGGTGAGGGTAGGGGTAGGAGTTTGTGATGGCATGCAGGTAGGCTGGGGGATATAGTGGTAAAGATTTGACTTACCAGAGTCCAGTCCTTCTGCTACTCCTGCGAGGCCGTCAGGATGCATGATCGCCAAGACTTGCTCCTCCCATATTGTTAGTTGTGGGGAGGAGGTGGGGGTTCACCGCCAGTCCTCTCTACAGCTACCTGGTGTCTTGCAACCACTGAACACACCTTCCCCGTAGGTCGTTCCACCTCTTCCTGATGTCATCCCTTGTTCTGGGGTGCTGTCCCATGGCGTTGACCCTGTCCACGACTCTCTGCCATAGCTCCATATTCCTTGCAATGGATGTCTGCTGCACCTGTGATCCGAATAGCTGTGGCTGATTTCCACCACCATGACCCTTAGCTCCTCCTCAGAGAACCTGGGGTGTCTTTGGGGTGCCATGGGTGTAGTGTGAGTGGAATGTGTGAGGGTGTGTGGGGTGCTGTGTTGGGATGTGTGCTGTGAGGTGCGTGGATGGTGTATGGGTGATGGTGTTCTGTGGCTTGGATTCAGTGGGTGCTCCTGGCTTGTCTCTCTCTCAGTTGGCAATATTTGTTTTCGTTGTAAGGGGTTGTGGGTAATGTGGGTGTGTGTTTTATAGGGTTGTGGGTGGGTGGTTGTGGTGTGTGTATGTGTATCAGGTGTGTGTAGTTTGAATTGCCCAATGAGGTGCTGTTTTGTTAGTGTATGTGTAATATGAGCGCAGCGGTGTGTACCGCCAATGGTTTACCGCGGTTGAATGTCTGCCGTGGTGATTCGTGGGTCATGATGCTGTAGGCGTATTTCTGTTGGCGTAACGGTGTGGGTTTTGCTACTGCCAGTTTATCACTGACCTTTCGGCTGGCGGACTTGTGTGGGTGTCTGTATAGTGGTGGATTTCTCTGTGTGGGTCATAATATCCGTAGCGGTATACCACTGCGGTCACGGTATGTTGGCGGCCGTCAGCACGGCGGTAGGCTGTATTTACCACCAATGTTGTAACGAGGGCCATAATATAGTCCCAATCATTTTCTTGTTCAACTGTCACTGCTTGATCCTGGTAATCTTATGTGTATGGTTAATTTTTACTTAATTTCTAGATTTGACCCTTCCTCCTCCAGTATTCAGAATAATTAGCAAGACTGTAGCTGACATTCACAGCTCTTCTATAGAGCACTCACCTTTATGCTTGATATTAGATATCAGGTACCTCAGAATTAAAAACTTCCCAGCAGCAACAGTATCTTCCATCCATTGACCCAAGGGTAAGTAGCTATTAGGTTGTGATGACATATCATTTAGTATAATTGTCCTACTATCTATCTTGAGTGTAAGGAACAGTTTTGCCAAATTTCCCTTGTAGTTCAGGAAAGACCTTTTGACACATCTCTTCAATGAGCATCTACAAAGTCAAAAATGGTCACCATCACCATCATTCCCTAAGGTCTCATCACTCTAGTTATCAACACCATTGTGAATAATCCCTCCTCTCTGTTCTTGTCTCTATTTGCTAGATGTACACCTTAAAACAACCTACATAGCTATTGTTATTTTTAATCAAGATTTGTATTACTTACTGCTGCCATGTTCCTGGACTCACAGGACTCAACCACGTCCAGTTTGCTGTCAATTGGGATGCACATGCATGACTGGTAGTATGTTGGGATGCAGGGTGGCCTTTATGATTTAAATCTTGGCATCATTTGTGAGGCTCTGGACTGTTTCTCAAGCATGTACATTTGTGGTGCACGTAGTCCAACATATATCTGGAATATCTGTGATGGAGAACAAGTAGTGCATTCCTCTGTGCAATCATCCACTGCATTATTGTGGTCTTCTCCAGATCTTACTATGGTGGGTTTCTAGCTGTACTGTTTGTTGCTGTGAAAGATGTACCAAAAACCAATGTTTTGTATGGTACAAACTTAGATGGGGGATTGGGTTTTGGCAGATGCTCCAGACAGAATGGGTCCTATAATGGAAGGGAGAGGCAATCCTGTTCTGATGCTGAAGGATAATTCTTTCAGCCATGTGCTCTAATGGCTAACGTTTGTCATAGAAATCTGAGGGCAAACTGTACCTTCAGTGCTTAATGTGTAAAAGAATAAGTGCCGGGGCCCAAAGTTTTGCTCAGAAGCCAGTGGATGTATGGCGCTATAGAAGATTGGGGTGAGAAATACCAAAACTGTGTAATCTTTATTCCATCTCATGCACCTTTTTCCAACCATCAGCCACTACCTGCCCCTTCATCGTAATTGTGCAGGTTCCAGTTTTCTCTCTTTGTCACAGTAAACGGGTTTCCTCTTTCTCCTCTTTTCCCCCTTTTCTGTTTTTCTATCTTTTGCTCTGGATCAAAGTGTATTGAGGTGGCCCCTAGAAATGAGTGCCCCATCTGCAACCACCTGCTCAAATTAAGAATTGTGTGCCTCTTTTGTGGTGAAAACTTTAACAAAAGCAAGGTGAAGGAAGGAATGCCAGAATTAAAATCAGCCACTGGAAATTTCTCAGGCTGCATTCCCAGTCCATAGTTTTTCATCCAACATGCCACCTCAGTTTGGAACCGGCCATATGCATATCAGACTTGACCCTGCTCCAGTAGGAAAAGTCCAGCCCGACCTACTGTGCCCTCCCTGAACTGGAACACAAGCAACCCAAGAATGTTTTCGCCCTGCTTAGATGTCATCATTCCCCTATAGCTTGATTCCAGTGACACAGTCGGCACGGTTCCACACCTGGACACACCTAGGGCATCAACTACAACATGCTTGAATTAACTTTAGCCAATGGCAATCACTCAGGGCCACATCCCAGTTCATCTTTTTTCACCCACCATGCCACCTCAATTTGGACCCAGCCACATGCAAATCAGTCTTAACCACTTAATACACATATGTCACCCCTACATATACTTTTAAGGTTTGCATTCCTTGGTAGTAAAAAAATCTCTTAAATTCTTCTTTCACTATGTCAAGGCCTATTTTTCCTATTGAATAACATTTGGTTATGGTACTACATTTAATACGTGATAGCTTATGATTAGGACTAGGTAGGAATGTTGAGGTTGGCCTCTAAAGAATTTTAGTTTGAAACCCTCTTTAACAGTAAAGTCTGATTTTCAGTCACAAACTTGAAAATGCCACTAATAGAAAGTTACCATTTTCTTGTCTTAACCATTTCATTTCTGTAGCCTGGGTCACATGACTAGGTGTAATTGGCAGCAGACCCTTGTGTATTTCTCCCAGAAAGCTACACAATAGAGAATGGATGTTGGCAGGATGGGCCATGCAAGGCAAGGTGGGTTGGGTGGATGAGTGGGGCGGAGGTGTCAGCTCCCACACTTGCACTTCAAAAGCACTACCACAGCACACACACAAAAAACGTCACACAAGCCTATTGTGCCCCCAAACATACTGGAACCAGAGCAAGGATGCAGGATAATACAGCCACTTCTGTTTGTGAGGGACTGCATAGGCTTCTCTCACTTCAAAGGGGGCACAAGGTATAACAATAGGACCGTGAGACCCACTCTTCAGTTCACTTCTGGAACTTTGGAAGGACTCTCAGAAAACTGCCCTGCTGTCTATGGCCTGCTGTGTACTTAAGAGTCCTGCCCTGCTGCACCCAGAGGACTGCCCTGCTGCCTGAAGCCTCCCTTGTGCCCTCAGAGGAAGGCTTCCTGCTTGAGACCTGCTTTTCTGCTTGCATCCACGACTTTGGCTCCGAGGGCTAGTTAGCTGCCCTCCTGATCAGAGCCTCAGAGACAGAAAAGTCTCCAACCATCTTGAACCTGGACCCAGCCTGAGAGAGTCCCGACCCTCCAAGTTGTGCCTCTCCAGTTAAATTCAAATTTATTTCCAAAGTGCATAGGTAATGAAAACCATTACACCATCAACACGTCACAGCATTAATATAATTATAAAAGTACATTAATAAGGTTGTAAATATGAAAGATGACCATGATCAAGTGCTTTAAAATTGCTTGATAATTTATATTAAAAGATCATAAAATACATTTTCAGTTGTGTCATAGGTAAATCAAGGCCTTGACTGTGCAAGAAGTGTTACAGTGTCAATGCATGGGCAAGAACATAACTGGGTTAGGGTAGCTGTATTTGGTAAGGTGTGACAGAACTCCACCATCCGTATAACTGTGCAAAGCAGTTGTTTCAATGATAATGCTTGACTGTAGCAGGACTTACTAATCTTGGCTCTGCTGTCATCGAATTGTTCAGGAGACTTGACTGCAATGTCCTTTGTAGCTGCCACACCTCTGTCAGTCTCCAGGTGACATGTGAATAAGGCTTGGCCACTACTATGCACATTTCCCGAAAGTGCCTTTAATATACATGGCCCCTACTGTCAAAACTATTTGTCAATGCCACAAGGAGCCTTCCTCTCTCCATGACATCCTTTGTTCTGGCTTAAAAATGTTCCCAAAACGTCACCACCCTGATATTAATAAGTGTGAATTCTGGGTTGGGTATGATTGTAAAGGTTTGCCTGCATGTTCAAATGGCTGCCTGATTAAAGGCACTCTGCAACATCCTGGTGCGATCTGATAACAGCTGGACAGATGCAGAGTACCTGCATTACGGTCTTTTTTCTGCACCACATTGACTGCATTTTGGCTTAGCAGGTTTTAACCAGGAAGGTAAATGATCCATATTTGGCTTTATTCCTAGGTGAAAATGCATGAACTTGAGTTTCGTATGAAATGAGAATCCAGAGTCGGAGTATGCCTGTGGTTTTAAAGACCGGTATGATTTGATGATTTGCCTGGCATGTGTTCACTTTGCCAGTGTCACTTTATCTTTTTGCATGGGAAAAAAAAATCGAGTGGATTTATTGTATTTTTTTAGATGCCCTTTGACACACCATTTGAGAGTCCTATGAGGAGCGAGTGAATTCTTTTTAACCCTACTCAGCCTCATCCCCAACAAAGAGCAACTCTTGGACAGAAGCTGAGGTACTTTTAATTTTTGATTTTACCATACTGGTACCCTACTGACCAGGGGACTACTTATTTGGATCTCCCTGCCTTATGAGGAGCAAGTTCTCCCCGGAGGCTACAGTTGAGACCACTGGGTCAGTACTACCTTAACCCAGCGGGTTGGACCAGCTGATGATGAAGCATGCCACTGTGATGTGGGTAAGACTTATCCATCCATAAAGGGGTGACCCCCTAGGGAAGGGCATTCACACAGGGTAGAAAGCAGGGATGTAGGAGTGAATAAAAATAATCCGGGCCCCATGTTTTCTGGTTTTGTTATATGGATTGGGTTTGGATGGTGTTTGGTAATTCTCCTACCTCTCTGTAGTGATTTTCTTAATCACAAAAGCAGCGTCTGAATATTGATTGTGAGTTTAGCTTATTTATTTCAAGCCAGACATGTGCCGCTAACATATTGTCTTCTGCCAATTTGAAGCTATGGCACATTTTTAAGAAAGAGCATTTTGGGACAAGTGATTGCTTTATTAAGCCTAGTTGTTTGCGCTGTTGGGCCTGCAATCTATAATCAGGGAGCCTAAAAGCTGTCTGGTAGAATTTTGCTATTAGCTGGTTCAACAGACTTGCCACCTTTTTCCAATCATTATTTTTCAACCGTATTAAATGGACAGATGCAACTTTGCCGCCAGTGCCTACTAAAGTGGCCGTAAAATTGGGCTTCGCAGAGATTTTGAGAGGGTGTGAAAGGCGAACGTTAAGGAGGTGGCTTTGGATTTCACAGCATCCACGTGTGAAGAAAAAGTGCCTTGAGTAGAATATTATCCCTAAATATTTGTATGTTGGTTCGACTGATAGAGGGAGACAGTCTCAAAACCATGATCCAGATGTGTTTATTTTCTTGCTGAATTTCACAACTTTTGTTTTTTGTAATAAATTTCGAGTTTGTGCCCATTTGTAAACATCAAAAGGCATCAAAAAGCCATTGCAGGCCAACAGGGGTCATACTTGTCAAGAGCAGGTCATCGGCATATAACCTGTGAGAGGTGGCGGCCCTGATTAATCAGGGATGTTGCTAGCACAGGTGTTTTAATAGAAATTATTAATGAGTGTTTACGTATTCTGAATAAATATGTTTATGTAGAAAATAAAATAACGTAGAAAAATAATGCACGCATTGGAAAATGTGATTACGAAGAATGGCCACCAATGTTAATGAAATGTATTAATCAATGATCTAATAATGTGAAATATTGAGGATTTGTTAGATTAATGTAGTAAGTGCATCATATTAAGGGTTATGCAATTTGCTATAGCTTTATTAATTGTATGCCTTAACTTAGCGAGTGTTATGGCCTACTTGCCAGGCCTCATGTCAAAGCTGTATTTCTTCACATTTAATAAAAAATGTCTGTCCTAAAGATTTCTATTGTATTGTTCAAATGTGCTCATAGCAGAAGCTTTCTCATGAGAACAGACTGCTAGAAGATGTTGTTTCTGCTAATGTGACATTTTGTGTGTAATGTGTGTGAGACTGACTTTCTCAAGAGGAAAACAATGGAGATACTGACTGGAGTAGAAGTTGTTACCCTACAAGCCAGATGATGAGGACATTGCAAGACAAACCAATCAATGACATGTGAATGGAATAATAGTAGAAATAATAGATTTGGAGTTTTAGTTTTATTGGACAAAGTGTGAACATGCGATTAACTGACCAATATGGATTTGGGAAGTAGTTTTAGTAGTTTTAATATAACAATACTATACTGAGAGAAGACACAGCCTTTTGCCCATTTTCCTGCTGGCCGAAAGGACAATATTTCTTCTGCGTCTTGAGAAGAGGCATGCTTAACTTGAATGCTTAGAGCCTTTGCATTTTCTGAAGTTTGATGCAATCTTGATGCCTTGCTGATCGATTGATGTCCTGAGGACGAAGACTGACTCTGCTTGCTGATCCACACTGAGTATAGGTATAATGCAATAGATTGTTGATTATCATGCGTATTTGTTTTTTCTTTCTAGGTACCAACTGCATTGTTTTGATAGAGCTATAGGTAGATGTTTTTCCAAATTTTTGTTACTTAACTGTTTTGCATGAAGCCCAACATGCTGATGCTAATCTGATGTTAGTTAAGGATCCTCACTAATGAAATCATGCTAACAGGGATTAATGCTAGATGAATTTCTCTGCTAAACTTAATGTATGTAATTACATTGACCCAGTTGACTTTGTAACTGATTTGCACCATAACTTTAGAATGTGTTGTAGTTCAAGCTTTGATTAGATTACGTTTCTTCCGCCGCTTTGGACAGCCAGTATTGTTTTTGTATGTGTTTCAATTGATTTTGAGATTAATCTACATGACTTTAGCATTGTTAATATAAGGAAATAAATATTCTAACTTTTACTAAAAGGTGTGGTTATTTATGACTAAAAGTTCATGGTGCGTGACAATTACTGACTACATTGATTATTGATGTTATTGATTGGTGTTGATTATTGACTATTATGTACTGGATTATGTTCTGGAGCTATGGTAAGAACATCTTAATTGTGAGTCAAAAGGTTCATCAACCTATTTGTGTCCCCTTTTAATTTTAGTTATTAAGGTCAGACGTGCTAACAGAGATGGCAGCAGACTGATGGTTCATCTCCTTAAGAGCTTACCATAGACGTCCGGTATAGAATAATAGACGAACAGAGACAGTAAAAGAGGTCAGTGGTTAGTCTCCTTAAGAGCCCATCATAGATGGGTGGTACACAGTAACAGGTGTTCCCAGAGATGGTAGTAGCTTGATGAGTTGGTCCTTTGAGAATTCATTATTATTGAGATTTGGATTTTATTTTTCAGTGATGCTAATTGGAAAGAAAATGTTCCCTTAAATCCTGAAATGACTTTCCCAGAATCCTGGATCCTGCTAATGGTTGTCTGAGGGTGTTCTTGGTGTTCTAGTGATAGTGTGAATGAAGTAGGTTGCGCTTGCACAGCTTATGCAAATCGCAAATTGTGAGGTGTGTGAGAGTTATAAGGAGTTTGCGTGCTCCAAATGAAGTTGTAGAAGGAGTGTGTGTACTCAGCAGTGTGAGAGTGGGGAGGTCGTCGAACTTCATATGTGTGGGGTGCTTTATGCTCAAAAATTGTCCACGTGGTTGTTGATGTACGAGCCCTGCGTGACTCTGGAGTATATTGAAAAGTGTATGAGACACTTGGTTTTATGTTGTAATCTTTCTGGTTTAGCAGGTTGATCGGGCGTGGTTAACAAGTTAGAGTGTGAATAAAGCGAGTGAAAGAAAATATTTAGACTGAGATTTGGTGAGTCCTATATGCTTCAGGACAGACCTATTGATCAGTTGAGAGTAAAATTTGCTTGCGAATTTTGCTTGCAAACCTGGGAGACTGAGAAAGAAGGAGTAGCTGTAAGTGCCGGAAATCACCATCAGTGAGAAATCCATTTCTGAAGAGATTGTGTTACCTTTCCTGTAGTAAACCAGGAGATTTGTTTTTTGGTTAGTGCTCACAATTTTTGCATTAGTTTGTGTGAATCAGAGTTTGGGAGGATAAGCCATAAGACTTTGTCAGCTGCAGTATGTCTGAGTGTGACGTCATTGGAGCCATGCTGGGATAGGTCGGTCAGTGAGAAGGGTTGCGCACGGATTGGCAGCTGTACGTGAGAGGCAATTGGTTGAGAACATAGTAGAAAGGAATCTTGGGATTAAAAATCACTTCCTGATTTGATTTTGAATAACAAAAAGGTCGAAAAGATTACATTTTTCAAAGCTTTAAAGAGTGCCCTAAAAGGAGATACATATATTACGAGTGTAGGCGAGGCTACACCGCTAGAAGGTACACCAGCTTACATTGTAATAGAAGAGAAGGGTGTCAAGCTATGTCTTTGGCTAAAGCAATGGTGCAAATTGACAGAAAAGGATGGGAACTTAGCGTTTCCCACAAATGGAACGTTCAATTTGAGGATCTTGGAGCATTTAAGGATAGTGCAATATGAATCAAAGCCCCTTCCGAGACCAGCTCAGTTTGAGGCATTAGCAATTTGGGCATTAGTAGCCAGACAGAAAATGCAACAGAAATTACAGAGGAGGATGAGAAAGGCAGAAAAGACTCTAGCAGAGGCTAACTGGGACAGTGTTCAGAGAGTTTGGACGATGGAGACTTTGCACGGAATGAAGTTGTTTCCAGCATTTATGCAAGACAAGGAGAAGGAAGGAAGGAAAGCTACTAGGAAGACTAACAAAAGTCCATCAGAGTGTAGGAAGGCTAGAAAGTCTTCAGCAGTAGAGGAGGAATGGGACGGTGATGGGTTTATTACACAGTTATTGAGGGATCGCCCACCACCATATACAGTACATGAGATTGGTCTGAGTACCAGTGCTGATCCGACAGCTCTGACACAAGTTATTGGGACAATGAGTCCGATGCAGGTTAATGCTAGCCTGACACAGAATGTGATTCAGAGTGGTCTTAATGTGGCCACTACTCCCGTAGTACAAAATCAGATGCAACCGCCACAGGTTCAGAGAATATATCCTGATGTGCCCATTATGGAAACAACTTCAAACTTAATGGTGCCTACGGAACAGATTTACCCGAGACCGATGTTGGTTCAACCAACTCCACTTTTATTGCCCCAAGTGCAGCCGCAGGTAATGCCAAGATTTACTCCAGTAACAGGGACACAGTCAGATATGACTCTGATGATGAATCAAAATATGGGAGTTGCTCTCCCACAGAGCGTAAGTGCCAGAACAGCCCCAGATGCTGTATCGCTACCTATTACTGTTGGTTCAACTGTACCCTTATTTGCACATAAGAAACCCTACTGATGGGTTAACAGGGAGCAATGACCCAGAATATAATGAGGGGATGTCATAATGAAAATGCTCCAGTAGTCTGTCCTGTGGGACAGACTTTTTATGGATCAAGATCATTACTAGACCTTAGTCCATTTGTAGCACTTCCAGATACTATGGCAGGGTCAAATGTTAGTCAGAGTTTTAAATTATTGACAGACCCCAACTGTAGTTGCACAGCAGGTACCACTGGTCCAAGCAAGTAACATTTTGTTGCAAGGTTTAACAGCTCAACAGTTGACTGAATGGTTAGACCCACTGAATACCCCACAGAGTGCTCCTAAGGGAGGGGAGTATTTGAATTATGCTAGGCTAAGCATGGAAGCAGGTGAACTCATTGAGGGAACTATTGGGGTGAACAGGTTAGAATCCTACACAGGGACAAAGTTGACATATTTGTTCCCGAAGGTTACGAGGGAAGTGAGCAAAGCACATCAGAAATTAGCAGACTTGGCAGAGAAGTACGGCATAGAAATAGAGAAAACAAAGCACTTGAAAAGGAGTTACAGATTAGATTTTGAGACAAAAGATTTTTAACACATGAGATCTGCCAGAATGAAGGCACACCTTAAGAAATTGCATCAAAGTGCTCAGACCTGGGGAGCATTAGAAATATGGGAAGGCAGATGGGTAAGGAAGAGAGACAAGAGAAAAAGGGATTATTTGGAGTTGAATGCAAATGTGCAGCAGGATAAAGATCCAGTGAAGATTTTACCAATGAGGGAGATTCAAGGGGGGACTTTTGTTCTTGTCCTGTGGAGCAGAAGTGACATTCTGTCATTTACAAATGATTATCCAAAATTGAGAGAGAAGCCAGTAGAGTGGTATCAGCAGACAGACAGGTTTGTGAAACTTGCAAAGTGCCTATGGGAGGACTTGAACACATTACTAAAGATAGTTGTTCCAGCTGATCTGTGGATCGAGGATAAGAGGAGTGTAGATTGGCCCACAAGCGAACCAGACACAGACACAAATGCAGGGGCACCATCTCCTGAGGAAATGAAATATTACAATAAGGTGATTGAGTTTTTGAAAACAAGAATTTCGTCCAAGAATATTGATTGGCAGAGGACTGACAGGGCAACTCAGGAAACAAAGGAGTCGATACATGCATATTATGAGAGATTGTTGCAGGCATGCAAGCAATACAGTGGTACAGAGACAATTGAGGCGAAAGACATGCTTTATTTTGTGTTCAGATTTGTGGAAGGATTGAGACCTGAAATTAGCCAGATGATTAAGACTCGTTTGATTTGTTAGGAAGCAAAGCCGATTGATAAGGTGTTGCAGTATGCAAAATACTGTAGTGACGAGATCGAGTTGAAGCAGAAAAAGCTGAAAGAGAAGGCGATGGTGATGGTGATGCAGATTAAAGCAGCTCAAACAGGGGTGCAAGGGAATTTTCCACAGTAGTTACCACAACAGCAGCAGGGAAACATGATGTTTCAGCCCCAGATGAGAGGTAGAGGTCGTGGAGAAAATATGAATCTTAGTCCAGACTCAAATACTGTGATAGTTCAGAATGATGTGCAGGGAATGAAGAAGGTAGTGCCATGTCACATTTGCAGAGCCATTGGACATTGGAAACTGGAGTGTACAATGATGGTGCAGGAAGGTGTCATTCATCAGAGTAATTACATCAATTCATTCCAGAATGTGAGAGGACCGAGAGCGAGAAGTACTAATCCAGATTTTCAGCATAATGTGAATCAAGTGCAAAATGTTCAGCCCATGCAGCAGGTGCAAATGCCACGTGCACAAATGTCACAGTTGCAGCCAATGCAACAGCAGGTTCCCATGGTCCCTAGACAGCAAATTCAAATACCTCAAGCACCGATGGAACAGCAACAGATTATGCTTTCTCAACAGGTCACAGGTCAGAGGCATAACCAAAGTAGTAACACAGTGCACCAATTCCCGTTACACAGTGAGAACGGAATAAATGATGATTGGACGATGACAGTTCGGATGAGGAGCCATGTGTGCTTGCAACCTCCGTGGGAGTACATCAAAGAGGTCCCTATGTGAAGGGAAAGGTTATGGGTCACAGGGTTTCATTCTTGGTTGACATGGGAGCTACATGCTCTACAGTAAAAAGTGCAGAAGTTCCAAATTTGCCCCTTTCAGGTAGAACAGTTCAGGTTGTGGGAGTAGCAAATCAGTATTTGACAAACCCGATTATAGATCCAGTTCAGGTTGAAATTGGCAACTTCCAAGGATTGCATAAATTTGTAGTCTGCAATTCAAGTCTGGTATCCCTCCTGGGAAGAGACGTGCTGTGCAAAACGAGGTGTTCGATAACTTGTTCAAATGAGGGAATTGAGATTCAGACGAATAGTGATGATGAAGATGACCAAGCCCCAGAGATAGAGTGTGAAACTACAAATGAGAAGTACCCTCTGATTGAATTTTTCTTGATGTTCACAGTGAAAGAGCTTCATTCTGATTTACAGGGAACGATTAAAGAGAAAGTGTGGGATTTGACAGGGAAAGAAGTAGGTTTGATGGAGTTGAGCCAGTTAAGGTTACTGTGAAGCCAAATGCAGTTTGTCCTCATCTTCCACAGTACCACATGCCACGAGATGTCTTTATGAAAGTAGCCCAGATAATTGCAGACTTTGTAAAGCAAGGGGTTCTGAAGGAAGTATTGAGCAGTCCATGTAATTCACCGATAATGGGTTTGAAAATGCCCTGTGGAAAGTGCGAATAGTTCAGGTTTTGAGAAAAATAAATGAGATTGTGGTCAAATGTTGTCCTGTGGTGCCAAATCCAGCCGTGATAATGTTTCAGATTCCATGTGATACTGAGTTGTTCACTGTCATTGATTTTTCACAAGTCTTCTTTTCTGTGCCTCTTCATGAGGATAGCCAATTTCTCTTTTGTTTCAAATTCCTGGATCGAGTTTATTGCTGGTGCAGAGTCACCTTCCATAATCAATCAGATTTTGAAAAATAATTTGAAGTCATTGGAATTGCCTTTCCAATTGACCCTGGTGCAGTACATTGATGACTTTCTGATTGCGTCCAAAACAAGGGTTGAGTGCAAGTATGATACGATTGCCCTGCTGAACTATTTGGGAAAGAATTGTCACAAAGTGTCTCCACTTAAATTGCAATACTGTCAGAAGGTGGTGAAGTACTTAGGTCATCAGATTGAGAATGGTTCAAGAAAGATATCCGGAGAAAGGATTACAATCATATTGCAGATGAATCCCCCGACCTCACAGAGAGATGTCAGGATGTTTTTAGGCTATTGTCGCCAATGGATTCCAAGTTTTTCAGTCATTTCAAGACCATTGCAGAAGCTGACTCATAAGGAATTCACTGATCCCATAGTGTTAGACCTGGCTGAAATGAAAGTGTTCACTGAATTGAGAGAGAGTCTGTGCAAGGCTCCAGCGTTAGGCATTCCTGATTACACAAAACCTTTCACATTGTTTTGTCATGAGCGTGATGCATGTTCTTTGTCTGTCTTGACACAGGTCCATAGAGGTGTAAACTGCCCAGTAGAATATTTTTCACCTACTTTGGATCCAGTTGCTGCAGCCTTACTGGGTTGTTTGCGTGCATTTGCAGCAGTTTTTCAGATCCTTACACAGTGTGAAGGCATTGTGATGGGACATCCCCTGACAATCATGGTCCCTCACTCTATTGAGATTCTACTTACAAGGATGAAAAAACAATATTTGACTGGTGCGAGGTTGACCAGATATGAAACGAGTATTCTAGGGTCACCAAATGTTTCATTGAAAAGATGTACAGTGCTGAACCCGGCAACTTTACTTCCAAGTGAAAATGTCGAAATTGAAAAAGTGGAAGATGTTGAGCATGATTGTCTTGAAGTAACAGGCTTGCGCACAAAATCGAGACCTGACATTAGAGATACCCGATTGGAAGAAAATGACCAAATTATCTTTGTTGATGGTTCTTTTCTGAGAGACAATACAGGGACACTGAGTGCAGGATATGCTGTGTGCACCATTACTGGTACTTTGGAAGCTTCTTGACTTCGAGGAGTATATCCTGCCTAAGTAGCGGAACTAGTAGCCCTTACTAGAGGGTGCCATGCTTCTGCTCAGCTGAAAGTTACAATTTATACGGATAACCAGTATGGATTTGGAATAGTGCATGATTTTGGCCAGTTGTGGTCACAGATAGGTTTCACGACCTCTTCTGGTTCACCAGTGAGAAATGATGAGAGAATTAAAGAATTGTTACATGCTGTTCAAATGCCTGAAAAGATTGCTGTGATGAAATGCAGTGCACATCTGAAGTCAAAGGACTTTGTGTCATTGGGAAATTAATATGCAGATCAAATCGCAAGGTTTTGCACATTGAACTGTATATCATTCAAAGACAAGTGGGAACTGTTACCTGAAGAAGATGAAACTTGTTCAATCTATGCATTGAAAGTAACTGACACTTTGGAGGAATTGAAAATGTTGCAGAATAATGTTGACAGAGAGGAAAAGTGTTCAGGGAGCAAAATGAAATGTGTGCAAAGACAAGATGAATTGTGGGTTTCAGAAGAGGGTCAATTGGTTTTGGCAAATCGCCTGTTGTCTTAAATGGTGAGGTACTATCATGGTCAAGCACATATTGGGAGGGATGCAATGATTTGTTTGTTCAAACATGATTGGTTCAACGCAAAGTTTAGACAAGTTGCTGAAGCAGTTTGCCATTGTTGTGTTGTTTGACAAAAACTAAACACAGGGAAAGGGACAGTGGTTAATTTGAGCCACATTGGAAGAGCGTGTGGTCCATTCAGAAGGATGCAGATGGATTTTATTGACATGCCTGTGTGTGGAGGTTTGAGATATGTATTGGTGATTGTTTGCATTTTTAGTCACTGGACTGAAGCTTGCCATACACGAAGAAATTATAGTCTCACAGTAATGAAACTACTGTTTAGGGAACTGATACCGCATTTTGGGTTTCCGTTCTCTTTAAAATCAGATAGGGGAAGTCACACCAACAATGAATTAATTAAATTACTGTGTGCAGCATTGAACATTGAGCAGAAGTTGCATTGTAGTTACCGCCCTGAAGCATCAGGACTAGTGGAACAGATGAATGGTACTTTGAAGTCAAGAGTTGCAAAGATGTGTGCGTCCATGAATTTGAAATGGCCTGACCATTGCCTTTAGTGTTGATGTCAATGAGAAACACACCTGACAGGAAGACAGGATTGTCGCTGCATGAGATTCTCATTAGCAGAGCAATGAGGTTACCAGCGGAGCCTGCAAATGCACTTGTTAACATTACAGATGATATGGTGTTGGACTACTGCAAAGGTCTGGCTGATGTGGTTCGATCTTTCTCTCAGCAGGTGGAAGCCACCACACTGCCACCGATCCATGACCCAGGGCACAACCTGAGAGCTGGAGACTGGGTTGTGGTCTGGAAACCCGTGAGGAAAACGTGTTTGGAGCCTCATTGGAAGGGATCTTATCAGATAGTTCTGACAACTACCACAGCTGTGAAGTGCGCTGGAATTCCGAACTGGATTCATGCAAGTCACACAAAGAAAGTGGCATGTCCACTGGATCATGAAGAAGAAGAGTTGTTGAGCGTACCAACAACAGCGAGACAAGTCTCAGGGCCGGAAAGAGAACAAAGGGGAACTGAGACTGGATCTGAGCCCGTTGAGGACGGTTCAGTAACGCCTGTGAGAGACAAAGGAGAAGACCTCCAGGAGGGTGACGGAGAGCCTATCTCAACTGAGGCAGCAGGAGAGCCTAGTCCAAGGAGGGCTTTCCCAGAAGCAGACGATCTTAAGAGACAAACAGAGCAACTTCTAGACCCAGAGGAGAGAGGAGGTGCGGTGGATCAAAGTCACTGTGATCTGACTCCTCATGAACCGATTGCAGATCCGTCAAGAGAAAACACTGCAGAACAAGGAGAAGGTTCAAGTTTGACTCTGAAGAGAACACTGACAAAGGGTTCACTGAAAGGAGATAAGTGGCCGGAGTCGCAAGTAGAAAGAGAAAAAGAAGCGGTTGTTGAAACAACAGTCGAGGAAGAAGTAGATACAACATGGAAAGAAGATCTAAGTAAAGGAGAACCGAATGGTGATCGAAAATTGAAAAGAAAGAGAATAGCAAGTCGAAGATACGCAGGTCCTGAATGGGCATATGCAACTACGAATGAATGTCAGCAAGAGTTTTTGGCTTTTTGTTTTGATAGACACATTCAGGGTCAGTATTTTGGCACTTGAAGGAAGCTGATGAACTGGACTGTCGAAACCATTTGAGAATTTTTTTTGGATAAAGAGACTGTTGAAAAGTAACCGAAAAAGACATTGATAACCTGATTTGACTTTTGATAACCTGATTTTGACAAAGCTGCTAACCAATTTTGACAAGGGATCCTTGAAGTGAGACTGAAAGCTGTAAATAATCGCTGAAAGAAAAGTTGTCTATTTTTTATTTTTGCTGCAAGTTTTCCTAAATGTTCTTTTGCTTTCTGATTCTTTACAGATAGGCACTGTTAATATAAGAGTATTGTTTTGGTGATTATGTGTGGGATATTGTTTGTGGTGTTGATTGTGGGTATGTCTTTTCTTGGTAAGAGAAAAGCCAACCATACTTCTACTTTTGAGATGACTACTGCACTAATGGCAATAGAGAAGCTTAGGTTAGATGACAAATATTTGCATGACGATACTAATGCGCAAGGAGAACTTTCTTCTAATGTTTTCTATCACTTGTTGAGTATGTTGAGACAATGGATGCGAAGAATTGTTATGTGTGTACGCAGATCCCTTCATCTGTCGTGGAAGGAGTCACCTACGATAGCTTGCAACTAACTTATGGAATGAGTTGTAGTCTGCTATTAACAAGATTTTATAACCTGGAGTACATTCAGTACTTTTAGTTGAATTATGATGTTGTATTTTTGTTTGTTCCTATAATTAGGTATTGGAGTAGACTAGCTAAGGATAATGACATAGTAATAGTTAGAGGTTTCTTTGAACCTACATTGACGTTTGGCACAGCTTATGCACACCGCAGTAATTTGACATGCTTACTTACACCTTTAGAGAAAAGCTTCTTAGATCACACAGATAACAGGAGAAAGGCATTAAAGGGGAAATTAGAAAAAGGCTTAGAGCAAAGGACTTACAAGAATGATTATGTTTATAGTGCAATTAAAACGTAAGGGAAATTAGCTTTAGATGCACAACACATAGGGAAACTTTGTATATACAGGCCTAAATCACACACTGACACTTTATTTGTGGGAATGAGTGAATGTAGGCATGTGTTTTTGTTTCAGAGTAAATGGACGTTTATGTTGAATGGACAGGACCCTGCTATTCCTGGGATTTATTACATCTGTGGTCTTAATGCTTATTACCGTCTTCCAAGAGGATGGTATGGGACATGCTATTTGGGGATAGTTTTCCCAAAGATTTCTCAAATGGATGATTTCAAAAAGATTCTGAAAGTGACTGAATTACATTATATGAGACAGAGGAGGGAATCTTCTTCTGGTATAGTGAGGGATATATTTGGAGCAGTGATTCCTTCAGTGAGGGTCATTCTGAATTTGATAAAGATTCGAAAGTTGTCTACTATTGTGGATAACATACTGACAAATGTTTCAGGAGCCATATTCCTGATAGATACTGATTTAGCTGCTGATAGAGCTCTGACTTTTCAAAATCGTCTTGCTTTAGACATTCGTTTAGCGAAGGATGGTGGAGTCTGTAGAATGATTAATTCTAGGCATTGTTGTTTGGTTATTCCTGATAATAGTAAAGAGATAAGGGAATTACTTACTAATCTGACTAATGAAAGTGGTGATTTGAAAGAATTGTAAGAACCAGGTGTTTGGGAAAAGGATGGCAAAGGGTTTGCTTCAGTGGGAAACTGGCTCAGCAATATTTTGAATGGGATTCCATTCGTGCAAGGAATATTAATTGTTGTGATTTGTCTAATTGGAATATGGGGATTGTGCAAATTATGCAATTGAATTAAATTGAAAAGGTCACAGAATAATCAGAGGCGGGAAGAAAAGAAAGGGGAAAATTGTACAGGGAAAATTCAAAGGGGAAACAAAAGTATGAAGGGATCGAATTGACAGACTTTTAGCTAATGCAAAACTTTGTGGGATGTAGTTAGTGTGATGACATATTTAGTCATCAGAGGAGGGAATGCCAGCACAACTACTTCCAATTTTCTGAGTTTGAATCAGAGATTAAAATATTGACTGGGGCATAAAAGACCTGCTAAAGATTTACTGCTGTTACTTGTGGGCTATGGGCACTATCCTCACGCTCTTCATTTTAAAAATCTGCAATATATTTAAAAAAAGCCAATGAGGCAACAGTATAATCCATCAAAGTTGCAGAACTTTTAGACATTTTCATCCATGCCAGAAGTTTGTCCCCTGTGAACCTCCTGTTTAGGATTCGTAAACCTGAGGCTGTCACCACGAAGCTAGCTGCATGCCCAGAGGGCCACTTCAAATTCATAAAGGTGCTGCCTGTTCCAGGATACTGCATATTGCTTCTTGTGCTGGGAGAATAGCATCATATTCTTGCAGGTTGAAAAGGTTAGAGCTAAAATCCCTAGATATTATTGCGTATGGTGGGCTGATTTCAGATTGTTAAGGGTCATTTCCAATATCGGAATTACTGGCAAGTCGAACTTGTGATTTAGGTAGAGATACACTTACAGTAATATTAAGGGACATTTATCCAATAAGCCCAGCTCTCATTTTTAACTTCCTGGAGCCAGTTCTCCGGCCAGGGTATTGATTTGACCTCAAGGTTTGGAATCCTTTTTTGATTAATCTGGTTGCAGTCTTCGAAAATTCCATGTACCCCACCAGGTGCACCAAATATTTAGTCCATGTCTCTTGTAACAGGATGACTTCGGACTTCCAAAGAAATGCTACCACTTATGTGTTAATTACCTTGTTATGGATTCCAGATATTTTCCATGAGCAGATGGAGAATAAAAATGCCATTGGTCCATTTTTGTTAGCTGGCTGCGTCCAAATGACGTGCAATTGGGCTACCTTCCCCCTTCATAATTCCCTTTTTTCTGTCGTTGCTGAGGGGAGCCAAGACCAATTAGATTTTTCTACTATGCTGACATGCTGGGATACTTCCGAGGTCGAATGGTGATCTTTAAGACTGTTCGAGTTTAAACCCATTGACTAGAACTTGCTGATAAGATTTCTAAGAATGCAAAAAGGAATATGAGGTGGCTTCTTTCTAGTCTGCAAGTCCTGATCAGTTGTCGATTGTGTGGTAATGAATTGCACAAATTGGAGTTTTGTGCGGCTGGTACAATCAGGTATGACTTTTTCTCTGGGTGCATTGGTTCCAAAGGCTCCTGTGTGAATACTAAAGTAGATGGGTAGAAGTTATCATGGTAGGGAGAGATCTTAATACCCCATTCCCCAAAAAGTTTTTTATTTCTCCTAACAGGTTTAAGGCTATGTCAGATGATGCCATGGTGATCAGCATGGGTTCTGCCACTTGGTTTCCACTAGGTTTTATAAATGCTACAGAGGAGATGTCTGATGAATTAAGATTTTCGATGGACTTAATGTTCTTAAAGAGTTTCATCAGACTGGCACAAGTTAATATATCATATGCCCCAGCTGAAGCCTACTGGGGCATCAGCCGAACTTTATTGCCTATTTGGTTGGGCTGTGGCCCATCAGTGTCAGTAGCTATCTTATTGAGTGCTTGACTGTAGTCAGTTCGTACCATTTGTACTTTGAGTGCACTCATTTAAACTCTCATACCTTTTTTGTACTGGAGGCAGGTGCACTGATGGGAGGGGGGGGTGATACTTGTCCTCAGTGGGCTGGCCCTTGCCCCTCTGGATCTTGATGCAACATGTTTGCCCTAACCGGTGTTGGCATCAGTCTGACTAGAACAATAAATGTTTTCCCTGTCAACAGACGGTTTACTTGTCCAAGCTAGGTTTTTGATAAAGATTGGAAAACATGTCCCTTTAGAATACTTTGTCTCCTGGAAAGCTGTTTTAGAGTTGTGTTTCCATCTTTTACGTAGCCCTTTACATTATTTTTCTTTGACAGTGGCTCACATTGACTCCCAATCTTTTTGACTTGACTAGATGCCTCCTCTCCCTGTGCTGCGGCCACCAGGGTTTGAAGTGTCTGGCCCTGGGAGCCACTTGCCGGTGCTGCATTGGTTCCTGGCTGCTCAGATGCCTGTGAAAGAGCATTGGAGTGACATGTATGTTTACTTGTAAAGGAGCTGCCAGGGAGGCCAGTAGGACTATTGCTTTCACAGTGTCCTCCTGAATATCATTGACATTGTCGATTGAAGGCTCTGACCAAAAGTTGGCTGTTGCACTGGTTGAAAGGCGATGTGGCTCCGGATATGATGATATAGGAGGAGGTGTTTTGGTTTCTCCTGCCCCTAGTAGGGTTACATCGGCGAAGGTCATGGTTTTCACCAGGCGCATGTCCTGAGCACGAGGGTCATAAAGCTGCACCTCCTGGTGTCATGGTGGAGCTGCATTGGCTTTTGGTTGAATTCTTTCTTTGTCTCTGATTAATAGGTGTACACAACTCATGGTCTTCTTTAGTTGCTCAATGAGGCTGCTTAGAAACTGTGGTAGTGTGCACAACTTTTCCAATATGGATGCACAATAGGCAACTGCAGCTTCCAGATGACTTTTAACTCTGGAGACTAGTTTGTTTAGGGCCTCCAATTTAGTATCTATTCCGGAAATGTATATTGCCATAGTATTTAGCAGGTCACCCTGCAGTTCTAACTTTTCGAAGTGAAAGTCCATGCCTCCACGGTTGCCTGCAGTGTCTCCAGAAGTGCGGACCAGCAATCTGAGTTGCTGCCCATCCCATCTCCTTAGATGCCTGAATGAATATGTGGTGTAGATACTTGATTGTTTCAAATTAGAGCTAGAGGATCTGGTCAGCTGGGACTAGGAGAAGATTTTATTACTCTGGGGGAAATATTTCTAGTTCCTTTGATCACTTGCATTTTGCTGAGGGACTGGCTAACCAGGTTTTAAGAGGAAACGGGATAGGTTGCAAGGTTTAGATGATTGACAGAGCTTTCCAAACTTCTTTGTTGTCTGATCTTGTCTTGTGAGGGGGTTAGTCCTGACTTGAGATGCTTATCCTGGACAGGGTGTTTTCTTCTTCTTGTTGCTGCCACTGGTGGTGCAGATCTCAATGTCCAGAACTCACGGTGACTGTGCTTATGCCTATGCTTGAACTTCTGCTGAATACACCGAATATGCAGAAGGAGGTGGGACCCTCTATTCCTAGGATCTAGTGGTGGCTCTAGGGTGTGCATGCTGCATTGGTGCCTGTACGGGATGCTTCCACCTGCCAGTGGAGCTGCTTACCAACTCCGAGTAGGGGTTCCCAAAGGCACCCAACCTGGGGAATCGGTGGCCAACCTGGCTTTTAAGTTCTGGTTAGGGGACTGTGGTGGCGTGAGTAATGATCACTATACGTGTTGGTCCTCGTGGACCTGGGCAGAGTGAGACCCCTGACCAGGATGCAGCATGTTATAGGGTGATGCAGGATAATGCAGGATAATGCTCGGTTAGGCACACTAACTGCTCACCCTGGCCCATCATCGCTTCCCTTGCTGCCATTGCCAATGCTTCCTCACCTCTTTCTGCACTGTCCTAAGGTCCTCCATGACCCTCCATGAATCTGGAGTGGCTGCCACGACTGCTGTCTGCACACCTCCCAATATTATGGCTCTTGTGCTGAGACGAAAGCGCTGAAGCCAAATCTGGAGGCTGACAGTGAGGACAAAGTAAACGACAATGGTTCCCTTTGGGCCAGGCTTACAGTCTAAAGCTTCTAGGCCTAGTGTTCATGATTAAAAAGCATATGATTAGAATCAGACAATTATTTTAATTCAATATTTCGTATCACATTACAGGTGCTCCAAACAACGACGGAGTGAAAGTGAACAGTTACATTAGTGAAAAGGTGGCATCATAGTGCTGTACACAAATATATACAGAATATATATGTACATTCATCTTTAGGGGCTGATAAAGTTACTAATTAGTGTGGCCCTTCAGAGACCCTAAACCCTTCAGCGGAGCCCCATTCCACCCTGGGCCTATGAATATCTGTGAGATACGGGAAACTCAAGGGCCCCTATTCACATTCTGCAGGAGGCCCATCATTCAACTTTTTACGCCACTGTAGTGCTGCATAAGTGCTTTACACATTGTTTCTAAGCCTGATTTCTTTTGTGCCAAGTTGCCTGAAGGTTAAACAGAGGTCGATTTAGTGACTTTGATGGTTCACCCCCTCAGGGATTCTGACTGTTGCTTGAGAAGGTCTCACATCCCACAACAAACAACAACCCGATTTCTCACAATATGGATTAATACTTTAGTTATAAAAATACATATTATTTAGAAGCACCAGCACCTTATGGCACAGAATTAACTCGCCACCATTTAATTTGCCCTAAAACATATTAAAAAGGAAATAACAGATTTTCAAAATGATGGATTCCCTTGTTGTTTTAAATTGCCTGCATGTTTTCATATTTACATAATCTAGTACCATTTTAGCTTGTTTATCCTAAAACTGGTAATTATATCTTGCTCTGGTGACAGGGGATGATTTGTCAAATTGCACTTCGTGATTTCTCTCATAAACAAATCTCCAGTGAAGCATGCGGTTTCGCAATTACACTCCTATTTATCATGTCATCTCGGGAACAGTGTGAGAAGGAGCGTGAAACGGAGGATGGGGGACGTCGGGTCGGGAGTTGCGGGGCTATGATGGATTCTGCACTGTGGATGAAATATGCACATCTTGACACAGCCCTTCAGCTGCCATCCGCATCAGAGTTAACTTACGCTCCTGCAAACATCATTAGATTCAACCGGCACATTATTTCAGACATTGTAAAAAAGATGACATGTGCCATATCCCATAACGTATGTGTGACAACATGAATCAATTACAATAAATTATGCAAAATTAAAAATATGTTTAACTACCTCAGGAAGTTACGCGTCAAAACAGAGGCGATTGATAGTCGAGCTCGCTCTTGTCCATGACGCTTTGAATTTTATGTTTATTGAAGAGGAACAGGTTGCCATTCGTCTCAGCACCTTTAAGAATATTGTGACAAATGTTATGGAAGGCTTTGCGGTTTTCCTCAAAAACACATAAAATGCAATGCGCTACAATTTTGTCGCATAAAATGTGTGCTGAAACAATCTGAGCACTGGGTGACATAGGGACTCACGTACAAATGCTTTTTCCGTTCACAAATCCTCTGATTGAAAATGTAATACACCCACTTAAAGATTCGGTAAAAAAATTCTGAATCCTTACATGTGTTTTGCAAACATTAAGGATTCGAAGGGGCGTTTTAAGGCTGATGGTGCCGGGTGCGACAGTCTTCTTTGAGGCGCTGACCCCCATGACCTCCTTCTCCACAAACTCTTTCACTTAAATTCTTCAACAAACCTCTTCATCTCTCCATAGCCCCTCTCTTATACGCATTTAATTTTTTAAAGGGCTACTCAGAGTTCACCCACGCTCGGTTCATTGATCTGCATAGTACTCGTTCTTTGCAGCAGGCGCATTAACCCTCTGGGCTACTTTATGGTGAGTCAAACCTGCCACTAAACACAATTCGGGTCTCTCACCAGCAGAAATATTAATCACCAGTTATTTTGACATTTTTATTGCTGCCTGAAAATTGTTGTATGCTCAAAGTTCCTGTGCTTTTAAACTCAGCCACCAGGTGCATCTGCACTGGTCACACCACCCTGAAGCAGGCTCTGCTTCCAAATAGCTATTCCTTAAAGTATATTTAAACGTTTTGCAACCGAAATCCAATTGCAAAATATTAATATTTTACCATCGAAGCATTTTAAGAGTAGACAGTAGTTCCACGGACCTCTGCCTAAGCTGAAAAAAGTTTATAAACATTTTATTTTTCTTCTTTTAAATGCATTTCGTTTTCCGTAAAGGATGCATTTTTTTTTAAAAAAAGAATACTTTATTTAAAATCATTGACAGACTTGGAGTTTTTTTTTTAATGCAGCCCATTTTCCTTCAAGAAAACGGGAAGGGGTATAAAATAAATACAAATGTTATTAACATTTTTTAAGAGTAGTCAATGGTTCCACCGACCACTGCCTATTCTTAAAAAAAATCTTTTTTAACATTATCAAAAGGAAAGAGGTCCCTGTGGGACCCCATCCTGTTTGCAACAACCTTACCAGTAGTCATATAGTATTAATAATGTCTTGCAACGGGATTTCAGCCACAAAACATCAAAATGTATCAATCGGATCCAGTATTTGGAAGGGACTACCTAAACACAACCTTTACAACCTTTCCAAATACCAAACTGGATTTTGATCTCAATCTGAAATTGCGATTCGGTACTGTGTCTGAATTGCGATTGCAAGAGACCTTTTTGCGGTCTCAAACAGACTGATTCCGCAAACCCAGGCTGTGACAGAAAAAAACGCTGTACATCACTTATAAGTGCAGAAGTTTACGAATATCAAGTTCTTTGATTTGCTGGTCTGTATCACATTTTTTGACCTGAAAATGGAAGAAAAAGAGAGCCCATACATTGGCAAAACCAGCAGGCCTGAATTTCTAATAGTTAAACTATTATGTGATTTATTATTGATTTTAAGTGTGTAGCTGCATATTGTACAGCCGAGTGAGTCAGGGAATGTATGGGCTACGTAAGTAAGTGAACTTGCAACAATACTTCAGTGCTTTGGTTGGGTTTATGGATATGCTACTTTACACAATGGCACACACATAGTGCAGGGTGACCCCTCAGTATACAAGTGTCTTCTTTGTCATGATGGAGCCTAACCCTCGCTGCATGGTAGGTCCATCCTGGATTTTGGGCATATTTGGCTTGCTAGTATACACAATTGTCATATTTGTGCCCCTGGCATAGTGGTTCCTGCCCAAGTTGGAAAGTCATAGCGTCATTCAGTGGTCATCACCAGGGTCGCATGTGCCCTGGGCATACCCCTTGCTACCCCTGGCACTTCCCTTGTGGCCCCTGGCCTTGAATATCATAATGCCCACAAAATGACAACTGGCATGGCACTGAACTTTGAAAATAGTTAACAATTCATGCTGCTCACTGGTTTCACCCGACAGATGTGGTAGCAGAGGTGATGATTTTGATTGGATCAGTAACTGACCAAATCAGTTGGCCATAGAAGCAATTACTATACCTTCATGGTCCAGATGGTTTTCCTCCAAGGTTCAAATTGACACAGACCCAACCCGATCCTGGTTCCAGGAAGACGAGATGGCCAAAGAAGGACAATGTGAATATCAGCAGTGATTTGCATGGAGGGGCCATATTTATGAGAGGCTTGTGCCGCTATAACATCACTTTTGTTGACACTCCAGTGGTGCAAGCCTCACAAAGATATCTACTAGGCCAATTAAAAGCCACTTTGTGTGGTTTTCAATGGCCTCCTAAATATGGAGTAAGACAAAGCAGCATGTTACTCTGCGCCAGGGAGGCGCTCCATGGGCGAGGTGGTGGGTTTTCCCACGCAACAGCCATGGATTTTGATGCAGCCACAGAATAATTGTGTAAACCTGGGGCAGCACCAAAACCTTATGCCTCCCCAGAGCAGGCGTACCGAGGAGAAATATTTTCATTTCTCCATGTTTTTTCCTCTTTCCATGTGTGCTGTATTATGCAGCACAGATAGAACAAGGGAAACACACCTCAGGATAGTTTGTGTGCTTAATGGTGTCCCCTCTTGCACAAAAACAATCCTACATGCAACACAGGCACCCTCACACTTTGGTGCAAGGGTGCCTGCATTAACGTTAGGCAGCCAATTGGGGAAAGGGCAGGAATGGACTGTTTTTCATAAATATGGCGCATTCCTGCCTTTTCACATTGGTGTAGGACAGCCTAGCAAAAAGACTTGCTGAACTGCCCTATGCTAATTACCCATAAATGTGGGCCAAATAATATTTGAGTTGTGAAATAATGTATGGTTGGAGGTGTAGAAGGCACACTGTGGTGGAATGGAGTGGACAGATTTTGAGAGCAATTATTATGAGGCTTTAGCTTTTTGATTTGTCGGAGCGACACTCATTGCATTTTTGATGATTTTTTTTTTTTTTAATTGACAAATGTACAAGTTATTATACATACAATATGGAGTTGGAGAGCGGACCCCAAGGTACAGCACTGAACTATTGAGCTTGTCTGCTAAGGTGAGGTGTACTGTTAGGAGCTATCAGTGAAACCAAGATAGGGAAGTTCCTTTTTCTTTTGAACAGTTGTACTAATTGAACTCAGTGGCAATTCATTTCTAGGTGCATGGAAGTGGACATGCTTAGTATGGTGACCTCAGCAGGTCGAAGGGGAAAGTAGGTAGTGTTCTTACTATTATAGTCATTTATGTTTAGTTGTTGCAGACAAATGAAGAATCATAGTAAGAAGTGGTTCAGGAAGTCCTGACAGTATTTGGGTACTGCATCATCAGGGTACCACACAGGAATTGGCTGGCAGACACCGTAGGCACACTACAATAGGATGACCTTTGACAGGGAGTTTCGAGTGGACAGATTGTGAACACAGTAGAGGGAAGACTATGGGGGATCAGAACATAGGGTGACTGAGAAATCCCTTATTAAAAAATGAGAGAGATGTAAATGAGGAGGATAAGTATACGTTTCTCCCAGAATGCACACCAGCTAGGGAAATGGCAGCCAAGAAAGGATTACACACATATATGTTACTGAGCTAATGGCACAAACACACACCCAAAAATGAAGGACTAAGATTACCACTGAAAGGGACCTTCCATATCTCTGGAATAGATCATTTGAGGAGTAGATTGTATAAATTTAAATCTCAGCATGGGCCCACACAATTTGAAGCCTTAAATGTTTGGGAGCAAATGGTGAGTGAAAACTAAGTAATTTGAATAAAACAAATCGGCAGTAGGGCTTATTCAGGGAGAATCGTGCAGGATGAGGAAAGGCAGAGAAAATGGAACGAGGAAGTCATTGAGTCCATTGGAGCATTTCCCTTGATAGACAGTGAAGAGATACAGAAGGAGAAATCTAAAAAGGAGACAGAAATAGAGAGTGAGGAGAAGAATGCCTTAGTAGACAAGAGCTTCAGCAAAAGACCACTTTTTCAGCCACTGCATCAGGTGCCACAGATCAAGACCGGGTCAGTCGCAGGATCCCCTGTAGAAGCTCAAGCGCACTCAAGCTATTCAGACTCTACAATTTCCCACCTTCTCAGATCCCCATGCATATAGCAGCAAGCACACCTCCCTTGTTGTGCACTGTAATCGCTTCCCTGGTTGAGGCACTCTACTGAGTCAACCTATCGCAAGTGTACCCAAGAAGCCTGCACCTATATCTGGGTTAATGGCACCAGGACCTCTGCAAAGAGAGAATCTGACTAGCACAATGACAGAAGATCAGACGAGTGTTGAAATCTTACCAGTCAATGCCCCAAGCACAGGGCAAACCCCACCCATGACTTAATGTCACCCAGCTAAAAAACAAATTTTGAGGAAATTGTTAAGGGAAACGTGGGAATGGACTTCCTGGGATATTACAATAATAGTGAGTTGCTCTAAATAAGCAAGGAAACAGCAAGAGTGGCTAGAGAGACTCATGGAAGGATGGAAAAGGCGGGGTACAAGTGTGGAATTGACATAACCCAGAGAAAGATACTGCAGAAGAATGTTAGGATGATGATAGGTGAGAAGTAGTTAAAATTGTTGAAGTTCAGAGGATTATGGACTAATGTAGGGGAATTGATTGAGAACATTAGGGAGTGGAGCGAGACTGGAAATTCTTGAGAGATGTGGTACAGAAAAGAGAAGGTCAAGGTTAAATGAAAGAAAGAGAGCACTCAGAAAGATGGGGAGGAAACCAGAGTAGGGACGGTGAAGAAGTATTATTTGAGAGAAGCACAGGGACATGCGTACATGGTCATGCTCAGATCTTCTCCAGTTTACAAACTTAATTTAAAAAAATATAAAGAGAATCCTGATTTTTGATATACACAGATGGAACGGATTGTGACCTATTCCAAGGTCTTGTGGGAAGATTTGGTGTTGTTGTTTAAGGTGGCAGTACAAAAGGACTTGTGAGTGGAATTTTAGAGGGAAGTTGCTTGGCCACAACGATAACCCCCTAAAGCACTAGAGGTAAATACACCTTCACACATACTCAAAACTAAATATGATAAAGTCATAAAACATCCATAGACAAAGGTTTCCCAAAAAGAATAAAATTGGGCAAAGAGTTTCTGATCCTCTCAAGAGCCAAGACTCTGTCAACACTTATTTGAGTGGTTAATGCAGATGTAAGGGGAGCATAGTGGAATAACCAATCAGCTTGAAAACAATATAGAGCATTTCTTGCATCGTTTGATTTAAATAATAGGGTGCACACCTCCACAAAGAGGTCTTGAATAAAATATACCAGGAATGTAAGTATGTAAATAAAGAACAATATTTAATCAATATTCCACATAGAAAAATTGCAAATAATTCAACACAATGTGAACAAAAAATAATTCATAGCAGCTTGAGACTGTTTTGTATGCAAACAAAAGGACCTCTGCCTTATTTCTGAATTAGAGTATGGATGTCTCAATCAATCCTTTTACAATCCCTGTATCTACATAATTCCAAAAATTCACAAAATAGTCACATTCCCTACAAGTAGGCCAATCAACTCTGGTATTGGCTCACCAACTAAACAGGTATCGGATTACATAGACTATTGCTTGTAATCATTTGCTGTGAATCTATCTTCATGCCTATAGGATACAGGTGATTTTATGAACAACATTTCAGGTGTTTTATGCACGCAAGAGATGATGCTTGTATTGCTGGATGTAAACTCCCTATATTCCTACATCCCTAAAGATAAATGTCTTGCTGCTGTACAGCATTTACTAGCCAGGCATACAGCTACACTGTTTCAAGATACAAAACTGATCTTGGATATGATTAACTTGGTTGTTGAGAACAATGTATTTCTATACAAAGAGAGGTGGTACTGTCAAACCCTAGGTGTTGAAATGGGAGCTACATTTTCATCCTTCCATGTCTATTTGTATGTGAGTCATTTTGAGGCACACCATCTCTGGTAGAAACGTCCACGCAGGTAATGAATCACATTTTCTATTGGGGTAGATACATCAATGATATTTTATGAATTGGACAGATGGTGAAATGGCTTTATTGCAATTATTGAAATTTGAACCACAATGACTACAATCTCAAATTCACTTTCCAATACAATTGTTTCTCAATAGAATTTCTTTACCTTGCCATCTATACACAAGATGACCATCTGGCTACCAAGATTTTAAAGAAACCAACAGCTTGTAATGTCATTTTGCACATTTTTAGTGCACATCCCACTTCTTAAGAGTATTTATTCCCTTTTGGGGAAGGGGTAAGATTACACCGCAATTGTAATGATGACTTTGTTTTGACAGTGAGATAGCCCGTGTACATCAACAGTTACTCAAAAGGGGCTATGAAGAATCAGCACTCCAGAAAGCCCAAAATAGAATTTCTAAAATGTCAAGGAATGCTCTGCTTACAAAACAAAAAACTTGCAAAATGGATCTAAACAAACCTAGAATTGTTACATCATTCAATATTATGAGCGGTAATATTTATAAGATCCTTCTAAAACACTAGAAGATTTTGCTTGTGGATAATGAGATACGTCAGTATGATACAGATGAACCTATGATAACATACAAAAGAGGTACCACCCTTAGGTACAAGCTGTGTCATAGTCTTTTACCCCTTTGCACCACTCCTACAACTACCTCTTGGTTCAAACATAAACCACATGGCTTCTTCAAATGTTGCAATTGTAATGTTTGCCAATATGCCATGGACAGAACTTTAACTTTCTGTTACAACAGTAATCACACATAACAGGAATTTATTAATTGCAATACCAAAGTCATCAGTTATGTCATTATATGTGAAAGTTCACTGATTTACATTGGTAACATCATTAGATGTCTGACGGGGTGAATATACGAGCACATAAGGGCAATACGAGACAACGATTCCACTTATCCTTTAGCAACTCATTATAACACAGTACATCCCAATAAGGAGAACCTTATATCAATACAGTACTCATAGCCAACTCATGTATCTCTTGATGTATGGGTTTTCTTTGTACAGTTAAATGGGCTCTCACTTTGTGGGTCAATTCAAGAATCACACAAATGTATTTGATAGGTATGTGACTTTTAATAACTGCTTGCATCATTACACTTTGTGTTTATAATTTCTCAATTTGTAAGATATACAAATTGTTTTTTCTTTTGTTATTTATTCTTTATGGCTAATTCAAAACATCAAGACGTATAGTGAAATCAACGGTTCTAACCACATAGTATGTTATAGCCATACTGCATAGCTCAATCTATACTAACAGCACACCTTTCCAAGATGTTTCCTGTGTTTGTATATTCTTTTATCGTTAGTCTTATCTCTGCTTCTATGATTTGGTGATTGGAGCCTCATGTCGAAATGTGCTCAGCCAATGCGTCTCACTCTACACCACAGACTAGCTGCGAAGGTGAGTTTCTTTATTATTATTAACTGCTACTGGTATTGGTTTTTACTGAGCCACATCATTAAATACATTTTTACATGTCAATTTTAATTCCCTTGTTCATAGTATCAGATTTGTGAAGGGTTGTTTGATTATAAGCAGCTTGGAGCTTCATTATTGCCCGACCCATTTATCCATGCTATACGAGGATAAGCACGCTGCCTAAATGACATTGAATAAAGATGAGACTGTTGCTCTTTGTTTCTAATTTTGATTTGCTTTCTCTCTGCATTTCTTATTAGAATGTTCATCAAGGCATATGAAGTAGTATGCAATTGTTCCTCTCATTCTGACAACAGGTCCATATCTAGATCTGCAAATGATGGAAAAGTAAGTATCCACAAGCTCCTTGGTACACATTTATGTTCTATGTATTTTTCAACTTAACTGCATCCTACCATTGGGAGAGTTCCGGTTTTCTTAATCTTTTAAGTCTAATGTATTTTTTTCTGAAGCCGTACCTTGCTAGAGACTCGGTTGTGTGAACAAGAATCACTGGTATCTTCAATTGTAGAGATCTGCTAGCAGTTGCCCCCTATTGTCTCCAAACGTACTCATATTTGCAGAAGTGTACGTTGCTTTATACTGAATTAAGAACCCTATGCTGTGCAGTTTACCACAAAATACAGCAAATTTACAGATGGTAAGAGAGGATCAGCCAACTGCACATCCCTGAACAAAATGTAGGCTCAAAGTAACAGAGAACAAAAATTAACTTGATGACACAGGCCATCATTACAACAATGGTGGTAAAAACTGCCTACCGCCGTGGTAACAGCCAACAACATCCCGTTACCGTGGCTACCATCCATCCGCCATTTTATGATCACTGCCATACTTCCGCCACAAGAAGGGCGGAAATTTGGCAGTGATCATACTGGCAGATGGTGGCAAGCTGGCGCTGCTACCACCAGCACCGCCACACCAGTTGAACACAGCCAGCCGTATCATGACCTGTGATACAGCCTGGCAGTGTTCTGCTGGTGGGGCGTTGCTGACTGAAGCAGCGCCCCTTCCCTGCTGGAAGACCTCCTCGACAAAGGTAAGTTCAACAGGGGAGAGGTGTGTTTGGTGTGTGTGTGTCTGAGTGTGTGAGTGCGTGTGTGAATGTGTCTGTGTGTGTTGTGTTCTTTGTGTAGGTGTATGTGTGTATGTAAGAATGGTGAAGTGAGTGCGTGCCTCCATGTCAGTGTGATTGTGTGTAAGAATGTGTGCGAGCATGTCTGGAAATATGCATGTATGAATGCATGTATGCAAGTGTGTGTGATTGTGTGTATGATTGGTGCATGTCTGTGGGTATGTGTGTGTATGGGGGGTGGGGGAAGTGTGAGGATCGGAGGCAGTGGGGGAGTGTGGGGATTGGAGGTGGGGGGGTAGTTTTGATGGAGGGGGCATCTGGTGAGTGTTGGGGGGCGGTGGAGATTCCCACCGGTGACAGGGAAGGAATTCCCTGTCACCAGTAGGGCCTTCCGCCGTGGTTTTCATGGTGATGCTAACGCCACCAAACCATGGTGGTAGGCAGGCTTATAATGCCACCCGCAGTACTATGCCGGCCGCCGGGCTGGAGATTGACATCTCCGGCCCAGCGGCTGATACCGCCATGGCGGTAAGAGTGGAGAAGTGCCATGATGGCTGCAGTCAACCTGCCTTTCTCATAATGTGGCAGTATGTACTGCCAGCCTGTTGGCAGTACTACCGCCACATTTACACTCACCACTGGGGTCATAATGACCCCCACAGTTTGTTAGAACAAGGGTGCTGCACAGATTACACTATTGCTACCTTTGAGATGCAAACAGAGTTTTTAAAGAGACAGACTCAATAGATGATTTAAAGAACCTGCACACACCTCCACAGAGAGGACTTAAATAAAATATACCAAAATTGTAACTATGCAAATAAAGAACCATATTTAATCAACATTCAGAATAGGAAGTTTGCAAATAATTCAACACAATGCGATCAAACAATAAGACAGAACAGTTTTAGACAAAAACATTTGAAAACTCATAATTGGGTGGATCAAAAGCTGGAAATTATGAAGATGTTTAGTAGAGAACAACTTGTATTGTAGACACAGCCAACACATGTTTCATCAAAGATGACTTTTTCAAGGCTGTAAAGTGTTGATAAATAACAGCAAAGGCCAACAGAAAATAAACATTATAGCTAAATATGATAGTCCATATGGAGAGCACATTGTGTATCATGCAGAACAGGAAGAGACAAATAATTGAAAGACACTTTAAGTCTACTGTTAGTTAAAAAAAGACCATATTCAGAGAAAGAATAAGGAAAGATAAAAGTAAAAGATTAACTAAAGAAAATAAGTCCCATGTACCAGACATTAGTGATGGTGAACCCAAAATCCGTACTAAAGAGAAAAGTGTACTAGACATAATGCACCCACGGACTAAATAAACACCATTGGTAAAATTCTGAATAGTTAACTATTATTCCAGATGGTACCTTAATTTAGTTCTCTTAAATGTTGTCTATGGTGTTCATTTAGTCTGTGGGTGTGTTGTGGCGATGCATCATGGGTATATAGGTAAGCAGGTTGGTACCAGCCTCTTCCTGGTTCTCAGGGCAGTTTTTGGGCAAAAATGTTTTAAGTCCTCAGTTTTGGGATTTGGCCAGCTGGCGCTATTTAGCAGCACCACCAAGGGTGCAGGGCTGGTAGGACACCACTTGGCGGTTCAGGACTCATCAGGCTGGTTCAAGATAGTAGGAGCCTTTTATGTCCCTGTGGCTCTGGATAGGGACAATCCTCCCTTGGAGTCATTCTGGTAGTGCTAGGTTCAGGTAAAAAATGCAGGACTTAACTGTAGGTCTGGCATCTGAGGGTTCACAGCAGGCTCCAGGCAGCAAATCAATCCTTCCAGGCACAGAAAAGCAGTCTTGTAGAATGCAAAGTAGGTCACAGCAGCAGGCAGTCCTCTGAGAGTTTATCCTCAGGTTCATAAGTGAACTAAAGAGTGGGTCTAAGGGCCCTATTTTTATATCTGATGCCAACTTTGAAGTTGAAGAAACATCAGGAGTTTCCCCCCACAGATGTGACAGAAGTGCGTGGAATTGCCTGCCTTCCTGTCCTGGCCCCAGTCTGTCTGCAGTAACAATAGGCTAGTAGAAAGAGGCAGTCTCTTGAAGTGCAAGTAGAGCGGTGCACAGCTCTACCCCACCATCCTGCCTTGGATTGCCCATCCTGCCAACACACAGTGCCTCTATTGTGTGACTATCTGGGAAGACTACCCAAGGCCAACTGCCAACTACACCTAGTCATGTGACCCAGGAAACAGGCACCAAATTATTAGAACAAGACAAATCCAACTTTCTAAAAGTGTCATTTTCAGAATTGCAATTCAAAATCCACCTTTACAATTAAAGAGGATTTCAATTCCCTAGGCACCAAACATGGGATTTTGTCAACATCAGGGCAGTACGTGCTCTACGGCGACTAGAATGCAAAAACCTAACAGTTTCAAGCTAACATAATTTATGCATTGTGCTGATATGATGTAGCTTAACATTTTGCATTGCAGAGTTTAATCTTGAAGACTTATGTTCAGCATACATATAAATACTGTTCACATGTGATGTACTGCTGCAGGCTTTCAGACCATGCCAGGGTGTGGTCCCCTTCCATGGCCTTCTAGAAGCTTTCCCTGCAGCATGCCTTGGTGTGGTTTGTGGGCTGGGCCAAGACTCTATGTAAGGGAGCCAGCCCAGCATTATGTGCTCACTATTCAGAGGTCCCGGTGCAGAGCAGCAGCAACTTCCTGAGCTCCTGTTCCGATGGCCTACTTTGATCCTCCAGGCCTCGCCCTTTTTTCACTTCATTTGGTGATCCTAGATCAGGGCGGTAAGACGGAGGTCGAGCTGGGCCCCCGACTCAGTTATCAAAGACGCTCGAGTTCTTGGGCCTAATCTTTGCATGATAAGCGATTTGACTCTTGTGCGTGTGAATGTGCGATTTATCATTTCATGGCATTTACATGTGGATACTCGAATCAGCAAGGCGCTCGATTCTTTTCTCGTACTTAATTCGTGTTATTCATTGTGCGCTACCATTCCTTGACAGTTACATGGTGGCATTCGAATCGGCAAGACGCGCGATTCGTTTTCTTGTGCTTTAACCTTTGATATTCATTATGCGCTACCATTCCTAAGCATTTTTATGGTGGTACTCGAATTGGCAAGACGTGCGATTCTTTCCCTGTGTGTAATTCATGTTATTCATTGTACGCTACCGTTTCCTGACATTCGTTTGTTGACCTTTCGAATCGGCAAGCAGCGCGATTCCTTTTCTGTGTTAAAAAATCACAGTGTTCACTATGCGCTACCATTCTAAGGCATTTACTTGGTGGTTTTCGAGTTGGCAAGTCGCGTGATTTATTTCCCGAGTTTTAATTTGTGTTATTCATGGTGCACAAATCATTCAATGGTATTTTCTACCTATGTGAAAATCTGTAATGTGCGCAATTCATGTTCCGGCAATTTGAGGGAACAAACAGTCAGAGTTCAAGATGTAATGTTGTGTGTTCCTAACATGTTTTCTCAAAACCTGATTCATATGATGGTTTAGAAATCATTCAGATTGTTTTCTGATCCTCAGGCAAAGAATGGTACTTGAATTTGAAAGTTGCATTGAACCTTTCTTGATTCCCTCACAGGTACCCAGTCATCTTGAGCCTAGTCATTTTAAGTCTATGCTTAGGTTGTCCATGTTTTCAGAATGACAATGTTTAGAGTCATAGTCTATTATTGTTTCATATGATAAAATCGTGATATTGTGTGTTTTAACCTTTTTGCTTCCTAGAGGTCTCTTTCCCAGCTGTTCCCTTCCCAATCCCCTTTTCCACACTTGGACTCTCTTAGACTCTGTGACAATTCTAATCAGAGTATTGGAGCTGTCTTGTGGTGGAAGTGTTGGGAACGTGCACCAACCCCGAGGATCTGGTGACTCTGACAGATTTCTACTTGCTCCTGAACAAAAGTTACCACTTTAATAAGGTAACCCAATGTTATCCTTTGAGACTGGTAGGCTTCACAGTTGTGGAAACAAATTTGAGAGTTTTTCACTACCAGGACATGTAAAACTGAAACATACAAGAACAACTTTGTAATTATAATGAACCCTGCCCTATGGGCTGTGTAGGGCCAACCTTTGTGGTGATGTATATGTAATAAAAAGGGAGTTTTAGTCTTGGTGAGGATATTGTTTTGCCAAGTCAAACTAGCACAATAAAACTGTATACCGGCTGCAATAGCAGGCCAAAGGCGTATTTTAAGAAGCTACTTAAGTGGGTGGCACAATAAGTGCTGCAGGCCTATTAGCAGCACTTAGTTTAACAGCCCTGAATGTATGGTGTACCACTTTATTTATAAGTGAGCTAAATATGCCACTTGGTGTAAGCCAATATGAGCATGTTTTAGGGAGTGAACACAAGCACCTTACTACTGGTTAGCAGATGTAAAGTGCACAGAGTCCTAAGGCCACAAAATGAATTCAGCAAAATAGGACGCAAGAAGGCGAAAAGTTTGGGGAAGACAACCCTAAGGGTGACAGGTCTAACACTACCCATGATGTTGACAATATATGTTTTGTTGTCTCAGACCTTAAATTGCAACATGTAATATGTAAAGGTTTTAAATATGTGCAATGTTTATACCTTCCCAGCATGTATATGTTTCTGTTATTTTTATAGAACAAGCTTGGCAGAAAAGCACTTCTGGTAATGTATAGGGTCAAAGGCAGAAATGCAGAGGTTGACTCTAGACAGTTTGTGCTAGGTTCTGGGAGGGGTCTGTGGACTATATACTGTGCCATGGTGGAAATAGTCCACCAACTGCTATAAATGGGAGGCAGAATGAACGAACCACTAATCTCTACAGAGAAGTGTTGGCCATGTTTCTGTTTCATTTCCCATGGTTCTGTTTCTTTTTTTTACATGGCAAGTTTTAGACATGTCAGACTTAGGGTGGTCTTCCCTCGAATGTTTTGCCTCACTCCTCCATTTTTTTGTTTATCTTGTTTTTGTTGGCTGTAGAATTTGGTGCACGTTACCACTACTAGCCAGTTCTAAAGTGCTCTCTCCTTTAAGCATGGTAGATTTGGCTTACACCCAGTTAGTACATTTAGTTTACTTGTAAGTCCCTAGTGAAGTGGTATTCCATGCACTTTGGGCCTGTAAATTAAATGCTACTAGTGGGCCTGCAACACTCACTGTGCCACCCACTTAAGTAATCCTTTAAACATGTCTCAGGCCAGCCTTTGCTGTCTGTGTGTGTAGTCTTAAACCGCCATTTCAGCCTGGCAAAATAAATCTTTTGCTAGGCCTGAACCTTCCTTTTTAATACATATAGGTTCCCCTAGGATATGCCCCTAGAGAGGCAACAGGACATAGCGCAGTGTATTTGAAAAGTTGGACATGTACTTGTAAGGTTTACATGTCCGGGTAGTGAAAAACTCTTAACTTTGTTTTTCACTTCTGCAAGGCCTGCCTCTCCCTTGGGATATCATTGCGTTTCCTTATTACATATAATAAGTGTTAACTTTCAGTTGGGCACAAGCAGGACTGTCGAGTTTGGTATCTAAAGAATTGTATTTTAAAACCCTTGCAATCCAACCTCTTTAATGATAAAGTAGGATTTTAAGTCACAATTCTGAAAAAGCCACTATTAGAAAGTTTGTCTTTTTTAATCCAAACTATTTGGTGCCTGCAGTCTATTTCTGGGTAACATGGCTAGGTATCGGCTAGCAGCTGGTCTTCGTGTATTGGTCCTAGACAGTGAGACAAAGGGGAAGGAGTAGGTATTGGCAGGATGAGTGTTAGAAATGGGGTTTCTAGATGGAAGAGGTATGCACCCTTGTCCAAGTAGGGACAGCAATCCTAGTCAGGGTAAGTCAAACACAATCCAAATTATCCTCTGCCCACCCTCTGGTAGCTTGACACTGAGCAGTCAGGCTTAACGTAGAAGGCAATGTGTAAAGTATTTGTGCAATAAATCATACAGAAACAGTGAAAACTCCACAAAAATACACCACACAGATTTAGAAAAAGAGGTATGATGTATCTTAATAAAATAATGTAAAAACTGAAAGATCCAATAAACACAAGTTGGAATATCATGTTTAAAAGGCTTAAAAGAATCTTAATCCTTGGAAATAAACAGTTGTCTCTTTGTTACAAACAGTACGTTGTATGCATCAAAAATAATAACACACGGAGACCGCGGAGGAGGAGATGTGTGGAAAAATAAGGTGGCGCGTCAAATTCACTGACGCGGCACAGACAATGCATTGTTTCTTTCCACGCTGCAAGGGGTTTGTGTCGTTTTTTGGTGCGCAGTCTTGGTTCCTCGATGCAATGCAGGGTATTTTGACGCCTATGGATGATGCGGTGAAAAATCCTTGACGCGCTGGATGAGGGCACGGTAGGCAAGGCTTTAAATTGTATGTCACAAGGCAGACGCTCCATCGAATTTCTACTCGGGAAGTCGGGCTGCGTTGTTCCGGTCATCTGTGCTGAGATTTCTCGGTCACAATGTAGGCTGTGCGTTGATTCCGGCAGAAGTTTCCTGAAGAGATGAAGTTTTTTTGGCCCTGAGACTTCAGAAAACAGGCTCAATCCAAGCCCTTGGAGAGCACTTTTGGGGAAGGCTGAATCCTTCTCAGCAAAGTCAGAGGCCAGCAGGCAGCAGGGCAACAGCAGGGCAGCAGTCCTTCTCAGCACAGCAGTCCAGATGAATCATTTGGACAGCCAGGCAGTTTTTCTTGACAGGATGCAGGTGTAAATCCAGAAATGTCTGATTTGGTGGGGTCAGAGATCCAGTTTATATACCCCAAAATGTCTTTGAAGTGGGGGAGACTTCAAAGAGTGGTTTTTAAGTGCACAAGTTCCCCTTTCAGTGCAGTCCTGTCTGCCAGGGTCCGAGTAGGAGGCTTGGCAGTCCATTGTGTGAGGGCAGACCACTAGCCTTTGAAATGTAAGTGTCAGGCCCTTCACCCTTCCAGCCTTGGAAGACCCATTCAAAATGTAGATAAGTGCAGGTGCAATTGAGTGTCCTTTGTTTGTGGTGTCCTGGGTGAAATGCACAAGGGAGCTATCAAGCAGCCCAGCCAGACATTGATTAATGACAGTTTGTAAGGTACAGATGTTTTTTAAGTGCAGTGAAATGCTCATTTTTTAAAAGTGGAATTTCTAAAATAGTAATATAAAATCAAACCTCACCAATAAGCAGAATTTTCTGTTACCATTCTGGCCATACTAAATATGACCTGGTTATCCCTTTATGGTCAGAATCTACCACTTCAAAAGTATGTGAGGCAGCCCTAATGGTAGTCTATGAAGTGAGCAGTATTCACAGTAGTGGAAAGTGAATTTAGGCATTTTCAGTACTATGACATAAAACGTGTACATGTACTGCCTTTTACCTACAGAGCACCCTGCCCCATGGGTTACCTAGAGCCTACCTTAACTGTGACTTATATGTAAAAAAAGGGGAGTTTAAAGCTTGGCAAGTACATTTAAATGCCAAGTTGAAGTGGCAGTGAGACTGCACACACAGGCCTTGCAATGGCAGACCTGAGACATGGTTAAGGGGCTACTTAGGTGGGTGGCACAATCCGTGCTGCAGGCCCACTAGTAGCATTTAATTTACAGGCCATGGGCATGTGTAGTGCACTTTACTAGGGACTTATAAGTAAATCAAATATGTCAATTGGGGATGAACCAATGTTACCATATATTAGGCACTTAAGCACTGGTTAGCAGTGATAAAGTTGTACAAAGTCCTAAAACCAGCAAAAACAGTGTCAGAAAAGTGGAGAGAGGCAGGCAGAAAGTTGGGGGATGACCACCCTAAGGCTGTCAGGTCTAACAATGATCTATCTCTGACTTGATAAGTGAGAGGAGCTGTCACTACCACATGTGCAAATCACAAAGGCTCTGCCCGGCACACTCACGAAGGGTTTTGACACTAGTCCTTTGTGTCTTTAGACAAGCTGGACCTGGGTGGGGAGGTAGAAAATTACAAACACCTCTGGGGGCGAAACCTCTAGAACGTTCTCCTACTTTAAAGTGGGCACCAGGTATAAATATTGGACCCTCACACCCAACTCTTCAGTACACCTCTGAGCCTGTGAAAGCCTCAGAAGGACTGCTTTGCTTCTCTGCTGCAAGAACGGCTGCTACCCTGTTACTCTGATGCCTTGCTGCCTGCTGCCCTGCTTCCTGCATGAGAAGGACTGGACCTGCAACTTGAACACAGGACCACCAGAGTGTCTCCAAGAGCTTGTTGGCTGGCCTCCTGATCAGAGCCTCAGGGACAGAAAAGGCTCCAATCACCTTGAGCAACACAAAAGGATGATGGACGGAGTGCTGAAACTTTTCAAACACTCAACCCCAGTCACAGATCTGGGTTAAATCCATCATTCTTTTGCTCACTATACAACCCCAGTTTGGACCCAGCCATATGCAAATCAGCCTTGACCCTACTCCTCATGTGAACAGTCGAGCCATGAAACTGCCAGGCCAGGTCCTCTGTGGACTGGAAATATTCAGCCTGGGACCTGTTCAGGGGTATCACCCCTCATCAGCCTGGCTAGCTTGGATACAATGACACAAAGAGAATGGGACCCACGTCTGGGCATACCCTTCCCACTTAGTGCAACTTTAGCAACACAAAAGGAAGATGGACCGAGGGCTGAATCTATTCAAACACTCACCCCAGGTAATAGATCTGGATTAAATCCTTTGTTATTTTGCTCACCATGCCACCTCAGTTTGGACCCAGCCATATGCAAGTCAGTCTTGACTATACTCTAAAACTGGTACCTGATATGAGTATTGGACCCTCAGACTCACGTTTCAGATCTCTTCTGGACCTATGGAAGACTCAGAAGGGTTGATCTGTTGCCCTGCTGCTGGAAGAACTACCCTGCTGCCCGCTGCAAGAAGGACTGCCCTGATGCCTGAGGGAGGAAAACTGGGCCTGCTTCTTAAACCCAGAACCATCAGAGTGACTCCATGGGCCAGCTAACTGACCTCCTGTTCTGAGATACAGGGATATACCAAGCTTCTGTGCTGCATCTACCCAGGTGCTCAGGCTCAAATGGACCTCCCTGTGCGCTGCTGCTGGCCTCTGCTTGAATGAGGTTTTTTGCCCGAAAAGTGCCTCTCAGGTCCTAGACCCCTGGCTCTCATCAGAGAGTACCTATCCTAGCCCAAGTGTGGGTTTTTTCTCAGAACTGATGCAGCGCTATGCAACTTGACACAGGGCCTCGCATCATAGCACCTCACAGCCCCTGATTGGCGGCCTCACCCAAATGAATGCAGCGTGATGCCAGTCAACGCAGTACATCACCTTGCAGCGCTCTCAGCTCCTCATCAAAACCGAAGTGGTGTAACACAACTCCATGCAGGACCTCGCATCGCAGCCCTCACAGCTCCTCATTGGAACCGACGCAGCACAACACAATACTCCAGATCAAAGACATAGGAAACAATGCTGAGTGGGACTATCCTGGTCCGTATGTGTAGGAGGCTGGCCTGGTTTGTAGTGAGTACCAAGGGGTACTTACACTCTGCACCAGGTCCGGTTATCCCTTATTAGTGTAGAAGAGGTGTTCTAGCAGCTTAGGCTGATAGAAAAGAGTAGCTTAGCAGAGCAGCTTAGGCTGAACTGGGAGACATGCAAAGCTCCCACTATACCACTGGTGTCATATGCACAATATCATAAGAAAACACAATACCCAGATATACTATAAATAAAGGTACTTTATTTTTATGACAATATGCCAAAAGTATCTCAGTGAGTACCCTCAGTATGAGGATAGCAAATATACACAAGATATATGTACACAATACCAGAAATATGCAGTAAGAGCAATAGAAAGCAATGCAAGCAATGTACAGTCACAATAGATTGCAATGAGAACACATAGGTATGGGGCAACACAAACCATATACTCCAAAAGTGGAATGCGAACCACGAATGGACCCCAAACCTATGTGAGCTTGTAGAGGGTCGCTGGGACTGTAAGAAAACAGTGAGGGTTAGAAAAATAGCCCCCAGAGAGCACAGAAGTCGTGATAGGGGAATTCTGCAAGGGAGACCAACACCAGCAATGCAACAAAGGTGGATTTCCGGACGAGAGTACCTGTGGAACAAGGGGACCAAGTCCAAGTGTCGCGACAAAGTCGAGATTGGGCAGATGCCCAGGAAATGCCAGCTGAGGGTGCAAAGAAGCTGCCACCGGATGGTAGAGGCTGAGGATTCTGCAAGAACAAAGAGGACTAGGAACTTCCCCTTTGGAGGATCGATGTCCCACGTCGTGAAGAAGCTTGCAGAGGTGTTCCTACGCAAAAAGACCGCAAACAAGCCTTGTTAATTGCAAGGGTTGCAGTTAAGGTTTTTGGATGCTGCTGTGGCCCAGGAGGGACCAGGATGTCGCCAATTGCGTGAGAAGACAGAGGGGGTGCCCAGCAAGACAAGGAGCCCTCTCACAAGCAGCCAGCACCTGCAGAAGTGCCAGAACAGGCACTACAAAGAAGAGTGAACCGGAGCTCACCCGAAGTCACAAAAGAAGATCCCACGACGCCGGAGGACAACTCAGGAGATTGTGCACTGCAGGTTAGAGTGTCGGGGACACAGGCTTGGCTGTGCACAAAGGAAATCCTGGAAGAGTGCGCAGGAGCCGGAGCAGCTGCAAATCACGCGGTACCCAGCAATGCAGTCTAGTGTGGGGAGGCAAGGACTTACCTCCACCAAACTTGGACTGAAGAGTCGCTGGACTGTGGGAGTCACTTGGACAGAGTGCTGAGTTCCAGGGACCACGCTTGTCGTGCTGAGAGGGGACCCAGAGGACCGGTGATGCAGTCTTTTGTTGCCTGCGGTTGCAGGGGGAAGATTCAGTCGACCCACGGGAGATTTCTTCAGAGCTTCTAGTGCAGAGAGGAGGCAGACTACCCCCACAGCATGCACCACCAGGAAAACAGTCGAGAAGGCGGCCGGATCAGCGTTACAAGGTTGCAGTAGTCGTCTTTGCTACTTTGTTGCAGTTTTGCAGGCGTCCAGAGCAGTCAGCGGTCGATTCCTTGGCAGAAGGTGAAGAGAGAGATGCAGAGGAACTCTGATGAGCTCTTGCATTCGTTATCTAAAGAATTCCCCAAAGCAGAGACCCTAAATAGCCAGAAAAGGAGGTTTGGCTACCTAGGAAGGAGGATAGGCTAGCAACACAGGTAAGAGCCTATCAGAAGGAGTCTCTGACATCACCTGATGGCACTGGCCACTCAGAGCAGTCCAGTGTGCCAGCAGCACCTCTGTTTCCAAGATGGCAGAGGTCTGGAGCACACTGGAGAAGCTCTGGGCACCTCCCAGGGGAGGTGCAGGTCAGGGGAGTGGTCACTCCCCTTTCCTTTGTCCAGTTTCGCGCCAGAGCAGGGCTGGGGGATCCCTGAACCGGTGTAGACTGGCTTATGCAGAGATGGGCACCATCTGTGCCCATCAAAGCATTTCCAGAGGCTGGGGGAGGCTACTCCTCTCCAGCCCTGACACCTTTTTCCAAAGGGAGAGGGTGTAACACCCTCTCTCTGAGGAAGTCCTTTGTTCTGACTTCCTGGGCCAAGCCTGGCTGGACCCCAGGAGGGCAGAAACCTGTCTGAGGGGTTGGCAGCAGCTGCAGTGAAACCCCAGGAAAGGTAGTTTGGCAGTACCCGGGTCTGTGCTAGAGACTCGGGGGATCATGGAATTGTCTCCCCAATGCCAGAATGGCATTGGGGTGACAATTTCATGATCTTAGACATGTTACATGGCCATGTTCGGAGTTACCATTGTGACGCTGTACATAGGTAGTCACCTATGTACAGTGCACACGTGTAATGGTGTCCCCGCACTCACAAAGTCTGGGGAATTTGCCCTGAACGATGTGGGGGCACCTTGGCTAGTGCCAGGGTGCCCACACACTAGGTAACTTAGCACCCAACCTTTACCAGGTAAAGGTTAGACATATAGGTGACTTATAAGTTACTTAAGTGCAGTGGTAAATGGCTGTGAAATAACGTGGACGTTATTTCACTCAGGCTGCAGTGGCAGACCTGTGTAAGAATTGTCAGAGCTCCCTATGGGTGGCAAAAGAAATGCTGCAGCCCATAGGGATCTCCTGGAACCCCAATACCCTGGGTACCTTAGTACCATATACTAGGGAATTATAAGGGTGTTCCAGTATGCCAATGTGAATTGGTGAAATTGGTTACTAGCCTGTTAGTGACAATTTGGAAAGCAAAGAGAGAGCATAACCACTGAGGTTCTGGTTAGCAGAGCCTCAGTGAGACAGTTAGTTATCACACAGGGAACACATACAGGGCACACTTATGAGCACTGGGGCCCTGACTGGCAGGGTCCCAGTGACACATACAACTAAAACAACATATATACAGTGAAATATGGGGGGTAACATGCCAGGCAAGATGGTAGTTTCCTACACAACCCCCCCAAACGAAGGACAATAAGACTAGCCATGACCTGATGAGTCTTCATTGTATAAGTGGAACTATCTGGAGAGTCCATCTGCATTGGAGTGGGTACTCCCAGGTCTATGTTTCACTGTATAGTCCATTCCCTGTAGAGATATGGACCACCTCAACAATTTAGGGTTTTCACCTTTCATTTGTTTTAGCCAAAGTAGAGGTTTGTGGTCTGTCTGAACAATGAAGTGAGTGCCAAACAGGTATGGCCTCAAATTCTTCAGTGCCTAGACCACAGCAAAGGCCTCCCTCTCTATGGCAGACCAACTCTTTTCTCTAGGGGTCAACCTCATGCTGATAAAAGCAACAGGTTGATCCTGGCCCTCAGAATTGAGTTGTGATAAGACTGCCCCTACCCCTAATTCAGATGCATCAGTTTGAACAATTAATTTCTTGGAGTAACATGGGCTTTTTAGGACAGGATGACCTGTTTCAGCTCCTCAAAAGCTTTCTGACAGTTAGCTGTCCACAATACCTTTTTAGGCATTTTCTTTGAAGTGAGGTCATTAAGAGGGGCTGCTATGGAGCCATAATTCTTTATGAACCTCCTGTAGTACCCAGTGAGGCCTAAGAAGGCTCTCATCTGGTTCTGAGTTGTAGGGGGAACCCAATCTATAATAGTTTGAATTTTCCCCTGGAGTGGTGCAATCTGTTCTCCACCTACAAGGTGTCCCAGATAAACCACTTTCCCCTGCCCTATCTGGCACTTTGAAGCCTTGATAGTGAGGCCTGCCTTTTGCAGGGCCTCCAAAACGTTCCATAGGTGGACCAGGTGATCATCCCAGGTGGAGCTAAAGACAGCTATATCATCTAGATATGCTGCACTAAAAGCCTCCAACCCTTGCAGGACTGTATTCACCAACCTCTGAAAAGTGGCAGGTGCATTTTTCAAACCAAAGGGCATTACTGTGAATTGGTAGTGCCCTCCAACAGTCGAAAATGCAGTTTTTGCTTTAGCATCCTCTGATAACTTGATCTGCCAATACCCTGCAGTCAAATCAAAGGTGCTTAGATACTTGGCAGATGCCAGTGTATCTATTAGCTCATCTGTCCTGGGTATAGGGTGAGCATCAGTTTTAGTTACTTGGTTGAGACCTCTGTAATCCACACAAAATCTCATTTCCCTTTTCCCATCTTTGGAATTAGGTTTTGGTACAAGTACTACAGGAGAAGCCCATGGACTTTCAGAGTGCTCAACCACTTCCAGTTCAAGCATTTTCTGAACTTCTTGTTTTATGCAGTCCCTGACATGGTCAGGCTGCCTATAGATCTTACTTTTGACAGGCAAGCTGTCTCCAGTATCTATAGTGTGCTCACACCAAGAAGTGGTGCCTGGCACAGTAGAAAAGAGTTCAGAAAACTGACCCAAGGAGATTTATGCAGTGGTCTTTCTGCTCAGCAGTAAGACAATCTGCTAAAACTACACCTTCCACTAGAGCATCTTGTTCTGTGGAAGAGAAGAGATCAGGGAGAGGGTCACTCTCTTCTTCCTGTCCTTCATCTGTTGCCATGAGCAGGGTGAGATCAGCCCTGTCATGGTAGGGTTTCAGGCGATTGACATGGAGCACCCTAAGGGGACTCCTGGCAGTGCCTAAGTCAACCAAGTAGGTGACTTCTCCCTTCTTTTCAACAATAATGTGGGGTCCACTCCATTTGTCTTGGAGTGTTCTTGGGGCCACTGGCTCCAAGACCCACACTTTCTGCCCTGGTTGGTACTGAATCAGAACAGCCTTCTGGTCATGCCATTGCTTTTGGAGCTCTTGGCTGGCCTGAAGGTTTTTGCTGGCCTTTTTCATATACTCAGCCAATCTGGATCTTAGGCCAAGTACATAGTCCACTATGTCTTGCTTAGGAGCTTTTAAAGGTTGTTCCCAACCCTCCTTTACAAGTGTTAGAGGACCTCTTACAGGGTGTCCAAATAGGAGTTCAAATGGGCTGAAGCCCACTCCTTTTTGGGGGTACCTCCCTGTAAGCAAAAAGGAGGCAAGGTAACAGGGCATCCCATCTCCTCCTGAGTTTTTCAGGGAGTCCCATTATCATTCCTTTGAGAGTTTTGTTAAACCTCTCATTCAGTCCATTTGTTTGTGGATGATAAGGCGTGGTGAATTTGTATGTTACACCACATTCCTTCCACATGGCCTTCAAGTATGCAGACATGAAGTTGCTACCCCTGTCTGATACCACCTCTTTTGGGAAACCCACCCTGGAAAAGATTCCCAGGAGGGCCTTTGCCACTGCAGGAGCTGTAGTGGTCCTTAGAGGAATTGCTTCAGGATATCTTGTGGCATGGTCCACTACCACCAAGATAAACCTATTGCCTGAAGCGGTAGGAGGGTCAAGGGGGCCAACTATGTCAACCCCTACCCTTTCAAAGGGAACCCCAACCACAGGTAGTGGAATAAGGGGAGCCTTTGGGGTGCCACCTGTTTTGCCACTGGCTTGACAGGTGACACAGGACTTACAAAATTCTTTTGTGTCCTCTGACATTCTAGGCCAATGAAACAGGGGGACAAGCCTATCCCATGTTTTCATCTGCCCTAAATGTCCAGCCAAGGGAATGTCGTGGGCTAGAGTTAGGAGGAACTCTCTGTATTGCAGGGGAATAACCAATCTCCTGGCTGCTCCAGGTTTAGGGTCCCTTGCCTCTGTATACAAGAGGTTGTCCTCCCAATAAACTCTATGTGAGCCACTGACATCCCCATTTTGCTGTTTGACAGCTTGCTGTCTTAGACCCCCTAGTGTGGGACAGGTCTGCTGTGCCACACTCAGCTCCTCCCTGGCAGGCTCCCCTCCACCCAAAAGCTCAGCAGTGTCTGCTTCCAGCTCCTCTGGTGAAGGTTCTGCACAGGGGGGAAATTCTTCTTCCTCAGAAGTAGAAACATCTGTAGAGGGAGGGATAGTAGGTAGTGATTTACCTTTACTAACCCTAGCTTTAGGGAACACTTGGTCCATTGTTCCAGGATCCAAGTCACCCTGTCCTTTTTGCTTTTTGGCCTGAGCCCTTGTCAAAGCACAAATATGCCCAGGAATGCCCAGCATTGCTGCATGAGCCTCCAACTCCACTTCTGCCCAAGCTGATGTCTCTAAATCGTTCCCTAGTAGACAGTCTATAGGTAAATCTGAAGCAACCACAACTTTCTTTGGACCAGTAACCCCCCCCCACATTGAGATTCACAACAGCCATGGGGTGGCTAAGAATGTTGTTATGAGCATCAGTCACTTGGCACTGGTGACCAAGTAGGTGTTGTTCAGAGTGGACCAGTTTCTCTATTACCATGGTAACACTGGCACCTGTGTCCCTGTAGGGCTGAACCTCAACACCATTTATTAGGGGAAGTTGCTTGTACTTATCCATATTAAGGGGACAAGCAACCAAGGTGGCCAAATCAATGGAACCTTCAGAGACTAACACAGCCTCTGTGGTCTCCCTAACAAGACCAACCCCAACTAAATTACCAAAAGTGAGCCCAGCTACTCCCTTGGATTGGCTATTAGTAGGTTTGCTCCCACCACCACTGCTATTACTAGGGGCACTAGGTGTAGCAGTCGGGGTTGTGGTAGTGGGAGGCTTGGTGCTTTTCTTTGGACAACTGGCATCAGTTGTCCAATGGCCTTTTACTTTACATAAACAGCACCATGGTTTCATTACTTGATTAAAAATGGATTTGGACTCACCACCCCCACCAGAGTGTTTTTGTGGGCCTGATGAAGACTCATTTTTAGATTTGTCCCCACCCTTGTCTGAAGACTTACCATCCTTCTTCTTGCCATCCTTGTCACCCCCTGTTTGAACTTTTCTGTTCACTCTTGTTCTGACCCATTTGTCTGCCTTCTTTCCCAATTCTTGGGGAGAGGTCAGATCTGAGTCCACTAGATATTGGTGTAACAAATCAGACACACAGTTATTAAGAATATGCTCTCTCAGGATCAAGTTATACAGGCTTTCATAGTCAGAAACTTTACTGCCATGTAACCACCCATCCAAGGCCTTCACTGAATAGTCAACAAAGTCTACCCAGTCTTGTGAAGACTCCTTTTTGGTTTCTCTGAACTTAATCCTGTATTGTTCAGTGGTTAAGCCATAACCATCCAGGAGTGCATTCTTTAAAACTGTAAAATTATTGGCATCACTTTCCTTCAAGTAAGGAGCCTATCCCTACCATTTCCATTGAAAGATAGCCATAGGATAGCAGCCCATTGCCTTTGAGGGACCCCCTGTACAACACAGGCCCTCTCAAGTGCAGCAAACCACTTGTTAATATCATCCCCCTCTTTATAAGGGGGAACTATCTTATGCAGATTCCTAGAATCATGCTATTTCACAGGATTACTATCTGTAATACTGCTGCTGCCACCATGGGGTCCTAACCCCAACCTCTGCCTTTCTTATTCTAAGTCTAAAGTTTACCTGTTTAGAGCCAGCTGTTGCTGTTTAAGCTTCAGCCTGGTCTCTTCCACTCTGAATCTATTGAGCTCCCTTTCTAACATTCTGTCACCAGGGTGGGTGGGTTGGGCATGCTTAGACACAGAAGAATGGTGTGAATGGACAGAGGGAGAAATGTCCCTAACAGTTGGCACTCTAACAACTTGACCTGCAGGAATGATAATACTACTGTGATGAGAACTCACATTAGTACCAGTTATGCTAGGTGGCCTGCTAAGGGGCAGGTTGGAAAGAATACCATCTAACATTCTTACTGGGGCTACCCCAGAATCAGAGTGTGAACCATCTGCTAACTTCTTGCCTGATGTACCGCCTAAGGCTTTATCATTTTCAATGAGCATGTTAATCAACAATTCTCTAGAGGGATTCTTCACTACCCCTAAACCTCTATTAATGCAGAGACTCCTTGCACCTTTCCAGCTAAGGTGGTCATAAGCAGTGCTAGTCAGATCAAGAGTAGGACCTGTACTAGACATGATAGAAAAAGGTTTAAGGGACAGAAAAAGAAAGAAAAAGTTTCAGAACTTTTTAAGGAACAGAAAAAAAAACTTTTCAACTTTTAAGAAACTTTTTGAAAGTTTAGAGGTACTTTTCAGCACTTAGCAATAGAGTAAGAGAAGAAAAGCAAAACGTTTTGGTTATGTGTACATACACTGAACTTGTTTTGTATATTTTTCTCTTATGAAAAGTACAAAATGACAAAGTGGTAAGTAGTTGCAAGTACTTATCCCACCGCTGCACAATCAATGTAGGAGGCTGGCCTGGTTTGTAGTGAGTACCAAGGGGTACTTACACTCTGCACCAGGTCCAGTTATCCCTTATTAGTGTAGAAGAGGTGTTCTAGCAGCTTAGGCTGATAGAAAAAGGTAGCTTAGCAGAGCAGCTTAGGATGAACTAGGAGACATGCAAAGCTCCCACTATACCACTGGTGTCATATGCACAATATCATAAGAAAAGACAATACCCAGATATACTATAAATAAAGGTACTTTATTTTTATGACAATATGCCAAAAGTATCTCAGTGAGTACCCTCAGTATGAGGATAGCAAATATGCACAAGATATATGTACACAATACCTGAAATATGCAGTAATAGCAATAGAAAGCAATGCAAGTATGTACAGTCACAATAGATTGCAATGAGAACACATAGGTATTGGGGCAACACAAACCATATACTCCAAAAGTGGAATGCGAACCACGAATGGACCCCAAACCTATGTGAGCTTGTAGAGGGTCGCTGGGACTGTAAGAAACCAGAGCGGGTTAGAAAAATAGCCCACCCCAAGACCCTGAAAAGTAGGTGTAAAGTGCACCTAAGTTCCCCAGAGAGCACAGAAGTCGTGATAGGGGAATTCTACAAGGGAGACCAACACCAGCAATGCAACAAAGGTGGATTTCCGGACGAGAGTACCTGTGGAACAAGGGGACCAAGTCCAAGTGTCGCGACAAAGTCGAGATTGGGCTGATGCCGAGGAAATGCCAGCTGAGGGTGCAAAGAAGCTGCCACTGGATGATAGAAGCTGAGGATTCTGCAAGAACGAAGAGGACTAGGAACTTCTCCTTTGGAGGATGGATGTCCCACGTCGTGAAGAAGCTTGCAGAAGTGTTCCCACGCAGAAAGACCACAAACAAGCCTTGCTAGTTGCAAGGGTTGCCGTTAGGATTTTTGGATGCTGCTGTGGCCCAGGAGGGACCAAGATGTTGCCAATTGCGTGAGGAGACAGAGGGGGCACCCAGCAAGACAAGGAGCTCTCTCAGAAGCAGCCAGCACCCACAGAAGTGCCAGAACAGGCACTACAAAGAAGAGTGAACCAAAGCTCACCCGAAGTCACAAAAGAAGATCCCACGACGCCGGAGGACAACTCAGGAGGTTGTGCACTGCAGGTTAGAGTGTTGGGGACCCTGGCTTGCCTGTGCACAAAGGAAATCCTGGAAGAGTGCACAGGAGCCGGAGCAGCTGCAAATCACACGGTACCCAGCAATGCAGTCTAGCGTGGGGAGGCAAGGACTTACCTCCACCAAACTTGGACTAAAGAGTCACTGGACTGTGGGAGTCACTTGGACAGAGTTGCTGAGTTCCAGGGACCATGCTCATCGTGCTGAGAGGGGACCCAGAGGACCGGTGATGCAGTCTTTTGTTGCCTGCGGTTGCAGGGGGAAGATTCAGTCGACCCACGGGAGATTTCTTCGGAGCTTCTAGTGCAGAGAGGAGGCAGACTACCCCCACAGCATGGACCACCAGGAAAACAGTTGAGAAGGCGGCCGGATCAGCGATACAAGGTTGCAGTAGTCGTCTTTGCTACTTTGTTGCAGTTTTGCAGGCGTCCAGAGCAGTCAGCGGTCGATTCCTTGGCAGAAGGTGAAGAGAGAGATGCAGAGGAACTCTGATGAGCTCTTGCATTCGTTATCTAAAGAATTCCCCAAAGCAGAGACCCTAAATAGCCAGAAAAGGAGGTTTGGCTACCTAGGAAGGAGGATAGGCTAGCAACACAAGTAAGAGCCTATCAGAAGGAGTCTCTGACATCACCTGCTGGCACTGGCCACTCAGAGCAGTCCAGTGTGCCAGCAGCACCTCTGTTTCCAAGATGGCAGAGGTCTGGAGCACACTGGAGGAGATCTGGGCACCTCCCAGGGGAGGTGCAGGTCAGGGGAGTGGTCACTCCCCTTTCCTTTGTCCAGTTTCGCGCCAGAGCAGGGCTGGGGGATCCCTGAACCGGTGTAGACTGGCTTATGCAGAGATGGGCACCATCTGTGCCCATCAAAGCATTTCCAGAGGCTGGGGGAGGCTACTCCTCCCCAGCCCTGACACCTTTTTCCAAAGGGAGAGGGTGTAACACCCTCTCTCTGAGGAAGTCCTTTGTTCTGACTTCCTGGGCCAAGCCTGGCTGGACCCCAGGAGGGCAGAAACCTGTCTGAGGGGTTGGCAGCAGCAGCAGCTGCAGTGAAAACCCGGGAAAGGTAGTTTGGCAGTACCCAATTCTGTGCTAGAGACTCGGGGGTCATGGAATTGTCTCCCCAATGCCAGAATGGCATTGGGGTGACAATTCCATGATCTTAGACATGTTACATGGCCATGTTCGGAGTTACCATTGTGACGCTGTACATAGGTAGTCACCTATGTACAGTGCACTCGTGTAATGGTGTCGCCGCACTCACAAAGTCCTGGGAATTTGCCCTGAACGATGTGGGGGCACCTTGGCTAGTGCCAGGGTGCCCACACACTAGGTAACTTAGCACCCAACCTTTACCAGGTAAAGGTTAGACATATAGGTGACTTATAAGTTACTTAAGTGCAGTGGTAAATGGCTGTGAAATAACGTGGACGTTATTTCACTCAGGCTGCAGTGGCAGACGCGTGTAAGAATTGTCAGAGCTCCCTATGGTTGGCAAAAGAAATGCTGCAGCCCATAGGGATCTCCTGGAACCCCAATACCCTGGGTACCTCAGTACCATATACTAGGGAATTATAAGGGTGTTCCAGTATGCCAATGTGAATTGGTGAAATTGGTCACTAGCCTGTTAGTGACAATTTGGAAAGCAAAGAGAGAGCATAACCACTGAGGTTCTGGTTAGCAGAGCCTCAGTGAGACAGTTAGTCATCACACAGGGAACACATACAGGGCACACTTATGAGCACTGGGGCCCTGGCTGGCAGGGTCCCAGTGACACATACAACTAAAACAACATATATACAGTGAAATATGGGGGTAACATGCCAGGCAAGATGGTACTTTCCTACAGTATGTACAGACTGCATTACATCACGACCGGCCTGAGCTTGTGACTTTGTCCCGGGCCAGGGAAACTACATAACCACAGTTGGCTTTGTGCTTCTTTGTGCTATCTAACAATTTGAAATTGCACAACTCCAGTTCTACTGATTGGATTTTTGTTGTTTTGGTGGCAAAAAATGTATTACATTTTAGTCTAGTTTTCCAAGTTGTTGTGGGGTTTTTCTTGTGTTTTCACTTTTTGTGTGCTGCATAAATAAATTTGCTCATTGCCTCTAATTTAGGCTTGACTGTTTTAGTGCCGAGCTACCAGAGGGTTAAGCACAGGTAAACTTAGGGACTTTTTGTTTGTCAGCCTGTCAAGGATTGTGGCTGTTGCTTGAGTAGGGTTTCATCCCCCCACAACCAACAACCTGATTTGTCAAATTCCTGTTTAGCGGTGGGATTCAGTTCTTATGTTTGTGTAGTGCCATTCAGTGATTTCCCGTTGTAAATAATGTGATGCCTGATTTGACCTCCTTTTAAATTCTCCTTAACTGGCCTCTTCTGGTTTTTCAAATTCACTTCTATTCCATTTGATTCTGTGCACCCTTGACCACACCTGCAAGCATGGAGTTTGAGCTCAACAACTGGAGACCTAAATTGTGGCTCAGCCCAGAGGATTTTGAAAGGAGAGGGAGTGTTGGACTTGGCACTCTCTGCAGGGTCACCCTGAAATGTTTTGCCTTCATCTTCCTGCTTCTGCTGAATTTGTTTCTGTTGGCTTTCAGGACTCTGTGCACTTTATCAATGCCAACCAATGATAAAGTGTTTGTGCTTAGTAAAGTGGTACTACATGTAACCAGGGCCTGTATATGAAATGCTACTAGTGGGCCATGAGCACTTATCGTGCCAGCCACTTAAGTAGCCCTTTTAAACATGTCTCTGTCCTGCCATTGCATCATGTGCGTGCAATTGTTAATTGCCATTTCAATCTGGCAAAATAAACATTTTGCCAGGCCTGACCATTCTTTTTTAATGTATATGTCACCCCTAGAGTAGGCCCTAAGCAGCCCACAGCGCAAGGTGGAGTGTATTTAAAAAGATGGACATGTACTTGTAACTTTTACATGTTCTTGTAGTGAAAAACTCTTGAATTTGTTTTTCACTACCGAAAGGCCTGCCTCTCAATTTGACTAACAATTTGTTACCTTATTACATTTAATAAGTAATACCTTAAATTGGGAGCATGCATGAATGTTGAGTTTGATGTCTAAAGAAGTGTAATTTAAAACTCTCTTTATCATAAAGAGGGGTTTTAAGTCAGAATTCTGAAAATACAATTTTTAGAAAGTTGGCATTTTCTTGTGCATGCAGCCTGTATCCAGGTCGCTTGACTAGGTGTAGCTGCAGCTAGTCTTTGTGCATTGTGATGACTAAGAGGTGCTCCCGAGGTCCTGGACCTTTGGTGTAAGTTGAGCTCGTCCTCCAAGAGAAGGAGAAATCCTGAAGTTTTGGGGTCTTAGCAAATGCGAATAGGCCCATTCAAACCAAGATCTTGCCGCCTGCACTGACTGACAAAGAGAAGCTCTGATGAACCCGACTCTTCATATTACAGTGACTGTCGGCGATGATCGGCAGAGCAAAATTTGCACTTTATGCACACCATCGACAGCCCATGGTGACCACCAATGAGAATCTTCAGCAAAGACCATCCACGAACCCAACAGTATCTTCACCGTACGGTGATGACTGCCCGTGAAGCCTGGCCTGCTCTTCATGCTACAGCGACAACCATTCACAGTAGTCTCCCTGGTTCCTGCAGCCTCCTCCCACGTGAACTGAACTCTTCATGTGTGACTCTAGAAGGTACCTTTTTCAGCAGGTCTAGCCTGGTTTCTGCATTCGACCTGCACTCCATCATGGTCAGCCTGAACTTGTACCTTGCACCTGCTCTCACATGACCAGATAACTGGGAGTGGCTCCTTTTGTTTTTAGATAATGTACTTTTCTTAAATATTTGCAATTGCATATATCAGTATCTACTGATTGGATTTTTGTGGATTTAGTACCCATTAATTTGTTTTATTTGGGATTTTTCACGTGTTGTGTTTTCACAATAGTACTGTTTGTGTGCTGCATAAATACTTTACACTTTGCCTGACTGCTTTTATGCCGATCTACCAGAGGGTTAAGCAAAGGTTAAGTTAGTGACATTTTGTGTTTCACCTGACAAGGATTGTAGCCATTACTTGAGTAGGGTTTCACTCCCATCAACCAACAACCCAATTTCTCACAGTTGCATTATTGTCAGAAGAATTGACCTGATGGCTCCAGCTGGACTGAAAGGATTAATTAGGATTTGAAGAGCTTGGGCTACTGGCACCAGACAGGCACAAGAGGGGACTTTGCAAACAGACAGACTGAATGGTGAGATGACAATGTATAGTCCATCTCGAGGCATTGCAAATGGTGTATGAAATTGTTCTAATTGTGCTAATGACCTTCATAAATGCCTTAAACTGTGCAATTAACAGACAAGGATATGTCTTCTTGTACTGATTAGAAGATTGTGCCTGTAGTAATGCTAAAAAGGATCCCCTGGTTGAACCTGTTCCGCCTGCTATACTTCCTCATATGGTTGAAATTCACAAAATATATATTTCAAATGGTGTGATGGTCAACTGACAGATAAATGAGACAGAATGTGGAATAACAAAGAAAGTCAACTAGCTCAAAATAACCAGATTGACCGATATAGAACAGAAATGTTGGCCCTGGTACCACTGAACCTGCCCTGACTTGATTGGGTGACAGCTAGGGTGGTGTTTGTGACTTGCCTGCTGCAAGTAATTAAGTGCTCTAGAACTGCATTGGAGATGAAGATTGACACAGCGTCCAAGAAAGTGATGCCGATTAGAGCCAATCTTAGAAAAGTGACAGAGCAGAAAGCAGCTACAGAAGACACGGTTGAATCTGGCATAGGGAATGTTGCTGAGTTGTGAACTTACATTCTCAAGCTCCTGAAAGTTACAAGATTGCTATTAACTAGAGTCAAGGAGGCTGTGGGGCTATTGTGGTTTAATAACCTCTGCTTCCTGCGATCTCCAGGAAGGGCATAAGCCCTTTCTGTTGACTTCTTTGAGAAACAGATCCTGGACAACTTACCGCCAGAGATCTTGACATTTTTCTCTGTGAAACAATCACACAGGGCTCTAGCGATATCCTGACACCTTGAGCCCCCATGAGGGCTTCGTTTACTGAACTTTTTCAACTGGGATGACATTTTATAATATATGAGGAATGGAACAGCAACACAGTATGAGGGCCTTACAATATGTGTTTTCCCAGATTACCCATAAATTCAATAGCTATCTAAATCCAATGAGACAGTAAAACATTGACTCAGAGAAGCTCGTCTGAAGTATATATTACTGTACCCAGTGAAAGTGAAAGTGAAAGGAGAAGAAAAGTTGTACTTCTTACTCTATGCTGAAACTGAATGGGACTTACTGGATGGTTGGCCAAAACCGTGAGGAGCAGAAAGACCATGACAAATGCAGTGTGCAGGGAGGCACAATGATTAGAGAACTTTGTCAGGAGTTAGTGAAATAGAGAAGGAGAACAATTTGCAGCACTCAACTGAACGTGTAGTGGTGCACACTGATGGCACATTATCCCTTGGACAGAAACATGGCAGTGATGGAGGGGACAGTGTACACTGTTCTTCCGGACATTGACAATGTGGGTATGGAATGTGGCATTAGGCCTGACAGTGGCCCTAAAGCAAAGCAATCTTACCCTTCTTGATTCTGAAAGGGCCCTGCTCTAGTATACTCTACCATGCCTAGAGCCCCTGGCAAACCTGATGGATGACTGAGGTTGTGGTTGCTGCATTCCACAACAGTTTTTTGTCTGTTCTCATTTATGGTTTATGTTCAGATCGGTGGGATCAGTATTCCCCCTAAGATGTGTGGAAGCAGGACTGTAACCCAATATTTATGACATTCCAAACTTTACCTTAAGACGGTTCTCCTCCTGAAATAAATTGTATGAAAAGGCACTCTCCCTTACATAAGTGTAACAGAGTAACTGTAGGAATTTGGGTTACTTGTTGAGGGGGGTAAAACCCTACTCAAGCAGAAACCATATTCTTTTAAGAGTGGAACACAAGCAAATACCAAATTAACCTGAGTTTAACCCTCAGGTAGCTCAGTGAAAAGCAGTCAGGCTTAACTTAGAGGCCATGAGTAAATTATTTGTGCAGCAACAAATGTAACATTTATGCAGGAACAATCAGTAATAAAGTGAAAATACAACACAAGAACAATCCCATACCAATTTATAACAGTAGAGGAACATTTAATAAATTATTTGACGCAAAAATGACAAAAATACAATCAGTAAAACCAGAGATATGCAATTTTAAAGATTTAGATACAAATAATGCTTAAAAGCACAAAGCCCCAACTGTGGTCAGCTGGTCATGCCAGAGTAGGACAAAGTCAAAGATCAGCCGAACACGATGGAGCATGGGCCGGTGTTGGGGACCAAGTTAGGCCAGCTGAACAAAGTACCTTAAACTCATTGTGAAGTATGTAAGATTCATCTTCGAGGATGCTTTGTGCAGCAGCAGTTACAAGAAGCTTCAAGGTGTGATGTGGAGTCCTGTGCGGGGATATGTCATGCAAAAGCAGTTCTGAGGAGCTGTGGGGCTGTGATGCAAAGTCCTGCATTGAAGGTGTGTAGCGCAGAGGTGGTTCCATCGAGCTGTGGGAAGGCAATGCAAAGTCCTGCATCAAGGATTCGTCTATGATGCTTCATGAAGAAGTGGTTCCAAGGTGCTCTGGGGCACTGTGTCAGGATGTGTCATGCTGCGGTGGTTCCAATGCAAATCTGTGAGGAGATGCATTGCACTGAGTCAGTTCTACTCAAATTCACAGCTGTGCTGGCATATTTAGGCCCACTTTCAAGGGTCCAGGACTAGGATGGCACCACTTGAAGGACAGAACTCACAGCAGGCAGAGTTCAGGTGCAGGGTTAAATGTGAATTGATTGGTTGTGAGGCACGCGACCTCGGGTAGGCACACAGCAGACCACCAACGGAGTCGAATGAACTCACCTTGGTTATGAGGCTTTACGCGTCCCTATGATGCCCTGTCTTTACATGGGATGGGCGACCTACAACTAGACTGACTGTGACGACTGGTCCACAGACTGTAAGTGACCTCCCAGCATTTACGTTTTTTTTTATTTTTTTTTATTTTTGTTTATTAAGGAGAAGTTACAACTAAACGGTCCTGATGAAGCGCCAGTGGATCAATTTCTGACCGAGTAGGCACGAAACATGTCGACCCAGCGTTAGGAGTGAATACTCTCTCCTCCTTCCCTTTTTTAGGAGTATAGGAGACATTATTCCCTTGATACTCCTTCACTTATTTTTAATCTTGGCCTGACCCTTACTATAAACATTAAATCTAGTCATTAGGTGTTCAGAGCCAATTTTATATACCCTTCACTCTCCTTTCCTCCTCTGTCAGCACGTCCTACGGACCTAATTTGATCTGCAGAACCGTTTTCCAGTTGAAGAGCCACCACCTCTTGTGTGGTGGCCCGTCAGACGTTGCAGTGCCAGTCTGGCGAGGAGTTAGCCCGATGATGATGCCTAGCATCCTATTGTGATGCTTGAGGGCACTCCTACAACATCTTCTTTCAGTCTTCTTTTCGTCCTCATTGACAATATTCTTGTTTTGGAACAGTGTACACAATTTTTATTATAGGTAAATGTGAATTGAGCCTCGTCTACCCCAGAGGCTCTGATCAGTAGGCTAGCCAACTAGCCCTTAGAGTCAATCTGGTGGTCCAGCGTTCAAGATGTACGTCCATTCCTTCTAAAACAGTAGGGTAGCAGAGTAGCAGTCCTTCTTGCAGCAAAGTAGAACTGCAGTTCTTCTGAGTCTTCCACAGTTTAAGAGGTGTACTAAAGTGTTGGGGCTTAGAGCATAATATTTATACTTGGTGCCTGCTTTGAAGTAGGAGAATTACTAAGCGGTTTCACCCCACCCACAGTTGTGAGGAATTTCTTGTCTCTCTGCCCTGGCCCCAGCTGGTTGAGAAACAGCACTTAACATGTGGGAAGAACTAAGCAATGCCATTGCCACACATCTACTACCATGCAATTACTTTACCATGCATTGCCTTTACAACACAAGCCTTTACCATGAATATGCCTTTAATATGCATGCCTTTACAATGCAAGGTTAACGATGTATGCTTATGTGTAATGGGATAGTAAGAGTGTTTTTAGGGACAAGTTAGTGTATTGGGCAGTAAGAGTGTGTTAGGATTTAGGGGTGGGTAGGGTATAAGGTGGTAAGGCATTTTTTAATGTTTAGGGGCAGGTAAGGGTATTGTTTGGTAAGGGTGTTTTTAGGATTTGGGGTGGATAAGGGTATTGGGTGGTAAGGCTGTTTTTAGGGTTTAGGGGTAGGTAGGGAGTAGTAAATGCAATTAAAAAATGAGGGGTGTACAGGTTCCACCCAATTTAAAAAAAAGTAAAATATATACACACAAACACACACACACATATATATTTGTTTCACTTGCATTATATACACTTACCTTACATTGTAAAGGCATGTGTGGTAAAGGAATGTGTGTGGTAAAAGATTGTGTTGTAAAGGAGATGCATGGTAAATGCACTACATAGTAATGGAAGCATGGTAAAGGCAACCATTTCATACCAGACCTTTGTACCCCCTTTGTGAGTGTACTGAGGGAGAGACTTGGTGAAGTGCAAGTGTGGTAGGTGACATCTCCTCCCCCTATCAAGTCAGAGATGGCCCATCCTTCCAGCTACAGATATTTATCTGACCCGGGATGCAGGCTGCAGGCACCAAATGGCTAGAACAAGAAAATGCCACCTTTCTAAAAGTGGTGCTGTCAGAAATGTGACTCAAAATCCAACTTTAGTTTAAACAGGGTTTTAAATTTCAGTTCTGTAGACACGTTTAAAAGAGGTCCTTAAGTGGGTGGCACAATAAATGCTGCAGACTCACTAGTAGAATTTAATGTACAGGTCCTGGGTACGTGTAGCACCATTTTACTAGGGAGTAAGTAAGTTAAATGTGCCAATTGAGTGTAAGCCAGTTTTACCATGTTTAAAGAAGAAAGCACAAGCACTTTAGCCCTAGTTAATAGTGGTAAGATGTGGGTAGTTCTAAAGAACAATAAAAACAGGTTCAGAAAACAAGAGGGTTAAGGCAAAAGGTTAGGGGATGACCCTGCAGAGAGGGCCAAGTCCCACAGTAAGAGTAAGTAATTAGGATCACTTAATAATTGAGTTCCAGATCGGAGAAAAATTAAAGGGCTTTATTAAACAAAAATGTAAACCAAGTAGTACAGAGTAAATGTCATGAAGGCTTCAATGCTGAGTTATACAGAACAGCCATAATCAGACAAATTCTAAATTAGCAGCAAAATCAAGAGGGATATGGACAGTATCCATGCTAAATTATGAAAAGTTTGGACATCATTCCTAATAACAGGCAAGTCTTCTGGCTCGCAACAAAGTCAAAGGGTTCTTATATACAATTCGTACATAAAACAGAAAAATAATCAAGGTATGATTGAAAGTAACAACCCTTTGGCAAATCAGAATAAAGAAGGTCATTACGTCAACACATAAGCAGTATCCCATCTTAATAAAACATTCAGCGGTTCCATGCCACTGCCATCCAGAAATGTTCGAACAAAATGTGGAACATTTCAACTATGACGCTTCACACAGATGAATAAGACCAGGCCTAGCAACGGAAATACAGCGGAAGAGCCTCAAAGTTGCACACATTAGAAACACAGAATATTCATCATAGATGTTGTTTTCACAACAGTGGAAATAAACCATTATATCATCTTGACTTCACTCTGCAGAACTTGTGGGGAGGGAAGATGCACGGAGGGCAGGGTAGTATGGGAAACGGTCCATACAGGAGAGAATGACAGAAATAGCATCCACTTTATCCAAAGTGGCATTTTCAAATAAATGTGGCATAACTAGCTTATATTAATAAACACTCTTCCATACAACAAATCAAACACTTCTGAACTGTACTCATATTCACTCAACATATGCGTATTGCATGAAATATAAACATATTATTCATTATTGTTTTTTTGTGCCCAGACAATGCTACTGAGATGTGTGGCTGCGTACCCGCCCGCCCTCCCTCTACATGCACCGCAGTATGAGGCTATGAGCGCCCACATAGAGATAAAACTGAAGTTGTTTTTCTGTTTCCCATTTTAAAGAAACAGGTTTATTTTTCATTTAATTTACATTCATCATATGAGATCAATGGGAAAAATGTGTAAACATGCTTTGATGGAAAAGAAGCTACTTTGGAAAGAGAACTGAGTGTGCTTATTTATCGAAGAAACTCTCTTTCAGGAACCACATTGTACAAACTGGACAAATAGATTGCAAAGTCCATCAGCTTGACTAGAATGGACTGATTTTTAAATTGAACGTTTGTTTATTTTTCTGATAAAATGGCGTACACAGAATCAGTAGTCCAATTTGCATGATGTTGATGCGAATAACTGACACAGAGACAATTAGTACTGTGTTTGTGATTTCCCTCCAAAAAAAAACTTATTATGAGAGCACTGTGAGAAATGGGTGGCTCTCAGGGCGTTAGCAGGCTGTTGTTCTATGTCAGTGATACGTGCTTGTTTACTTTTCATGTTTTACTTAATCATGCATTGCTTAAGAGTACTTGCTTTTCCAGATGTGTCTCTGTACTTCTTTAACGCAACCTACAGCTCTTGTATAGCACATACTGTGCATTGAGTCTCTTCTAGGTGTCTGGGTGTGCTCAACTTGTGGATGGATGTTTATGACTGTGTTTGAGAGATCTTGAGCTGAGGGTGAATACAGTACATGTTTCTGCCAGTGCCTGCCAGTGGGTCATGGTGTTTACATTACGTTATCATTCAGTCCTTGGCCTCTCTGCAGAGAGCAGAGAACAATCGTTTCATCAGCACATATTATAATTTCAATTTCTGTCAATGACTAACAGAGTGAGAGACTGCAGAGGAGAGTGTTATGAATGGGAACATTGGAGTGAAGAAGACACTTCGAAAACCATTATCCATTCCACAGAACTTATTAATGTCTTACATTTAATTTAGTGTAATATTTTTAAAATTGAAATACTTTCTTTTCTAATCATTGTTAATACTTAATTATCAGATGGTGCCAACAAGTATTGGCAACAGGTATGGCTTTCTCTAGGTGTATGTTGTTGTGTGATATATCTGGGTGCAATAATAGAAAACTGAGAGTGGCACTCAAATACTGGTCAGGTTGCACAACGTTGCAAGAAGAGGACTTTACATGTTTTAATTCACACCCTTTAATAGCAGAAGCCATCGCTCTTGGAAAGTCTTCCTGGGAACGCTTCTTTGGTGACACCCCTTTTACTGACCTCCCAACTACCGCACGCCTTTTCTCACCGCTCTTAAAGCACTAGCGGCTCTGTTGCCTGCTTACCGTGCAGTGTGCTAAACATAACTTACTGAAATCTTTAAGCCCTGCCCTTTGGGAGGAACGCCATGCAACGTAAACAAATCATTCAGTTCAACTGAGCTACCAATACACATCACTGGTCTCCTGCCTTATTGGAGGTGAGAGCGCAGTATACACTACTGAATCCTCCAGTTTGTTGTGAATGTATTCCTCGTTGCCACTTTTGTACATTACTTTAAAGCACAAATCTTAAAGCTCAAGACAAAAGGATTACAAAATCACCATAACCAACAACAACAATGACTTATACCAGATGATTAAAATAATTGCTCTTTCAAACATGTGTATTTCTTTATTTCAATGAACTTTTGTGTGGCAACATTGAAAGTTAGAATTATTATGAGAAGGCATGCATATAATGGGAACCCTTTCAATGTTAGTATTTTTGTGTGAGGAACTATTTTTCTGCATTTGACAAACCACATTAAAAAGACAACTCCTCATACCCTGCTTGCGTGGCCCCTCTCTCCTGATGGAGCCCGGCTGTCGCTAACAAACGAGTGTATGGTTGCACAAGGGATTGTGGAATTCCTTCTAAAAACCTGCTTATTCTTCCTGCATCTTCAACTTCAGTGGGGGACCCTTGTTTCCACCTAAACTGAAACAAGTGACATTACAGAGTGAATCCTAAGTAGACAATGACCCTTTGCTGTTTTTGAGGCCCTGTGCCACTAAAGGGTAGGAGCTCAGCTCCTCTTTATCACAGAATGCCTGCATAGGTTTGAAATCACATGAAAACGTAGTATGACCTCACCTACATCTGACTAAGGAGCACAGATTATACTCCAATTTACCTTTTTCCATCCAGTCTCTGGGCTAGGAATGACAGCCTAAGTCTGAAACGCAGTCTGAGGCTCTTCAGGCCTTTCTCATTCAACTACTTGTGAGTGCTGAAAGAAACTGACTACTGGCATCATCTACTGACTTTGATTAGCACTCTTTCAGGCTGGTGAAACCTAGCCTACAGAAGTGATGTTATTCATCACCTGAGACTCCATTGTAGTGATGGTGCACATGCCTGATAAAGATCCAAAGAACTATAAATCGTATAGATCCCCACGAAGATCAATACCAACGTTCACATTATAGGTAGAGCACCTGGCAGAGTTGTCAACTACTGGCACTCCGTTAAGCGGGGCCTCCAAATTGGGTTCCTAAAAGCGACATTTCATATTTAAACTCACAAAGGATTCTTTGTTTCTCAAAATAGAAAAACTGCTGCATGCAATTACAGCAGACTTGGAACTCTACCCAAGGAGGTGCCTTTACTTGGGTATGGTGTAAATCCATCTGGTAATTTTAGAGAAATTGGCATTTAAAAGGTGTCCTGGTCTGTGCATGAAGAAGTTGAATTTGCAGATATTACTGGAAAGTTTAGTTTGCAATCCTCTGAGTATTTGAAAATCTATGAAGGGTTTGGATTTGTGAATAGGCAGAGGACTGTGAATGTGCAGAGTACAATATGTTGTTTATTTCCATGTTGTGAGGGACTGCAGGGGCCCCATTAACCACTCAAGGCTTCTCCCCTAATGAGTCACTGCCCATCTTCATATTCAACATTAATAACAATCAGCTTGTTACACTCTGCATATCTGTATACAGTATATGCTATTTAGTTCTGTGCGGTATTTCTGACCCCCACCCCTGATGTTTAAGCTGCATTTTACCTCATCCTTCTACGATTAGGGTCTTGGTTCTGCCCTAAAATGAAAACTGATGAAATACAAAATTAATAATGCATGTGACTTATTCCCATTATAAGCAGAGAGTAATAGAAATAATTTTTCTTGAGCCAATGCCTATTATTTTAATTACCATTTGGCCTTTGAAAGCCTGTCCTCTATGGATGATCTAGTAACTGGAGAGGAAGTTTAGGATGTGTGATTTAGCAAAATAATGAGGCCTGTCTCTGAGTAAGACCGATGAAAAAGGAAAATGGAGTAGAACAAAATCTAAGATGGTTAAATATCAACCCCCACGCTATGTGCGATGGTATTAAGAATCAGACCGTCATTAAGAGCTGAGATTAGACGGGCTGCACAAATTCTTCCATCCCATCTGATCCTTCTTTCTACATAACTAATTCATAGAGCTGGAATTAGAGCAAAAACTTGCTGGACCAGATAATTGGTCCTCTCTCTTAATGGTATAAAATGTCTTAACTTTCAGGTTCCATGCACCAAAATCGCATTTAATGCATATTTGAATTAAAGGGACAGGGACGTAGCTTATCACAGCCATCTTCTTGGTTGAAAGGGGAGTGAATGAACTACTGAAATTACTTTGGAGTATTCAATTTTTCCATTAGAGTACATGTTTCTGAAATTAATTATGGGCACTGCCAGCCAGCCGAGAGCCGCATGCCTATATCCATTCCTTAGGGGCAAATTCAGATTTTTAGAGTTAGTTGTATATATAGATGTGATGAATTCCCATTTCATTCTGTGACTAAGCACTGCATGCCTGAACAGAGTGGTGGCTATTAGACACAGTTGTGGACCACTTTGCTTTAGTCCTATGTGTACACTGTGTCTGAAACAATACATCTGTTGGGTCTCAAACGTCTTTTCACAGATATTATAATGCACTATTTTTTCCAGTTGGTGCCTTAACCTATCTGGCCCCTTGAACCTCATGCACAAAGGGCTTCATTTACGAGGCCCTAGCAGTACCCTGCTCCTGAGCAGCGTCATTTTTTTTTAAGCTCCTGTGGCGCAGTGTGCCAGCTCAGCCAGCTCAGCCACCTGGCACGTTTTTTTATGGCCTTGTAAATATGGGCCCCTTTTATGCATGACATTACGTAAAAAGGGCGTTCCACGGGTTTTGCTTGGGGTGTTTGATTGCAACACCCAGTAAACCAAAAGGAATCTAATGCATTCCAAGATTTACAAGTCTGGGAATGCGTCACATTCAGGGGTGGCATAAGAGTGACGCAACGGAGAGAAATATAGTTATTTCTTCCCTTTTCCCCCTCTTTCTATGTGTGCTGCAGTTTGCAGCTTACATAGAAAGACGAAAACACCTCTTGTGATTGTTTTTATGCAGGAAGGTGTTCCTTCCTACACAAAAACTATCATCTCCACAATGGATGCACCCTTGCACAATCACAGCAATTTGTGTTCCTGCGCAGGGGGAGAGGACAGAAATGAGCCATATCTTGTAGTTATGGTGCAATTCTGCCCTTTCCCGATGGCGCAGGGCAGTGCAGCAAGACACTTGCTGCGCCACCCTGCGTCACAGGCCTTGTAAATGAGGCCCAAATTGCGATATCTCCCTTTTCATAATTGTTGCCTTACTTTGGTGTGGTGTGTGAAGTGATTTTTTTTGTGCTTTTCAGAGGACAGTCGAGAAAATAACTCACACTGTGTGTTTATTCGGTTTCTCGCTTATCACCTAACTTTTACGGTGGATTAACATTAAAACACTGACACACTTGGAATGCTCCGCAGAGCGAAGAATGTGTTACCTGTTGGATTTCCTACTGCAATGACTCTCCGTGATTTCCTTGATTAGCCTTAACATGATTTTTAAAAAGATGTATATTGATATGCAGGACTAGCTGCAGGAGCACTTTATGCCAGAGCAATACCTGCACACTACAGAAGGTAAGCTTTTGCCTAGAAAGCCTTCATTAACCAAAGGATCAACGAGACGAAAGAGGCTCCCTCTTCCGGGTCCTGGATTGATAGAAGAGCTTCGGAAAATTGGGTCTTGCGACATGCTCAAAGAAGAGGCACACTCATTCCTTGGGGCAGCCAGCAGAAGACGGCTAGCCGGCCGGGTGCGCATAAGAAACTTTTGTGTACAACGAGCCCTCAATTCCAAAAGGAAAATGATGGCTGAAGAGTTTGTGAAGGCCAGGAGAGTAACTGCAGCCAGAGAGTCAGAGGATCAGCAGTTTGAGGATGGCTGTGGACGAGCACAGGCTCTCAAGAGGTGATACGGAGCACCACACAAACGTTGCATCAGCAGGAGATGGTTGTAGTGCGGGTGTCGGCAAAGATAGCGAGGTCCACGAAGAGAAGAGAATTACTCTGACTTTGTAACTCTTTGGATCTTAAGGGTTCTTGGGGCACTTTGAACAAGCAGAGTTCAACTTTTTTTGTGTGACCCATTTTTAAAAGTTTGTTTAGCAGGCATCACACTGGCTTGAATTAGAAAAAAGGGGTATTTAGTGGGTAATAGTATTCAAAGTTGTCCTCAACAGGGGCCCTCAAAATGTGTCTTGCCTGGGGCCCCAAAATCCTCAAAATGACACTGAGTTGGTGCATCAGTGTCTCAGGAAGCATATGAGGTGATCCCTTTCAAGGGATTCACGAGTGGCAAAGCAGTTGATGAAACATGGGAGATAGTGAGAAAGAAGCATAGTGGAGGGGAAGATCATTCTCCCAGGGTGGCACGACTAGGCAGGATTTGGAGACTGGTACAGAGGTAGCTGGTACTGCAAAGTGTGTGGCTAAATGTGTAGGCAACATTTTGTTCCTAGTTCACTGTGCCCTGCTACTAGATGTTGGTGACAGGGTACATACAGGCAATAACCTAGGGAAGAAGTAGTGTGTGGTAGAGCTTAGAATAGGGGGGTTGGCATATCAGAGGAAATCAATGGGCAGTGTTCTTGTGAACGGGCCAGCATTTGAACAGGCGCAGGTGATTGGCCTAAGAGAGGAAGCCCTCTGAAGAGGGACTACAGGAGAGGTTATTGCGAGGACGAAAAGGGTACACAAGTTTTCATAAGGGAGAGAAATGTGAGAACTGTGTCATGTCCCACACATTGGGAGAGCTGTGTGAAGTGGGAAGGGGCTCCAGCTTCCATATGTGAGCAGTCATGAAAGCATTCCTTGGATAGTGCTTGTAAGGGTCGAGGGTTAATGCCTATTGCCTGATAACTTGAAAAGTTCAAAGGGCGAAGCCAGTGTTGATGACCCTGCAGGCACGGATTGTGGTGTATGCTAATTCACCTGGAGTCTACATGGCTGCAGGGATGCCACTATGAGGGGAACCTGTGATGGAGATAAGTACAAAGTGAGCTCCACTCCTGAGGGGATAGAGGATTTTAGTGTCAGGTGACCTATGGTGGGAGTTATTCATAAGTGACACTGGACATGGGAGGCACCACAAGGAAATAAAACATGTGAGAAAGGCAGAAGGCCTTGGACTCTTGGTACAATGCCCAAAGAGGGTGGAGAGGTTCAGGATCAAAGTGGGCCACAGATGGGAAATCAGGTGACAGGGATGAGTGGGGTATTGCAGGAGGTGCTTTCCTGTTGTGTAAAAGGGAACTTATGGGAATGGGTCTGATGGTGGGGTTTGAGAGTGAGCCTGGAGTATTGTGCATGTGCAGAGTAAGAGACGAGGATTAATTTTAAAGTATGTGTATGAAAGAGTGGAAGATGGATGTGGGAAGGGACAGAACAAGGGTTTGATAAGCATTGAGTAAAGGGTAAATGGATGCACTTTGGGTTGGTCAGCGAGATTTACGATGGATGTCATAGTCTGGGGTAGAGTTGTGAGGTCTGCCCCAGTCATTTCTGTGTAGGGAGTGGAGTCACAGATAAAGATGAAACACATGCCGGAAACATTTAAGCCCATGGAGATTTGGTATTTCCAAAGACAGTGGTTCAAGTTGGCAGAGGTGGTGAGCCCTTCTAGGAGATTTGGAACTGCACATGTGACATTAAGGATGCCTTTGAGTTCCCGTCTGACAACAACTACCAAAGGCAATATATGGACTGGGAAAGCTGTGGATATGTGCAAGTGGTTAGACTAAAAGACCCGTTCTAAAGAAGGACTGAAAGACGAAAAGAGGGAATTGACTTGCAGACCCAGTGTGTTGCTGTCAAACAACAATGCTTTGGGGGTGCCAAGAACATGTGAGCTTTGAGGGTATGGCAAAGGTTTAGCATGATGAACAGCTCTATTAATGAAAGTGCCAAGAGGAGAGCATCATGTGGGATAAGGAGAGGGCAATTTAGACAAGAGTGGGAATAAGGCATTTTACAGCTAATTCCTCTAGTCCACTTAAAATAGAGCCCAGGTTTAACAAATGTTATTGAGTGAACAGTAGGGGCAATTGACTTTTGTGGACAACTTTGTTTGCTCCCTACAATGGATATGACTACATCTTTCAATGTCATTGCATCACAATGCGCCAAACCCCTAATAAATTATGCAAATGGAGTGTAATGGTGAGAACAATGCATGCATGCCTAGGATTCCACGAAAAGACACATCATCATAAGCCATGCAAGTTAGCTAGTCAAGAACATTAAGGTAACGTAGCAGATTATGTGATGTCGTTTTATGCATCTCCAGTCTGAAACAGGAACACAGGTGAATTCCTGTACGATCTGTCTTGTGTCTATTGGGAATACCAAAACAGCCAGGGAGAATTCTCTCCCTGTGGCCAAGGAAACCATCAAGGGTCATCTATCCGACCAAATGTGCTTGTTTTGTTCAGACACCCCTTGGAATCTAAATATAGTTCTGTCTGGGCTGATGCACAGGCCTTCTAAACAGATGAAATTATGTAACATTTTGTGGAAGAATGCCCTTTTGGTGTCTTTTTCCTCAGCCAAGTGCATCAGCGATGCTCAACGCCATTGCACAAATAGAGTCCTTCAAGGAAGCCAACAGGTCATGATGGGTCTCCAGATTCAGGTGCTCATTACGAGTCTGGAGGTCCTGGGACCGCCAGACTTGTGGTGGTGGTTGGACCGCGACCATAGCAGTGGTCTGGCATCCTCATTATGACCCTGGCAGAGCCACCACAGTCCGACTGCTGGCACCGCTAGGTTGCCACCAGTAGACAGCCTGGTGGTGCCGGTGTTCTTAATCCACCAGGCAGCAGATAACGATTCCCCTCTCCACCGGCTTTTGCATGGCGGTTCCACTGCCATGCAAAGGCTGGCAGAGACGCAGTGCCAGGGCCTCCCATGGACAGCCCCGTCGTGCTTTTCACTGCCCGAATTACGAGCAGTTAAAAGTGCGATGGGTGCTGTCGCACCCGATGCACTGCAACATTGCTGCCGGCTCGATTACGAGCCGGCGTCAATTAAGTGGTGAGTTTCCCGCCGGGCCAGCAGGCAGAAACACTGTATCCACCCGCTGACCCAGCAGGAAACTCATAATAGGAACAGCAAGCAGAAAACTGGAGGGGCAGTAGTGGAGAAGTGTGGCGCAAGCAGACCCTGCTGCAGAGGGCTGGCCCGGGACCAGGGTTCAGTTCCTGCCTCGGCAGGTCTTGGGCTCAATTCCCTTGGACCAGATAATTCTTGCTGTCTAATCTAATCAATGGGTCCCACTCTGTAACTCTGGGCAATAACTTGCTTAATCTCCACAACGTCCCTGAGAGCAGTTGGATACCTGGCTTTACCCTGGGGATTGCCCAGGAGTGGGCACATCACAGGGAAAAACCAGGAGCGGTTCCATAGCAGTATGCGTACAGCGCCTTGAGACCCTAACGGGTGAGTAGTGAGCTATACAAGTGTGAATTTTACATTTACGTTTTTACCCAAAGAGTTTGGCGGGCGGCATCCGCTACCCGCTAAACGCATAATAAGGGCCTCAGTGTTTATTGCCAAAGTGATGCTACAGTTACATCTAAACAAGTAAATTGTTCTTCAGGTATTTTTTTATGCCTCCATACTTTTTCATCTCAATAGGTCCTGCTCAATTTGGACATTAGACACAACTATTTATGCACGTTTTGGACAATGATGGTGGTGAAAAGCAGCTATGGAGACCACTCCCAGATGGATAACATCATGCATTATCAGGTGCTAGCCTGTTCATAAAGCCTAAGCTCATTCCTGCTTCAGGGCACATAACACCAGTACTATAATGGTATTTTTGGCATTCTCTAGCTATGGTTTTGTCAGAGATAAATGGTGGTTTGGCAGATCAGCTACCCTACAAGCATTCTTTTACTCTATACTCCTGAAACTTCAAGTTTGGCTTGAAAGCTCTCTGAAATCACATTGCATGGACCTCCAATCTTTGGTGCTGTGTCTGTTCTCCTATCTTTGGAACCTACATACAGGTTGAAAATGAAAAAGAGCCAGGATGTAATAGTTGGATACAATAGAGGTAATGGTGGTGACTTGGGGCCAGATGTATCATCACGGCCCTTTGCGATTTGGTAATAGCGATTTTTAAGAAATCGCTATTACTGACTCGCAAAGTGCCATGCATCACATTTGCGATTCGGTAATAGCGATTTCTTAAAAATCGCAAATGCTATTACCGAATCGCAAATTGCGATACCGGCCCCATTCGCAGCTATGGGCCTGTTGGCCCATAGCTGCAAATTTTTTGCATTTCCAAAATTGAGATTTCTGAACAAGAAATTGCAATTTTGGAAATGCAAATCTCCAGGGTGCTGGGGGCCTATGGCCCCCTCTGCTGCACCCCAAAAATGTTTTGGGGGACATGTAAGGTACACACATGCCAAAAGGGAATGTGTGCTTTACATGTTCAATTTAAAAATGCATTTTAAATGCATTTTTAAATTTTGCACCAGGTTACCACCTGGTTGCAGTCCATGGTATTTTGCATGTGCAAAATGCCATTCTGCGAAAAATCGCAATTTGCGATTTTTTGCAGCATTGCCTTGCGACCTGGAATTTGTGAATCGCAATTTCCAGGTCGCAACACAAGAAATCGCAATTTTAGCGATTTCTTGTTTGTGGCCTGCGAATGCCTTTCATGCATTGCAGACCACTGTTTTGCACTCGCAAACGGCCGAATTTTGCAATTCGGACCGTTTGCGAGTGCAAAACATTTTCAGACATCTGGCCCTTGGTTACTTAAAGTCTGTAGCTGTTTCTCACTAACAGTGCATGCTGTTTGGCTTTTTGCGGTTTAGCTGGATCTAACATTTGCTATTTGCCACTTCACATGTGACAGCAAAAGGTAAATGTAGAAATGGGCTTTTAGTGTTGGTTTGATTAACCCCTTCCCCGCCATGGACGTAATGGTTACGTCCATGGCAGCGCCCGTGTACGTCCATGGCAGCGGCCGTGTGGCGCCATGGACGTAACCATTACGTCCTCCTACCGGCCCTCGGGGGAAGCGCTAGCGCTCCCCCGAGGGCCAAGGTCAGGGCTGAAAGGGGAAGCCCTTCCCCTTCAACCCCTGACCCCCCCGTGACGCGAGCGCGCGCTGACAATCACAGGGCCTCCCCCATCGCGCTGGAATCGAAAGAGAAATGCTCAGCATTTCTCTTTCGATCACGTGGGGGAGGGAAGGAGAGGCTTCAAAGGGAAGGAAATGTATTTCCTTCCCTTTGAAGTCTCTCCCAGGGTTTCAAAAGCCGGATTGCTTGCAATCCGGCTTTTGAAACCCCACTAGACACCAGGGATTTTTTTTGTTGTTGGTGAAAGTGACATAAGGGAGCGACCCCTTGGGCAAGGGTCGCTCCCAGGGGGGCATTTTTTTTTAAGGCCTTTTCTGCCCCCCCCCCCCCCCCCGGGGGCAGAAACCTCTATTTTTTTAATTTTATTTTGTTTTGTGTTTTAAGTGTGGGGAGCGACCCCTTAGGCAAGGGTCACTCCCATAGGGGGCAAATTATATTCAGGCAATTTCTGCCCCCTATGCGGGCAGATCAGCCTATTGTAATTAGGCCGATCTGCCCCCAAGGGGGGCAGAAACTACTAGGCACCGGGGATTTTTTGTTGTTGTTGTTGTTTTACAGATGGGGAGCGTCCCCTTAGGCAAGGGTCGCTCCCCTGGAGGGGCAAATTGTATTTAGGCCATTTCTGCCCGCTTTGGGGGCAGATCGGCCGATTATAGGTCAATCTGCCCCCAAGGGGGGCAGAAACCACTAAGCACCAGGGATCTTTTTTTTGCGCTGTCACGCAAGGGGAGCGACCTTGTAGGCAAGGGTCGCTCCCCGGGGGGGTGGGGAGGCAAATTTATTTTAGGCCATTGATCGGACTATTGTTATTAGGCCGATGAAACCTCTAGGCGAAAGGGCAAATTTTTTTTGTGTTTTTTTTTTTGTTTGTTTGTTTTTTTAGAGATGGGGAGCGACCCATTAGGCAAGGGTCGCTCCCCTGGGGGGCAAATTGTATTTAGACCATTTCTGCCCCCCTTGGGGGCAGATTGGCTGATTTTAGGTCAATCTGCCTCCAAGGGGACAGAAACCACTAGGCCCTGGGGATTTTTTTTGGCGCCAATGTCACGCAGGGGGAGCGACCCCGTAGGCAAGGGTCGCTCCCGGGCGAGGGTTGGGGGGACAAATTTATTTTCGGCCATTTCTGCCCCCCTGGGGGCAGATCGGCCTATTGCTATTAGGCCAATCTGCCCCAAGGGGGGCAGAAACCACTAGGCACCAGGGATCTTTTTTTGCGCTGTCACACAAGGGGAGCGACCTTGTAGGCAAGGGTCGCTCCCCGGGGGGAGTGGGAAGGCAAATTTATTTTAGGCCATTGATCGGACTATTGTTATTAGACCGATGAAACCTCTAGGCGCCAGGGCAAATTTTTTTGTGTTTTTTTTTTGTTTGTTTGTTGTTTTAGAGATGGGGAGCGACCCATTAGGCAAGGGTCGCTCCCCTGGGGGGCAAATTGTATTTAAACCATTTCTGCCCCCCTTGGGGGCACATTGGCCGATTTTAGGTCAATCTGCCCCCAAGGAGGCAGAAACCACTTGCCACCGGGGATTTATTTTTTGGCACCAATTTCACGCAGGGGGAGCGACCCCTTAGGCAAGGGTCGCTCCCGGGAAGGGGTTGGGGGGGCAAATTTATTCTAGGCCATTTTTTCCCTCCCTGGGAGCAGATCGGCCTATTGTTATTAGTTTGATCTGCCCGACACCTCTAGGCGCCTGGGCAAATGTTTTGTTTGTGTTTTTTGTTTGTTTGTTTGTTTGTTTTTTTAGAGATGGGGAGCGACCCATTAGGCAAGGGTCGCTCCCCTGGGGGGCAAATTGTATTTATACCATTTCTGCCCCCCTTGGGGGCAAATCGGCCGATTTTAGGTCAATCTGCCCCCAAGGGGGCAGAAACCACTAGGCACCGGGGATTTTTTGGGGGGCGCCAATGTCACGCAGGGGGAACGACCCTGTAGGCAGAAGTCGCTCCCGGGGGAGGGTTGGGGGGGTGGGTGACCAATTTATTTTAGGCCATTTCTGCCCCCCTGGGGCCGGCTGAGATAGAGGCCAAAATCCACAGGTAGGCACTGTTTTCTATGAAAAAATGTGATGTGTGCACGTTGTGTTTTGGGCCATTTCCTGTCGCGGGTGCTAAGCCTACCCACACAAGTGAGGTATCATTTTTATCAGGAGACTTGGGGGAACGCTGGTTGGAAGGAAATTTTGGCACCTTTCAGATTCCAGAACTTTCTGTCACCGAAATGTGAGGAAAACGTGTTTTTTTTAGCAAACTTTTGAGGTTTGCAAAGGATTCTGGGTAACAGAACCTGGTCAGAGCCCCACAAGTCACCCCATCTTGGATTCCCCTGGGTTTCTAGTTTTCAAAAATGCGTTGGTTTGCTAGCTTTCCCCAGGTGCCGGCTGAGCTAGAGGCCAAAATCCACAGGTAGGCACTGTTTTCTATGAAAAAATGTGAGGTGTCCACGTTGTGTTTTGGGCCATTTCCTGTCGCGGGCAGTAGGCCTACCCACACAAGTGAGGTATCATTTTTATCGGGAGACTTGAGGGAACGCTGGGTGGAAGGAAATTTGTGGCTCCTTCCAGATTCCAGAACTTTCTGTCACCGAAATGTGAGGAAAATGTGTTTTTTTAGCCAAATTGTGAGGTTTGCAAAGGATTCTGGGTAACAGAACCTGGTCAGAGCCCCACAAGTCACCCTATCTTGTATTCCCCTAGGTCTCTAGTTTTAAAAAATGCACAGGTTTGTTAGGGTCCCTAGGTGCCGGCTGAGCTAGAGGCCAAAATCTACAGGTAAGCACTTTGCAAAAAAACACCTCTGTTTTCTTTCAAAAAATGTGATGTGTCCACGTTGTGTTTTGGGGCATTTCCTGTCATGGGCGCTAGGCGTACCCACACAAGTGAGGTATCATTTTTATCGGGAGACTTCGGGGTACGCTGGGTGGAAGGAAATTTGTGGCTCCTCTCAGATTCCAGAACTTTCTGTCACCGAAATGTGAGGGAAAACGTGTTTTTTTAGCCACATTTTGAGATTTGCAAAGGATTCTGGGTAACAGAACCCGGTCAGAGCCCCACAGTCACCCCATCTTGGATTCCCCAAGGTCTCTAGTTTTAAAAAATGCACAGGTTTGGTAGGTTTCCCTAGGTGCCGGCTGAGAAAGAGGTCAAAAACTACAGGTAGGCACTGCAAAAAACACCTCTGTTTTCTTTCAAAAAATGTGATGTGTCCACGTTGTGTTTTGGGGCATTTCCTGTCACGGGCGCTAGGCCTAGCCACACAAGTGAGGTATCATTTTTATAGGGAGACTTGGGGGTACGCTGGGTGGAAGGAAATTTGTGGCTCCTCTCAGATTCCAGAACTTTCTGTCACCGAAATGTGAGGGAAAACGTGTTTTTTTTTGCCAAATTTTGAGAATTGCAAAGGATTCTGTGTAACAGAACCTGGTCAGAGCCCCACAAGTCACCCTATCTTGGATTCCCCTAGGTCTCTAGTTTTCAAAAATGCACATGTTTGTATGTTTCCCTAGGTGCCGGCTGAGCTAGAGGCCAAAATCTACAGGTAGGCACTTTGCAAAAAACACCTCTGTTTTCTTTCAATAAATGTGATGTGTCCACGCTGCATTTTGGGGCATTTCCTGTCACGGGCGCTAGGCCTACCCACACAAGTGAGGTATAATTTTTATCGGGAGTCATGGGGGAACGCTGGGTGGAAGGAAATTTGTGCCTCGTCTCTGATTCCAGAACTTTCTGTCACCAAAATGTGAGGAAAATGTGTTTTTTTTAGCTAAATTTTGAGGTTTGCAAAGGATTCTGGGTAACAGGACCTGGTCAGAGCCCCACAAGTCACCCCATCTTGGATTCCCCTAGGTCTCTAGTTTTATTAAAAAAAATGCACAGGTTTGGTAGGTTTCCCTAGGTGCTGGCTGAGCTAGAGGCCAAAATCTACAGGTAGGCACTTTGCAAAAAACACCTCTGTTTTCTTTCAAAAAATGTGATGTGTCTACGTTGAGTTTTGGGGCATTTCCTGTCACGGGCGCTTGGCCTACCCTCACAAGTGAGGTATCATTTTTATCGGGAGACTTGGGGGAACGCTGGGTGGAAGGAAATTTGTGGCTCCTCTCAGATTCCAGAACTTTCTGTCACCGAAATGTGAGTAAAACGTGTTTTTTTAGCCAAATTTTGAGATTTGCAAAAGATTCTGGGTAACAGAACTTGGTCAGAGCCCCACAAGTCACCCCATCTTGGATTCCCCTAGGTCTCTAGTTTTCAAAAATGCACAGGTTTGGTAGGTTTCCCTAGGTGCTGGCTGAGCTAGAGGCCAAAATATACAGGTAGGCACTTCGCAAAAAACACCTATGTTTTCTTTCAAAAAATGTGATGTGTCTACGTTGTGTTTTGGGGCATTTCCTGTCACGGGTGCTTGGCCTACCCACACAAGTGAGGTATAATTTTTATCGGGAGACTTGGGGGAACGCTGGGTGGAAGGAAATTTGTGGCTCCTCTCAGATTCCAGAACTTTCTGTCACCGAAATGTGAGGAAAATGTGTTTTTTTTAGCCAAATTTTGAGATTTGCAAAAGATTCTGGGTAACAGAACCTGGTCAGAGCCCCACAAGTCACCCCATCTTGGATTCCCCTAGGTCTCTAGTTTTCAAAAATGCACAGGTTTGGTAGGTTTCCCTAGGTGCCGGCTGAGCTAGAGGCCAAAATCTACAGGTAGGCACTTTTTAAAAAACACCTCTGTTTTCTTTCAATAAATGTGATGTGTCCACGTTGCGTTTTGGGGCATTTCGTGTTGCGGGCGCTAGGCCTACCCACACAAGTGAGGTATCATTTTTATCGGGAGACTTGAGGGAACACTGCGTGGAAGGAAATTTGTGGCTCCTCTCTGATTCCAGAACTTTCTTTCACCAAAATGTGAGGAAAATGTGTTTTTTTAGCCAAATTTTGAGGTTTGCAAAGGATTCTGGGTAACAGAACCTGGTCAGAGCCCCTCAAGTCACCCCATCTTGGATTCCCCTAGGTCTCTAGTTTTCAAAAATGCACAAGTATGGTAGGGTCTCTAGGTGTAGGCTGAGCTGGACGCCAAAATCTACAGGTAGGCACTTTGCAAAAAACACCTCTGTTTTCATTAAAAAAATGTGATGTGTCCACGTTGTGTTTTGGGGCATTTCCTGTCACGGGCGCTAGGCCTACCCACACAAGTGAGGTATCATTTGTATCGGGATACTTGGGGGTATGCTTGGTGGAAGGAAATTTTTGGCTCCTCTCAGATTCCAGAAGTTTCTGTCACCGAAATGTGAGGTAATTTAGCCAAATTTTAAGATTTGCAAAGGATTCTGCGTAACAGAACCTGGTCAGAGCCCCACAGTCACCCCATCTTGGATTCCCCTAGGTCTCTAGTTTTCAAAAATGCACAGGTTTGTTAGGTTTCCCTAGGTGCCGGCTGAGCTAGAGGCCAAAATCTACAGGTAGGCACTTTGCAAAAAACACTTCTGTTTTCTTTCAAAAAATGTGATATGTCCACGTTGCGTTTTGGGGCATTACCTGTCGCGGGTGCTAGGCCTACCCACGCAAGTGAGGTATCATTTTTATTGGGAGACTTGGGGGAACGCTGCGTGGAAGGAAATTTGTGGCTCCTCTCTGATTCCAGAACTTTCTGTCACCAAAATGTGAGGAAAATGTGTTTTTTTTGACAAAATTTTGAGGTTTGCAAAGGATTCTGGGTAACAGAACCTGGTCAGAGGCCCACAAGTCACCCCATCTTGGATTCCCCCAGGTCTCTAGTCTTCAGAAATGCAAAGGTTTGGTAGGTTTCCCTAGGTGCCGGCTGAGCTAGAGGCCAAAATCTACAGGTAGGCACTTTGCAAAAAACACCTCTGTTTTCATTCAAAAAATGTGATGTGTCCACGTTGTGTTTTGGGGCATTTCCTGTCACGGGCGCTTGGCCTACCCACACAAGTGAGGTATCATTTTTATCGGGAGACTAGGGGGAACGCTTGGTGGAAGGAAATTTGTTGCTCCTCTCAGATTCCAGAACTTTCTGTCACCGAAATGTGAGGAAAACATGTTTTTTTAGCCAAATTTTGAGGTTTGCAAAGGATTCTGGGTAACAGAACCTGGTCAGAGCCCCACAAGTCACCCCATCTTGGATTCTCCTAGGTCTCTAGTTTTCAAAAATGCACAGGTTTGGTAGGTTTACCAGGTGCCGGCTGAGCTAGAGGCCAAAATCTACAGGTAGGCACTTTGCAAAAAACACCTCTGTTTTCTTTAAAAAAATGTGATGTGTCCACGTTGTGTTTTGGGGCATTTCCTGTCCCGGGCGCTAGGCCTACCCACACAAGTGAGGTATAATGTTTATCGGGAGACATGGGGGTACGCTGGGTGGGAGGAAATCTGTGGCTCCTTTCTGATTCCAGAACTTTCTGTCACCAAAATTTGAGGAAAACATGTTTTTTTAGCCAAATATTTAGATTTGCAAAGGATTCTGGGTAACAGAACCCAGTCAGAGCCCCACAGTCACCCCATCTTGGATTCCCCAAGGTCTCTATTTTTGAAAAATGCCCAGGTTTGGTAGGTTTCCTTAGGTGCCGGCTGAGCGAGAGGTCAAAAACTGCAGGTAGGCACTGCAAAAAACACTTCTGTTTTCTTTAAAAAAATGTGATGTGTCCACGTTGTGTTTTGGGGCATTTCCTGTCACGGGCGCTAGGCCTACCCACACAAGTGAGGTATAATTTTTATAGGGAGACTTGGGGGTACGCTGGGTGGAAGGAAATTTGTGGCTCCTCTCAGATTCCAGAACTTTCTGTCACCGAAATGCGAGGGAAAACGTGTTTTTTTAGCCAAATTTTGAGATTTGCAAAGGATTCTGGGTAACAGAACCTGGTCAGAGCCCCACAAGTCACCCCATCTTGGATTCTCCTAGGTCTCTAGTTTTCAAAAATGCACAGGTTTGGTAGGTTTACCAGGTGCCAGCTGAGCTAGAGGCCAAAATCTACAGGTAGGCACTTTGCAAAAAACACCTCTGTTTTCTTTCAAAAAATTTGATGTGTCCACGTTGTGTTTTGGGGCATTTCCTGTCCCGGGCGCTAGGCCTACCCACACAAGTGAGGTATAATGTTTATCGGGAGACTTGGGGGTACGCTGGGTGGGAGGAAATCTGTGGCTCCTCTCTGATTCCAGAACTTTCTGTCACCGAAATGCGAGGGAAAACGTGTTTTTTTAGCCAAATTTTGAGATTTGCAAAGGATTCTGGGTAACAGAACCTGGTCAGAGCCCCACAAGTCACCCCATCTTGGATTCCCCTAGGTCTCTAGTTTTCAAAAATGCCCATGTTTGTAGGTTTCCCTAGGTGCCGGCTGAGCTAGAGGCCAAAATCTACAGGTAGGCACTTTGCAAAAAACACCTCTGTTTTCTTTCAACAAATGTGATGTGTCCACGTTGCATTTTGGGACATTTCCAGTCACGGGCGCTAGGCCTACCCACACAAGTGAGGTATCATTTTTATCGGGAGTCATGGGGGAACGCTGGGTGGAAGGAAATTTGTGGCTCCTCTCTGATTCCAGAACTTTCTGTCACCAAAATGTGTTTTTTTTTAGCTAAATTTTGAGGTTTGCAAAGGATTCTGGGTAACAGAACCTGGTCAGAGCCCCAAAAGTCACCCCATCTTGGATTCCCCTAGGTCTCTAGTTTTATAAAAAAAAATGCACAGGTTTGGTAGGTTTCCCTAGGTGCTGGCTGAGCTAGAGGCCAAAATATACAGGTAGGCACTTTGCAAAAAACACCTCTGTTTTCTTTCAAAAAATTTGATGTGTCTACGTTGTGTTTTGGGGCATTTCCTGTCACGGGCGCTTGGCCTACCCACACAAGTGAGGTATAATTTTTATCGGGAGACTTGGGGGAACGCTGGGTGGAAGGAAATTTGTGGCTCCTCTCAGATTCCAGAACTTTCTGTCACCGAAAAGTGAGGAAAATGTGTTTTTTTAGCCAAATTTTGAGATTTGCAAAAGATTCTGGGTAACAGAACCTGGTCAGAGCCCCACAAGTCACCCCATCTTGGATTCCCCTAGGTCTCTAGTTTTCAAAAATGCACAGGTTTGGTAGGTTTCCCTAGGTGCTGGCTGAGCTAGAGGCCAAAATATACAGGTAGGCACTTTGCAAAAAACACCTCTGTTTTCTTTAAAAAAATGTGACGTGTCTACGTTGTGTTTTGGGGCATTTCCTGTCACGGGCGCTTGGCCTACCCACACAAGTGAGGTATAATTTTTATCGGGAGACTTGGGGGAACGCTGGGTGGAAGGAAATGTGTGGCTCCTCTCAGATTCCAGAACTTTCTGTCACCGAAATGTGAGGAAAATGTGTTTTTTTAGCCAAATTTTGAGATTTGCAAAAGATTCTGGGTAACAGAACCTGGTCAGAGCCCCACAAGTCACCCCATCTTGGATTCCCCTAGGTCTCTAGTTTTAAAAAATGCACAGGTTTGGTAGGTTTCCCTAGGTGCCGGCTGAGCTAGAGGCCAAAATCTACAGGTAGGCACTTTTTAAAAAACACCTCTGTTTTCTTTCAATAAATGTGATGTTTCCACGTTGCGTTTTGGGGCATTTCCTGTTGCGGGCGCTAGGCCTAGCCACACAAGTGAGGTATCATTTTTATCGGGAGACTTGAGGGAATGCTGCGTGGAAGGAAATTTGTGGCTCCTCTCAGACTCAAAAACTTTCTGTCACCGAAATGTGAGGGAAAACGTGTTTTTTTAGCCAAATTTTGAGATTTGCAAAGGATTCTGGGTAACAGAACCTGGTCAGAGCCCCACAAGTCACCCCATCTTGGATTCCCCTAGGTCTCTAGTTTTCAAAAATGCACAGGTTTGTAGGTTTCCCTAGGTGCCGGCTGAGCTAGAGACCAAAATATACAGGTAGGCACTTTGCAAAAAACACCACTGTTTTCTTTAAAAAAATGTGATGTATCTACGTTGTGTTTTGGGGCATTTCCTGTCACGGGCGCTTGGCCTACCCACACAAGTGAGGTATCATTTTTATCGGGAGACTTGGGGGAACACTGGGTGGAAGGAAATTTGTGGCTCCTCTCAGATTCCAGAACTTTCTGTCATCGAAATGTGAGGAAAACGTGTTTTTTTAGCCAAATTTTGAGATTTGCAAAAGATTCTGGGTAACAGAACCTGGTCAGAGCCCCACAAGTCACCCCATCTTGGATTCCCCTAGGTCTCTAGTTTTCAAAAATGCACAGGTTTGGTAGTTTTCCCTAGGTGCCGGCTGAGCTAGAGGCCAAAATCTACAGGTAGGCCCTTTGCAAAAAACACCTCTGTTTTCTTTAAAAAAATGTGATGTGTCCACGTTGCGTTTTGGGGCATTTCCTGTCGCGGGTGCTAGGCCTACCCACACAAGTGAGGTATCATTTTTATCGGGGGACTTGGGGGAACGCTGGGTGGAAGGAAATTTATGGGTCCTCTCTGATTCCAGAACTTCCTGTCACCAAAATGTGAGGAAAATGTGTTTTTTTAGCCAAATTTTGAGGTTTGCAAAGGATTCTGGGTAACAGAACCTGGTCAGAGCCCCACAAGTCACCCCATCTTAGATTCCCCTAGGTCTCTAGTTTTAAAAAATGCACAAGTTTGGTAGGGTCCCTAGGTGCAGGCTCAGCTGGAGGCCAAAATCTACAAGTAGGCACTTTGCAAAAAACACCTCTGTTTTCTTTCAAAAAATGTGATGTGTCCACGTTGTGTTTTGGGGCATTCCCTGTCACGGGCGCTAGGCCTACCCACACAAGTGAGGTATCATTTGTATCGGGATACTTGGGGGTACGCTTGGTGGAAGGAAATTTGTGGCTCCTCTCAGATTCCAGAACTTTCTGTCACCGAAATGTGAGGGAATTTAGCCAAATTTTTAGATTTGCAAAGGATTCTGCGTAACAGAACCTGGTCAGAGCCCCACAGTCACCCCATCTTGGATTCCCCTAGGTCTCTAGTTTTCAAAAATGCACAGGTTTGGTAGGTTTCCCTAGGTGCCGGCTGAGCTAGAGGCCAAAATCTACAGGTAGGCACTTTGCAAAAAACACTTCTGTTTTCTTTCAAAAAATGTGATATGTCCACGTTGCGTTTTGGGGCATTACCTGTCGCGGGTGCTAGGCCTAGCCACGCAAGTGAGGTATCATTTTTATCGGGAGACTTGGGGGAACGCTGCGTGGAAGGAAATTTGTGGCTCCTCTTTGATTCCAGAACTTTCTGTCACCAAAATGTGAGGAAAATGTGTTTTTTTGCCAAATTTTGAGGTTTGCAAAGGATTCTGGGTAACAGAACCTGGTCAGAGGCCCACAAGTCACCCCATCTTGGATTCCCCTAGGTCTCTAGTCTTCAGAAATGCAAAGGTTTGGTAGGTTTCCCTAGGTGCCTGCTGAGCTAGAGGCCAAAATCTACAGGTAGGCACTTTGCAAAAAACACCTCTGTTTTCTTTCAAAAAATGTGATGTGTCCACGTTGTGTTTTGGGGCGTTTCCTGTCACGGGCGCTTGGCCTACCCACACAAGTGAGGTATCATTTTTATCGGGAGACTTGGGGGAACGCTTGGTGGAAGGAAATTTGTTGCACCTCTCAGATTCCAGAACTTTCTGTCACCGAAATGTGAGGAAAACATGATTTTTTAGCCAAATTTTGAGGTTTGCAAAGGATTCTGGGTAACAGAACCTGGTCAGAGCCCCACAAGTCACCCCATCTTGGATTCCCCTAGGTCTCTAGTTTTATAAAAAAAAATGCACAGGTTTGGTAGGTTTCCCTAGGTGCTGGCTGAGCTAGAGGCCAAAATATACAGGTAGGCACTTTGCAAAAAACACCTCTGTTTTCTTTCAAAAAATGTGATGTGTCTACGTTTTGTTTTGGGGCATTTCCTGTCACGGGCGCTTGGCCTACCCACACAAGTGAGGTATAATTTTTATCGGGAGACTTGGGGGAACGCTGGGTGGAAGGAAATTTGTGGCTCCTCTCAGATTCCAGAACTTTCTGTCACCGAAATGTGAGGAAAACGTGTTTTTTTAGCCAAATTTTGAGATTTGCAAAAGATTCTGGGTAACAGAACCGGGTCAGAGCCCCACAAGTCACCTCATCTTGGATTCCCCTAGGTCTCTAGTTTTCAAAAATGCACATGTTTGTAGGTTTCCCTAGGTGCCGGCTGAGCTAGAGGCCAAAATCTACAGGTAGGCACTATGCAAAAAACACCTCTGTTTTCTTTCAACAAATGTGATGTGTCCACGTTGCATTTTGGGGCATTTCCAGTCACGGGCGCTAGGCCTACCCACACAAGTGAGGTATAATTTTTATCGGGAGTCATGGGGGAACGCTGGGTGGAAGGAAATTTGTGGCTCCTCTCTGATTCCAGAACTTTCTGTCACCAAAATGTGAGGAAAATGTGTTTTTTTTAGCTAAATTTTGAGGTTTGCAAAGGATTCTGGGTAACAGAACCTGGTCAGAGCCCCACAAGTCACCCCATCTTGGATTCCCCTAGGTCTCTAGTTTTATAAAAAAAAATGCACAGGTTTGGTAGGTTTCCCTAGGTGCTGGCTGAGCTAGAGGCCAAAATATACAGGTAGGCACTTTGCAAAAAACACTTCTGTTTTCTTTCAAAAAATGTGATATGTCCACGTTGCGTTTTGGGGCATTACCTGTCGCGGGTGCTAGGCCTAGCCACGCAAGTGAGGTATCATTTTTATCGGGAGACTTGGGGGAACGCTGCGTGGAAGGAAATTTGTGGCTCCTCTCAGATTCCAGAACTTTCTGTCATCGAAATGTGAGGAAAACGTGTTTTTTTAGCCAAATTTTGAGATTTGCAAAAGATTCTGGGTAACAGAACCGGGTCAGAGCCCCACAAGTCACCCCATCTTGGATTCCCCTAGGTCTCTAGTTTTCAAAAATGCACAGGTTTGGTAGGTTTCCCTAGGTGCCGGCTGAGCTAGAGGCCAAAATCTACAGGTAGGCCCTTTGCAAAAAACACCTCTGTTTTCTTTAAAAAAATGTGATGTGTCCACGTTGCGTTTTGGGGCATTTCCTGTCGCGGGTGCTAGGCCTACCCACACAAGTGAGGAATCATTTTTATCGGGGGACTTGGGGGAACGCTGGGTGGAAGGAAATTTATGGGTCCTCTCTGATTCCAGAACTTTCTGTCACCAAAATGTGAGGAAAATGTGTTTTTTTAGCCAAATATTTAGATTTGCAAAGGATTCTGGGTAACAGAACCCAGTCAGAGCCCCACAGTCACCCCATCTTGGATTCCCCAAGGTCTCTATTTTTGAAAAATGCACAGGTTTGGTAGGTTTCCCTAGGTGCCGGCTGAGCGAGAGGTCAAAAACTACAGGTAGGCACTGCAAAAAACACTTCTGTTTTCTTTAAAAAAATGTGATGTGTCCACGTTGTGTTTTGGGGCATTTCCTGTCACGGGCGCTAGGCCTACCCACACAAGTGAGGTATAATTTTTATAGGGAGACTTGGGGGTACGCTGGGTGGAAGGAAATTTGTGGCTCCTCTCAGATTCCAGAACTTTCTGTCACCGAAATGCGAGGGAAAACGTGTTTTTTTAGCCAAATTTTGAGATTTGCAAAGGATTCTGGGTAACAGAACCTGGTCAGAGCCCCACAAGTCACCCCATCTTGGATTCTCCTAGGTCTCTAGTTTTCAAAAATGCACAGGTTTGGTAGGTTTACCAGGTGCCAGCTGAGCTAGAGGCCAAAATCTACAGGTAGGCACTTTGCAAAAAACACCTCTGTTTTCTTTCAAAAAATTTGATGTGTTCACGTTGTGTTTTGGGGCATTTCCTGTCCCGGGCGCTAGGCCTACCCACACAAGTGAGGTATAATGTTTATCGGGAGACTTGGGGGTACGCTGGGTGGGAGGAAATCTGTGGCTCCTCTCTGATTCCAGAACTTTCTGTCACCGAAATGCGAGGGAAAACGTGTTTTTTTAGCCAAATTTTGAGATTTGCAAAGGATTCTGGGTAACAGAACCTGGTCAGAGCCCCACAAGTCACCCCATCTTGGATTCCCCTAGGTCTCTAGTTTTCAAAAATGCACATGTTTGTAGGTTTCCCTAGGTGCCGGCTGAGCTAGAGGCCAAAATCTACAGGTAGGCACTTTGCAAAAAACACCTCTGTTTTCTTTCAACAAATGTGATGTGTCCACGTTGCATTTTGGGACATTTCCAGTCACGGGCGCTAGGCCTACCCACACAAGTGAGGTATCATTTTTATCGGGAGTCATGGGGGAACGCTGGGTGGAAGGAAATTTGTGGCTCCTCTCTGATTCCAGAACTTTCTGTCACCAAAATGTGTTTTTTTTTAGCTAAATTTTGAGGTTTGCAAAGGATTCTGGGTAACAGAACCTGGTCAGAGCCCCACAAGTCACCCCATCTTGGATTCCCCTAGGTCTCTAGTTTTATAAAAAAAAATGCACAGGTTTGGTAGGTTTCCCTAGGTGCTGGCTGAGCTAGAGGCCAAAATATACAGGTAGGCACTTTGCAAAAAACACCTCTGTTTTCTTTCAAAAAATGTGATGTGTCTATGTTGTGCTTTGGGGCATTTCCTGTCACGGACGCTTGGCCTACCCACACAAGTGAGGTATAATTTTTATCGGGAGACTTGGGGGAACGCTGCGTGGAAGGAAATTTGTGGCTCCTCTCTGATTCCAGAACTTTCTGTCACCAAAATGTGAGGAAAATTTTATTTTTTGCCAAATTCTGAGGTTTGCAAAGGATTCTGTGTAACAGAACCTGGTCAGAGGCCCACAAGTCACCCCATCTTGGATTCCCCTAGGTCTCTAGTCTTCAGAAATGCAAAGGTTTGGTAGGTTTACCAGGTGCCGGCTGAGCTAGAGGCCAAAATCTACAGGTAGGCACTTTGCAAAAAACACCTCTGTTTTCTTTAAAAAAATGTGATGTGTCCACGTTGTGTTTTGGGGCATTTCCTGTCCCGGGCGCTAGGCCTACCCACACAAGTGAGGTATAATGTTTATCGGGAGACTTGGGGGTACGCTGGGTGGGAGGAAATCTGTGGCTCCTCTCTGATTCCAGAACTTTCTGTCACCAAAATTTGAGGAAAACATGTTTTTTTAGCCAAATATTTAGATTTGCAAAGGATTCTGGGTAACAGAACCCAGTCAGAGCCCCACAGTCACCCCATCTTGGATTCCCCAAGGTCTCTATTTTTGAAAAATGCACAGGTTTGGTAGGTTTCCCTAGGTGCCGGCTGAGCGAGAGGTCAAAAACTACAGGTAGGCACTGCAAAAAACACTTCTGTTTTCTTTAAAAAAATGTGATGTGTCCACGTTGTGTTTTGGGGCATTTCCTGTCACGGGCGCTAGGCCTACCCACACAAGTGAGGTATAATTTTTATAGGGAGACTTGGGGGTACGCTGGGTGGAAGGAAATTTGTGGCTCCTCTCAGATTCCAGAACTTTCTGTCACCGAAATGCGAGGGAAAACGTGTTTTTTTAGCCAAATTTTGAGATTTGCAAAGGATTCTGGGTAACAGAACCTGGTCAGAGCCCCACAAGTCACCCCATCTTGGATTCTCCTAGGTCTCTAGTTTTCAAAAATGCACAGGTTTGGTAGGTTTACCAGGTGCCGGCTGAGCTAGAGGCCAAAATCTACAGGTAGGCACTTTGCAAAAAACACCTCTGTTTTCTTTCAAAAAATTTGATGTGTCCACGTTGTGTTTTGGGGCATTTCCTGTCCTGGGCGCTAGGCCTACCCACACAAGTGAGGTATAATGTTTATCGGGAGACTTGGGGGTACGCTGGGTGGGAGGAAATCTGTGGCTCCTCTCTGATTCCAGAACTTTCTGTCACCGAAATGCGAGGGAAAACGTGTTTTTTTAGCCAAATTTTGAGATTTGCAAAGGATTCTGGGTAACAGAACCTGGTCAGAGCCCCACAAGTCACCCCATCTTGGATTCCCCTAGGTCTCTAGTTTTCAAAAATGCACATGTTTGTAGGTTTCCCTAGGTGCCGGCTGAGCTAGAGGCCAAAATCTACAGGTAGGCACTTTGCAAAAAACACCTCTGTTTTCTTTCAACAAATGTGATGTGTCCACGTTGCATTTTGGGACATTTCCAGTCACGGGCGCTAGGCCTACCCACACAAGTGAGGTATCATTTTTATCGGGAGTCATGGGGGAACGCTGGGTGGAAGGAAATTTGTGGCTCCTCTCTGATTCCAGAACTTTCTGTCACCAAAATGTGTTTTTTTTTAGCTAAATTTTGAGGTTTGCAAAGGATTCTGGGTAACAGAACCTGGTCAGAGCCCCACAAGTCACCCCATCTTGGATTCCCCTAGGTCTCTAGTTTTATAAAAAAAAATGCACAGGTTTGGTAGGTTTCCCTAGGTGCTGGCTGAGCTAGAGGCCAAAATATACAGGTAGGCACTTTGCAAAAAACACCTCTGTTTTCTTTCAAAAAATTTGATGTGTCTACGTTGTGTTTTGGGGCATTTCCTGTCACGGGCGCTTGGCCTACCCACACAAGTGAGGTATAATTTTTATCGGGAGACTTGGGGGAACGCTGGGTGGAAGGAAATTTGTGGCTCCTCTCAGATTCCAGAACTTTCTGTCACCGAAAAGTGAGGAAAATGTGTTTTTTTAGCCAAATTTTGAGATTTGCAAAAGATTCTGGGTAACAGAACCTGGTCAGAGCCCCACAAGTCACCCCATCTTGGATTCCCCTAGGTCTCTAGTTTTCAAAAATGCACAGGTTTGGTAGGTTTCCCTAGGTGCTGGCTGAGCTAGAGGCCAAAATATACAGGTAGGCACTTTGCAAAAAACACCTCTGTTTTCTTTAAAAAAATGTGACGTGTCTACGTTGTGTTTTGGGGCATATCCTGTCACGGGCGCTTGGCCTACCCACACAAGTGAGGTATAATTTTTATCGGGAGACTTGGGGGAACGCTGGGTGGAAGGAAATGTGTGGCTCCTCTCAGATTCCAGAACTTTCTGTCACCGAAATGTGAGGAAAATGTGTTTTTTTAGCCAAATTTTGAGATTTGCAAAAGATTCTGGGTAACAGAACCTGGTCAGGGTAACAGAACCTGGTCAGAGCCCCACAAGTCACCCCATCTTGGATTCCCCTAGGTCTCTAGTTTTAAAAAATGCACAGGTTTGGTAGGTTTCCCTAGGTGCCGGCTGAGCTAGAGGCCAAAATCTACAGGTAGGCACTTTTTAAAAAACACCTCTGTTTTCTTTCAATAAATGTGATGTTTCCACGTTGCGTTTTGGGGCATTTCCTGTTGCGGGCGCTAGGCCTAGCCACACAAGTGAGGTATCATTTTTATCGGGAGACTTGAGGGAATGCTGCGTGGAAGGAAATTTGTGGCTCCTCTCAGACTCAAAAACTTTCTGTCACCGAAATGTGAGGGAAAACGTGTTTTTTTAGCCAAATTTTGAGATTTGCAAAGGATTCTGGGTAACAGAACCTGGTCAGAGCCCCACAAGTCACCCCATCTTGGATTCCCCTAGGTCTCTAGTTTTAAAAAATGCACAGGTTTGTAGGTTTCCCTAGGTGCCGGCTGAGCTAGAGACCAAAATATACAGGTAGGCACTTTGCAAAAAACACCTCTGTTTTCTTTAAAAAAATGTGATGTATCTACGTTGTGTTTTGGGGCATTTCCTGTCACGGGCGCTTGGCCTACCCACACAAGTGAGGTATCATTTTTATCGGGAGACTTGGGGGAACACTGGGTGGAAGGAAATTTGTGGCTCCTCTCAGATTCCAGAACTTTCTGTCATCGAAATGTGAGGAAAACGTGTTTTTTTAGCCAAATTTTGAGATTTGCAAAAGATTCTGGGTAACAGAACCTGGTCAGAGCCCCACAAGTCACCCCATCTTGGATTCCCCTAGGTCTCTAGTTTTCAAAAATGCACAGGTTTGGTAGTTTTCCCTAGGTGCCGGCTGAGCTAGAGGCCAAAATCTACAGGTAGGCCCTTTGCAAAAAACACCTCTGTTTTCTTTAAAAAAATGTGATGTGTCCACGTTGCGTTTTGGGGCATTTCCTGTCGCGGGTGCTAGGCCTACCCACACAAGTGAGGTATCATTTTTATCGGGGGACTTGGGGAACGCTGGGTGGAAGGAAATTTATGGGTCCTCTCTGATTCCAGAACTTTCTGTCACCCAAATGTGAGGAAAATGTGTTTTTTTAGCCAAATTTTGAGGTTTGCAAAGGATTCTGGGTAACAGAACCTGGTCAGAGCCCCACAAGTCACCCCATCTTAGATTCCCCTAGGTCTCTAGTTTTCAAAAATGCACAAGTTTGGTAGGGTCCCTAGGTGCAGGCTCAGCTGGAGGCCAAAATCTACAGGTAGGCACTTTGCAAAAAACACCTCTGTTTTCTTTCAAAAAATGTGATGTGTCCACGTTGTGTTTTGGGGCATTCCCTGTCACGGGCGCTAGGCCTACCCACACAAGTGAGGTATCATTTGTATCGGGATACTTGGGGGTACGCTTGGTGGAAGGAAATTTGTGGCTCCTCTCAGATTCCAGAACTTTCTGTCACCGAAATGTGAGGGAATTTAGCCAAATTTTTAGATTTGCAAAGGATTCTGCGCAACAGAACCTGGTCAGAGCCCCACAGTCACCCCATCTTGGATTCCCCTAGGTCTCTAGTTTTCAAAAATGCACAGGTTTGGTAGGTTTCCCTAGGCGCCGGCTGAGCTAGAGGCCAAAATCTACAGGTAGGCACTTTGCAAAAAACACTTCTGTTTTCTTTCAAAAAATGTGATATGTCCACGTTGCGTTTTGGGGCATTACCTGTCGCGGGTGCTAGGCCTAGCCACGCAAGTGAGGTATCATTTTTATCGGGAGACTTGGGGGAACGCTGCGTGGAAGGAAATTTGTGGCTCCTCTTTGATTCCAGAACTTTCTGTCACCAAAATGTGAGGAAAATGTGTTTTTTTGCCAAATTTTGAGGTTTGCAAAGGATTCTGGGTAACAGAACCTGGTCAGAGGCCCACAAGTCACCCCATCTTGGATTCCCCTAGGTCTCTAGTCTTCAGAAATGCAAAGGTTTGGTAGGTTTCCCTAGGTGCCTGCTGAGCTAGAGGCCAAAATCTACAGGTAGGCACTTTGCAAAAAACACCTCTGTTTTCTTTCAAAAAATGTGATGTGTCCACGTTGTGTTTTGGGGCGTTTCCTGTCATGGGCGCTTGGCCTACCCACACAAGTGAGGTATCATTTTTATCGGGAGACTTGGGGGAACGCTTGGTGGAAGGAAATTTGTTGCACCTCTCAGATTCCAGAACTTTCTGTCACCGAAATGTGAGGAAAACATGATTTTTTAGCCAAATTTTGAGGTTTGCAAAGGATTCTGGGTAACAGAACCTGGTCAGAGCCCCACAAGTCACCCCATCTTGGATTCCCCTAGGTCTCTAGTTTTATTAAAAAAAATGCACAGGTTTGGTAGGTTTCCCTAGGTGCTGGCTGAGCTAGAGGCCAAAATATACAGGTAGGCACTTTGCAAAAAACACCTCTGTTTTCTTTCAAAAAATGTGATGTGTCTACGTTTTGTTTTGGGGCATTTCCTGTCACGGGCGCTTGGCCTACCCACACAAGTGAGGTATAATTTTTATCGGGAGACTTGGGGGAACGCTGGGTGGAAGGAAATTTGTGGCTCCTCTCAGATTCCAGAACTTTCTGTCACCGAAATGTGAGGAAAACGTGTTTTTTTAGCCAAATTTTGAGATTTGCAAAAGATTCTGGGTAACAGAACCGGGTCAGAGCCCCACAAGTCACCTCATCTTGGATTCCCCTAGGTCTCTAGTTTTCAAAAATGCACATGTTTGTAGGTTTCCCTAGGTGCCGGCTGAGCTAGAGGCCAAAATCTACAGGTAGGCACTATGCAAAAAACACCTCTGTTTTCTTTCAACAAATGTGATGTGTCCACGTTGCATTTTGGGGCATTTCCAGTCACGGGCGCTAGGCCTACCCACACAAGTGAGGTATAATTTTTATCGGGAGTCATGGGGGAACGCTGGGTGGAAGGAAATTTGTGGCTCCTCTCTGATTCCAGAACTTTCTGTCACCAAAATGTGAGGAAAATGTGTTTTTTTAGCCAAATTTTGAGATTTGCAAAAGATTCTGGGTAACAGAACCTGGTCAGAGCCCCACAAGTCACCCCATCTTGGATTCCCCTAGGTCTCTAGTTTTCAAAAATGCACAGGTTTGGTAGTTTTCCCTAGGTGCCGGCTGAGCTAGAGGCCAAAATCTACAGGTAGGCCCTTTGCAAAAAACACCTCTGTTTTCTTTAAAAAAATGTGATGTGTCCACGTTGCGTTTTGGGGCATTTCCTGTCGCGGGTGCTAGGCCTACCCACACAAGTGAGGTATCATTTTTATCGGGGGACTTGGGGGAACGCTGGGTGGAAGGAAATTTATGGGTCCTCTCTGATTCCAGAACTTTCTGTCACCAAAATGTGAGGAAAATGTGTTTTTTTAGCCAAATTTTGAGGTTTGCAAAGGATTCTGGGTAACAGAACCTGGTCAGAGCCCCACAAGTCACCCCATCTTAGATTCCCCTAGGTCTCTAGTTTTCAAAAATGCACAAGTTTGGTAGGGTCCCTAGGTGCAGGCTCAGCTGGAGGCCAAAATCTACAGGTAGGCACTTTGCAAAAAACACCTCTGTTTTCTTTCAAAAAATGTGATGTGTCCTCGTTGTGTTTTGGGGCATTCCCTGTCACGGGCGCTAGGCCTACCCACACAAGTGAGGTATCATTTGTATCGGGATACTTGGGGGTACGCTTGGTGGAAGGAAATTTTTGGCTCCTCTCAGATTCCAGAACTTTCTGTCACCGAAATGTGAGGGAATTTAGCCAAATTTTTAGATTTGCAAAGGATTCTGCGTAACAGAACCTGGTCAGAGCCCCACAGTCACCCCATCTTGGATTCCCCTAGGTCTCTAGTTTTCAAAAATGCACAGGTTTGGTAGGTTTCCCTAGGTGCCGGCTGAGCTAGAGGCCAAAATCTACAGGTAGGCACTTTGCAAAAAACACTTCTGTTTTCTTTCAAAAAATGTGATATGTCCACGTTGCGTTTTGGGGCATTACCTGTCGCGGGTGCTAGGCCTAGCCACGCAAGTGAGGTATCATTTTTATCGGGAGACTTGGGGGAACGCTGCGTGGAAGGAAATTTGTGGCTCCTCTTTGATTCCAGAACTTTCTGTCACCAAAATGTGAGGAAAATGTGTTTTTTTGCCAAATTTTGAGGTTTGCAAAGGATTCTGGGTAACAGAACCTGGTCAGAGGCCCACAAGTCACCCCATCTTGGATTCCCCTAGGTCTCTAGTCTTCAGAAATGCAAAGGTTTGGTAGGTTTCCCTAGGTGCCTGCTGAGCTAGAGGCCAAAATCTACAGGTAGGCACTTTGCAAAAAACACCTCTGTTTTCTTTCAAAAAATGTGATGTGTCCACGTTGTGTTTTGGGGCGTTTCCTGTCACGGGCGCTTGGCCTACCCACACAAGTGAGGTATCATTTTTATCGGGAGACTTGGGGGAACGCTTGGTGGAAGGAAATTTGTTGCACCTCTCAGATTCCAGAACTTTCTGTCACCGAAATGTGAGGAAAACATGATTTTTTAGCCAAATTTTGAGGTTTGCAAAGGATTCTGGGTAACAGAACCTGGTCAGAGCCCCACAAGTCACCCCATCTTGGATTCCCCTAGGTCTCTAGTTTTATAAAAAAAAATGCACAGGTTTGGTAGGTTTCCCTAGGTGCTGGCTGAGCTAGAGGCCAAAATATACAGGTAGGCACTTTGCAAAAAACACCTCTGTTTTCTTTCAAAAAATGTGATGTGTCTACGTTTTGTTTTGGGGCATTTCCTGTCACGGGCGCTTGGCCTACCCACACAAGTGAGGTATAATTTTTATCGGGAGACTTGGGGGAACGCTGGGAGGAAGGAAATTTGTGGCTCCTCTCAGATTCCAGAACTTTCTGTCACCGAAATGTGAGGAAAACGTGTTTTTTTTAGCCAAATTTTGAGATTTGCAAAAGATTCTGGGTAACAGAACCGGGTCAGAGCCCCACAAGTCACCTCATCTTGGATTCCCCTAGGTCTCTAGTTTTCAAAAATGCACATGTTTGTAGGTTTCCCTAGGTGCCGGCTGAGCTAGAGGCCAAAATCTACAGGTAGGCACTATGCAAAAAACACCTCTGTTTTCTTTCAACAAATGTGATGTGTCCACGTTGCATTTTGGGGCATTTCCAGTCACGGGCGCTAGGCCTACCCACACAAGTGAGGTATAATTTTTATCGGGAGTCATGGGGGAACGCTGGGTGGAAGGAAATTTGTGGCTCCTCTCTGATTCCAGAACTTTCTGTCACCAAAATGTGAGGAAAATGTGTTTTTTTTAGCTAAATTTTGAGGTTTGCAAAGGATTCTGGGTAACAGAACCTGGTCAGAGCCCCACAAGTCACCCCATCTTGGATTCCCCTAGGTCTCTAGTTTTATAAAAAAAAATGCACAGGTTTGGTAGGTTTCCCTAGGTGCTGGCTGAGCTAGAGGCCAAAATATACAGGTAGGCACTTTGCAAAAAACACTTCTGTTTTCTTTCAAAAAATGTGATATGTCCACGTTGCGTTTTGGGGCATTACCTGTCGCGGGTGCTAGGCCTAGCCACGCAAGTGAGGTATCATTTTTATCGGGAGACTTGGGGGAACGCTGCGTGGAAGGAAATTTGTGGCTCCTCTCAGATTCCAGAACTTTCTGTCATCGAAATGTGAGGAAAACGTGTTTTTTTAGCCAAATTTTGAGATTTGCAAAAGATTCTGGGTAACAGAACCGGGTCAGAGCCCCACAAGTCACCCCATCTTGGATTCCCCTAGGTCTCTAGTTTTCAAAAATGCACAGGTTTGGTAGGTTTCCCTAGGTGCCGGCTGAGCTAGAGGCCAAAATCTACAGGTAGGCCCTTTGCAAAAAACACCTCTGTTTTCTTTAAAAAAATGTGATGTGTCCACGTTGCGTTTTGGGGCATTTCCTGTCGCGGGTGCTAGGCCTACCCACACAAGTGAGGTATCATTTTTATCGGGGGACTTGGGGGAACGCTGGGTGGAAGGAAATTTATGGGTCCTCTCTGATTCCAGAACTTTCTGTCACCAAAATGTGAGGAAAATGTGTTTTTTTAGCCAAATTTTGAGGTTTGAAAAGGATTCTGGGTAACAGAACCTGGTCAGAGCCCCACAAGTCACCCCATCTTGGATTCCCCTAGGTCTCTAGTTTTCAAAAATGCACAAGTTTGGTAGGGTCCCTAGGTGCAGGCTCAGCTGGAGGCCAAAATCTACAGGTAGGCACTTTGCAAAAAACACCTCTGTTTTCTTTCAAAAAATGTGATGTGTCCACGTTGTGTTTTGGGGCGTTTCCTGTCACGGGCGCTTGGCCTACCCACACAAGTGAGGTATCATTTTTATCGGGAGACTTGGGGGAACGCTTGGTGGAAGGAAATTTGTTGCTCCTCTCAGATTCCAGAACTTTCTGTCACCGAAATGTGAGGAAAACATGATTTTTTAGCCAAATTTTGAGGTTTGCAAAGGATTCTGGGTAACAGAACCTCGTCAGAGCCCCACAAGTCACCCCATCTTGGATTCCCCTAGGTCTCTAGTTTTATAAAAAAAAATGCACAGGTTTGGTAGGTTTCCCTAGGTGCTGGCTGAGCTAGAGGCCAAAATATACAGGTAGGCACTTTGCAAAAAACACCTCTGTTTTCTTTCAAAAAATGTGATGTGTCTACGTTTTGTTTTGGGGCATTTCCTGTCACGGGCGCTTGGCCTACCCACACAAGTGAGGTATAATTTTTATCGGGAAACTTGGGGGAACGCTGGGTGGAAGGAAATTTGTGGCTCCTCTCAGATTCCAGAACTTTCTGTCACCGAAATGTGAGGAAAACGTGTTTTTTTAGCCAAATTTTGAGATTTGCAAAAGATTCTGGGTAACAGAACCGGGTCAGAGCCCCACAAGTCACCCCATCTTGGATTCCCCTAGATCTCTAGTTTTAAAAAATGCACAGGTTTGGTAGGTTTCCCTAGGTGCTGGCTGAGCTAGAAGCCAAAATATACAGGTAGGCACTTTGCAAAAAACACCTCTCTTTTCTTTAAAAAAATGTGATGTGTCTACGTTGTGTTTTGGGGCATTTCCTGTCACGGGCGCTTGGCCTACCCACACAAGTGAGGTATAATTTTTATCGGGAGACTTGGGGGAACGCTGGGTGGAAGGAAATTTGTGGCTCCTCTCAGATTCCAGAACTTTCTGTCACCGAAATGTGAGGAAAACGTGTTTTTTTAGCCAAATTTTGAGATTTGCAAAAGATTCTGGGTAACAGAACCTGGTCAGAGCCCCACAAGTCACCCCATCTTGGATTCCCCTAGGTCTCTAGTTTTCAAAAATGCACAGGTTTGGTAGGTTTCCCTAGGTGCCGGCTGAGCTAGAGGCCAAAATCTACAGGTAGGCACTTTTTAAAAAACACCTCTGTTTTCTTTCAATAAATGTGATGTGTCCACGTTGCGTTTTGGGGCATTTCCTGTTGCGGGCGCTAGGCCTAGCCACACAAGTGAGGTATCATTTTTATCGGGAGACTTGAGGGAACGCTACGTGGAAGGAAATTTGTGGCTCCTCTCAGATTCAAAAACTTTCTGTCACTGAAATGTGAGGGAAAACGTGTTTTTTTAGCCAAATTTTGAGATTTGCAAAGGATTCTGGGTAACAGAACCTGGTCAGAGCCCCACAAGTCACCCCATCTTGGATTCCCCTAGGTCTCTAGTTTTCAAAAATGCACAGGTTTGTAGGTTTCCCTAGGTGCCGCCTGAGCTAGAGGCCAAAATATACAGGTAGGCACTTTGCAAAAAACACCTCTGTTTTCTTTAAAAAAATGTGATGTATCTACGTTGTGTTTTGGGGCATTTCCTGTCACGGGCGCTTGGCCTACCCACACAAGTGAGGTATAATTTTTATCGGGAGACTTGGGGGAACACTGGGTGGAAGGAAATTTGTGGCTCCTCTCAGATTCCAGAACTTTCTGTCATCGAAATGTGAGGAAAACGTGTTTTTTTAGCCAAATTTTGAGATTTGCAAAAGATTCTGGGTAACAGAACCTGGTCAGAGCCCCACAAGTCACCCCATCTTGGATTCCCCTAGGTCTCTAGTTTTAAAAAATGCACAGGTTTGGTAGGTTTCCCTAGGTGCAGGCTCAGCTGGAGGCCAAAATCTACAGGTAGGCACTTTGCAAAAAACACCTCTGTTTTCTTTCAAAAAATGTGATGTGTCCACGTTGTGTTTTGGGGCATTTCCTGTCACGGGCGCTAGGCCTACCCACACAAGTGAGGTATCATTTGTATCGGGATACTTGGGGGTACGCTTGGTGGAAGGAAATTTGTGGCTCCTCTCAGATTCCAGAACTTTCTGTCACCGAAATGTGAGGGAATTTAGCCAAATTTTTAGATTTGCAAAGGATTCTGCGTAACAGAACCTGGTCAGAGCCCCACAGTCACCCCATCTTGGATTCCCCTAGGTCTCTAGTTTTCAAAAATGCACAGGTTTGGTAGGTTTCCCTAGGTGCTGGCTGAGCTAGAGGCCAAAATCTACAGGTAGGCACTTTGCAAAAAACACCTCTGTTTTCTTTCAACAAATGTGATGTGTCCACGTTGCATTTTGGGGCATTTCCAGTCACGGGCGCTAGGCCTACCCACACAAGTGAGGTATCATTTTTATCGGGAGTCATGGGGGAACGCTGAGTGGAAGGAAATTTGTGGCTCCTCTCTGATTCCAGAACTTTCTGTCACCAAAATGTGAGGAAAATGTGTTTTTTTTAGCTAAATTTTGAGGTTTGCAAAGGATTCTGGGTAACAGAACCTGGTCAGAGCCCCACAAGTCACCCCATCTTGGATTCCCCTAGGTCTCTAGTTTTATAAAAAAAAATGCACAGGTTTGGTAGGTTTCCCTAGGTGCTGGCTGAGCTAGAGGCCAAAATATACAGGTAGGCACTTTGCAAAAAACACCTCTGTTTTCTTTCAAAAAATGTGATGTGTCTATGTTGTGCTTTGGGGCATTTCCTGTCACGGACGCTTGGCCTACCCACACAAGTGAGGTATAATTTTTATCGGGAGACTTGGGGGAACGCTGCGTGGAAGGAAATTTGTGGCTCCTCTCTGATTCCAGAACTTTCTGTCACCAAAATGTGAGGAAAATTTTATTTTTTGCCAAATTCTGAGGTTTGCAAAGGATTCTGTGTAACAGAACCTGGTCAGAGGCCCACAAGTCACCCCATCTTGGATTCCCCTAGGTCTCTAGTCTTCAGAAATGCAAAGGTTTGGTAGGTTTACCAGGTGCCGGCTGAGCTAGAGGCCAAAATCTACAGGTAGGCACTTTGCAAAAAACACCTCTGTTTTCTTTAAAAAAATGTGATGTGTCCACGTTGTGTTTTGGGGCATTTCCTGTCCCGGGCGCTAGGCCTACCCACACAAGTGAGGTATAATGTTTATCGGGAGACTTGGGGGTACGCTGGGTGGGAGGAAATCTGTGGCTCCTCTCTGATTCCAGAACTTTCTGTCACCAAAATTTGAGGAAAACATGTTTTTTTAGCCAAATATTTAGATTTGCAAAGGATTCTGGGTAACAGAACCCAGTCAGAGCCCCACAGTCACCCCATCTTGGATTCCCCAAGGTCTCTATTTTTGAAAAATGCACAGGTTTGGTAGGTTTCCCTAGGTGCCGGCTGAGCGAGAGGTCAAAAACTACAGGTAGGCACTGCAAAAAACACTTCTGTTTTCTTTAAAAAAATGTGATGTGTCCACGTTGTGTTTTGGGGCATTTCCTGTCACGGGCGCTAGGCCTACCCACACAAGTGAGGTATAATTTTTATAGGGAGACTTGGGGGTACGCTGGGTGGAAGGAAATTTGTGGCTCCTCTCAGATTCCAGAACTTTCTGTCACCGAAATGCGAGGGAAAACGTGTTTTTTTAGCCAAATTTTGAGATTTGCAAAGGATTCTGGGTAACAGAACCTGGTCAGAGCCCCACAAGTCACCCCATCTTGGATTCTCCTAGGTCTCTAGTTTTCAAAAATGCACAGGTTTGGTAGGTTTACCAGGTGCCGGCTGAGCTAGAGGCCAAAATCTACAGGTAGGCACTTTGCAAAAAACACCTCTGTTTTCTTTCAAAAAATTTGATGTGTCCACGTTGTGTTTTGGGGCATTTCCTGTCCTGGGCGCTAGGCCTACCCACACAAGTGAGGTATAATGTTTATCGGGAGACTTGGGGGTACGCTGGGTGGGAGGAAATCTGTGGCTCCTCTCTGATTCCAGAACTTTCTGTCACCGAAATGCGAGGGAAAACGTGTTTTTTTAGCCAAATTTTGAGATTTGCAAAGGATTCTGGGTAACAGAACCTGGTCAGAGCCCCACAAGTCACCCCATCTTGGATTCCCCTAGGTCTCTAGTTTTCAAAAATGCACATGTTTGTAGGTTTCCCTAGGTGCCGGCTGAGCTAGAGGCCAAAATCTACAGGTAGGCACTTTGCAAAAAACACCTCTGTTTTCTTTCAACAAATGTGATGTGTCCACGTTGCATTTTGGGACATTTCCAGTCACGGGCGCTAGGCCTACCCACACAAGTGAGGTATCATTTTTATCGGGAGTCATGGGGGAACGCTGGGTGGAAGGAAATTTGTGGCTCCTCTCTGATTCCAGAACTTTCTGTCACCAAAATGTGTTTTTTTTTAGCTAAATTTTGAGGTTTGCAAAGGATTCTGGGTAACAGAACCTGGTCAGAGCCCCACAAGTCACCCCATCTTGGATTCCCCTAGGTCTCTAGTTTTATAAAAAAAAATGCACAGGTTTGGTAGGTTTCCCTAGGTGCTGGCTGAGCTAGAGGCCAAAATATACAGGTAGGCACTTTGCAAAAAACACCTCTGTTTTCTTTCAAAAAATTTGATGTGTCTACGTTGTGTTTTGGGGCATTTCCTGTCACGGGCGCTTGGCCTACCCGCACAAGTGAGGTATAATTTTTATCGGGAGACTTGGGGGAACGCTGGGTGGAAGGAAATTTGTGGCTCCTCTCAGATTCCAGAACTTTCTGTCACCGAAAAGTGAGGAAAATGTGTTTTTTTAGCCAAATTTTGAGATTTGCAAAAGATTCTGGGTAACAGAACCTGGTCAGAGCCCCACAAGTCACCCCATCTTGGATTCCCCTAGGTCTCTAGTTTTCAAAAATGCACAGGTTTGGTAGGTTTCCCTAGGTGCTGGCTGAGCTAGAGGCCAAAATATACAGGTAGGCACTTTGCAAAAAACACCTCTGTTTTCTTTAAAAAAATGTGACGTGTCTACGTTGTGTTTTGGGGCATATCCTGTCACGGGCGCTTGGCCTACCCACACAAGTGAGGTATAATTTTTATCGGGAGACTTGGGGGAACGCTGGGTGGAAGGAAATGTGTGGCTCCTCTCAGATTCCAGAACTTTCTGTCACCGAAATGTGAGGAAAATGTGTTTTTTTAGCCAAATTTTGAGATTTGCAAAAGATTCTGGGTAACAGAACCTGGTCAGGGTAACAGAACCTGGTCAGAGCCCCACAAGTCACCCCATCTTGGATTCCCCTAGGTCTCTAGTTTTAAAAAATGCACAGGTTTGGTAGGTTTCCCTAGGTGCCGGCTGAGCTAGAGGCCAAAATCTACAGGTAGGCACTTTTTAAAAAACACCTCTGTTTTCTTTCAATAAATGTGATGTTTCCACGTTGCGTTTTGGGGCATTTCCTGTTGCGGGCGCTAGGCCTAGCCACACAAGTGAGGTATCATTTTTATCGGGAGACTTGAGGGAATGCTGCGTGGAAGGAAATTTGTGGCTCCTCTCAGACTCAAAAACTTTCTGTCACCGAAATGTGAGGGAAAACGTGTTTTTTTAGCCAAATTTTGAGATTTGCAAAGGATTCTGGGTAACAGAACCTGGTCAGAGCCCCACAAGTCACCCCATCTTGGATTCCCCTAGGTCTCTAGTTTTAAAAAATGCACAGGTTTGTAGGTTTCCCTAGGTGCCGGCTGAGCTAGAGACCAAAATATACAGGTAGGCACTTTGCAAAAAACACCTCTGTTTTCTTTAAAAAAATGTGATGTATCTACGTTGTGTTTTGGGGCATTTCCTGTCACGGGCGCTTGGCCTACCCACACAAGTGAGGTATCATTTTTATCGGGAGACTTGGGGGAACACTGGGTGGAAGGAAATTTGTGGCTCCTCTCAGATTCCAGAACTTTCTGTCATCGAAATGTGAGGAAAACGTGTTTTTTTAGCCAAATTTTGAGATTTGCAAAAGATTCTGGGTAACAGAACCTGGTCAGAGCCCCACAAGTCACCCCATCTTGGATTCCCCTAGGTCTCTAGTTTTCAAAAATGCACAGGTTTGGTAGTTTTCCCTAGGTGCCGGCTGAGCTAGAGGCCAAAATCTACAGGTAGGCCCTTTGCAAAAAACACCTCTGTTTTCTTTAAAAAAATGTGATGTGTCCACGTTGCGTTTTGGGGCATTTCCTGTCGCGGGTGCTAGGCCTACCCACACAAGTGAGGTATCATTTTTATCGGGGGACTTGGGGAACGCTGGGTGGAAGGAAATTTATGGGTCCTCTCTGATTCCAGAACTTTCTGTCACCCAAATGTGAGGAAAATGTGTTTTTTTTAGCCAAATTTTGAGGTTTGCAAAGGATTCTGGGTAACAGAACCTGGTCAGAGCCCCACAAGTCACCCCATCTTAGATTCCCCTAGGTCTCTAGTTTTCAAAAATGCACAAGTTTGGTAGGGTCCCTAGGTGCAGGCTCAGCTGGAGGCCAAAATCTACAGGTAGGCACTTTGCAAAAAACACCTCTGTTTTCTTTCAAAAAATGTGATGTGTCCACGTTGTGTTTTGGGGCATTCCCTGTCACGGGCGCTAGGCCTACCCACACAAGTGAGGTATCATTTGTATCGGGATACTTGGGGGTACGCTTGGTGGAAGGAAATTTGTGGCTCCTCTCAGATTCCAGAACTTTCTGTCACCGAAATGTGAGGGAATTTAGCCAAATTTTTAGATTTGCAAAGGATTCTGCGCAACAGAACCTGGTCAGAGCCCCACAGTCACCCCATCTTGGATTCCCCTAGGTCTCTAGTTTTCAAAAATGCACAGGTTTGGTAGGTTTCCCTAGGCGCCGGCTGAGCTAGAGGCCAAAATCTACAGGTAGGCACTTTGCAAAAAACACTTCTGTTTTCTTTCAAAAAATGTGATATGTCCACGTTGCGTTTTGGGGCATTACCTGTCGCGGGTGCTAGGCCTAGCCACGCAAGTGAGGTATCATTTTTATCGGGAGACTTGGGGGGAACGCTGCGTGGAAGGAAATTTGTGGCTCCTCTTTGATTCCAGAACTTTCTGTCACCAAAATGTGAGGAAAATGTGTTTTTTTGCCAAATTTTGAGGTTTGCAAAGGATTCTGGGTAACAGAACCTGGTCAGAGGCCCACAAGTCACCCCATCTTGGATTCCCCTAGGTCTCTAGTCTTCAGAAATGCAAAGGTTTGGTAGGTTTCCCTAGGTGCCTGCTGAGCTAGAGGCCAAAATCTACAGGTAGGCACTTTGCAAAAAACACCTCTGTTTTCTTTCAAAAAATGTGATGTGTCCACGTTGTGTTTTGGGGCGTTTCCTGTCATGGGCGCTTGGCCTACCCACACAAGTGAGGTATCATTTTTATCGGGAGACTTGGGGGAACGCTTGGTGGAAGGAAATTTGTTGCACCTCTCAGATTCCAGAACTTTCTGTCACCGAAATGTGAGGAAAACATGATTTTTTAGCCAAATTTTGAGGTTTGCAAAGGATTCTGGGTAACAGAACCTGGTCAGAGCCCCACAAGTCACCCCATCTTGGATTCCCCTAGGTCTCTAGTTTTATTAAAAAAAATGCACAGGTTTGGTAGGTTTCCCTAGGTGCTGGCTGAGCTAGAGGCCAAAATATACAGGTAGGCACTTTGCAAAAAACACCTCTGTTTTCTTTCAAAAAATGTGATGTGTCTACGTTTTGTTTTGGGGCATTTCCTGTCACGGGCGCTTGGCCTACCCACACAAGTGAGGTATAATTTTTATCGGGAGACTTGGGGGAACGCTGGGTGGAAGGAAATTTGTGGCTCCTCTCAGATTCCAGAACTTTCTGTCACCGAAATGTGAGGAAAACGTGTTTTTTTAGCCAAATTTTGAGATTTGCAAAAGATTCTGGGTAACAGAACCGGGTCAGAGCCCCACAAGTCACCTCATCTTGGATTCCCCTAGGTCTCTAGTTTTCAAAAATGCACATGTTTGTAGGTTTCCCTAGGTGCCGGCTGAGCTAGAGGCCAAAATCTACAGGTAGGCACTATGCAAAAAACACCTCTGTTTTCTTTCAAACAAATGTGATGTGTCCACGTTGCATTTTGGGGCATTTCCAGTCACGGGCGCTAGGCCTACCCACACAAGTGAGGTATAATTTTTTATCGGGAGTCATGGGGGAACGCTGGGTGGAAGGAAATTTGTGGCTCCTCTCTGATTCCAGAACTTTCTGTCACCAAAATGTGAGGAAAATGTGTTTTTTTAGCCAAATTTTGAGATTTGCAAAAGATTCTGGGTAACAGAACCTGGTCAGAGCCCCACAAGTCACCCCATCTTGGATTCCCCTAGGTCTCTAGTTTTCAAAAATGCACAGGTTTGGTAGTTTTCCCTAGGTGCCGGCTGAGCTAGAGGCCAAAATCTACAGGTAGGCCCTTTGCAAAAAAACACCTCTGTTTTCTTTAAAAAAATGTGATGTGTCCACGTTGCGTTTTGGGGCATTTCCTGTCGCGGGTGCTAGGCCTACCCACACAAGTGAGGTATCATTTTTATCGGGGGACTTGGGGGAACGCTGGGTGGAAGGAAATTTATGGGTCCTCTCTGATTCCAGAACTTTCTGTCACCAAAATGTGAGGAAAATGTGTTTTTTTTAGCCAAATTTTGAGGTTTGCAAAGGATTCTGGGTAACAGAACCTGGTCAGAGCCCCACAAGTCACCCCATCTTAGATTCCCCTAGATCTCTAGTTTTTCAAAAATGCACAAGTTTGGTAGGGTCCCTAGGTGCAGGCTCAGCTGGAGGCCAAAATCTACAGGTAGGCACTTTGCAAAAAAACACCTCTGTTTTCTTTCAAAAAATGTGATGTGTCCTCGTTGTGTTTTGGGGCATTCCCTGTCACGGGCGCTAGGCCTACCCACACAAGTGAGGTATCATTTGTATCGGGATACTTGGGGGTACGCTTGGTGGAAGGAAATTTTTGGCTCCTCTCAGATTCCAGAACTTTCTGTCACCGAAATGTGAGGGAATTTAGCCAAATTTTTAGATTTTGCAAAGGATTCTGCGTAACAGAACCTGGTCAGAGCCCCACAGTCACCCCATCTTGGATTCCCCTAGGTCTCTAGTTTTCAAAAATGCACAGGTTTGGTAGGTTTCCCTAGGTGCCGGCTGAGCTAGAGGCCAAAATCTACAGGTAGGCACTTTGCAAAAAACACTTCTGTTTTCTTTCAAAAAATGTGATATGTCCACGTTGCGTTTTGGGGCATTACCTGTCGCGGGTGCTAGGCCTAGCCACGCAAGTGAGGTATCATTTTATCGGGGAGACTTGGGGGAACGCTGCGTGGAAGGAAATTTGTGGCTCCTCTTTGATTCCAGAACTTTCTGTCACCAAAATGTGAGGAAAATGTGTTTTTTTGCCAAATTTTGAGGTTTGCAAAGGATTCTGGGTAACAGAACCTGGTCAGAGGCCCACAAGTCACCCCATCTTGGATTCCCCTAGGTCTCTAGTCTTCAGAAATGCAAAGGTTTGGTAGGTTTCCCTAGGTGCCTGCTGAGCTAGAGGCCAAAATCTACAGGTAGGCACTTTGCAAAAAACACCTCTGTTTTCTTTCAAAAAATGTGATGTGTCCACGTTGTGTTTTTGGGGCGTTTCCTGTCACGGGCGCTTGGCCTACCCACACAAGTGAGGTATCATTTTTATCGGGAGACTTGGGGGAACGCTTGGTGGAAGGAAATTTGTTGCACCTCTCAGATTCCAGAACTTTCTGTCACCGAAATGTGAGGAAAACATGATTTTTTAGCCAAATTTTGAGGTTTGCAAAGGATTCTGGGTAACAGAACCTGGTCAGAGCCCCACAAGTCACCCCATCTTGGATTCCCCTAGGTCTCTAGTTTTATAAAAAAAAAATGCACAGGTTTGGTAGGTTTCCCTAGGTGCTGGCTGAGCTAGAGGCCAAAATATACAGGTAGGCACTTTGCAAAAAACACCTCTGTTTTCTTTCAAAAAATGTGATGTGTCTACGTTTTGTTTTGGGGCATTTCCTGTCACGGGCGCTTGGCCTACCCACACAAGTGAGGTATAATTTTTATCGGGAGACTTGGGGGAACGCTGGGAGGAAGGAAATTTGTGGCTCCTCTCAGATTCCAGAACTTTCTGTCACCGAAATGTGAGGAAAACGTGTTTTTTTTAGCCAAATTTTGAGATTTGCAAAAGATTCTGGGTAACAGAACCGGGTCAGAGCCCCACAAGTCACCTCATCTTGGATTCCCCTAGGTCTCTAGTTTTCAAAAATGCACATGTTTGTAGGTTTCCCCTAGGTGCCGGCTGAGCTAGAGGCCAAAATCTACAGGTAGGCACTATGCAAAAAAACACCTCTGTTTTCTTTCAACAAATGTGATGTGTCCACGTTGCATTTTGGGGCATTTCCAGTCACGGGCGCTAGGCCTACCCACACAAGTGAGGTATAATTTTTATCGGGAGTCATGGGGGAACGCTGGGTGGAAGGAAATTTGTGGCTCCTCTCTGATTCCAGAACTTTCTGTCACCAAAATGTGAGGAAAATGTGTTTTTTTTTAGCTAAATTTTGAGGTTTGCAAAGGATTCTGGGTAACAGAACCTGGTCAGAGCCCCACAAGTCACCCCATCTTGGATTCCCCTAGGTCTCTAGTTTTATAAAAAAAAATGCACAGGTTTGGTAGGTTTCCCTAGGTGCTGGCTGAGCTAGAGGCCAAAATATACAGGTAGGCACTTTGCAAAAAACACTTCTGTTTTCTTTCAAAAAATGTGATATGTCCACGTTGCGTTTTGGGGCATTACCTGTCGCGGGTGCTAGGCCTAGCCACGCAAGTGAGGTATCATTTTTATCGGGAGACTTGGGGGAACGCTGCGTGGAAGGAAATTTGTGGCTCCTCTCAGATTCCAGAACTTTCTGTCATCGAAATGTGAGGAAAACGTGTTTTTTTAGCCAAATTTTGAGATTTGCAAAAGATTCTGGGTAACAGAACCGGGTCAGAGCCCCACAAGTCACCCCATCTTGGATTCCCCTAGGTCTCTAGTTTTCAAAAATGCACAGGTTTGGTAGGTTTCCCTAGGTGCCGGCTGAGCTAGAGGCCAAAATCTACAGGTAGGCCCTTTGCAAAAAACACCTCTGTTTTCTTTAAAAAAATGTGATGTGTCCACGTTGCGTTTTGGGGCATTTCCTGTCGCGGGTGCTAGGCCTACCCACACAAGTGAGGTATCATTTTTATCGGGGGACTTGGGGAACGCTGGGTGGAAGGAAATTTATGGGTCCTCTCTGATTCCAGAACTTTCTGTCACCAAAATGTGAGGAAAATGTGT